>NC_135819.1:38451298-39136962 GCF_964213995.1 Mustelus asterias | reverse complement strand
CCTCCCTGGCCCCCCCCCCTCTCCCTCCCTGGCCCCCCCCCCTCTCCCTCCTGGCCCCCCCCCCTCTCCCTCCCTGGCCCCCCCCCCTCTCCCTCCCTGGCCCCCCCCCTCTCCCTCCCTGGCCCCCCCCTCTCCCTCCCTGGCCCCCCCTCTCCCTCCCTGGCCCCCCCCTCTCCCACCCTGGCCCCCCCTCTCCCACCCTGGCCCCCCCTCTCCCACCCTGGCCCCCCCTCTCCCTCCCTGGCCCCCCCCTCTCTCTCCCTGGCCCCCCCCTCTCTCTCCCTGGCCCCCCCCCTTCTCTCCCTGGCCCCCCCCCTTTCTCTCCCTGGCCCCCCCCCCTTTCTCTCCCTGCCCCCCCCCCCTTTCTCTCCCTGGCCCCCCCCCCTTTCTCTCCCTGGCCCCCCCCCCCTTTCTCTCCCTGGCCCCCCCCCCCTTTCTCTCCCTGGCCCCCCCCCCTTTCTCTCCCTGGCCCCCCCCCCTTTCTCTCCCTGGCCCCCCCCCCTTTCTCTCCCTGGCCCCCCCCCTTTCTCTCCCTGGCCCCCCCCCCTTTCTCTCCCTGGCCCCCCCCCCTTTCTCTCCCTGGCCCCCCCCCCTTTCTCTCCCTGGACCCCCCCCCCCTTTCTCTCCCTGGACCCCCCCCCCCTTTCTCTCCCTGGACCCCCCCCCCCTTTCTCTCCCTGGACCCCCCCCCCCTTTCTCTCCCTGGACCCCCCCCCCCCTTTCTCTCCCTGGACCCCCCCCCCCCTTTCTCTCCCTGGACCCCCCCCCTTTCTCCCTCGACCCCCCCCTTTCTCCCTGCCCCCCCCCCTCTCTCCCTGGCACCCCCCCTCTCTCCCTGGACCCCCCCCCCTTTCTCTCCCTGGACCCCCCCCCCTTTCTCTCTCTGGACCCCCCCCCCTTTCTCTCCCTGCCCCCCCCCCTTTCTCTCTCTGGACCCCCCCCCCTTTCTCTCCCTGCCCCCCCCCTCTCTCCCTGGCCCCCCCCCCCTCTCTCCCTGCCCCCCCCCCTCTCTCCCTGGCCCCCCCCCCCCTCCCTGGCCCCCCCCCCCCCTCTCTCTCCCTGGCCCCCCCCCCCCCCCCCTCTCTCCCTGGCCCCCCCCCCCCCTCTCTCTCCCTGGCCCCCCCCCCTCTCTCTCCCTGGCCCCCCCCCTCTCTCTCCCTGGCCCCCCCCCCCTCTCTCTCCCTGGCCCCCCCCCCCTCTCTCTCCCTGCCCCCCCCCCCCTCTCTCTCCCTGGCCCCCCCCCCTCTCTCTCCCTGGCCCCCCCCTCTCTCTCCCTGCCCCCCCCCCCCTCTCTCTCCCTGGCCCCCCCCCCCTCTCTCCCTGGCCCCCCCCCTTCTCTCCCTGGCCCCCCCCCCCTTTCTCTCCCTGGCCCCCCCCCCCCTTTCTCTCCCTGGCCCCCCCCCCTTTCTCTCCCTGGACCCCCCCCCTTTCTCTCCCTGGACCCCCCCCCCTTTCTCTCCCTGGACCCCCCCCCCCTTTCTCCCTGGACCCCCCCCTTTCTCCCTGCCCCCCCCCTCTCTCCCTGGCACCCCCCTCTCTCTCCCTGGCCCCCCCCCCCTTTCTCTCCCTGGACCCCCCCCCTTTCTCTCCCTGGACCCCCCCCCCTTTCTCTCTCTGGACCCCCCCCCTTTCTCTCCCTGCCCCCCCCCCTCTCTCCCTGGCCCCCCCCCCCTCTCTCCCTGCCCCCCCCCCTCTCTCCCTGGCCCCCCCCCCCCCCTCCCTGGCCCCCCCCCCCCCTCTCTCTCCCTGGCCCCCCCCCCCCCCTCTCTCCCTGCCCCCCCCCCCCCTCTCTCTCCCTGGCCCCCCCCCTCTCTCTCCCTGGCCCCCCCCCCTCTCTCTCCCTGGCCCCCCCCCCCTCTCTCTCCCTGGCCCCCCCCCCCTCTCTCTCCCTGCCCCCCCCCCCTCTCTCTCCCTGGCCCCCCCCCCTCTCTCTCCCTGGCCCCCCCCCTCTCTCTCCCTGGCCCCCCCCCCCCTCTCTCTCCCTGGCCCCCCCCCCCTCTCTCCCTGGCCCCCCCCCTTCTCTCCCTGGCCCCCCCCCCTTTCTCTCCCTGGCCCCCCCCCCCCCTTTCTCTCCCTGGCCCCCCCCCCTTTCTCTCCCTGGACCCCCCCCCCCCCCCCCCCTTTCTCTCCCTGGACCCCCCCCCCCCTTTCTCTCCCTGGACCCCCCCCCCCCCTTTCTCTCCCTGGACCCCCCCCCCTTTCTCTCCCTGGACCCCCCCCCTTTCTCCCTGGACCCCCCCCCCTTTCTCCCTGCCCCCCCCCTCTCTCCCTGGCACCCCCCCCTTTCTCCCTGCCCCCCCCCCCCCCTTTCTCTCCCTGGACCCCCCCCCTTTCTCTCCCTGGACCCCCCCCCCTTTCTCTCTCTGGACCCCCCCCCTTTCTCTCCCTGCCCCCCCCCTCTCTCCCTGCCCCCCCCCCCTCTCTCCCTGGCCCCCCCCCCTCTCTCCCTGCCCCCCCCCCTCTCTCCCTGCCCCCCCCCTCTCTCCCTGGCCCCCCCCCCTCTCTCTCCCTGCCCCCCCCCCCCTCTCTCCCTGGCCCCCCCCCCTCTCTCTCCCTGGCCCCCCCCCCTCTCTCTCCCTGGCCCCCCCCCCCTCTCTCTCCCTGGCCCCCCCCTCTCTCTCCCTGGCCCCCCCCCTCTCTCTCCCTGGCCCCCCCCCCTCTCTCTCCCTGGCCCCCCCCCTCTCTCTCCCTGCCCCCCCCCCCTCTCTCTCCCTGGCCCCCCCCCCCTCTCTCCCTGGCCCCCCCCTTCTCTCCCTGGCCCCCCCCCCCCTTTCTCTCCCTGCCCCCCCCCCCCCTTTCTCTCCCTGGCCCCCCCCCTTTCTCTCCCTGCCCCCCCCCCCCCCTTTCTCTCCCTGGACCCCCCCCCCCTTTCTCTCCCTGGACCCCCCCCCCTTTCTCTCCCTGGACCCCCCCCCCTTTCTCCCTGGACCCCCCCCCCCTTTCTCCCTGCCCCCCCCCTCTCTCCCTGGCACCCCCCTCTCTCTCCCTGGCCCCCCCCCCCCCCCCCCTTTCTCTCCCTGGACCCCCCCCCTTTCTCTCCCTGGACCCCCCCCCCTTTCTCTCTCTGGACCCCCCCCCTTTCTCTCCCTGCCCCCCCCCTCTCTCCCTGGCCCCCCCCCTCTCTCCCTGCCCCCCCCCTCTCTCCCTGGCCCCCCCCCCTCTCTCCCTGGCCCCCCCCCCTCTCTCTCCCTGGCCCCCCCCCCTCTCTCTCCCTGGCCCCCCCCCCTCTCTCTCCCTGGCCCCCCCCCTCTCTCTCCCTGGCCCCCCCCCCTCTCTCTCCCTGGCCCCCCCCCTCTCTCTCCCTGGCCCCCCCCTCTCTCTCCCTGGCCCCCCCCCTCTCTCTCCCTGGCCCCCCCCCTCTCTCTCCCTGGCCCCCCCCCTCTCTCTCCCTGGCCCCCCCCCTCTCTCTCCCTGGCCCCCCCCCCTCTCTCTCCCTGGCCCCCCCCCTCTCTCTCCCCTGGCCCCCCCCCTCTCTCTCCCTGGCCCCCCCCTCTCTCTCCCTGGCCCCCCCCCTCTCTCTCCCTGGCCCCCCCCCTCTCTCTCCCTGGCCCCCCCCCCCTCTCTCTCCCTGGCCCCCCCCCTCTCTCTCCCTGGCCCCCCCCTCTCTCTCCCTGGCCCCCCCCCTCTCTCTCCCTGGCCCCCCCCCTCTCTCTCCCTGGCCCCCCCCCCTCTCTCTCCCTGGCCCCCCCCCTCTCTCTCCCTGGCCCCCCCCCCTCTCTCTCCCTGGCCCCCCCTCTCTCTCCCTCGCCCCCCCCCCTCTCTCCCTCGCCCCCCCCTCTCTCCTCGCCCCCCCCTCTCTCTCCCTCGCCCCCCCCTCTCTCTCCCTCGCCCCCCCCTCTCTCTCCCTCGCCCCCCCTCTCTCTCCCTCGCCCCCCCCTCTCTCTCCCTCGCCCCCCCCTCTCTCTCCCTCGCCCCCCCCTCTCTCTCCCTCGCCCCCCCTCTCTCTCCCTCGCCCCCTCTCTCTCCCTCGCCCCCCCCTCTCTCTCCCTCGCCCCCCCCTCTCTCTCCCTCGCCCCCCCCTCTCTCTCCCTCGCCCCCCCTCTCTCTCCCTCGCCCCCCCCTCTCTCTCCCTCGCCCCCCCCTCTCTCTCCCTCGCCCCCCCCTCTCCCTCCCTCGCCCCCCCTCTCCCTCGCCCCCCCTCTCTCTCCCTCGCCCCCCCCTCTCTCTCCCTCGCCCCCCCCCTCTCCCTCGCCCCCCCCTCTCTCTCCCTCGCCCCCCCCTCTCTCTCCCTCGCCCCCCCCTCTCTCTCCCTCGCCCCCCCTCTCTCTCCCTCGCCCCCCCCTCTCTCCCTCGCCCCCCCCTCTCTCCCTCGCCCCCCCCCTCTCTCCCTCGCCCCCCCCTCTCTCTCCCTCGCCCCCCCTCTCTCTCCCTCGCCCCCCCCTCTCTCTCCCTCGCCCCCCCCTCTCTCTCCCTCGCCCCCCCCTCTCTCTCCCTCGCCCCCCCCTCTCTCTCCCTCGCCCCCCCTCTCTCTCCCTCGCCCCCCCTCTCTCTCCCTCGCCCCCCCCTCTCTCTCCCTCGCCCCCCCCTCTCTCTCCCTCGCCCCCCCCTCTCTCTCCCTCGCCCCCCCCTCTCTCTCCCTCGCCCCCCCCTCTCTCTCCCTCGCCCCCCCCTCTCTCTCCCTCGCCCCCCCCCTCTCTCTCCCTCGCCCCCCCCCCTCTCTCTCCCTCGCCCCCCCCTCTCTCTCCCTCGCCCCCCCTCTCTCTCCCTCGCCCCCCCCTCTCTCTCCCTCTCCCCCCCCCCCCCCCCCCCCCCCCCCCTCCAGACCAGGCAACATCTTGGCAAACCACTTACGTACCCTCTCCGAAGCATCCACATCCTTCTGCTCGTGTGGCTACCAGAATTGTACACAATATTCCAACTGAGTCCTAACTAAGGTTCTGTACAGCTGCAACATGACCTGCCAATTTTAAAACTCAATGCCCTGACCAATGAAGGCAAGCATGCCGCATGCCTTCTTGATGACCTTATCCACCTGTGTTGCCACTTTCAGTGATCGGTGGACATGTCCGCCCAGATCCCTCTGCCTGTCAATACACCTTGGGGTTCTGCCATTTACTGTACAATTCCTACATGCATTGGACCTTCCAAAATGCATTATCTCACACTTGTCCAGGCAGCGTCTGCAGAGAGGAAATAGAGTCAATGTTTCTTTGTCAGAGCTTTGTCTTCCGGACCTGAAATGTTCGCTCTGTTCTCTCACCACAGATGATGTCAGACTTGCGAAGAATTTTCTGTTTTTGATCCTAATGTGCTTCTCTGGAGAAAGAAATGTCACAAAACCAAATGTTTTGTGACCTAGCGCTTGCTCACAGTGGTCAAATGGAGTTTAAAGTTTTAAAGTTTTATTTATTAATGTCACAAGTAGGCTGACATTAACACTGCAATGAAGTTACTGTGAAAATCCCCTAGTTGCCACACTCCGGCGCCTGTTCGGGTACACTGAGGGAGAATTTAGCATAGCCAATGCACCTAACCAGCACGAATTTCGGACTGTGGCAGGAAACCGGAGCACCCAGAAAACGTGCAAACTCCACACGGGCAGTGGTCCAAGCCAGGAATCGAACCCGTGTCCCTGACGCTGTGAGGCAGCAGTACCATCCGTGTCACCGTCTGAGAGACAGAGAGAGGAACTTTCCCATCCTGCCTGCCACGGGAATCGTAGCGGGTGGTGGGTGAGGGTCAATGGACCTTTCCATGGTCCATCCTTGGGTGGGATTTTCTGGTTTGGGGGTGCACGTAGCTGGAAAAGCCCACCCTGAGAGAGGGGGAGAGAGTCTTAGGGGGAGGGGGGCTGGGGAATTCCAGAGTTTAGACCCTGAACTGCTGAAGATACAGCTGTGGCTAAAGAAGTATGGGGGTGACCTCGGGAGAAAAAACAATTTTCTGAGTCCCACGCTACAGCTGGAGTATGGTGTAGTTTTCCTTTGACAAACACGCACCTGATCCAAGTCCAGAACTGTCCTAAATCATTTCCCACTCACAGCCGTTATCTCCGATCTCATCATCCATTCATAATTCTTAAATATAAAGGCCAGTTCCAAGCACAAAGTGCCAATTATTCATTTAGTTATTGCTCACTGTACCGAGTGGAGTCAGTCAGCACCTGCCAACTTTTGTACACTGCCTAATCCTCTTATCTTAGATGATATTTCATATATTTAATTTGCAATAAGTGGTTTTGCTGACTGACCTAAAATGGAGTCAATTTTACACATTAACAATTGCCCCCTCCACCCCCACGCCCCAGTACAAGCACGTAGGGAACTTGCACACTGCAATGGATGCACCTGATTTGTAGCCCACACAGTTTTCTTCCTGTTAAGCTGTGTTTGTTGTGAGTTGAATGTACCTCGCATGCCCGAAATGTGCAGCCGTCACGTTGAACCCTGTGCAGGAGCAATGAATCGTCAAATTTGGCATCGAGATCCGGAGGTAGCAGCAGGAAAACCTCTCTGAACAAGTTGGAATTATCATGAGCCCAATTTATTGCCCTTTGTTCTCAGTGGGGGCTAAGTTGGATAGCCCCCAAAAACTGGCACAGTGATCGCGACGTGCGGTTAATGGGCAGCGCAGTGGTTAGCACTGCTGCCTCACAACTCCAGGGACTCAGTTCAATTCCGGCCTTGGTCTGTGTGGAGCTTGTATGTTCTACCCCGTGTCTGCGTGAGTTTCCTCCGGGTGCTCCAGTTTCCTTCCACACTCCAAAGATGTGCAGGTTCGGTGGATTGGCCATGGTAAATTGCCCCTTATTAACCAAAGATGTATAGGTTAGATGGATTATCCATGGTAAATGTGTGCGGTTATGGGGATAGGGCGGGGGAGAGGGCCTGGGTAAGATATTCTGTCAGAGAGTCGGTCTACAATCTATGGGCCGAATGGCCCCTTTCTGCACTGTAGGCATTCTATAATATAGTATCGCCCATTGAGTGTAATGTGGGCAGTACACCAATTTCATGCTGTCCCCTCGTCTGAATGATTGATGTCAGTGCTAACCATGCTATTCACTTGAAATCACAACTTACTGGCAACATTTAAAGCTAGCCTGCATCTCTTGGTGCATCCTGAAGTTGCAGTGCGACTGGGACATGGGCTGGCAGCCCTGCAGGAAATGCATCTGGAAAACTGTGAAGAATGGCACAATGTTGAAAGAAGTCTGATCTTTCCAACGCTGTACTCTGGTCTTGTTGATAGAATTGGGCTTTCCAGACCTATCAGGAGGCCAGGTGGGAGCAGATATCTTTGCATGTTGGTGGTGAGAGTGAGGTCCCAAACCCATGGATGCAGGACCACAAGACATTCATTATCTTCGTACAAGTGCAGTGAAGGCATCGTCAAATGTCATCCTCCGGTGGCGCAGTGGTTAGCACTGCTGCCTCACATTGCCAGGGGTGCAGGTTCGATTCCTGGCTTGGGTGATTGTCTGTGTGGAATCTGCGTGTTCTCCCTGTGTCTGTGTGGGTTTTCTCCAGGTGCTCTGGTTTCCTCCCACAGTCCAAAAGATGTGCTGGTTAAGTGGATTGGCCATGCCAAATTCTTCCTCAATGTACCTGAACTGGTGCCAGAGTGTGGCAACTGGGGGATTTTCACAGTTTTCATTGCAGTGTTAATGTAAGCCTACCTGTGACACCAATAAATAAACTTTTAAACTTTCCTTCCAACCATCCCCAATAGCCTCAGCTGTTGCTCAGTTCACTACACCCACATCACTCATTTTACCAACAATCTATTATTCGTGACTCAGACCCAGTTTTAAGTTGCTTCATCACAGCCTCACACATTTAGCACTACTGGAAGCCTCACATCGATATCGCATTGCTTGCATATACTGACAACTATTCAATCATGACAGGCACTTCACCCGAATGCACTGCACCACACTCACTGGCACACATGCCTCTTTTTTGCAGGAGTAGCTGGTGTATAATCAGAAGCAATAGGAGTTAACCGGAGGGACATAGGCACAGCCGCATGTCCTCAATCCCATAGGTACTGGTCTTTATTGGGTCGGCCATTTTGAGGCCATGACCAGCACCAGGGTTCAATTATAAAGTTGATGACACCCTCTTAACTAATTTTCCTTTTCACATCACAGTTCCTCATTCAACACTCTCTTCGGATTTACAAATTGCAATTAGTGTAAGCAGTGCCTCTAATTTTTCCTTCCCCTGTCACAACCTTATCCCTGTGCCTTCATGTAACCAAGAGGTACATTTTGGTAGTGGGGGAATACATGATGATGAAACCATCTCTTTCCCTCATACTCTCAGTCACCAGCTCAGATAGTGATGCCGTTGCCTGTATCTTAGCCGATAGATTAAAGATGAGATCTACACCTGGTGAGACACCAGACACAAGTGGGCAACACCAAGGGCAGAGGGCAGAGCCAGCGCAGTGGAGGGTGAGAATGCCCACTGGTTCCACTGCAGTGGAAGCAGGTGAGCACTTCAGTGGAGCAGTCTGCATAGAATAGTTTAGCTGATTCTTGAAGCTACTCAAAGAGAGAGAATGACAGACTGCTGAGGCCATATTTCGCCATCAGTTCAACTGCAGAAGCCATTCCCTTCCATGACATTTGGTCAAGAGAAAGGGTCTCGGCAGCAGCAGCCGTAGCCCAGCACTGAGGGGCGTGGGGGTCCCACTTTGCAACGTTTCACCTTCGTTACCTTTTTGTTGATAAATATATAAACTAATTTTCAAGTCGGTGCTGCCAGTGAGGCGTTCTGAGTGCTCTCTCTGCATGGTGGCAATCACAGCCATATATGGCCTTTGATTTGTAGACCAGATTGGAGGCACGGTGGCACAATGGTTAGCGCTGCTGCCTCACAGCGCCGGGGACCCGGGTTCGATTCCCGGCTTGGGTCACTGTCTGTGCAGAGTCTGCACGTTCTCGCCCATGTCTGTGTGGGTTTCCTCCCACAGTCCGTAAGGTGTGCTAACCGGTTGGGTGCATTGGCCATGCTGAATTCTCCCTCTGGCCGGATATTTACTGGCACGCCTGCCCTTGCAGAATGGCATTCTCCTTTGGCCTCGCGCGGGGTGAGGCAGTAAAATTCCGGTATCAGTGAACCCGAACAAGCGCCGCGTTGTGGTGACTAGGCGATTTTCACAGTAACTTCATTGCAGTGTTAATGTAAGCCTACTTGTGACACTAATAAATAAACTTAGCGGCATTCTGAATGCAGAAAACTCTTGGGTTTTATATTGTACACATATTACACATTTCGGAAAAGGGCAGTTACGTAAGCCTTCCCTACCCCTGACAGGATTGAGAGGAACAGATTTGAGTTTATAATGTGCAAGATCCACTGAGTCTCAGATCTTCCTCTCCACCTATCTTCTTTGGGGCATGTCCTGATGCTGACCAGCCACAGATTGCGGTTAGAGGCTGACTACTTTCAGCAAGACTATAAGATTCCTTGAGATTATAAAGGGAGCGCTGTAAAAATCCGATGGTGCCAGGGTGATTTATTGCGAAATATTAAGGATATCCTTTTCTACAACAAGCATTTTATTAGTCACTAAAGTGCAATCTAATAGGAGACCTCTAAACTATCAGGAATTTACAGGGAGGATTAAATATGTGTTATCATTCAAAAGAGAATTGGAAGTGCATTTGCCGAAGAAGATTATAAAATAATCTTGGGAAAAATCAGGAAAGTGGGAGTTCAGTAGGCAGCTCCGATCAAAAAGTCAACATTCAACAGGCTAAATGGCCAGCAGGGAGACACAGGGCTGAATGGCCAGCAGGGAGGCTCAGGGCTGAATGGCCATCTACTCTAGGGTAAATTTCATAAATAAGATCAATTATCTTTCCCAATGAGAATATACCATCGGACACATTGAAATAGAACATAGCACCGCCATTGCAGCCTGAAAAGGATGTGTATATTCACTTGCTATTTTAATGGTTTCCCTGGAAACAGGGAGTGGACAACTGTCACCACCAAGGTAGCACGAGAAAGTCAACCAACCAGAGTAAAGAAAGTCACCTTAGAGACTGTGTGTGTGGGGGGAGGGGGGGGGGGGTGGTTTCTGTTTTTCTCTTGCCTTTCCATTTTGAACTTCTGGGTAGTTGTCAGGGTGTGTGTCTGGGGAAATGTGAGATGTAGCTCGTTGTTCCCTTTCAAGCAGCAGGATTTCACCAGCAACATTCCCATGGTTTCCCTGAACCCGTTTCCTGTAGAGGGCATCGGTTCCCAGTCTCCTACAGCCCATTGATATAATGGGATTGGATTCTCTGGTCACGCTCACCCCAAAACCAGAGAAACCCGCCCGAGGTCAATGGACCTTTGCGTGGTCCGTCCACCCCCGCTCGCTACGATTCCCGTGGCAGGCGGGACGGGAGAATTACCCCCCCCCCGCCTGTTGTCTTCATAGCATAAAGCTTAAAGCAACTCCCAGGATTATAATGTGCAAGAAGGTGGTTCAGCCCACAAAGATCCTCAAGTTCCCAGCATCCAATGGTTTCTCGAAATATTCCAAGATTTTCACCTTCATCCCTCTTTGTGCAGAGATAAACTTCTAGATATCAATGCTAAATGTTCTGTTTTGCTAGCTTGAACTAGTGTCCCCTTATCCAACTCTTGCAATTTACCATTCATATTCGCTTCACTATCTTATAAACCTCTATTATATCACCTCTCAGAGGCCTCTTTCCCAGGCTGAAAATCGCAAGTGTACCTGTCTTTCCTCATAACCGAAACCTTGGGACACTTTTCTCTGAAATCATAGATTCCCTACGGTGCCGAAGGAGGCCATTCAGCCCATCGAGCTGCAAAGGCAATAATCCCACCCAAGCCCTATCCCCATATTTACCCTGTTTATCCCCCTGACACTAAGGGGCAATTTAGCATGGCCAACCCACCTAACCTGCACACTTTTGGACTGAGAGGGGAAACCGGAGCACCCGGAGGAAACCCACACAGACACTGGGAGAACACGCAAACTCCACACAAGCGGTAATCCAAGGCCGGAATTGAACCCGGGTCCCTGGCGCTGTGAGGCAGCAGTGCTAACCACTGTGCCACCGTGTTGCTCTAGACTACCTCTAGAGCTTTTATTGTGCCTCTTGTGCACCGTGAATTGGACATAGTACTTAAATTGTTGAGTATGATAAAATATTAATTTGAATCGAAAGGGATTGAGCTCTTTGCAAAATGGGACAATATCCTTTCATTTCTCCCCTTTTAAAAGGTGCATTTTTAAAAAATATTCCTGAATAAAATTATTCATGTCAGGAACAGATCAGCACAGATCCTGGGTAGAAATCTAAGCTGCCATTCATTTGTTTGTACCTAAGAATGAAGAGTTTATATTTCTTTTAAAATAGCAGGAATCTCCTTTACATAAAATCTAAATCTGAGGCATCAAAATTAAATATGAATGAGTATTGGGTTGTGGGGAATTTTGAAGATGGCCAATTGTGTCTTAAATGAAGACAGTTTAAAACTCGTAAGGCGAATATCTCTGTGCAAAGATGTAACAAAATTTATTAAACATAAAACGTAGAACAAAATAATAGAAACGTATAGCTGACCAGAGTAACTCAAAGGGTTAAATCGCTCTAGCTTAGAGTGACAGAACCCCTGCGAAAGATCTGAAATACAGTGTCAAATTCATATCAATTATATTTGTTTCTAATCAATTCCATCTTTCATTAGCTTAGAATCAATTTCATTTAACAGTCATACATTAATACAAATCTCTGTCAAGTACCTCAGCCAACCATATGATACTTAATAGCATGGTGATATCTTATTTGTCCTTCTACATCCGGATACAATCTCCCCTCTTGGCACTAACTTATATCCCCGTTGCCTGGTAATGGTAGAAGCTATCGCAAGGTCAAAATGGACATTCCCACCAGCTCACTGCCAAGCTGAATAGACATGTGCGTCCAAGGGCATATCTATCCTTTTGTCTGGGCAGTGAATGCATCTATTCATTGAAGTTGCAAAATACGTTCCCTCATAGGAATTCCCAGTAAGACTATTGCTGACCAACTGGTTCCCAGACTTTTGGTTTTGAACTATTGACATTTACCACCATGCCTTTCAGTAACTTAGCTTGACCAAAGTGAACAGTACATTAAAATACAGCTAAAATATCAGTATATATGTTTTAAAACCATAACTACTTGTTTTGATTGTTCTACTGCATTCACATGTGTGCAAAACTGTGTTAGCTTGTCTAAGGATCATTTAACTCCTTACTGATTTCTTGTCCTCTAAAGGACTGCATTCTGCCTAGCTGGTTAGGAATCTCCTTCCACATATTCTGACTTGGTTAGCAATGGTTTTGTCTGACCTGTGAGCTAAATGGACTGGGGCACAGGCTAAGCCCACTTTCCAACAAACAGTAGGCTCGTTTCTTAGGCTCGAAGTGCGACTTATTGTTGGTCTCTACTGCCTTGACTTCACCAGTCTCTAACACTAGGTAGTTAGTTTAATATCGCAATGAAGTTACGGGGAGAATGTGCAGACTCCGCACAGACAGTGACCCAAACCGGGATCGAACCTGGGTCCCTGGTGCTGTGAGGCAGCAATGCTACCCACTGTGCCAGCGTGCCGCCCTAGCGTCATTGCAGCTTCTGACTGTCGTGGTCCACTTTGCAAAATATTAGAAGGACGGTGCGGTGATGCAGGGTTGAGGTTGCCTTTTCCCACTTAAGTAGCACTGACATCGAATATCATAGCTCTGCCGAAAAATCTCTCTTTTCAAAGCATTTTTAGAAGGTGTTGAAACTTTAAATTAAAACATCTGCCGTCTCCAGGTTAATAAAATTGGATGTCTCTGGATAGCAGCGGGATGTCAGCTAACCCAGCCAATGCTCGAGTAAGATTCCCGGAATAGTTTGGGAACTTGCTCTGGATTTCAGCCTGTGAGCTTTACAAGGGAGACTGAGAAACAACATAAGATTCAAATTGCAGTCCTGTGTTGTTTTAAAATGGCTAGGAAACCAATCAAAGGCAATGTTTGGTAGACACCAAAATTTGCCAGCTTTTAAAGTAAAGTAAAGTTTATTTAATAGTCACAAGTAAGGCTTACATTAACACTGCAATGAAGTTACTGTGAAATTCCCCTAGTCGCCACACTCTGGCACCTGTTCGGGTCAATGCACCTAACCAGCACATCATTTGGACTGTGGGAGGAAACCGGAGCACCCGGAGGAAACCCACACGGACACGGGCAGAACGTGTGAACTCCACACAGACAGTGACCCAAGCCGGGAATCGAACCAGGTCCCTGGTGCTGTGAGGCAGCAGTGCTAACCACTGTGCCACCGTGAAATCTTGTGATTGAAATCCTGTTACAGCCTTGTTTCTAGACTGTATATGATAGTGAAAAAAAAGTTTCACCAGAACCCAATTTAAAAGTGACTGGGGTCAACTGCATAAGATAGTTGAACACTTTCAGCTGAAAATATATCCTCATGGAAACACCCTCTGACAATGACAGGCCGCCAGTAATTCATTTGGCCAGGCAGCATTTGTGGATAAAGGACGCTCGGGTTAATATTCCCTGAAATGTTAACCCTGCCTTCCACTCTCCACAGATTCTACCTGTCCTGCTAAATTACATAAGAACATAAGAAATAGGAGCAGGAGTAGGCCATCTCGCCCCCCGAGCCTGCCCCGCCATTCAATAAGATCATGGCTGATCTGAAGTGGATCAGCTCCACTTACCCGCCTGATCCCTATAACCCCTAATTCCCTTACCGATCAGGAATCCATCTATCCGTGATTTAAACATATTCAACGAGGAAGCCTCCACCACTCCAGTGGGCAGAGAATTCCAGAGATTCACCACCCTCTGGGAGAAGAAGTTCCTCCTCAACTCTGTCCTAAACTGACCCCCTTTATTTTGAGGCTGTGCCCTCTAGTTCTTGTTTCCTTTCTAAGTGGAAAGAATCTCTCCACCTCTACCCTATCCAGCCCCTTCATTATCTTATAGGTCTCTATAAGATCCTCCCTCAGCCTTCTAAATTCCAACGAGTACAAACCCAATCTGCTCAGTCTCTCCTCATAATCAACACCCCTCATCTCTGGTATCAACCTGGTGAACCTTCTCTGCCCTCCCTCCAAGGCCAATATATCCTTCCGCAAATAAGGGGACCAATACTGCACACAGTATTCCAGCTGCAGCCTCACCAATGCCCTGTACAGATGCAGCAAGACATCTCTGCTTTTATATTCTATCCCCCTTGCGATATAGGCCAACATCCCATTTGCCTTCTTGATCACCTGTTGCACCTGCAGACTGGGTTTTTGCGTCTCATGCACAAGGACCCCCAGGTCCCTCTGCACAGCAGCATGTTGTAATTTCTTTCCATTTAGATAATAATCCAATTTGCTATTATTTCTTCCAAAGAATAAATTCTTTCAGTACTTTGTGTTAAATACTTTCAGGGAATTTGGACATTGCTGGCTAGGCCAGCATTTGTTGCGCCTTCCTAATTTCCCTCAAGAAGGTGCTGAGCTGCCTTTTTGAACCACTGCAGTCCATGTGGTGTAGATACACCCACAGTGCTGTTGGGGAGGGAGTTTCAAGATTCTCACCCAGTGACTGTGAAGGAACGGCGATATATGTCAGGATGGTGAGTGAAATGGAGAGGAACTTGCAGGCGGTGGTGTTTTCATGCATCCGCTACCCTTGTCCTTCTTGGTGGTAGAGATTGTGGGTCTGGAAGGTGCTCTCAAAGTAGCCTTGGGGAGTCGCTGCAGTGCATCTTGTAGATTCTACATACTGCTGCCACTGTGTGTCAGTGGTGGAGGGATTAAATGTTGAAGGTGGTGGAAGAGGTGGCCAATCAAACAAGCTGCTTTGTCCTGGATGGTGTCAAGCTTTGTGAATGTTGCTGGAGCTGCACTCATCCAGGCAAGCGGACAGTATTCCATCACACTCCTGACTTGTACCTTATAGATGGTGGATAGACTTTCGGGAGTCAGGAGGTGAGTTACTCGCTGCATCATTCCCAGCCCGCTCTTGTAGCCACAGTATTTATATGGCCAATCCATTTGAATTTCTGGTCAGTGGTAACCCCAGTATGTTGACAGTGCAGGATTCAGCAATGGTAATACCATTGATTGTCCAGAGGAGATGATTGGATTCTCTGTTATTGGGAATGGTCATTGCCTTGCATTCGTATTGCATGAATGTAATTTTGCACCTATTAGTCTGAATGTTGATAAGATCTTGCTGCACGTGGCTAAGGACTGCTTTGGTGTCTGCGGAGTCACGAACAGTGCTGAACATTGAGCAATTGTGTGTTTCTATTTCAGATTTTCCCAGCATCTGTGGTATTTTTGCTGTTTGACTGTCATTCGGTTCTCTTGAGCTAGAATCATAGAATCCCTACAGTGCAGAATGAAGCCATTCGGCCCATCGAGTCTGTACCGACCACAATCCCACACAGGCCCTATTCCTGTAACCCCACACATTTACCCTACTAATCCCCCTGACACTAGGGTCAATTTAGCATGGCCAATCAACCTAACCCGCACATTGGACTGTGGGAGGAAACTGGAGCACCCGGAGGAAACCCACACAGACACAGGGAGAACATGCAAACTCCACACAGACAGTGACCCGAGGCCAGAATTGAATCTCGGTCCCTGGCGCTGTTAGACTCAGCTGATCCCCTTGGCCAAGTTTAAGTATATCAAAGAGGCTTGATTGTACCCTGAAACTGCCAGAATTACGCAGCTATCCTCCTGAATATCCACACTCAAATGTAGACTGACACTAGACTGTCAAGGATGCATCTACATTAGATTATCAGATGGAAATGTAACCCGTAACCATTCCAATCCACCGAACATGCACATCTTTGGACTGTGGGAGGAAACCCACGCAGACACCGGGAGAATGTGCAAACTCCACACAGTCACCCAAAGCTGGAATCGAACTGGGGTCCCTGACACATTCGTGTGTGCTCTGTCTCAGGTCCTTGGCTTGTTCTCTGCCGATGCTTCATCCGAAGCCAGCTTCTTGGCAGTTTTGTCAGTGGTGCTGTGCCATTGCCTTCCACTCCCTGGCGCTGTGAGGCAGCAGTCACCACCTTGCCACCATGCCAAGATTACACGAGCTGATGTCAGCTGGCCAACGGTGAGAGCGCTGAGATTGGCCTGAGTAGATTCTAAAGGTGTTGTGGAGGGGTATGGGGAGAGAGCAGGAGTGTGGTGTTGAGACAAAGGATCAGCTGTGATCATATTGAATGACGGAATAAACTCAAGGGGCTGAATGGCCTACTCCTCCTATTTTTTCATTATTTCTATGAATACTTTAGTTGAGTGTGGGGTATAGTAAAGATTCCCAATGGCTATTCAATGACATGTAAGAAATGTGGGCTTTTTTGGACAAGGGGGCCAGAGCAAGAGTTCATCTTTTCTTGTGAAGGCGCTGACTTCTTGCTGAAGTACAGTTCCATGGGAAACAATACACACCTGGACGCTACTTCAATGTGAGGGGATGTCCCAGCTGAGCCTTACAAAAGCAAAAGACCGTAGATGCTGCAAATATGAAATAAAACCCAAAAGTGCTGGAAATATTCAGAAGGTCAGGCAGCATCTGTGGAGAGAGAAAGACCGAGTTAATGATTCAGGTTAATGATGTTTCATTAGAACTAGGAAAAATTTAGAAACTATGTAGAGATGGGTATTAATCAAGTGAAAGTGGAGAGGGTGAGGAAAGGACACAGAGAGAGGCCAGTGGTAAGTTACAAGACAGGAGAGTTTATGGGTGTGATTCTCCCGGCCCGCTGGCTGATCGAATAGTGCTACGGGCCGCGAAGTATCAGCGGGGGGGGCCTGTAGTGGGATTTGCGACTGACGTCTGGCCAATTGTGACTCTCCCAGGCCTTTTTTGTTTAAGCTGGAAATCAACGTGAGGCTGATTACCATTTCGAAATCAACATTTCCATATGATTAGCGAGCCTGGGATGATATCATCTAGGCTCGCGAATGTCTCTCCCCACCCTGCCCAGAGAGGTTCCCCACCAGCGGGGATTAAAGTTGGTCCCCATAAACAGGGACCAGGTGTGATCACCCCGCTGGTGAGGACAGGGGCCATCGAGCCCCCTCCTGGAGGTCGGGGACAAGGAGGGGGTGCCCCTTGGGGGTCGGGGAAGAGATTGGTAGGCCGGCGAGGTGGGGTGGGGGTGGGGGGAGGTGTGGGCAGTGCGCCCACTGACAGATCACTGCATGCACAGTGGGCCGCTTAGTGTCCCAGTGTCCTGCTATCGGCCTCTCGGGCACGTTCAGGCTTCGCCCCTCCCTTACTGGCATGAGTTATGTTACGGACGCTGATGCACAAAGTCCCAGAAATTCATTCCATTCAGCCCACCAAAAAAAGGGGCTGGAAAAACACCCGTATTCTTAGGTTTTTTTGGGGGGGAGCCCCATGGCTCTGATTTTACCAGCACGGCCGCCCAAGGCTTGTAAGATCGCGCCCAAAGCCAATGGGGTATGCCGTTCTGTGAGCCCCGCCCGCCCTGATTTCAGGGCGGCTGTGCTGTTAAAATCCAGGCCGACATGTCTGAAGAACTGGTGATGCAAGGGTGTGGCCATGGGACAAGTAAAGAAACAAAAGATGTGTTTCTCGGTGGCGTGCAGGGCAAAATCATGAAGAACTGCCACCCACAAGCAAGAGAGAAATGAGACGAGAAAAGGAAAAGGAATTGGGGGTGGAGTTTTAGAGATTATAGTCTGAAATTATTGAACTCAACATTGAGTAAGGAAGGCTGTAAAGTGCCTTAGCGAAGAGTGAGATGTTGTTATGAGCTTTCGTTGAGCTCCAGTGGAACACTGCAAGAGGTCAGGCTCAGAAAGGTCAGTGGGAGAGTGAGGTGGAGAATTAAAATAACAGGCAACCGGAAGCTCGGGTCACACAAGCGGACCGAACTGAGGTCTTCTTTAAAGTGGTCACCCCATTGTAGTGCAGACTGCATTACAATCGAGAGATACGGTCCGCTAAACCGAAAGATGTTTGCTTACGGCTGAGCTTGACCCTATCCACCACAGACTGAGACATTTACAACTGAGGGCGTGGGAGACACAGCCTGCTTGCTAAACTCAGGAGCACTAACTATTGACCTGGTGAGATCAGTGCTGGCTGACACTCAAACCTGGGGCTTTGCTGTCCTTTGTGACTCAGCGACTTGCTTACAGAGTACACTGTACTCACTCAGCCATCTGAGAAACTTTCAAACAATGGCTTACTGGGGCCAGAGATATAAGAATCACTTTTTGGTTCAATTTGAGGATGATTTGGTGCAATCACCCTCAAATTATGTAACTTTTTTAAAACGTTTATTTATTAATGTCACAAGTAGGCTTACATTAACACTGCAATGAAGTTACTGTGAAAATCCCCTAGTCGCCACACTCCAGCACCTTGTACACCAAGGGAGAATTTAGCACGGCCAATGTACCTAACCAGCACGCCTTTCAGACTGTGGGAGGAAACCGGAGCACCCGGAGGAAACCCACGCAGATACAGGGAGAATGTGCAAACTTCACACAGACAGTGACCCAAGCCGGGAATCAGGTGAAGGCGTTGAAATGATAACGTTCCTTTTCACTATACTGACAGCCTGTTACAATGTGAAAAACGTGTAAAAATCCCACTTAATCATCTGGATGCGCTGTATGTTCAGGAATGAAACACATCATCTGACCTTTATCAGCCCTTCTGCACTGATTGCATAAACACAACATTGAGCAAGGCTGTGTTCCCAGATTGGAGACTTGTTAAGTGGGAGAATGAGTCAGAGTGCGGGTTACAACAACAAAGTCCCAGTCAGTCCCCATGCAAGGCAAGGCGCCAGAAATGGAGCTGCTGAGTTGCCCAATGGCAATCATTTGATCATCATTAGATTGAGTAATTGAATTTACTCATGACCACTGGATATTATTCATGGTATGTGGGGGCAATCATGTCTCACTTCTTAAATAGAACTTACACCAGAGAAACAGACCATTTGGCCCATTTGATCGCTATTTGGGGTGGCACGGTGGTTAGCACTGCTGTCTCACAGCGCCGGGGACCCTGTCTGTGTGGAGTTTGCACATTCTCCACGTGCCTGCGTGAGTTTCCTCCGGGTGCTCCGGTTTCCTCCCACTGTCCGAAAGACATGCTGATTAGGTGCATTGGCCATGCTAAATTCTCCCCCAGTGTACCCAAACAGGCGCCGGAGTGTGGCGACTAGGAGATTTTCACAGTAACTTCATTGCAGTGTTGATGTAAGCCTACTTATGATAATAATTAAACTAAACTAAATCTAAAATCTATCACTGTTTATGCTCCACAGGAGCTTTCTTCTACCTTACATCCTTTAATCTAATCCATTTATCCTTCTATTTCTTTATCCCTCATGTACTTATCTAGATTCCTCTTAAATGTATCTGTGATGTAGGACCCAGACTGTTGAAATTCGAGTAGAAAAAAAAACTTTTGTAGTAGTATTTTTCTTGATTTTAAACTGAAAACCGGAAGTGGGCTGCTAAGGAGTCTGGGAAGGGTTTTTTAAGCGCGTGAAGTATAAAAGGTAGGCTGCAGTATACAGCAGGCAGCATCGGGAGCGGGCAGCGGAGTGTGTGGGAAGCAGAGTGTGAGCTATAAGGGCTTTGGCTCACAGGGCTTCGGGGGACAGGGCGAGCAGGGGTGAGTTTTTTCATTCTTGTTTACTTTTCTCTGTGTGCCTTGGTATAAAGGGGCAAATATGAGTGTGAAGCCAGTGTGTTGTTCCCAGTGTAGGATGTGGGAGGTCCTAGAGGCACCTGGCCTCCCGGACATCCACATCTGTGAGGGGTGTGTCGAGCTGCGGTTCCTGAGGAGCCGTGTTAAGGAGCTGGAACTGCAGCTCGAGGATCTTAGGCTGTTAAGGGAGAATGAGGAGGTGATAGACAAGAGCTGTCATCAGGTGGTCACACCAGGGCCACGGGTGGAGGCCAAGTAGGTGACGGCCAGGAAGGGTAAAGCTCGGGTGATTGAGAGCACCCCTATGGGTGTGCCCCTACACAACAAGTACTCCTGCCTGAGTACTGCTGGGGGGGACAGCCCGCCTGGGGAAGCAGCAGTGGCCGTGTCTCTGGAGTGGAGTCCGGCCCTGGAACTCAGAGGGCTAAGGAAAAGAGGAGGAAGGCAGTGTTAATCGGGGACTCGACAGTAAGGGGGTCGGACAGGCGTTTTTGCGGACGCAGGCGGGAGTCTCGGATGGTGATCTGCTTCCCTGGGGCCGGGATCCAGGATGTCGCTGGTTGACTCCCAGAAATCCTGAGGGGAGAGGGAGAGGAGCCAGTGGTAGTGGTACATATTGGTACCGCTGATGTGGGAAGGAAGGGGGAAGGGGTCATGAAAAGAGAGTATAGGGAATTAGGGAGACAGCTGAGAAGGAGGAAAGCAAAGGTAGTAATCTCAGGATTGCTGCCTGTGCCACGGGAGGGTGAGGGCAGGAATGGAGTGAGGTGGAGGATGAATGTGTGGCTGAGGGACTGGTGCAGGGGGCAGGGATTCAGGTTCCTGGACCATTGGGACCTCTTTAGGGGCAGGTGTGACCTGTACACAAAAAACGGGTGGCACTTGAATCCCAGGGGGACCAATATCCTGGCGGGAAGGTTGGCTAAGGCTACTGGGGAGAATTTAAACTAGATAGGTTGGGGGGAGGGGATCGAGACGAGGTGACTGGGAGCGAGGAAGTTAGCTCGCAAACAGAGAAGGGTTATAGACGGTGCAAGAGGGACGATGGACGGGGGATAGAGAAGGGGAGAGCTCAGACCAAAGGATTGAGATGTGTTTACTTTAATACCAGGAGTATAGTGAATAAAGGCGATGAGCTCAGAGCGTGCCTGCAAGTGTGATGCGGTGGCCATTATGGAGACTTGGATGTCTCAGGGACAGGACTGGATACTACAGGTGCTGGGATTCAAATGTTTCAGGAAGGACAGGGAGGGAGGCAAGAGAGGGGGTGGAGTGGCACTGCTGATCAGGGATGGTGTCACAGCTGTAGAGAAGGTGTATGCTGTGGAGGGATTGTCTACAGAGTCTCTGTGGGTGGAAGTTCGGAGTGGGAAGGGGTCGATCACTTTGCTGGGAGTTTTCTATAGGCCGCCCAGTAGTGACAGGGAGGTGGAGGAGCAGATAGGGAAACAGATCCTGGAGAGTTGCAATCATAGCAGAGTTGTTGTGATGGGAGACTTTAATTTCGCAAACATAGATTGGAATATCCCTAGGGTAAGGGGATTGGATGGGGAGGAGTTCATTAGGTGTGTTCAGGAGGGTTTCCTGACACAGCATGTGGACAAGCCTACAAGAGGAGAGGCTGTACTTGATCTGATACTGACCAATGAGCCTAGACAGGTGTCAGATCTCTCAGTGGGAGAGCATCTTGGGGATAGCGATTATAACTCTATCTCCTTTATGCTTGCATTGGAAAAAGAGAGGATCAGGCAAGCTATGAAGACATAAGGCAGCAAATTAGAGGAGTAAATTGGAAGGAGGTATTCTCGGGGAAATGTACTGAAGAGAGGTGGCAGTTTTTCGAGGAATGTCTGTCTAAGGTTCTACAGGACAATGTTCCGAGCAGACAGGGAGGAGTTGGTAGGTTAAAGGAACCGTGGTGCACGAAAGCTGTGCAGGACCTAGTTGAGAAGAAAAGGAAAGCGTACAAAAGGTTCAGAGAGCTTGGCGAAGATAGGGATCTAGATGAGTATACGGCTTGTAGGAAGGGACTAAAGAAGGAAATTAGGAGAGCCAGAAGGGGTCACGAGAAGGCCTTGGCAGGTAGGATTAAGGAAAACCCTAAGGCGTTCTATAAATATGTGAAGAGTAAAATGATGAGACGTGAAGGAATAGGGCCTATAAAAGGTGAAGGCGGGAAAATCAGTACGGAACCAGTAGAAATGGCAGAGGTGCTTAATGAGTATTTTGCCTCGGTTTTCACAGAGGAGAAGGACATGGGTGGATGTACTGTGGGCGTGCGGTGGACTGAAAAGATTGAGTATGTGAACTTTAACAAAGAGGTTGTGCTGGAATCTTTGAATGGCATCAAGATAGATAAGTCGCCGGGTCCGGATGGGATGTACCCCAGGTTACTGTGGGAGACGAGGGAAGAGATTGCAGAGCCTCTGGCGATGATCTTTGCGTCGTTATTGGAGGATTGCGGATGTGGTTCCTATTTTCAAGAAGGGGAATAGGGATAGCCCAGGAAATTACCGATCGGTGAGTCTAACCTCAGTGGTTGGTAAGCTGATGGAGAAGATCCTGAGGGACAAGATTTATGAGCATTTAGAGAGGTTTAGTATGCTCAAGAATACTCAGCATAGCTTTGTCAAAGGCAGATCGTGCCTTACGAGCCTGGTGGAGTTCTTCGAAAATGTGACTAAACACATTGACGAAGGGAAAGCGGTAGATGTGGTTTATATGGATTTTAGCAAGGCATTCGATAAGGTCCCCCATGCAAGGCTTCTAGAAAAAGTGAGAGGGCATCATGGGATCCAGAACTGGCTTGCCCAAAGGAGGCAGAGAGTGTGTATAGATGGGTCTTTTTTTAATTGGAGGTCGGTCACCAGTGGTGTGCCCCAGGGATCTGTTCTGGGACCCTTGCTGTTTGTCATTTTCATAAATGACCTGGATGAGGAAGTGGAGGGATGGGTTGGTAAATTTGCCGACGACACGAAGGTTGGTGGGGTTGTGGATAGTCTGGAGGGATGTCAGAAGTTACAGAGGGACATAAATAGGATGCAAGACTGGGCGGAGAAGTGGCAGATGGACTTCAACCCAGATAAATGCGTAGTGGTCCATTTTGGCAGGTCAAATGGGATGAAGGAGAACAATATACAGGGAAAGAAGACTCTTAGTACGGTAGAGGATCAGAAGGGCCTTGGGATCCGGGTCCATAGGACTCTAAAATCGGCCCCGCAGGTGGAGGAGGTGGTTAAGAAGGCGTATGGTGTGCTGGCCTTTATCAATCGAGGGATTGAGTTTAGGAGTCCGGGGATAATGATGCAGCTATATAAGACCCTCGTCAGACCCCACTTGGAGTACTGTGCTCAGTTCTGGTCGCCTCATTACAGGAAGGATGTGGAAAAGATTGAAAGGGTGCAGAGGAGATTTACAAGGATGTTACCTGGATTGAGTGGCATGCCTTATGAGGATAGGCTGAGGGAGCTCAGTCTTTTCTCCTTGGAGAGACGTAGGATGAGAGGAGACCTAATAGAGGTATATAAGATGTTGAGAGGCATAGATTGGGTGGACTCTCAGAGGCTTTTTCCCAGGGTGGAAATGGCTGCTACGAGAGGACACAGGTTTAAGGTGCTGGGGGGTAGGTACAGGGGAAATGTTAGGGGGAAGTTTTTCACACACAGGATGGTGGGCGAGTGGAATCGGCTGCCGTCAGTGGTGGTGGAGGCAAACTCAACAGGGTCTTTTAAGAGACTCCTGGATGAGTAGATGGGACTTAATAGGATGGAGGGTTATAGGTAGGCCCAAAAGGTAGGGATATGTTCGGCACAACTTGTGGGGCCGAAGGGCCTGTTTTGTGCTATAGTTTTCTATGTTTCTATAATTAGCACCAAAGCAGATCATTCAGCCCAAACAGTTCATTCTGGTTAAGCTGCACACTAAACATTTAAATGTAGCTGTTGGGGAGGGAATCTGTGGATGTCTACTACTGCCCTACTGGGCAGAAAATGTGCAGTGAAAATGGAGAAAAATAAAATCCTGCCTTTGTATAGCACCTGTAGAATGGGAGAATGTTCTGACGTTCTTCACAGAGGAATAATCAGAAAGTACTGGACCACAGGAGGAGTAAAGAAAAGTTTAGTCAAAGAGGTGGGTCTTAGGTAGGGTGACAAGGAGGAAGAGGGTAGAGGGGTTTACCGCGTAGGCGAGCGAAGAGTTCAGGGAGGAGGAGAGCGGAGGGGTTTTTTGGAGGTAATTCCAAAGCACGTGGCCTAAGCAGCTCAAAGCACAGCTACACATATGGGACAAAGGAGGGAAAGATGTTTAAGAGCAGCACTGCCAGTCTGAAGCTACTATTTGGCTTCCAGTCTATGGTACAATATCCCATTGGATGCGTATCTCCTTTCAGCTGAATATCTGAAAACAAACGCCCTCTTAAACCTTGTGCTAACTCAGCAAGAGCTTTGGAAGCATCAATTACAAAGATTCCTCTCAGCCACCAGGCAAATCACAAGGAGCGGATGCCTAGCCACTGGACCATTAGTGGAAATTTGGATGGATCAAACACTTCCCCTTTCCAGTCTGCTAGAGACTCAACTTCTTTAAATGAATCGTTACAAGACCGCAGAAAAACAAAAATCAAATGCAGGAAATACTGCAAGAAACTATTTAAAGCTAACCTACTTCTTGTTTGCTGTTGGTGAAACCAGAAGGCCAGAGAGATGCAGAGTAATCGAGTAACAGTTTAGCTGATTAACTCGAAAGTATTGATCAGGTTCTCAATTCTTTAGTGGAGGTTCAGAATCCATCTCTTTTTTTTCTCTTTTGTGTGGTATTCTTTGAATGATAGCATCCAAGAGTTTTAAGATTAGCTTTCAGTCACTGGAATATTGTGTGTGAAAGATTAATAGATATTGGCAGTACATCTAGGTTGGGTTCAGATTCCAAGAATTATGCACAGAGCTCCTCATTTGGGTGCAATCACTAACAAAATGATGTGTTGGCACCTGCATAAAAATAGAAATTTCACTTAATAGCAACCTGCGGAGCCAAGCCATGGCCTCTCGACACAAAAAAAGTTCCAGTGTTAATGAAAATAAAGAGGAATGAGATCATTTCTAATAGCCTTTCTATATATGGAAGATATGTGGGGTCTACACGCCCGGTATTAACTGGTCTGATGGTATTTGTGCATAGTTTGTGTCCGTTTAGAGAATTGATCTCCAAATCTGCATGTGAATGTTAGCACTGCTTAATAAAAAAAACACTGGTTTCACATTAAGTCACTGAATAGACCCCTGACCTGACAATGACCTGATCTGAAATTCTTGAGAAAACATTCATTTTGATTCACAACGAGCCATAAATGGGTATGATTCCACTTCACCTCATCAACCCCTGAACATTCAGTGGGGACATTCTGAAAATTAACAGATGTCACAGCTTTTCATTTGGATTAATAGCCAATATGTTGGGTCTGTATAGCTAAAAGCTATCTGGAGACAAAGTAGTTACTTGTAGCCAATCCCTTTTTTTAAGGGTTCATAAAGTTTTTAAAAAATAATTGTGGGATGTGGGTGTCGCTGGCTGTCCAGCCTTTATTGCCCATTCCTAGTTGCCCATGAGAAGGTGATGGTGAGCCGCCGCCTTGAATCACTGCAGTCCAAGTGCTGTGGGTTGACCCACAATGCACTTGGGGCGGCACGGTAGCACAGTGGTTAGCACTGCTGCTTCACAGCTCAAGGGTCCCGGGTTCGATTTCTGGCTCGGGTCACTGTCTGTGTGGAGTTTGCACATTCTCCTCGTGTCTGCGTGGGTTTCCTCCGGGTGCTCCGGTTTCCTCCCACAGTCCAAAGATGTGTGGGTTAGGTTAATTGGCCAGGTTAAAAAAATTGCCCCTTAGAGTCCTGGGATGCGTAGGTTAGAGGGATTAGTGGGTAAAATATGTGGGGGTAGGGCCTGGGTGGGATTGTGGTCGGTGCAGACTTGGTGGGCCGAATGGCCTCCTTCTGCACTGTAGGGTTTCTATGATTTCTATGAATGCCATTAGGGAGGGAATTGCAGGATTTTGACCCAGTGACTGTGAAGGAATGGCGATATATTTCCAAGTCAGGATGGCGAGTGGCTTGCAGGGGAACTTGCAGGTGGTGGTGTTCCCGTGTGTCTGGTGCCCTTGTCCTTCTAGATGGAAGTGGTCATTGGTTTGGAAGGTGCTGTCTAAGAATCTTTGGTGAATTGCTGCAGTGCATCTTAAACTAGCTAACCTAATAATTAGTCATCGGTATTTTTGAACAAAATATGCTCAATTCTGTCCATGATGCTGATGGCCATACAAGGTTTAGCATTCTTTTCATTTTTATCAGTTGGTCATTAAAGAGGAAGTGTCGAATGTGAATGAAAGCCTACCTACTGTCCATCCCACTTTGCAATCAGCCAAAGGAAACATTTCTTCAAAAGGTATTGAGGGTGAGATTGCACACAAGTTTGCTTGGCGATTTGGAGCTTAGAAGAGACGTGAAAAAGCCTTTTGGCCATGGCAGCAGACAATGCCATTATCTTTTCCATCACACTAGGTGTAAGCTTCCTCAGAAGTCGTCCCATTTTTCCATTGTATAGTATCTGCAGGAGTCAGCTGTAAAGGAACAGTGCTTTACTGTTCAAAATTAAGTAAAGCAAAACCACAAGCCCATGGTGAACACAAACAGGTCCCAACCGGGGCAATGCAACAACGGACCCACTCGGGCCTGCTTTATACAGGGCTCAGTATACGAGCTCCATCAGGTAAAGTAATTACCAAAGACGAGGGAGCTCGTACTCAGCGAGTCCTACAAGGAGGCCAATCAATGATTCCCCATGCAGGCCCATTGCAACTTCAGCACAAGAGCCAAGGAAACTGTACAAATGGCGTCAACACACTTTTATGTCATCAAATGAGTAAGATAAACCCCTAAAAAATTGTTCTGTGAGTTTGTTATATTTATGGCCACTGATTTGGTCACCCTTCAATTATTTTCAGTGATAATCTCTTAATAAGGTGCTGCGATCAAGATAGTCACTCATGGAGATAAATTGTAAGGTTAGCGATGTAGCGCGCACTTCCCTGTTCCTAGCAGAGTAGTGAAAGGGGTAGGAGTTCTGCTCAAGGCTGTGAGTTCACTGTGACCCCCGGCACATTTTTCTGGGTTTGGGCATAGTTGATCAGTCTGCGAAACAGACTTCTAACAAAATCCCTCTCACGAAAGTCCCCCAGGTGGCAGGAGCTTTTAAAGAGGGAAGAAGCAATGCAAAAAGGAACACAACCACTTAATGTAAAGGCAGAGGCTGAGGCCGAAATATGTGTAAGGCCTTTATGGAGGGAGACAAGATCACTGTCAGGCTCTCCCTCAAGCCAACAACTTTGGGTGACTACAGTCTCACAAATTTTGCACCATTTCCCACCAAAGTTTGAATTGATTTCACTTAGTTTTATGAAACAGGAAATAATTTTTCAATTCGAAGGTTAAATGGATGAGGTGGAGGTTGATATGAAGGCTAATGCACGGAGTAAGGAGGATAATTATTTGAAATGACTTTCGAAACTTATTTAATTAGACGAAAACCCTTTTAGTTTTACACATTGACTCAGCTGCATTGGCTAAGTGAGAAATGTTTCTTCATAAGCAACTCTTCAAATGCAGACAATAAAAATCTAACAAAACTTACTACAACTTATAAATCAAAGAAAGCATTTAATTAAGAAACTTCATTACTCCAAACTTGGGGCCATGCCCTGGGCCAATCCAAGCGCCGCACAATTCCGAACAGGTTCTTATTTATAGTATCAGCTGACTATTACAACATTCTGGAATTGGTTCCATGGTTTACTGGGTCAGCTGAATCTTATAGCTTGTTACCATTCGTCACATTACATCCGATACAAAGTTGTCACTGGTTACATTCTAACAAGAAACAGCTCACTTAAATGGTAATATTCCAGCATGGAGTTTGATCCACTGAAAACATCAGGAAGTTATTGGGGGGGGGGGGATCGTTAAAAGTAATATTTGTCCTTTAAAATAATGTAAGCATAAATGTGTAATACAAATCTGATAACAATGAATCCTCTTCCAACACAGTGCATTGGATGAAGACACCAAGGTTTCAAGCACTCAGATTATGGATGAAGACAACGATGTCGCAGAGCGACTGCAGAAACGAGAAGAGCGACGCCAGAAACGTCTTCAGGAGGCCATGGAGCGTCAGCAGGAAATTGACATCACAGCGAAAGAGGAGACTCAAGACATCCGAAGAAATGAGAGGGAGGAAGAGGAGAACAATCAGCGCAACAAGTGGCGGCAAGAGCCGGAGCCGGAACCTGAGATAGAACCCGAGCCAGAACCTGAGGTAGAACCTGAGATAGAGCCGGAACCGGAACCTGAGCCAGAACCCGAGCCGGAACCCGAACCTGAGGTAGAACCCGAGCCAGAACCTGAACCAGAGCCGGAACCAGAGCCAGAAGTGTTGGTGATAGAAAAAGAGAAGATTGTAGAAAAAAATATTGAAAAACCCTATCAAATTGAAAAGGTAAAATGAGCATCTCAACAAATAAAATGCCAGCCATCACTTTGATCTCTTTCCCTCAGCTGACTTGTCCTTACTGCATCATTTTATTTTTATTTTAACTTGTGCAAGCATAAAGCCAGGATGGACATGCTGATCCCAATGTCTGAGTGTGTTGAAATGCCTGGTGGACCGTATAAAGGGCACGGTGGCACAGTGGTTAGCACTGCTGCCTCACAGCGCCAGGGACCCGGGTTCGATTCCCGGCTTGGGTCACTGTCTGTGTGGAGTTTGCACATTCTCCCCGTGCCTGAGTGAGTTTCCTCCGGGTGCTCCGGTTTCCTCCCACCAGTCCAAAGATGTGCAAGTTAGGTTGATTGGCCATGCTAAATTGTCCATTAGTGCCAGGGGCATTAGCAGGGTAAATATGTGGGGCTACGGGAATAAGGCCTGGGTGGGTCAGTGCAGACTCAATGGGCCGAATGGCCTCCTGCACTATGACAATTGGACAGGGAGGTCCCTTACACCTGTAATACAGTCTGCCCAGTTTTTCACCTTTTAAGCTAATGAGTAGACTCCCTTCATCTTTTCTCTCTGTGTGCTACACCCTGACAATGTGCTGCGCCCCACCCCCCAACCCCCCTCACCCCCCGTCTCACCGGCACAGAACCAGGACTTCAATCTGTTTTCAATTAGTCAACTAGCCACTATTTAATTTTTAAAATAGCTATGAACTCAACATTTTACCTGCGGTTCTAAAATAATCTGCCATCAGTTTTATTCCTGTAACTTTGCCTCGACACTTTGGCCTGACGTTTGTTAGTGGCTGAACATATTTCCATTCCCCGCACACTTCCATATTCAGTGCCAAACTCCGGCTAATCAGTGTCCTACAAACTCATGTCCTCTGCCGATTAGATTAATGTTAAAGAACTCAATTCGCTTATAACCATTAATGGGCAGTGGTGAGAGGAAATGTTTATCCAATGTGTCTGGATGGGATTCAAATTGAGCTCCAGGGTTGAAGAGCAATGCTGGTGCTGGAGGAACATTCATTGCTTTCTGCAGTCGTAATCCAGCGTTTTATTTAAAGATGGCTTTGGGATTTTGCCATGTTTCTGTCAAAGTTGAAGTTGTGGCGGCGTTGCGAGACTGGGGGCTACAAGTCGACAGTCTGCTATCCATTTACGCCAGCGTTGGACAGAAGGCTGGGCTGGATGAAAGATGGGTTCACCATCATATCTCTTGCCCCTGCGCAGTCTGAACTTGGGCAACCATGGAACAGACTCCTTACTAAAGGGGCGGCACAATGGCACAGTGGTTAGCACTGCTGCCTCACAGCGCCAGGGACCCCGGGTTCAATTCCTGGCTTGGGTCACTGTCTGTGCAGAGCCTGCACATTCTCCCCATGTCTGCATGGGTTTCGCCAGGTGCTCCGGTTTCCTCCCACAGTCCAAAGATGTGCAGATTAGGTGGATTGGCCATGCTAAATTGTCCCTTAGTGTCCCAAGGTATATAGATTAGATGAATTAGCCATGATAAATGGGGATAGGGCAGGAGAGAGGGCCTGGATAAAATACTCTGTCAGAGAGTCAGATGGGCCGAATAGCCTCTTCTGCACTGTATGGATTCTATGTGTACAGACACTCGGAGAATTGGATTCTGCCGAGACCCTCCGCACAGTTTGAACAGTTGTCAGACTCATTCTTCATCTACCAGGCTGGAACATAGGATCAGAGTTAACGTTAGCAGGAGAGGGAGAATACGAGAAAGTACATCTTGCGTATAAGATTACAACTATATTATAAACTCCCCTATCTTTTTTCATTAAAATAATGATTAAGATAAATTGATAAATCATCAGTCCAAGTGACGATGGTTCCTAGTGGGACGCATGTCTATTCTCCACCATCTTATCTGGAACATGTTATGCCCACTGTCCAATCCTGCTCCAGATCCCAGAACTGTTTTAATGGGGTCCCCAGCTCCGTGACAGCGTCATGTATCTGCGTTTGGTACAGACAGGCAGCATCTTGGAGGCTTTGTCTTCAGGGATTGAAACTCACTGTCTCCTATGGGTAGCCATTCTCACACTTTGGTTTGTGAGTGAGGTGGGAGTGTGACGTGTGAAGATATCGGCAGTAGTGTTTTGGGGAGAGTGAAGCGATTGGTGTTCCAAGCAGCGAGCTCACAGAGAGGAAACTGTAGGCGGACTGTAACTTTAATTCATAGAAAATCCACTGGAATGATTTTCAAAAAATCAATCATGGAAAGGCAGCAATTAAAAGCGGTATTTTATTTCACATAAACTTACAAAATTCCACTTGGGGTCTGAGGCTGACCTCATGGTTTAGGCTCCATTTTAGATCCAGTGGTCAGTAGTTCCCATTACTAAACAAGTCAATTTCCGAGTTACATAGAGTAACATATATCTTTACAGCATAGAAGCAGGCCATTCGGCCCAGCAGACATGTGCCAGCATTTATGTTCTTCACATAATCACAGAATTTGTATGGCCCAGAAGGAGGCTTTATGGCTGATGCTGTCTACACTGGCTTTCCAAATGACTTGGTGTCATTCCCCTGCCTTTCCCCCATACCCCTGCACATTATCTCTATTCAAATAATCATCTAAAGCCCTCTTGAATGATTTGATTTGATTTATTATTGTCACATGTATTAGTATACATTGAAAAGTAGTGTTTCTTGCGCGCTATACAAAGCATACCATTCATAGAGAAGGAAAGGAGAGAATGCAGAATGTAGTGTTACAGTCATAGCTAGGGAGTAGAGCAGGGGGTCTCCAAACTACGGCCCGTGGGCCACATCCAGTCCGCAGTTTGGAGACCGCTGGGTAAGGGTATCAAAGGACATGGATCAAATGTAGGTAAATGGAATTAAGGCACAGTTCAGCCATGATCTGATTGAATGGCGCCACGGATTCCAAGGGCTGGATGGCCTTATTTATATTCCCATGCAATGTGATTCAAGAATTACCATTGCAGTTTGGGTCTCTGAGAAATGAACAATAAGCATTCTCTGTCAATCCTCTTATTTTATGTTCATGGATTAGAGTCTGTTTGCACAAGCAATAAAATTAACACATTCTCCAGTCCGATCCCAGTTAATTTTAAAGGGAATTCAGGGAGTAAGTAATTAAAGCACCATTGCACCAGTTCTCCAGCTTGTATTACCTACAGCAGTGGTCTCCAAACTGCGGACCGGATGAGGCCCGCGGGCCGTAGTTTGGAGACCCCTGGTGTAGAGAAAGGTCAACTTAATGCAAGGTAGGTCCATTCAAAAGTCTGATGGCAGCAGGGAAGAAGCTGTTCTTGAGTCGGCTGCTACGTGACAGAAGTGGAAGAGAGAATGTCCTGGGTGCATGGGGTCCTTAATTATGCTGGCTGCTTTGCCCAGCGGGAAGTGTAGATAGAGTCAATGGATGGGAGGTTGGTTTGCATGATGGATTGGGCTACATTCACAACCTTTTGTAGTTTCTTGTGGCCTTGGGCAGAGCAGGAGGCATACCAAGCTGTGATACAACCAGAAAGAATGCTGTCTATAGTGCATCTGTAAAAGTTGGTGAGAACCGTAGCGGACGTGCCAAATTTCCTTAGTCTTCTGAGAAAGTAGAGGCGTTGGTGAGGCTTTCTTAACTATAATGTTGGCATGGGGGGACCAGGACAGGTTGTTGGTGATCTGGATACCTAAAACTTGAAGCTCTCGACCCTTTCTATTTGATCCCCATTGATGACTCGATTGAACCTGCCTCCACCACACTGCCAGACAGTGCATTCCAGACCCGCTTGCTGTGTGAAAAAGTTTTTTCTTGCCTTGCATTTGCTTCTTTTGCAAATCACCTTAAATCTGTGCCCTCTCATTCTTTACCAAGCAGGAATAGTTTCTCCCTCTCTTCTCTGTCCAATCCCCTCATGGTTTTGAACATCTCCATCAAATCTTCTTAGCCTTCTTCTCTCTCAGAAGAATAGTTCCAACCTCTCCAATCTATCCTCATAACTGAAGTTTCTTATTCCTGGAACTATTCTTGTAAATCTCTTCTGCACTCTCTCCAATGTGTTCATATCCTCCCTATAGTGTGATGTCCAGATCCGTACACAGTATTCCAGCTGAGGTCCAACCTGTGTCTTGTACAAATTCAGCATAATCTTCTTGCTCTTGTACTTTCTCTGTACACAAGCCTCCATCCTCCTCTTTGTCCAATTCTATTGTAACACCCTTGTGTTCCTTTCTCATGTGTGTATCTAGATTTTCTTTCAAGGCATCTCTATTATTCACCTCAACTACTTCATGTGGCCGTGAGTTCCACACACTGGGTAAAGAAGATTCTCCTGAGTTCCCTATTCGATTTATTAGTGACCATTTTGTGTTTATCATAGAATACCTGCAGCGCAGAAGCAGACAATTCAACCCATCGAGTCTACACTGACTCTCTGAAAGTGCATCCCACCCAGGCCCATCCCTATAACCCCATGTATTTACCTCGCTAGTCCCCCTAACCTAAGGAGCAATTTAGCATGGCCAATCTACCTAACCTGCACATCTTTGGACTGTGGGAGGAAACCGGAGCACCCGGAGGAAACCCACACAGATACAGGGAGAACGTGCAAACTCCACACAGACAGTGACCTAAGACCGGAATCGAACCCGGGTCCCTGGAGCTGTGAGGCAGCAGTAATAACCACTGTGTGACCGAGCTCTCCAGTTTTGGTCTTGCCAACCAGTTGTGATTTGCAGGAAGCTTAACTTGGCTGGCATGCATGTTTGCTGTTGTTCAGAATATTGCTCGGGAAACTGAATCCAATATTTGTTCCTGGCTGAAATCTTCTGCAAAACCAATATTCAGTTAAAAGAGAGTGAAACAAAATGAAGTTCAGTCAGAATGTACCGTGCATTTTACAAGCTGGCATTTGAGAAACCTCCTCCTGATTAAGTCAATGACTTGAGCTCCATTACTGTAAATTAGGATGGCAGACTGCATTCTTACCAATGGCATTTTATGACTACATTAGGGAAACATTTGGATTAGAGTATGGACAACTCCTTCTGCTGCACTATGCACTCGTTTTCCCCATTCTGAATCCATCACAATCCCAGATCATATTTAGAACATAAGGAGTAAACCACATGGCCTCTGGAATCCGTTCCACACCTTTCCATCCCAGTCTAGAATATAATCATCAACTGAGCAGCCATTGCCCCCCCAAGGTGGAGAACTCCAAAGATTCACAATTTTCTAATTTAAAAAAAAATTCTCCTCGTCACAGTTCTGAAAGACCAACCTCTTAACCTGAGCTGTACCACATCACCACCCCCGACCACCAGGGGAAACAGCCTCTCAGCAGCTATCCTTGTCAGGCCCCCTCAGAATCTTGTACATTTCAGTGAGATCACCCTTCATTCTTCTGAACTCCAGGGACTCTAGACCCACTGTACCTCCAGCTCTCATCATAGGACACCCCTCCCAACCCAGGAATCAATTCATTGAACCTTAGCTTCGGGGCCAGTACATCTTTGCTTGGATAGGGTCACTAAACCTGTACACAGTCCTGCAGGTGTGAGCTCCAGTACAATTGCAGCAAGACTTCCTTACTCTTGTTTGTTTGTTTGTTTATTTATTTAGTAGAGCTAGATAAAGTTTTAAGGGGTGCAATTTCATAGAATTTATAGAATTGTTCATAGAATCCCGACAATGCAGAAGGAGGCCATTCAGCCCATTGAGTCTGCACCCACTACTATCCTACCCAGCCCTATTCCCCTAGCCCCACATATTTACCCTGCTAGCCCCCCTGACGCTAAGTGGCAATTTAGCATGGCCAATCAGCCTGACCTACATGCACATCTTTGGAGTATGGGAGGAAACCGGAGCATCCGGAGGAAACCCACGCAAACTCAGGGAGAATGTGCAAACTCCACACAGACTGTGAACCTGGGTCCCTGGTGCTGTGAGGCAGCAGTACTAACCACCGTGCTACTTTGCCGCCCATTTTGTTTGAGAAAATTTGCAGAAGTTTCATTTGGGATATATATACTTTTTGAAAAGCTTATTTCTGTCTGTTTTTTAAAAAGAAACTCAATTTTAATCAGTAAATTTTGGTGCAATATTTTTTTAGGTCCACTACACTCAGTTTGCGCACTCATTTCAAAGTCAGAAGGTTATAGGTTCAAGTCCCACCCCAAGGCCTTGAGAACCAAATTGCCTTCTATGCAGTGTTAATGTAAGCCTACTTGTGACACTTATAAATAAACTTTAAAAACTTTAAAACTTTAAACTTTTGTGACGGTTTTAAAACATAGGCTGCAGGACTCAAAGATTTAAAAAAACAAAGAGCTTTATTGAAAGGATGTTAACACTGCAGACTGCCTGTTTGCCCACACACTTTATCAGTCTCTTAAAGTGCCCCTATTCCATTACAAAGTTGTTAGTCAGGAACAACAGTAATCTAGGCTGATACCTCCAGTGTCGTACAGATGGAGTGCTGCAGTGTCAGTACTGCAGGCTTTAGAATGAGACATTAAACTGAGTCCTTCTCACCCTGACTGCTGAGGTAGGAACAAAGATCCAATGATTCAGAGACAAAGAACAGGAGGATCCTTCCAGTATCCTGGTCAATGTCCACAGCCAAGAACAGTTGAAAGGCTTATGGGATCTTACTGTGCACAATTGGTTGTTGTCTTAACCAACAAAACAGCAGTGAACTCGAGCATAATCTCCTGATCATGAATCACTGGATGTCCTAAGGGTGAGATAAGGTTTAATAATAATGCATGTTCCTTATTTTTAAATCTTTCTCCCTTATCTAAAATTCTGAATATATTGTTTCTATTGAAGGGAATTGAACTTGCTGGCAGGATCATCACTAGAGAGGGACAGAGAGAATAGGAGGCCAATAGAGCATAAAATTGGCACTGTGCTGGAACCAACAGCAGAAATATTAGACGCCAGTGAAAATGTACTCGTAACTGCAAGTAAAAGACATGTTAAAATAAACAATTATGGGCCTTGGAAGCCTTGCAAGAAACAAATCAAATCAACTGATGTTGACTTGGTGCTTCATACACTTAGCTTTTATTTTCCATCCTCCCTTACATATATTTATATATTACGTACCAACTAACTCAAGAACAGCTTCTTCCCTGCTGCCATCAGACTTTTGAATGGACCTACCTTGCATTAAGTTGATCTTTCTCTACACCCTAACTATGACTGTAACACTACATTCTGCACTCTCTCCTTTCCTTCTCTATGAATGGTATGCTTTGTCTGTATAGTGGGCAAGAAACAATAATTTTCACTGTATGCTAATACAAGTGACATTAAATTCAGTCAAAATATATTAAGTTGAATGTTTTTGAGTGGCACATTTAGAACACGAGTTAACAACACAGTTTCACTTTTGATATTGTTGAATTCTAATAGAACAGATAAGAGAATAGCAGCAGTTTTATTCCATCAATGTTCACAGATGCTTATTAGCTAAACTCAATCTCATTATTATCAGTCAAGATATATTCCAATGATTTGACTCTGCCGTGCGGGATATTCTACTCTAGGAATATGAATGAGACCCTTTAGGACAGACTACCTGATTGCAGCACGATGTTCACTGACCTAGTGTGAAATCATTTTAATCCAATGTAAAAATCATGGAGCACTGAAATTGTGACGAGGTAGAGCCCAGCAAGCTCCCCAGTTCCTCTCACCTACCATCATTGTTTCCACTCCTCCTTGGACAGAGGTGACAAGTAGTCCCTGGGGTAGTGGGAAATGTCCTTTTTTGGGGATGAGGAGCCTTATATTGAGTGCATCTTTGCTCCAGTAAGCCACATATGCGTACATTTTGAGGCTCAGGCCTGGGTGGCATGGTGGCACAGTGGTTAGCACTACTGCCTCACAGCACTAGGGACCCAGGTTCAATTCCAGCCTCGGGTCACTGTGCGGAGTTTGCACTTTCTCCCATTATCTGTGTGGGTTTCCTCTGGGTGATCCGGTTTCCTCCCACAGTCCAAAGATGTGCAGGTTAGGTTGGAAAGGTCCTGGGTGGGACTGTTGACTGTACAGGCTCGATGGGCTGAATGGCTTCCTTCTGCACTGTAGGGATTCTATGATTTTTCTATGACAACTCGGTCTGTTCTTCCCTCATCTTTGGGGCCCCCATTAAATGGTCATAACCCCTTCAGCTGCTGCATCAGGGGTCCCTTTGCAGAACCACCAGAGTTACCTTTGCTGGTGGTGATGGTGGGCTCCCATTTCTTGTCAGAGAGCCTGGTGGGAGTCCCCATTTCAATGCATCCTTCAAGACCCATCAATGGAGAGAATGGGCAAGATGGAAACCCTACCTTGACCCTCCTTGGCAGGAAGAGGAAAACTGAAACCTTTCTGTCAGAATTCTTAACAGCCCATAACGTGTACATTCTGAAGAATCTGCAGTAATTCAAGTAAAACAGATTTTTTTTTTCATTTACTTTTCCCTCCGAAGAAATGATTTTCTACAATCTCCTAAGTTACGTTCTGCTTCCTGAATGTGCTGTCTTGATTAAATTGGCTTTTTTTATTTCCTTGTTGCTTAAGCCAGTTTATGGCTTTTGTATAACACCTTACCCAAGGGGCAGCACCTCTGACAGTGGGGCACCTCTGACAGTACTACACTAACGTGCCAGCCTAAATTCTGAAATCTGGCTTGAAGTCCATGACCTTCTTACTATGAAACATCAGCTAAGCTTTTAGATTCTGTTTTTCGAATTTGTTTGCTGATGCAAGCTGTCTTTTGATATATATTGTAGAATGAATAAAGAAGATTAGTAAGTATTGCAAGGGGAAGGTTGAAGGTAAAACCCAATGATTTTTGTACAATAATGATAAGGATTGTAAGAACATCGAAAAAATATTTCAGTGTAACAGTCAGATACCAACAATGTGCTACAGCCTTGCTTTTACATTAATAAGCCCAATAGTCAGAAAACATCATCTAGGGATACCGCCATATCACTACTTGAGAACATATCTGTAGAGGAAGTATCTATAGGTGGAGTACAGCGAAGGTTTACCATACTGATTCCTGGGATGGCAGGTCTGCCATATGAGGAGAGAATAAGTCGGTTAGTATTATATTCATAGGAGTTTATAAGAGTGAGGGGATCTCGATTTGATTTGATTTATTATTGTCACATGTATTAGTATATGTGAAAAGCATTGTTTCTTGCATGCTATACAGACAAAGCATACCATTCATAGAGAAGGAAAGGAGAGGGTGCAGAATGTAGTGTTGCAGTCACAGCTAGGGTGTAGAGAAAGATCAACTTATTGTGAGGTAGGTCCATTTAAAAGTCTGATGGCAGCAGAGAAGAAGCTGTTCTCGAGTCGGTTGGTACGTGACCTCAGACTTTTATATCTTTTTCCCGATGGAAGAAGGTGAAAAATTCTAACAGAGTTAGACAAGGTAGATTCAGAAAGAATATTCCCGACGGGGGAGGGAGTCCAGAACGAGGGATCATAGTTGGAGGGTAAGGGGTAAACCTTAAAGGACTGAGGTGAGGAGAAATTTCTTCACCCGGTGTTACAGTGAGCTCACATGTGCAGTGTTGCATCGCCTATGCAGTTAATTTTTAATGTTATGAGAGGCAGGATATGGTGTCAATGATCTCAGAAGGCAAGGAGCTGAAACGAGTTGTCGCTGACCTGATGTCAGAGTTACCCTCAGCAACTTTGCACTGGCATTGCAACAGTTTTCTAAGCAGAATACAACATGGTGCAAATCTAGAAACTGTATAAGGTCATCAGTTCATTAATACTGGAGGTTATTTTATCTTTAAATAACACTATCCTTTGAGACTGCGATGAGTGTCCTGCTAAAATATTCTTGATGAAGCAACAGCTCTGTGCTCGATCGGTGCCTTTTGCTTCTTGGAATTCAGCTAAATAAACACTGCTCTTGCAATGTTTTTTTGCCAGTGGTTTGGTATGAACTATCTGTGGTTGGTGGGCATTATTTCATTAGCACTGAATCAAACTAAAATTAACCGAGGCTAAATCTACATAATATATTAATGACGTTTCAATCCCTTTTCTTTGTCTTTAAAAAAAATTGCAGAAGAGCCAGGTATGGAAAGAAGAAATTGTGGAGCGCACAGAGAAGAAGATATCCAAAGCAGGCCCAGAGAACGGAGAAGCTCTGCATGAAGAGATTGCACAGAAACACAAAAAAATGGACAGAGCATTGAGGTAAGAGCAGAAGTAATACATTCCTTTTCGTTTCCACCAGGAATCCTGAGGATACACCTGGAACCGTAGCATCCTGATTTGATTCCAGTCAGAGCCTGCATGGTGGCACAGTGGGTTAGCGCTGCTGCCTCACAGCGCCAGGGACCCGGGTTCGATTCCAGCCTCGGGTCACTGTCTGTGTGGACTGTCAGCACGTTCTCCACATGTCTGCGTGGGTTTCCTCCGGGTGCTCCAGTTTCCTCCCACAGTCCAAAGATGTGCGGATTAGGTCGATTGGTCATGCTAAATTCATGTCAAGGGATTATTCGAGTAAATGTGTAGAGTTACAGGATAGAGCCTGGGTGGAATTGTTGTCAGTGCAGGCTGGATGGGCCGAATACCCTCTTTCTGCTCTGTAGGAATTCTATGATTCTATGACTCCCAGCTTAATTCCTGCCCTTTTAAAGGTTTATCAAGAAAAGCATCTGTGCACTGTATAGAATCATAGAATCCCCACAGTGCAGAAGGAGGCCATTCGACCCATCGAACCTGCGCCGACAACAATCCCACCCAGGTCCTATTCCCGTAACCCCACATATTTACCCTGCTAGTCCCCCTGACACTAAGGGGCAATTTAGCATGGTCATTCAAACTAACTTGCTCATCTTTGGAGTGTGGGCGGAAACCGGAGCATCCGGAGGAAACCCACGCAGACACGAGCGAGAATGTGCAAACTCCACACAGACAGTGACTCAAGCCGGGAATCGAACCCGGGTCCCTGGCGATGTGAAGCAGCAGTGCTAACCACTGTGCCACCGTGCCGCCAGACTGGCATGTCATCATAACGCTCGGGAATGACACACATCAGCACTTGAAGATTTAATTTTCTGCTGATTGCCTTCATATTTCAAACCTTTTGAATGCTTTGATATTTTAATGTCCCTATGTTGGCTCGGCAATAGACAATAATCCTGATATTATTTATTTTGCTGCTATCCAGCAATGTTTGCAGAAGCATGCTGAAGAATTTATCTTGGGGACCATTCTCAGTAACTGACACTGTCTAATCTATTCCAGTTTACTCTAATGGTGACCTGGAAGTAGACTGAATGAATGCATTAAGCACACACAATCGTTTGTTGAATTGAGATGGTTCTGAATCCCCCTTCAAGACCCAGAACTTTCAAAATGTGATTTGAATTCTCAGTGACTGCACAACAGCATCACTTGACCAAATTACATAGAAATAGAAACCCTACACTACAGAAAGAGGCCATTCGGCCCATCGAGTCTGCACCGACCACAATCCCACCCAGGCCCTACCCCTATATCCCTACATATTTTACACGTTAGTCCCTCTAATCTACGCATCCCAGGACACTAAGGGGCAATTTTAGCATGGCCAGTCAACCTAACCTGCACATCTTTGGACTGTGGGAGGAAACCGGAGCACCCGGAGGAAACCCACGCAGACACGAGGAGAATGTGCAAACTCCACACAGACAGTGACCCAAGCCGGGAATCGAACCCAGGTCCCTGGAGCTGTGAAGCAGCAGTGCTAACCGCTGTGCTACCGTGCCGCCCCATGTTCTAAGATTTTTTATTGCCTACATGTCATGGAACTAACACGCCATATCATGCTAAGGTGGTGTTGATTGACAGTAGCTCAAAATACGCACCCTTAAAGGTATAGGCACATCATATCACAACACTCAGTCGGACGACTATGGGCTCAGGTCCTGCTGAAGGCACTTGTGCGCATCAGGGCAATAAGAACGTAAGAACTAGGAGCAGGAGTAGGCCACCTGGCCCCTTGAGTCTGCTCCGCCATTCAATAAGATCATGGCTGATCTTTTTGTGGACTCAGCTCCACTTACCTGCCCGCTCACCATAACCCTTAATTCCTTTACTGTTCAAAAATGTATCTATCCTTGCCTTAAAAACATTCAATGAGGTAGCCTCAACTGCTTCAATGGGCAGGGAATTCCACAGATTCACAACCCTTTGTGTGAGGGAATTCCACAGATTCACAACCCTTTGTGTGAAGAAGTTCCTCCTCAACTCAGTTCTAAATCTGCTTCCTCTTATTTTGAGGCTATGCCCCCTAGTTCTAGTTTCACCCGCCAGTGGAAACAACTTCTCTGCTTCTATCTTATCTATTCCCTTCATAATCTTATATGTTTCTGCAAGATCTCCCCTCATTCTTCTGAATTCCAATGAGTATAGTCCCAGTCTACTCAGTCTCTCCTCATAAGCCAACCCTCTCAACTCCGGAATCAACCTCGTGAATCTCCCCTGCACCCCCTCCAGTGCCAGTATATCCTTTCTCAAGTTAAGGAGACCAAAACTGTACACAGTGCTCCAGGTGTGGCCTCACCAGCACCTTATACAGCTGCAACATAACCTCGCTGTTTTTAAACTCCATCCCTCTAGCAATGAAGGACAAAATTCCATTTGCCTTCTTAATTACCTGCTGCACCTGCAAACCAACTCCTTGTGATTCATGCATAAGGACACCCAGGTCCCTTTGCACAGCAGCATGCTGCAATTTCTTTTACTAGAGATAGTGGCTAAGATTTTCTGGCCATTCACGTTGGCGGGTTTCTCTGGTCCTGCTGCAATGAGTGGAGATTTGGCTGAGCGACAAATGCTCCATCCTCGCTTGCAGCAGTGGCGGGGCACGAACAACCAGAAAATTCCAGATAAGTTGCCAACTGTCCTGCAGATGAATGTAAAAAAGGTCCAATGGCACTTGCTGAAGAAGATTGATGATGTCTTGTGCCCTGACCTTCATCCTGAACCAACATTACTTAAATAGCGTAACTCGCCTCCCCAAAGCCTGTCCATTATCTACAAGGCACAAGTCAGGAGTGTGATGGAATACACGCCACTTGCCTGGATGGGTGCAGCTCCAACAACACTGAAGAAGTTTGACATCATCCAGGGCAAAGCTGCCCACTTGATTGGCACCACATCTACAAACATCCATTCCCTCCACTAGCGACGCTCAGTAGCAACGGTGTGTACTATCTACCAGATGCACTGTAGCAATTCAACAAAGCATCTTGCAAACCCACAATCACTTCCATCTACAAGGACAAGGACAGCAGATAAAGTTAAAGTGTATTTATTAGTCACAAGTAAGACTTGCATTAACACTGCAGTTGCTGTGAAATTCCTCTAGTCGCCACATTCTGGCGCTAGTTCGGGTTAATGCGCCTAACCAGCACGTCTTTCAGACTGGGTGGAAACTGGAGCACCCGGAGGAAACACACGCTGACATGGGGAGCATGTGCAAACTCCACACAGACACTGACCTAAGCCGAGAATCGAACATGGGTCCCTGGCGCTGTGAGGCAGCAGTGCTAACCACTGTGCCACCGTGCCACCCCATCAGTAAAGTCACCTCTCATTCTTGTAAACTCCAATGAGTACAGGCCCAATCTACTCAACAGCACCGCCTGCAAGTTCCCTTCAAGCCACTCACCATCCTGACTTGGAAATATATCGCAGTTCCTTCACAGACACTGTGTCAAAATCCTGAAATTCCCTCCCTAACAGCATTGTGGGTCAACCCTCAGCACGTGGACTGGAGCATTTCAAAAAGGCAGCTCACCACCACCTTCTGAAGGGCAATTAGGAATGGGCAGTAAATGTTGGTCAACCAGCGACGCCCATGTCCCATGAATGAAAAGAATAAAAGACTATCAGTGATTTTATCTCGATTCGGCACCTTGCTGTGAGCAAACTGCTAAGTTTCCTTATATTACTACACATTAAAAGTACTTAATTGGCTAGAAAAGCACCATATAAATGCAAATGACTCCTTTCTATCAAATGCTCACTAATGGGAATGTGCTGCCACATTATATCTTTGGTTGAGTCATGCTAAAGGCAGTGCAGTATTTAAGAATGATTTGGATAAACACAGAGGTCACATTCTCTAAGCAGCATTACTGAGGTTGAAAGGAGCATGGGTCAGAGTTTGGAAGACAACATTGTCATTTCCATTTCTCCTTTGGAACGGGTTTCCCAGCGGGTATGCAGAAAATTATCTTTAACTATCAGCAGAGTTTGCTGTTTTGTATCTTTTTGCCAGCTTTGCGGAATATATAAATCAAGAAATTTAGCAAAGCAAATATTTCTGTTCCATAAACGATCTTTTCTTTTGGGGCAGAAATCTAAACCATTACATGAATGTTGAGATTTAGATTTTTTAAAAACGAACATTGATTATAAGGCAGTTGTGGAGGAGGAAGGCCATCTGGCCCCTCGAGCCTGCTCCGCCATTCAATAAGATCAAGGCTGATCTTTTCGTGGACTCAGCTCCACTTACCCACCCACTTACCATAACCCTTAATTCCTTTACTGTTCAAAAATTTATCTATCCTTGCCTTAAAAACATTCAATGAGGTAGCCTCAACTGCTTCACTGAGCAGGGAATTCCACAGATTCACAATCCTTTAGGTGAAGAAGTTCTTCCTCAACTCGGTCCTAAATCTGCTCTTCCTTATTTTGAGGCTATGCCCCCTAGTTCTAGTTTCACCCGCCAGTGGAAACAACCTACCTGCTTCTATCTTACCTATTCCCTTTATAATCTTGTATGTTTCTATAAGATCTCCCCTCATTCTTCTGAATTCCAATGAGTATAGCCCCAGTCTACTCAGTCTCTCCTCGTAAGCCAAACCTCTCAACTCCGGAATCAACCTCGTGAATCTCCTCTGCACCCCCTCCAGTGCCAGTATATCCTTTCTCAAGTAAGGAGACCAAAACTGTACGCAGTACTCCAGGTGTGGCCTCACCAGCTCATTATACAGCTGCAACAAAACCTCCCTGTTTTAAAACTCCATCCAGAATGAGCCTCCACTCCATCTTTCCATCACCCAACATGCTATGTTGTTCTTCTCTGCGTCCTAAACATTTTGCTCCCTATTATATAAGGAAAGATACCCTGCATTGGAGGCAGCCCAGAGAAGGTTCACTCGGTTGATCCCGGGTATGGAAGGGTCTTCTTATGAGGAGAGGTTGAGTAGATTGGGCCTGCACTCATTGGAGTTTTGAAGAATGAGAGGCAACCTTATTGAGACATACAGGATTCTCGGGGTTTGGCAGGGTGGATGCTGGGAGGTTGTTTCCCCTTGAGAGAGAGTCTAGGACCAAAGGGCGAATCTCAGAGTAAGCGGTCGTCCGTCTAAGGCCTAAGAATTTTTTCTCTCAGAGAACAGTGAATCAGTGGAATCCTTTACTGGAGAGGGTTGTAAAGGTTTGGTCATTAGGTAAGGATGAAATAAACAAATTTTAAATCAGTAAGGGAATCAAAGATTTTGGAGATAAGGTGAGAAAGTGGAGTTGAAGATTATCACATCAGATCAGTCATGATCTCATTGAATGGTGGAGTGGGGCTGATGGGCTGAAGGGCCTACTTCTGCTCCGACATCTTGGGTCTCCGGTGTTTGAATGTGTTGAAAATCTTAACGAGCTTAACTTTGACTAAATACTAAAGACAAGTTGTTTTCTCGTTGACTAAACACAAATACACGGAGATGAAAGCATGATACCCTTTTGACTTCCTCTGTCTTATGTTTTACTCTCTTGGCTGTGTCAAATTGAATTACCCAAAGTGGAGGCGTTGTCATATGGATGTGTCTTGCAAGCTGGTCTCTGTGTTTCAGTCGTTTTGAAGACACCCAGATTGCAGCAATGATGAGGTGTCTTTATTAAGAAGGGCTGCTCAAACGAGCAGAGTTGATGGTGGAAGAGTCCTGAGTGTGGCCTGGTAACATTCTGTTTTTTTCCTTTTGGTGGGGGGGAGCGCAGCCGTCCAGAGTCGAAGTCGGTCCAAGAGGCAGAGGAAGCGGCAGCCAAACTCGAGGCGGAGAGGAAGCTGGAAGATCTGAAGCGCCGCCAGGATGAGAAAGAGAGCGAAGAGTTTGAAAAGATGAAGCAGAAACAACAAGAGGCTGCAGTGGAGCTGGAGGAGCTGAAGAAGAAACGGGAAGGGCGCAGGAAGATACGGGAAGAGGAAGAGCAAAAGCGGCAACAAGATGAGACTGAGCGGAAAGCCAAGGAAGAGGTGAGGATCATAGAATTATAGAATCCCTATAAGCACAGAAGGAGGCCATTCAGCCCATCAATTTTGCATTGACTGTCCAACAGAGCATTTTACCCCAACCCGCCTCCCCCCCCGCCCTATTCCCATAACCCCAGACATTTATCTCGATGATCCACCTAACCTAAACATCATTGGACTATTGGACACTAAGTGACAATTTAGCATGGCCAATCCACCTAACCTGCACACCTTTGACACTAAGGGGCAATTTAGCATGGCCAATCCACCTAACCGGCACATCTTTGACACTAAGGGGCAATTTAGCATGGCCAATCCACCTAACCGGCACATCTTTGACACTAAGGGGCAATTTAGCATGGCCAATCCACCAAACCTGCACATATTTGGACTGTGGAAGGAAAGCTAATGGCATTTGCTACCAAATATACCTGTTGGACTTTAACCTGGTGTTGTTAAAACTCTTACTGTGTTTAGCCTAGTCCAATGCCGGCATCTCCACATCATGACTGTGGAAGGAAACCAGGGCACCTGAAGGAAACCCACACAGACACGGGGAGAACGTGCAAATTCCACACAGACAGTGACCCGAGGCTGGAATTGAACCCAGGTCCCTGGAGCTGTGAGGGAGCAGTGCTTACCACTGTGCCACCCATTGCACCTCTCCTCACAACCAACACTGTTAATTAACTCCACTTTAAGGGAACAATTTCTCGTTTCAGGAAATTAGATGAAACGGGAAAGGAGAGGGGAGAATTCATGCAGCTTGAAATCCTGTGCTTAAGTCATAAACAACCTTTAAAAATGCATTCATCTTGCCAAAGGGTGAAATGGAAATCTCATAATGGCTTGTTCCAATGCTGTAAATTCTGTTTAATCAAAAGAACTAGGCACTAAACACAAGCACTCCCCTTTCTGGGTCAGTGAGTAATTACACTGGTTTGAGGTTTGCTGTTTGATTATGGGTCTGCACTGCATTGGCCTTTCTCACACAGAACTGTAATATTGCACGTTGCACCGTGCTGTCTGGACAGGGACATATTGCCCTGGTTACCAGAACAGAGTGGGAAAGACCTCGGGGTAAAATGAATTATAGAATCATAGAATCGCTACAGTGCAGAGGGATGGCCATTTGGCCCATCAAACCTGCACCAACAACAATCCCAGCCAGCACCTATTCCCGTAACTCCACCTAATTACAGTACTAGTCCCTCTGACACCAAGGAGCAACTTAACATGGCCAATCCACCCGCACATCTTTGGAATGTGGGAGGAAACCCACGCAGACATGGGAAAACGTGCAAACTTCGCACAGACAGTGACCGGATTTGAACCCGGGTCCCTAGTGCTGTGCTAACCACTGTGCCACCCTGCCGGGGCATCATGCATGGTGATTTCACCACCAACCCCCAAACTCCTGCTCTAAATTGGATGGTAGGTCGGAGGAAACTCTGCACAAATGGCAGAACTCTATGATTTTCCTCAGGGCGTGTTTCAAGGCAGCAGGGATTGGCCTGCCATTGTTGGGTGGTGGCATCGTCTGCTCCCGCCACTGTCAATGGGGCTTCCCCTTGTATGGCATCCACCCCCCCCCCACCCGCTCCTGCATTGGGGAACCCAGAGTAAGGGTTCGCCATTGGTCGGACTGGCTGGAAAATTCTGGCCTTTTCTTCTGGGTCCCTTGTTGACAGAAGTCTGGAGATAGGAAACGATTAGCATTTGTTTATAAAATATTGGGAAACTTGTTTTGTGCGGGGGGATGACGACCTCCTGACCAAGGCCATGAATCACCAGAGCGGTCCTGACGTTGCTCCATCTGTTTTCCTAAATATTTAAGTCCCAATATTGTTGCAGGTATTTCCATACCCTTGCCATCTTTGTACGAAAATTCTGGTGTCTCTCTCCCCCTGCCCCCAGTCCCACTCTTGGTGTCTCTCTCCCCCTGCCCCCAGTCCCACTCTTGGTGTCTCTCTCCCCCTCCTCCCAGCCCCACTCCTGTTGTCTCTCTCCCCCTGCTCTACATCGCAGTGTTGTTGAGTCCTGTTGCTGCTGCTTCTCCTCTTCTCATGATGCAGTGTTTGCAAAACTAATTTGCACTTAAAATTCTGTAAGCCATTGCGTGGGTTGCACAGATTTTGGGTAAGTTGCGCCAAAAAAGCTCAGCTCAGCAGAAAAGTCAACTCTGTTGCGTTTTATGTGGTGTAATGGCCTTGCAAAACAACAAATCATCTCATTTACTATGAGCAATGCCGCATTTATTAGCCAATAAATGATACACCAGATAGTACAAACGTTTAAAAATAGTGTGTGTTCCTGAGCTACTGTCAGGAAACTGGCAACTGTCTTCCAATCTGCAACGTTCCCTGATCAAACAACAATTCCACTCAGTGTGGATTAGACTCTGTTGATTCTCAGTTTTGCAGAAGGCCCCAGCCCGAAACTTGTCTCATCTCTCCGCAAGTGCTGACTGACCAACTCTCTCTGTCCCCAATGTACTTAGTACAACTTTATCATACTTTAGTTTTTTTTACATGTCACATGTAGGCTTACATTAACACTGCAATGAAGTTACTGTGAAAATCCTCTAGTCCCCACACTCTGGTGCCTGTTCGGGTACACTGAGGAAGAATTTAGCATGGCCAATGCACCTAACCAGCGCGTCTTTGGACTGTGGGAGGAACCCGGAGGAAACCCACGCAGGCACGGGGAAAACGTGCAAACTCCATTCAGACAGTGACCCAAGCCAGGAATCGAACCCGGTCCCTGGTGCTGTGAGGCAGCAGTGCTAACCACTGTGCCACCGCTTTAAGATTCACCTCCCAGGTTATTTTTACAGATTTGTAAAGGAGTTGTGAGGGAGCTCTATACAACTGATCTGATGCCCTCAATCCAGCTACCATTAAACCTTCAAGGTTTTGGTGGGGACTGGAAAAACACTAAAGCCAATGAGTACTCGTGTTGCGTGTCATGCCCAGAGATCCCGTGATTGCAAGTTAAACGCTTGATCTTGTTTTTAAGGAGGAGAAGAGGAAGCTGAAGGAAGATATCGAGAGACGAAGGGCAGAGGCAGCGGAGAAGCGGCAGAAGCCAGAAGAAGTTGAAATAACCAACGATAAAGAACCATTCAAATGTGTGAGTCCCCGAGGCTCCTCCTTAAAGGTAAGTACTTGGCGAGCGATAGGCTGATCTCCCACCTTACTGGGACTGGGAACAAAATGATCTATGAATTTAAAATATAATTATTAGAGCTTGTGTAGAGAAACAAAGGTGGAGGAAGCAGACATGATAGTGACTTTTAAGAGGCATCTTGACAAATACATGAAAAGGATAAGAATGGAGGGATGCAGTCCCCAGAAGAATAGGGGGTTTTAGTTCAGATGGGCAGCATGGTCGGTCCAGGCTCGGAGGGCCTGTGCTGTAATTTTTTTTGTTCTTTCTAATGTTGCGAGGCTCTACTTCCAGAGTGGGAGGGTTTCACTAGTGCACAATACAGGCCAGAGAATTTGATCCATTGTGTTATAGCCCTGTCTCTAATACTTGAACCTGTTAGGATTCCATGCCCTGAGCCTTACAAAATTGTCCCAGATGTTTTAAGAAGAACAGAAAAATACCATCTACTGGCCAGCTAAGCTTGGAATAAAGCTTTGGGCTGGAATTTTCTGACCATTCGTGCCAGCCGGATTTTCCCATCCCGCTGCAGTGAACGGAGGAGATTTGGCTTGTTGCCAAATTTTCCATCTTCACTGCAGCAGGAGCGTGGCATGAACAGATGATAAGATCATGCCCTTAGTCTTATCCTTGACAATTTTGTCCCTAATTTCTGTTCTCCTGAAGTTATCGACGACTCCTTCATGATTCCCAGTTCCGGAAACCACCACATTGTGGCCCGATGCCTCACTAAATGGTCAGCCAGGACCTTGTTTAACTTCGCGACAAAAGATAGCAGCTCCAACTCGCAGTGCTCACTCAGTGCTGCACTGAAGACCCATGCTACATGTGCTGCTCAAACCTCTGAGCTGGGACTTGTACCGACAACCTTCTGACTCAGGCGAGCGTGACACATGTTTTCTGAGGAAAGCATTGGCAAGCTGGGCTGCACTGTTTACCTGAACCATTCTGATTTGCCTGGTGTCTCCAGTAGATTCATAAAAATGACAGAATAGTGTCAGTGATAATGTAAGCTTGTCTTGGTTTGTAGCACTCTTCAACTCACTCACTTAAGCACTTCATAGATCCATAGAATCCTACAGTGCAGAAGGAGGCCATTCAGCCCATTGAGTCTGCACCAACCACAACCCTACCCAGCCACTAACCCCGTAACCCCATGCGCTTACCCTAGCTAATTCCCCTGACACTCAGTGGCAATTTAGCATGGCCAATCAACCTAACCTGCACATCTTTGGACTGTGGGAGGAAACCAGAGCACCTGGAGGAAACCCACGCAGGCACGGGGGGAATGTGCAAACTCCATACAGATAGTCACCCGAGGCCGGAATCGAACCCGGGTCCCTGGCGCTGTGATGCACCAGTGCTAACCACTGTGCCACCATGCCACGTCTTGGGATAAAGCTTTAGGCTGGAATTTAACCTGGGTTGCTGCTTCTGTGCAGTGTTGTTTGAGGTCGGATGCTAAAACAGTGCCTTTCCAGCTGTTAAAATTATTCCAAAGCACTGGCAAAGAGCAGGCTGTTCTTCCAGAAAATTGGTCAAATTCCTTACTCAACTCAAACTGCCAAAAAGTTAAGGGTTTTAAAAAATTCATTTATGGGACATCGGCTTCACTGGCGAGATCAGCCCATCCCTAGTTGTCCTTGAGAAGGTGGCAGTGAGCTGACTCCCTGAACTGCTGTAGTCCCTGAGCTGTAGGTACACCCACAGTGCTATTAGGGAGGGAATTCTAGGATTTTGACCCAGCGACAGTGAAGGAACGGCGATATATTTCCAAGTCGGGATGGTGAGTGACTTGGAGGGGAATCACTTGGTGTTGGTGTTCCCATGTATCTTGCCCTTCTAGATGGTAGTAGTCATGATTTTAAAAGGTTCTGCCGAACTGGTCATCTTAGCACTTGTTGGCAGTAACACTATAACTGCATCTCACAACTAATTCATTGCGTATAAAGTGCTCTGTGACAAGGTGTTGTGGAAATGCTAATTCTGGCGCTGTAAGGCAGCACTGCTAACCACAGTGCCACCGGGCTACCTAATTTGTTAATTGTCATTAACAAAATATTATTTTAATTATACAATTTCCACTTCAATTATTTAGTTTTCACAATTGTGGCTGCGACATGAAAACCAAAAACACTATCCTCTCTTTGTTACTGATTATCACAGTATCAGTATGCTCACTAAGTGGGAATTATTGCTGCAGTTAATAGAATAGGACACCAGAGTCACAAAAAGGATGCTGCAATATTTCACCAGAAATCACCAAAATGATAGTTTGATGGTGATGTAGAAATACTCAAGCAATTTGGAGCATTTACCCTGAAACAGTCGGCAATCATCTCTGTCCTTGTACGTGGCTGGGATTCTCCGGTGAATGGAGTGTTGGCTGGAAAGCGAGATTCTCCATCCTCACTCGCAGTGGGGCAGCCACAGATGAGATCGGAGAATCCCGCCCAAAGGAAGTTGAGGAAGAATTTAAGTTCTTATTTCTATTTGTTGTGAGTCTGCACTTAGGCCTCGTAGACTGAGAATTATTAGCAGAAGAATGAAGGAACAACTGACAAATGTTTTTCACGCCCAGAGTTATTGGAGCATGGAGCACTTCACCACTAATTACTGTAAGAGATTAGAAAGCCTACTTTGCCAATGTATTATATGGGACCTTTCTGAAATGGTCGGCACGGTGGCACAGTGGTCGGCACTGCTGCCTCACAGCGCCAGGGGCCTGGGTTCGATTCCCGGCTTGGGTCACTGTCTATGTGGAGTTTGCACTTTCTCCCTGTGTCTGCGTGGGTTTCCTCCGGGTGCTCCGGTTTCCTCCCACACTCCAAATATGTGTGGGTTAGGTTTGGCCATGCTAAATTGTCAGGGGGATTAGCAGGGTAAATACGAGGGGTTGCAACGATAAGGTCTGGGTGGGATTGTTGTCGGTCCAGGCTCGAAAGGCTGAACAGCCTCCATCTACACTGTAGGGATTCTATGATATGGTGTATAAGAAAGTGGCTATGAATGAAAGAAAAATGTGGAAGGATTTGCGGGAATGGCTGTGGTGGTCATGTATTTAGCATGTTGAAGAGTTATAGTACAAATGCAGCAGGCTGATTTACCTCCTGCTGAGCAATGCTTTCCAGAACTCTGAAGCACTCTAAAAGGTTTAACATTCGTTTACATGTCTGTACCTTATTGGAATCTGTTTCAGATCTGCCGGTATATGTGCATCCTGTTTACCGTATGTGTCTGCTCATTTGATATACACTTTAAGGATCCCATGTTAATTTTTTTGCTTGAGTTGCTGTGTCCTGTCCTCTATTCCTTTTATAACTTAATACTGTACACTTATGAATTGATGTAGCTACCTAAAAGACAGCCTGCTTCATGAATTGGAACGTTTTGTTGACCAAGTTCTTTGTGTTGTGAGTGCATGCTGGGAGTCTGCCACTGTTATTAACCCTTTCACAACTCTATCAGAATTTGTACCCAATGAAAAGCACATTCTGCTACCCAATCGAGAGCAACATTACTGCTACCCAATCGAGAGCAACATTACTGCTACCCAATCGAGAGCAACATTACTGCAACCCAATCGAGAGCAACATTACTGCTACCCAATCGAGAGCAACATTACTCCTACCCTGTCGAGAGCAGCATTCTGATTGTTAGACTTTTATTAAAATTAGAATTTTGTGGGGGAAAGAACTAACCGCTTCTCAGGAGAACCAGACCTTTCTGTCTCATAATTACTCATGATTCACAATTTGACTTAGATACACGCGTATACACACACTGAGGTACTCGGACATACACAGACACAAAATAAGCCAATCGGTCAATGTTATTCTGCTTCCACTAATCCTGTCCCACTCTTGAATATTTCTGTCATCTTGCTCGATAATCCAAGTTCTGTTGAAAGGGGAACCCATTTTTCTTCTTAATTTGTGTCAGCGGTAAATTGTCAGAACATTCTCCATCAAACTCTAATTGCGGAAACAGTGTTACAGTAATTTATAACAGCTCCACATATTTGATGCTGATTCAATCTTGATGGGCCATTTTTCATTCGGCCTAGTTGCCACCTAACTTCACAGAAATTGAAATATGAAAAGGGTTAATGAAGTGGCTGAAGCAAAGTCTTGTCTTTCTAAGTTGTTATAATTTGACTTTTTTTAAAAAAAGGTCTAAATTTTGTCACACCGTGCAACTTGCAGCTCCTCTCACTCAAGATTACAGTCTTTATTTTCACTGGGTCGAGGGATTGTGTGTGGATTGTACAAGTTCCAAAGCAGTCTGCACTCAGCAGCTATCGTCGGGGATTTAGATTTGAGCAAAGGGACTGTCTGTCCTCCATCAAGAAAAATGCTTTTAAATCAGCCTTGAGCACCAGCAGCTGTTATGAACAATAAGATTTTCGGAATGCTTTAATACGGAAGCATTCTTCAGTCAAGGAAGAGAACTATCTTGAAGGGTCAAGTGATGTGGGCAAAGAAATTCCATTTTGTTTCCCCAGCATTTTGCCCCAGCACCATTGTGTGGCCTTGCCTTGAATGTAGCAGAGAGTTGGTGAGAATGGACGTTACAAAATCATGCAGTGCCTCTTGGTGGCAGTGCTGAGAGCAGAACCGGTTTCAAGCGCAGTGGCACCATCTTCAGGCGTTGAGTAAAGTAACAGCTTCATTAAGCATGCACCTGAATCTGATGTATAAGTTCCATTCTGGCGATAACAGTAAATTCACTAATTTTACACTCCCAGCTGTGACGTGCATTGGAAGTGAGCCTGGGTTAAATCACTGTGGCAAGATGTGAATTTCTATAGAATCCCCACAGTGCAGAAGGAGGCGATTCGGCCTATCGAGTCTGCACCGACCCTCCAACAGAGCATTTATTACCCAGGCCCTATCCCTGTAACCCTGCATATTTATCCCACTAATCCCCTTAAACTACACATCTTGGGACACTAAGGGGCAATTTAGCATGGCCAATCAACCTAACCTGCACATCTTTGGACTGTGGGAGGAAACCAGAGCACCCGGAGGAAATCTACCTACAGGCAGCAGTGCTAACCACTGTGCCACCATGCTGCCCAAATTTGCAAACTTCAATTGCCACTGGGAGCATTGAATGGGTAAATTCGCCCCAAAGAGAACTAACCGTCAAAAAAACAGAAAGGCTATAAAGAGACAGCTTGGTAACTATGAGGCTTCCTGAACTTTGGGGTGCAGGCTCAAAAGGATGTATTCTCATCTAATTGTATTACAATTGGAAACAGCATGCACGTGCGTGAACAGCTTTCTGTAGTGCCAACCAAGGTCATGATAGAATTCCTGAAACAAATCTCCATTCAGTGATGACGCCAAACAAAATCTTTTTATAAATAAATTGTAACATTCTAATATTTCTCTGGACCATTCACTCAAATTCACATTAAACAAGAGAAGTTGTAAGACCATAAGAACAGAAGTAGGCCACTTGGCCCATCGAGTCTGCTCCTCCATTCAATCATGGCTGATATTTTTCTCATCTCCATTCTCCTGCCTTTTCCCCATAACCCCTGATTCCCTTATTAATCGAGAACCTACCTAGCTCTGTCTTAAAGACACTCAATGACCTGGTTTCCACAGCCTTCTCCGGCAAAGAGTTCCACAGATTCACCACGCTCTGAAGAAATTCCTCCTCATTTCTGTTTTAAAGGATCGTCCCTTTAGCCTGAGGTTGTGCCCTCTGGTTCTAGTTTTTCCTACCAGTGGAAACATCCTCTCCACGTCCACTCTATACAGGCCTCGCAGTATCCTGTAAGTTTCAATGAGATCCCCCCTCATCTTTCTAAACTCCCAACGAGTACACACCCAGAGTCCTCAACCGTTCCTCAAGCTCTTCATTCTAGGGATCATTCTTGTGAACCTCCTCTGGACCCTTTTCAAGGCCAGCATGTCCTTCCTTAGATACGGGGCCCAAAACTGCTCACAATACTCCAAATGGGGTCTGACCAGAGCCTTATACAGCCTCAGAAGTACATCCCTGCTCTTGTATTCTAGCCCTCTCGACATGAATGCTAACATTGCAATTGCCTTCCTAATTGCCGACTGAACCTGCACGTTTACCTTAAGAGAATCTTGAACAAGGACTTCCAAGTCCCTTTGTGTTTCTGATTTCCTAAACATTTTCCCATTTAGAAAATAGTCTATGCCTGCATTCCTCCTTCCAAAGTGCATAACTTCACACTTTTCCACATTGTATTCCATCTGCCACTTCTTTGCCCACTCTCCTAACCTGTCCCAGTCCTTCTGCAGCCCCTCTGCTTCCTCAATATGACCTGTCCCTTTACATTTCTTTGTATCATCTGCCAACTTAGCAACAGTGCCTTCAGTTCCTTCTTCCAAATCATTAATGTATGTTGTGAAAAGTTGTGGTCCCAGCACTGACCCCTGAGGCACACCACTAGTCACCGGCTGCCATCCTGAAAAAGACCCCTTTATCCCCACTCCCCAAATGTAATCCTTTTATGAACATTGTACACAGCAGGATAGTAAGTGTTACTTTGTGTATAAACTTTGAATTGTGATCCGGATTACTCCTTGGTGGAAAGTTTGAAAAAATAGGGATTTCCTTCTTGGAGTAACTTTGTGGATTTAGTACAGATGATGTCGAACTGCACCTAAAAATATTAATCGTTAAACTTTCTCCCCCAGTATACGTGCTTTAGACATTTTCAGCCTGGAATCTGTAGCTAACTCGCTCCTCTGAAACTTACTGCAGATCTCAAAATGAGAGGCATTGATACGCACACAATATTCGAACTGGAAATGGACAAGAGATTGCAATACCATCCTCTTATACAAATACTTTAATCCTGATAAGGGGATCAGGGGTTATGGGGAAAAGGCAGGAGAAGGGGAGGGGTGAGAAAAATATCAGCCATGATTGAATGGCGGAGCAGACTCGATGGGCTGAGTGGCTTAATTCTGCTCCTATGTCTCATGGTCTTATGGAGAAAACTGGATCCTGAAACCTAATGTAACTTTTCTATCAATTGTTTGAGGGAGCCATTGCAATCCAGAGAATGAAGTTTCCTTTTCTATTTCTGGCAAGATAAAATGGAGGGAGCAGGATATATTGTGTACTTTGCTCAGAGTGTTATTGGAAAGTTATCAGACGTTTCCAAAGGGTGCCGAATACAGAAAGTTTAGGCATGAGATTTCTTAAAATGTTTCTATCTGTTTTCCCACTGTGAAATAACTCCTCACAGGCTGGTGTCTCCTCGCTAGATTCCCTTTATTTACAAACTCTATTCCACTCCTAGAGTGCTTCAGGTACAGTCAGAATCGGAGTGGAGTGCCAGTGGACCTGACACAGGTGAGGAGGCTCCCTGATGGGGCAGGCAATCATTACCTCAATCAGGGAGCTCATACTTCAAAAGGCCAACCTCATGGGCCTCGTTGAAGTCAATGCAGTGTGTGAGCATGTTACGGATTATGCTGTGACTTTTGCGTGTTAATAATTCCCAATATTCTCTGCTTGGCTTTCTCATCACCTGAGCTAATACAAACCTCTCTTTCCATGTGGCATTTTCAGATCGGAGAAAGGGCAGACTTTTTGAATAAATCGGCAAAGAAAAGGTAAAGCCTTCAGTAGCATATTTTCATAATTTTTTTTTAAACCAATGCAGTCACTTGTTAATCAAGACTACTAATACTGTAAACTCATTTTGTATTCACAGCACTACAGCCAAGACTCCACGCCCAGTATTAGGCATCTCCAAGATCGACAGTAAATTGGAGCAGTATACCAGCGCAATTGAGGTGAGGCTGCAGAGCAGATATACACATGATATTTGCAATGTTTCTTGGCCATTTACAGTAGACTAGTTCTGGAAGGGAAGGCAGTGGCCTAGTGGTATTATCGCTAGACTGTTAATCCAGAAACTCAGTTACTGTTCTGGGGAGGCGGATTCGAATCCCACCACTATGGTGGAAATTGAATTCAATAAAAAATATCTGGAATTAAGAATCTACTGATGACCATGAAACCATTGTCGATTGTTGGAAAAACCCCATCCAGTTCACTAATGTCCTTTAAGGAAGGAAATCTGCCGTCCTTACCTGGTCTGGCCTACATGTGACTCAAGAGCCACAGCAATGTGGTTGGCTCTCAACTGCCCTCAGGCAAGGAGGGATGGGCAAAAAATGCTGGCCAGCGATGCCCATGTCCCATGAATAAATTAAAAAAGAATTCTAAATTCTGCCTGAAAAGATTTAAATGTCTGGTAGAATTTCTCAAGTTTTTATTTTAATACTATAAAGTTTCAAAGTAGAATGTTTGATTTATGTCAACCTTTGGTAAGAAGTTCAAATTATTCAATTAATTTAATTATCTAAATGCAAGTTCTTATAACAAATGTGTTTTATTTAGCAGTAAATATTGAGTAAGAAATATCTGTACTGTTGCAGTCTTAGAACGTTAATGCATAATCCCTTATCCTGTAACTTTCATCAGTCTCTGTCCTTCCTCAGCTCATCCATGGCTGAAACTCTGTTCTATCCTTTTGTCACCTCAAGACTCACCTATTCCATTGCTCGCCCCGTTGGACTCCACTGTGCCATCCTCCTTAAACTTGCGCTCAGAAACCTCATCCGTGATTAGCTTCATTCCGCGCCATTGGAGACTGTGGCCGGGATTCTCCGATCTTGTCCGTACCCGCCGCCAGCAAGAATGGAGAACTTGGAGCTCAGCCGAAACTCCATTCGCTGCAGCAGGACTGGAGAATCCCAACCGCGGACAGGACCGGAGGTTTTCGGCGCATGCCTTCAGCTGCCAAGACCTTGCCTTTTGAAATTCCCATCCTTGTTGAAAACTCTCCTTAATACCAACTCTTTGACCAACATTTTGATTATCCGTTCTATTGGGTGGGATATTCCGGCCCTTCCTGCCAGTGGGATCATCTAGACCTGCCCAAGACACCCCTTGCATCCCTCTCCCAGCGGTGGGTAGGGAGTTCCCTGGTGGCCGAATGAGGGAGCCACACACAACGCCTTACATGTCGGCAAGACTGGAAGATCCCACCAGAGAATGTGCTGCAGGGGCTGGATAATCCCACCCAATATCTCACTGGGTAGCTGGCTGTTAAATTTATAGTACACTCCCAAAGTGTTTCACCTTCCTATAATAAAATGAAGCAACTTTGGATGTTTTGCTACATTAAAGGTGCTATAAAAATACCAGTTGTTGTTGTTGTGAAAACCCTTACCCAGTATCATTACTGTGTTGGAATTTTAATTCTTCAAGCTGTGCTGACTGCCATATGTGTTATTTCGGGACAGAATTAGTCACTTTGCTAACCTTTTTCTGTCATGATCCTTTTTCGTTATCTCTATTTTAGATTAGTGTCCTATTTGCGCTGTTTTGATCCTCTTATCCAGCTCACTATCTAATTGTTGTTTCTGTATTCTGGCTCACTCTCCAATTCGCTCTGTTCTGTCTCCATTCCTGTCACAATATCGCAGTCCTTCTCTGCCGGCTACCTCTCTCAGCCAATTCTACATACACGGTAAACATGACTGTGAACCATTCTGTAAATTCTCTGACACTCGTTGTGCAATCTTGGTTGGGTGGCACAGTGGTTAGCACTGCTGCCTCACAGGACTAGGGACCCAGGTTCGATTCCGGCCTCGGGTTATAGCCTGTTTGCAGTTTGTACGTTTTCCCCGTATCTGCGTGGGTTTCCTCCGGGTGCTCCGGTTTCCTTCCACAGTCCAAAGATGTGCAGGTTAGGTTGGATTGACCATGCTAAATTGTCCCTTAGTGTAAATATGTGGGGTCACGGGGATAGGGTCTGGGTGGGATTGTTGTCGGTGCAGGCTCGATGGGTTAAATGTCCTCTTTCTGCACTGTAGGGATTATGTGATTCTATTTCACTGCAGAATGTAGACACAATGGGCTGAATCTTGATGAGGGTGGAACTGGGTGTGTAGGCGATGCTTCAGTTGGGAAAATGAACATTGGCCGGATAGCAGTCCAGAGGGGGCCACAGCCAAAGGTTAAGTCGGCTGCTGCTGCTGTGGGGAGCGTGAGTGGATCTGAACCCTCAACCCCGTCAGGGGAAGGGGGGGGAATCTGATCCCCAACTCATTGGGGGAGGACCATATGTGAATGGGAGCTTAGAGTCCAGGTTAAGTAAGACATGGCTAACCCGGGATATCGGGCTTGCTATCTGCCCTCCTCTTGTCCCTGTATTCACAGAATTGGATAAGACTGATATCAAGAAAATCCCAAGCCTCTAGCTTCCTAGAGTGCACCATAGTACAGGAAATGATGATCCATTTATTTTCTAGTCAAACAATCATCGTAATTGAATCTTGGATAATGGTTTTCAAAGTAATTTGCTAACGGTAACCTTGACAATGGCAATGAATACCGAGGCTTAGTCATTGGGCAGTTAATGCAGTAAAATCCAGGGCTTTAAATTATAATTTAACTGATGAAAACTCCAGTATTAGTGATTCATCCACATTATCTAAAACCTGATATTAGTTTAGGGTTTATTGCTTAATCTATGGCATTATCACAAGTGGAGCTTTGTGCAGATTTGTGTATTAACCTCATTTGAACATTATTCCTAAACTTGTGCAAAACATTATTTCGGTCGAATTGCAGAGAAATCCAACACGCAATATTGAACATTTTAGCAATTCTGAAGCTGATAATGGGTAGCACAGTGGTTAGCACTGCTCTCTCTCTCTCTCAGCGCCAGGGACCCCGGTTCAATTCCAGCCTTGGGTCACTGTCTGTGTGGAGTTTGCACATTCTCCCCGTGTCTGCGTGGGTTTCCTCCGGGTGCTCCGGTTTCCTCCCACAGTCCAAAGATGTGCGGGTTAGGTGGATTGGCCGTGCTAAATTGCCCCCTAGTGTCAGGGGGATTAGCAGGACAAATACGTGGAGTTACGGGGATATGGCCTGGGTGGGATTGTTGTTGGTGCAGGCTCAGTGGGCCGAATGGCCGCCTTCTGCACTGTAGGAGATCTATAATTCTAGTGTTCTGGCCATTGCAATCTATCTCAATATTGTCACTTGTAGATTTACTTACTAAACTCTTTTAATAGAGGACTCAGCACACTATTGTTTGCACTTAGGGTGCCAAAGCCGCGAAAGGAGGCAAGCCATCAGCTTCGGACCTCCCACTGACCGCTGAAGGAGTGCGGAACATAAAAAGCATGTGGGAAACTGGTGATGTCTATAGTTCTGCTTCCCCACCTAATAAGGGGACACCGAACAAGGTAAGGTATCTCTTTGGGATCTTCCTGCTCAAACCCGATCATACTGAAGTAGAACGTAGGGAGGTAGGATGACTGTGTGTCCCAAACCGTGTCTCATCACTGTGCTGACACTGGCATGAAGTTGCTCACAAATTTACCGCACAGCTTTTTTGTTCTTGATATTTGAGTCTGGCTTTTAAAACTCTTTATCCCATGGATTCTTGGTTGACGCTGACAGTCCTGTACCTGTGCTTGCTTTTCTAGGACTGACTTCAATCAGTCTCTTGAGGAAAACCAATTTGGTTGAAATGTGCTTGATTGTTGAATAAAGTTTCTACTGCAATAATTTAAAGATATGATTCTGCAGTCTTCATCATGTCTTCATTATTGACAGTATTGTTCACAAACTGGTACAGACTAAACAGTGTCACATATCTACCAAAAGACTGAAAATCCTCTTTCGTATTACCAACATCTCTGGGTTAAAGAGTTAAAAGTCGAAAACCCACTTAATGTCACAGCACCATTCTTCATTAAACCGGTCTGTTGAATCGATTGGTGGTTATCTATGTTGTTTCACTCACCGATTCATGGAAAAGGATGCACCCAGAAACAGAGAGAGTTCAAAATCTGTCTCCACCACAAGTTAAAAATGAAGAATTACATTAGCTCAAAGCTGCCTGAAATCCCCCAGCGTTTATTCCTAAATTGTGGATCACAATATTTAAAGCACTTTTTTGACATCAGCGCTGGTACGCTCAGTGAGCTCCTTGTTAGCTGCGCTGATGCATTTTTGAACTCCTGCTAAAGTTCACATCAGGAACCTTTGGCAGGACGGATGTATGGCAGGTGATGGAGAGTACCCCCACCCAAATCCTACCCCAGCAGGGTTTAGCAAGAGCCAACAGTGTTTGGGGTGGAAAGCTAAATTTATTCCAAACATCAAAAATTGATTTCTTCGATGTCCAAGTTTGAAGATTCACTGCTGGTATTAATAAGGAATATGAACAGCAAGAAGAAATTGCCTTTTTTAAAAAAAAAAGAACATTGGTGAAAGTAAAAACACTAAATTGGGTCACAGAATAACACACAGTGCAGGAGGTGGCCATTCAGCCCATTGTACCTGTGCTGGCTATCCGAAAATATCTAATTAATCACGCCTCCCCTCCCCTGCTTTACCCCCGATTGCCTTAGATTTTTTTTACAAATATTTATTCATTCAATTTTGAAAACGACCATAAAATCTGGTTCCACCACCCGTTCAGACAGTGTGTGGGAGGAAATTCTTCAGCCATTCCCACCGGCAGGATACAAGGTTCTGCCAAAGACCCCGGAATAGGCGAGGAATGGTAAAACGCCATCGACTTCGGTGGGATTGGAAAATCCCACCGGTGGCTGATGACGAGCCACCACCTCCGGGGGAAGTCGGGGGTGCTGGAGAACATGTAAACTCCGCACAGACAGTGACCGGATTTGAACCCGGGTCCCTGGCTGCTGTGAGGCAGCAGTGATAACCGCTGTGCTACCTTGCTGCCCAGCCCCCATATAATGTCCCCAGTATAAAACCAGTCAGTAGGATCCTGAGTGCTGTGAAAATGCTATGACTCTGATATGGTTCAAGCTATGGACAGCCTTCTGATCCGAGCTCAAGCACTCTACCATTGCTCCATAAGGGTCCACCGTGGGCAGAGTACCTGAAACTAAAGGCAGTGAACTGATAATTAAATACCTGGAATACCCACTGAGTAAGTCCCGGAGTTAATTGGCTCAAAAAATAAAACATTAGAGACTTCCAAGTCCCTGGCTTGCGATCCAGAATTACTTAGTGTAATTCAGGAATATCTGTGATGTTTGCAATATTAAGAACTAAATTTTTGTCCTAATTATATTCTGGGAGTGTTTCAAAGGAACAGACATATCACACTTTGAGACTAACATGAAGCAACTCCATCAGAAAGTGCTGAATTAGGTTACTCATTGGTTGAAACCTTGGGCTTTTTTTTGCACCAGTTTCTTTTTCCCAAAACAAGAAATACTTGACCGCAGTAGGTGACACACATTTGCGATAGATTTGTGCATTAATTAGAGTACTTGAAAAGAAATTTATCAGATCAAAGTTAGCATGATCAATTTTGGAATGGGCAGAGGATATTTCAGGAAAAGAACAAAGTCATTCTTCCAATGTGTGCTAGATGTTGTGGTGACAAGCTTTGAAATCCTATTGAAACTTGCATGCGATCGCACGAAGGCTTCACGAGATTCTGTTTATGGCTGTCCTTGTAGGAGGTAGCGGGTCTGAAAGTTGGCGTGGCCGGTCGCATCAACCAGTGGCTCACCAAAACTCCTGAAACAAACAAATCACCTGCGTCTAAACCCTCAGTAAGTTGCCCCACCTCTTCACTGCTTTTCAAACAGAATTTCTCAGCTCGGGGGAGGGAGACCCGGTGGCGAGGATGGCAGAGAGTTGTGCTTTGAAACAAGAGGCCCAACTCGTAAATGTGGCCGCTCAGGGGAACTGAGTTTTGTCCCAGAGGGAGAATCATTCCCCCATCTCAGCCAAGCTATGTGAATCTGGGAGAAGGCTGAATGGGGGGGTGCTGGGTATCCCAGGCCACATCATTTGTGTATAAATCCGGGTAAGTCTTGTCTGCCAGGGATGAGTGTTGGCAACATGTTTGCAACTGTGCATGGTTACATTATTCAACCTTTGTTCTCTGAAGAAGAAAGCATGGAATGGCTACATCATGGCAAAAACAAAGAGAAAAATATATGTAACTCACAAAACTGCCCTTTTCTCATTGAAGTTGCAAAAAAAAATACACACATCCTAATTTTTGTGCTTGATTTTCTTTTCCATCTGGCCCTGTTAGATTAAGGACTAATAAGACAAAAGTGATTCTCTGCAATTTGCTGAAACTCATCACCAATGTATATTTTTCCAAAACACTTGGATAAAGATTTCGGAAAGAACCTCCAAATTAAATGCCGTGATACAACAGTGTCTGTATTCTCTGTGCATGGCAGAACAGGTAGACGAGACATTCCTGCGTTCTCCTCAGTGACACCACACTTCGGGAATGAAAATTCACATGGACTTTGCTGGAAATTCCACTCTCATCTTTTCAGCCTTGTTTTGATCGGAAAATTGAAATTCTAAAGCTACCTAGACTGAAATCCGCCGTGATAGTTTGGTGCCTACATTAACCTCCAGTGAACTGTGATGCATATTTGATGTGGTACATATTCTTTATAGTTTCCATCTTAACTTTAAAAAAAACTGTTGCTTATAAAGTCTTTGCTTCTCATTGGCAGTGCCACAAAGACGGGGGGGGGGGGTGTTTTCCTGCCACGGGAATCATAGCGGGAGGGGAGGGCGGGGGGCCTGGCAAAGATCCATTGACCTCGGGCAGGATTTTCCATTTTTTTCGCCAAGGAAAACCTTGTCCTTGGTCCATGTTACAGATGGCAGGAAATAGCACTGGCTGTTAAGAGCTACAGAAGAAAATTTAAATTAATTGTGAGTGGAGTTGGAATAATCCAAAAGTGAAGTGTAGCGGCAATGTTCTTTGCTTTACAACTTTGCCACATCCAGGGGGTACAGATATTATACAGGTATGTCAGTGTCACGAGCAAAAACAGTGAATGACTTTGCACTGAGGTAAAACATCAACCGAATGACTGGGCTAGAGCAGCCCACAAGAATAGACTTATTTAAGTTGTTGGTTAACTCATTGATGTGTAGCTTGGTCCGAAAATGAAAAGGCTGACAGTTATGTATGAGAAGTATGATGGAGAACAATTTTTGTGATAAACATCAAAGGCTATTAAGTATTTTACTCTTAAACTCCTCCCACCTCAAACACTGAAAGAGCCAACTATGCTTTGATCTGTCCACTTGCTCATGGAAGATAGAAATCAATACATTTATGGTATATACTGGTGTACTTTGATTAACACAAGACTGTAGAGGCTGACATAATAGGTCTTTATGGAATCAAATATTTAAATAGTTAACGAGTGAGATCAGGGCCCAATGCATTCTGTGGCACTTTGAGGTCAGTTTCTGGAACAGCCCCAGTTACGTTCACATCGACTACACAGAATCATAGAAACCCGACAGTGCAGAAATAGGCCATTCGGCCCATCGAGTCTGCATCAACCACAATCCCACTCAGGCCCTACCCCCCATATCCCTACATATTTACCCGCTAATCCCTCTAACCTGCGCGCATCAGGACTCTTATGGGGCAATTTGTTTTAGCATGGCCAATCAACCAAACCCGCACATCTTTGGACTGTGGGAGGAAACTGGAGCACCCGGAGGGAACCCATGCAGACATGAGGAGAATGTGCAAACTCCACACAGTGACAGTGACCCAAGCCAGGAATCGAACCCAGGTCCCTGGAGCTGTGAAGCAGCAGTGCTAACCACTGTGCTACCGTGCCGCCCAGCACTGAAGCTCCTCACTCAGCTCTCCAGTGTTTGTGCTCCACACAAACCTCTCCTCACTATAATCACATCTTCCCACCCTGTCCCACATCCTCCTGCTCTTTTCAACTTCATGTGAGCAACGATGGCTCCACTTAAATGTGGTCCCCAGTCCAACGCCGGCATCTCCACATCATGTCCACTTAAATGTGTCAGCGCTACTGGCTTCAGCCACTTTGCCACTGTTCCCGCCACTCCCTGTGTAAAGATATTCCTTCTAAATACTTTATTGATCGTTAACCGGACGAGATCAAAGTTTAAGGATAAGGGGAGCAGATTTAAAACAGATGAGAAATTACTTCCCTCAAAGAGTCGTGAGTCTGTGGAATTCACTACCCCAGAGTGCAGTGGATACCAAGACTTGGAGTAAATTTAAGGAAGAGGTGGACAGATTTTTAGTTAAGGGTTTGAAGGGCTATGGTGAACAGGCAGGCAATTGGAGTTGAGGCTGAAATGAGATCAGCCATGATCATATTAAATGGTGGAGCAGGCTCGAGGGCACCTAGTTCTTATGTTTCTCATGAGACATGAATGCGCTCACACACCATATACCGAAGATCAATGGTAACATTAAGGGAGATAAGGGATAGACTACAGGCCTGAGATGGAGGAACCCACAGTTCTCAGAATTGTAAGGCTGATGAGACCAAACGTATAGGAGCAAAGGCCATAGAGGGATTTGAAGACAAGTTGAGAAGTTTAAAATGGAGACTTGTGGGGACTGGGAGTCAATGAGGCGAATAGGACTTGTTGCGAGTTAGAATATGGGCAACAGTTTTTCATGAGCTTACGATGGGAGGTCACCCAGGAGATGATTGGAATAGCAAAGTCTAGAGTTAAACAAGGATTAGGTGAGGGTTTGAGCAGACGATGAGCTGAGGCAGAAGCAGAACGGGATGAGATTGCAAATGTTTTAGTGCTGAAGTAGGTGTGTGGTCAGAATTCATCTCTGGGTTAAGTGCAACACCAAGATTGTGAGTGGTCTGGTTAAGACTCCAGAAGTTTCCAGCAGGAGGGACAGGTTTCGTGGCTAGGGAAGGATTTTGTGGCAGGGACTAAACTCAGTGGCTTCATTTTTCTTGAGAATTAATTGGAGGGATTTCTGCTCATCCAGTACTGGATATCACGACAAACAGTTTGACAAGGGCAGCATGGTGGCACAGTGGCTAGCGCTGCTGCCTCAGAACACCAGGGTTCCGGGTTCAATCCCAACCTCGGGTGACTGTGTCTATGTGGAGTTTGCACATTCTCCCCGTGTCTGTGTGGGTTTCCTCCGGGTGCTCCGGTTTCCTCCCACAGTCCAAAGATATGCATTTTAGGTTGATTGGCCATGCTAAAATGCCCCTTGGTGTCAGGGGGATTAGCAGGGTAAATATGTGGGGTTACGGGGATAGGGCCTGGGTGGGATTGTGGTCGGTGCAGGCTTGATGGGCTGAACGGCCTCCTTCTACACTGCAGGAATATAATGACAAAAAGAGAGACATAAGTGATGTAGAACAGAGTTTAGACATCAAACATGTGCAACCTGATATGTTTTCGGATGATGTTGCACATGGATGAGAAGTAGGAGGGAACCAAGGATAAATCGTTGAGAGGTCATCCAGACTCGAAACATTCGGGACCAGGCTAGGGAGGCGGGGTGGAGTTGGATTGTCAAAGGTCTAGGGGTAATATGATCCAGAGAGTAGGAGCCAGGTCTCATGGAGAAGATGAGTATTTTTGAAAAGAGAAACATGTTGTCAAAGCTTTTTGTCTTGCGTTCATCAAGACAAATGCAAGAACGCCATATTTCAAACAATCACAGAAATTTACACTACAGGAGAAAAAGATGTTGATTGGTTATTCTCTGAAAGCAAAACAAATAAGTTCAACATAAAAACAGAAAATGCTGGAAAGTCTCAGCAGGTCTGACAGCATCTTGGTGACACAGTGGTTAGCACTGCTGCCTCACAGCGCCAGGGACCCTTACTGTCAGGGGGATCATCAGGGTAAATATGCGGGGCTACTGGAATAGGGCCTAGGTGGGACTGTGGTCGGTGCAGACTTGATGGGCCAAATGGCCTCTTTCTGCACTGTCGGGATTCTATAATCCTATGATTCTATTTTATGATCTGCAGAGGGAGAATAGAGCCAATGTTTCGAGTCTGGATGACCCTTTATCAAAGCTTCATTCGAATATGTTCAAGCCCTGCATCTCTTTTGAATCACCCTGGAGCTTAGGAAACCCCTCGTTCCCTGTTGCTTTCCCCATGACGACGCCTTGGCCAACCAGTCAGCTCGCTGTTCTCCCATGGTGCAAATTGTTGTGATTGTTTGAAATTTGGCATTCTTGCTTTTGTCCTGAGGGAAAGAGTGGCAAAAAGCTTCAACCTCGTGTCCCTCATTTCATCAAATTTAAGCATTGTGTTACCAAGCAACTGTTTGGATAGGTTTTGAGGCGCTGTGTTGAGAAATAGGAGGGAGCTTGGAAGAATGATGTGAGTTCAGGGTGAGGACAAGGGGGGGAATCCTGAGGGAAAAGGAAGGGAAACTTCAGAGGCAATAGTCAGCCAAACAACTTCACAATGGTGGAAATACAGATGACCGCTGAGGGATACAGTAATGCCCGATTACTCTCAACTAGCAGAAGTGCCCGAGAGTTGCCCCCTCATGCTTGATGGAAGCTGAACGCCAGGAAGTGTCCTTCCAGGACTCTGCAGCTTATCTTTACACATCTCTAAAGATTTCAGTCAATAGATTCATTAGACTTCTGACCTCAGTGTTAATGATGAAAAGAACAATGGCTTCAATGTTTTTTGTGTCCGCAGTGACTGGTGCCAGAATCTGTCACGGCAGTGAGCAATCTTTGTCCTGTTGCTGACTCACTTCAATCCTTGAAAACTAGTTACCAGAGCGTGGTTTACAGACCACTTAATCTTGTGCACTGCTTCAGTCCACGGGAATAAAAACCATATACCATGTGTACACATAGGTTACATTCCAAATAACCAGTCTTGCGTACTGCAGGACTAAGTAAATGTACTAGTATTGACCTGTAAGGGGTTAAATTATAGTTTGGTTATAAATGACCTCCATGAAGGTTTATGTGTGTGTAATATTTTGTTGTAACTGGTGGAGATATTTAGCTGCAGGAGCATGTCATCTCGGACTAAAGCCCAGGAGGCCATGAGTTTAAATCCTAGCTTCAACTGAGATTCAAACTCAATGGTTCTATTAATTGGCTCTGCTTTTCCACTTCAGAGAAATTTCCAGAGAAATTCCACTTTGGAGAGGGAAGCGGGGTCAGGTTGGTGTAAAATCTGAGTTAGTTCAGCTTTGCAAAAGCCAATCCATTATTGGTCACTCCCAAGGACACCCGTAAATTGTCAAGAGGTCATCCGAATGTTGTTTGCTCATCCGGGATGTCACTGAACGGCTGCAGGGCATCCTGAGAGGAGAGGGTGATGAGTTAGAGGTCATGGTTCACGTTGGTACCAGCGCTATAGGTAAAGTGAGGTGTTGCAGCAAGAATTCGGAGAGCTAGGCTGTAGATTAGAAAGCAGCACCTCAAAGTTGTAATCTCTGGATTACTCACAGTGCCACATGCTGGTGAGGATAGAAATCGGAAAACAGAACAGATGAATGAATGGCTGGAGAGTTGGTGCAGGAGGGAGGGTTTTAGATTCCCGGAACACTGGGACCATTTCTGGGGAAGCGCTGCTTTAGTGGTAGTTATTGTCAGTGCAGACTTGATGGGCCAAAGGGCCTTTTCTGCACTGCACGACCCTATAGGCAGAATTAGCCTGTCCCGCCTGCCATGGGAATCGTAATGGGCGGGACCCGAACCATGCAAAGGTCTGTTGACCTCTGGCGGGATTTTCTGGCTTTGGGGCGAGCGCGGCTGGAAGATCCCGCTCTTTGACTCTACCTGGAGGATGCGCTTCGGTGGAACAGAGAGGTGAGAAATCTAAAGTGGGACTGCTTCTTAAACAGTGAACGTTTGGTTTGTACTTTTTCTTGCAACAACGAAGAATAATGAAAGAACAAACATTGAAACGACTGTACTGTCGGTGTAATGCATGTTCCAGATGTTATTCTCGAATTCGCCACAAGAGGGAGGTATCGCACCTCCAAGGAATTGGAATTGCATTCTATGAAGAGCTTAAAGGTTTATGCTTGCTTGTGGCCAATTTCATTGTTTGAACCTTGTTTCCGTGCTTTAACTGTATTTACCGTACAAATCTCTGTTCTTATCGCCAGCAGTGCTACACTTGTATAAAGCACCAACAGTTTGTGTCACGTTAATAACTATTAACTTCTCCTGTTCTCTTGATCAGTTGGTTCCTCCAATTCCTTTCTTCATGTCTTCATTCCTTTCTATCGGCTTGACGTAGCTTCTCCTTCTTTCTTTCTTCTGCTTCCGGGTGGTCAGGGGAATCTTGTGAACAATCAGGTAAACCTGCATTCATTGTTTTATCGTGTCACCAGGACTGCAGTTTTATAAAGTGCTGCAATATGTGATTTTATTTTTGTCAAACAAATGCACGCAGAACAACGTCACTGTTCACAGTGGCACAGTGGTTAGCACTGCTGCCTCACAGCGCCAGGGACCCGGGTTCAATTCCCGGCCTGGGTGACTGTGCGGAGTCTGCACATTCTCCCCGTGTCTGCGTGGGTTTCCTCTGGGTGCTCCGGTTTCCTCCCACAGTCCAAAAGACGTGCTGGTCAGGTGCATTGGCTCTGCTAAATTCTCCCTCAGTGTACCCAAACAGGCGCCGGAGTGTGGTAACTAGGGGATTTTCACAGTAACTTCATTGCAGTGTTAATGTAAGCCTACTTGTGACACTAATAAATAAACTTAAAAGTTCAGAATAATTGAACCCGATGCCGATAGTGCCCCCTCTCCATTTTGCCATGACAATTCCCCATAGCCAGAGGAAGATTAAACATCTTGCAACGTAACCAGTTGGCTTTGGCTAAAATTGCACTAGTAGCAGTACAACTGGGAAAGATCTCCCCTCAGATCTCAATTCATAGAATCCCAGCAGTGCAGAAGGAGGCCATTCAGCCCATCGAGTCTGCACTGACTCTCCGACAGAGCATTTTACTCAGGCCCAAACCTCCCCACCCCCACCCCATTCCCTTACACCAAGCATTTACCGCCGCTAATCCCCTTAATCTACACACCTTTAGACACTATGGAACAATTTAGCATGGCCAATCCACCTGACCTGCACATCTTTGGGCTGAGAGAGGAAACCGGAGCACCTGGAGGAAACCCACGTAGACATTGGTAGAACGTGCAAACTCCACACACTCACCCACGGCCAGAATCGAACCCAGGTCCCTGACGCTGTAAGGCAGCAGTGCTAGCCACTGTGCCACCGTGCCGCCCTCATTGATGTAGGAAATTACATTTTACTGAGAATCTTTGAATCTATAGATTCAAATTAAAATCCAGTGTTCAATGGAATGCAAAACAATTCTGTGTAATTGGATATTGTTCAGCGTTTCTCTTTCATGTAAAAGGGAACTAAGAAAATGTACAAGTTAGTGATCTCTTCCATCTCTCCACATTCTCCCAGGCTTCACTCTTCCACTCACAATCCCATTGAATAGCAGTGTCTGAATGTCAAACATTGGAACTCAGTCCTGCTTCGGCAGCCATATTCAGCCGTCCGATGGGCGGGAGTCTGGATTTCAGGGGTTACAACCAAGGCCTGAAAACTGAGGCCTGTCTGTCACCCCGGAGAACATTCCATGCTGAAAGAGAATCCTCGAGAGAGAGAAGAGAAACAAGCTGAAAATGGGACCGAGGAATTTAAAGACAGCCGAACTAAATCATCTTGTGTAGATTGCCCTCGGCCTGTCTGCCAGAGCTAAACTTAAAGGTGGAAGAGAACTGTTACTCATCTCTTATCCCATCCAGTTCTGATGTCTTTTGAAACAGAGCTTTCCTTTTCATCAGTAACATCGGAACCCTGCCGTTCACACATTGTTCTTTTTGAAATTCTTAAGGATAAAGTGATTGGCAAATAGTTTCCAGATGTAACAGCATTTGGGATGTTTGGCTATGAGTGCACTTTGGGGTGGCACGATGGTTAGCACTGCTGCCTTACAGCATCATGGATTGGGTTCCATTCCCGGCTCAGGTCACTGTCTGTGCGGGTTCTGTACGTTCAACCTGTGTCTGCGTGGGTTTCCTCCGGGTGTTCCGGTTTCTTCCCACAGTCCGAAGACCTGCTGGTTAGGTGCATTGGCCATGATAAATTCTCCCTCAGTGTACCCGAACAGGTGCCGGAGTGTGGCGACTAGGGGATTTTCACAGTAACTTCATTGCAGTGTTAAATAAGCCAACCTGTGACACTAATAAAAATAAACTAGTAAATCATACTGTACACCTGAGTTAGAAAGGAAAACATGCATTTATCTTGAAAACACAAATATCAGATGCCTCAAAGCCCTTTACAACGAAGCACTTTGCAATGTAGTTAGTGATGAAATGTAGAAAACACAGTTTGAGGACACCAAGCTCCCACAGACCGCAGTCCAATGTTGACCAGCTAATCTGTTTTGGTGGCATCGATTGAGAGACAAATGTTGGCTGGCACACCAGAACAATTCGCCTATTCCACTTTGAAATATCGCCGGGGGGGTTTACGCCCAACCGAGAGGGCAGGCGAGGCCTCAGTTTAACATCTCATCCGAAAGATGGGCACCTCCAATGATGCACAACTCCCTCTGTGCTGCACTGGAGTGCCTGCCAGCTTTGACTTGAGTGCTCAAGGCCTGGCATAGGGCTTGAACCCATAAATCTGCAGACTGGGAGACAAGAGTGTTACCAACAGAATCATTGTTAACAGACATTTAAATAGTATGATAGTGTCTGGGGGCAAGCATTGTAAGTGTGGTATTGTACGTTTGTTACTGAAACTGGTGATAAACCAATTAAATTCATTTTTCCTTCTCCGCTATTGTAATACATCAGTGAGAAAAGTCCGCTGTCGTGTCTAAATTAGCCACCAATGCAGTCCACTGCTCCCACGTGAGTTTGTGTATATATCTTTCTAAAAGTTCACTATCCTGCCCAGTTAACTTCTGTTCCTTTAATCTACTTCTGGTGAAGAGCATTTCTCTTATCTGCACACATTTTCCTTTGCAAATCTGTACTTAGACCGATTAGTACATTTTAGTTAAAAAATAGATATTAAGATTGATTTTGAACCTGTTGCCCGACATGGTACGTTGTCTGTTTTTTATTTCCACTGATTTTAAACCCGAAAGGTAGCGGATTCACAGCAAGTTTTAAGCTCTCTGAACTGATTTACTGCTGTAGCAGTAAACCAAAAGAGCATTATAGGGGAATAAACCGTTTCGATTCTGCAACTCCCTTCACTTGCCCTCCGTTCAATGTGGGCAAGATCATGAAGAATCGCAGAAAATGAATTTCGAGGGACAGTGACATCTCCCATTTAGATTCTATTGCTGCCAAGATGTATTGATGGATTTTAGTTTTAACACCCATGTATACATTATCGGATTCATTTTAAAGGGACTGGTCTCAGATTCGTAAAGGTGCCTGGTTATCAGAAGCACACGTTGCTTCATTTCCTCTTCTCCTGCTTTACATTCGCACTAAGGGTAAAATGACAGTGTAACGAGAATGTCAATCACCATCACCAAGTAGTGTAAAAGTGCAAAGTGCTTTTCCGTTCCGATATTATTTTAATTAATCTGCAATTTTTTTAAAAAAGTGCTTTACATTTCTTTATGTCTCTAATTGCAGGATGTGAAACCGGGAGATGTATCGAGCAAGCGGAACCTCTGGGAGAACAAAACTGATTCTTCCAATGGAAAATCAGCCACCCCATCTAAGGTCATCATTGGATAGGAGACGTACATCTATATCCACACACATTTTCTACGTTATATTTAGATATAAACTGTTACATCCCCGGGGGTGGGGGGGGGGGGCGACTGTACAAAACAACAACGTCCACCAGGGAGCTATTTAAATGTTATTAGTTGATATCCAAATATTATGCTGAAATTGTTGATGCTGTTCTTGTAAGTTATCAAAACATGTAAAATTCTGATTGGTAGTTAGTGCCTAAGGTGGAGGAGGGAAACCTGGTGGTCAAAGAGTAAAGCGCAAGGGAGAAATTGGCATCAAAATAGATCTTCTAAAGTTAAAGTTTCCACTCACTAAAACTGGAGTTGCTATTAATTCTAAAAGACCTGATTGTTCAGAGAAGCTGAATTGAAATCTCAGCTTTGACTGTGTCTCTGGAGTTTGGCTGCTCTGTATTGGTGAGTGTTGCTAGTCTGTAAACTGCCAAGTCACAAAACACATTCCACTGGACTGCTGTTTCACAAAGTACAATGTGTTGTAGGTCAAAGCCGTCACGGTTCTTTCGAAAGGGTCGAGGCTCTCTACTTTCTACCCAGCTTTCTAAGGCCACATGCTGACTCTGGCCAAGGGTGTAGTCCTCTCCCAGTCTGCGGTGCCAGCTGATGCATGAGTAGCCGGGAGACAAACTTTCTCTGCAGCCTTTCCTCGCCTCTGGAGAAGTGTATCTGGGACCCTCCCAGAACATTGGTGAGATCAAGCGAATCATGGAAATGCGCATCTACCACTGTCTGTGTTACATTTTGATGCTCTAGAATGCTGTGTGACTACTTCACTAACTGTGTCCCGCCTTACCAACCAGTTTTGAAGGATCGGTCAGTGTGTCAGCTTTTGCTGCCACAAATTAATGCAGTCAGGCCCCTTTCTCTCCCATTCCCCCCTCCCCCCCAACTTGGTTGCAATGCACACACTGGATGGGCCCACTTCTCCTGTGAGCATCTTCCCAAATGCAAATGGTCCAATTTGCTATCATAGGTGGTAACAGGAGTTCCCAAGTATATCATACACATAAAGCTCGGGCCATGAGCTTGGGGAGTTTCTTATAGAGGAAGCATTAACCACTGAAATCGGCTATCCATGGGATTGGAGGGAGATGGTAGGGAGTGTTAAAGGGTTTGGTTGGTAACAAGATGAGTAAATGTTGGCAGGGAGTGAGGGGGAGGAGGGTGCATTTGAATAGGGGAGTGGGCAGAATTGATGGCAAGGGAGGGAGGCAGGTACGGTCGGTGAAGGAAGGTGGCAGGAAATGGTTTGCAACCGGAAGTTGTCATGGGAAGGGGAAAGTGGCAGGGAGAAAAGCAGGAAATGATTGGCACAGGAAAGGGCAGCATGTATGACCAGGAGGGAATTAGAGGGCAGATTGCACAGCATAGATTCAGTAGAGTGGCAGAGAAAGGGAAAATGTAGTAGAAAAACAAAAGAGGGAGGGAATGGGAAAATGAAAGAGAGGGGAGAGAGGGAAAAGGTAATGCAGGAAGAGGTGAATCCACAACAACACAGGAAAGAAAGAAATAAAGGTGGACGGAACTCTTTGGCAATAGAGTGAAGGGGGAAGTAGATGGTAATGAAGGGGCAGAAACTGGGAGCAAACATTTTGCCATGGGAGTGTGTGGCTGGGGAAATGAGAGAATATGTTGGGGGAGGGATGTCGTAACATAATGGCTATTGGGGTGGCGCAGTGGTTAGCACAGCTGCCTCTCGGCGCCAGAGACCCGGGTTCAATTTCAGCCTTGGGTGACTGTGTGGAGGTTGCACATGCTCCCCATGTCTGCGTGGGTTTCCTCTGGGTGCTCTGGTTTCGTCCCGCAGTCCAAAGATGTGTAGGTTAGGTGGATTGACCATGGTAAATTACTGCTGAGTGTCCAAAGACATGTAGGTTAGATGGATTCGCGATGGTAAATGCACAGGCTTACGGAGATAGGGCGGAGGGAAGGGCCTGGGTGGAATGTCCTTTCAGAGAGCGGTGAAGACTTGATGGGCCAAATGGCCTCTTTCTGCACCATTGGGATTCTATGATATGAACTGGCAGAGTCAGATCCCACCAGAGTAATGTGTGTTAGCACCTGAAAAATTACCATTACAACTACAGACTGTCATTAAAAACCTAACTGATTCAAGGAGAACTAACAAATCTTCTGTAATTGCCTAGAATGCCATTATTGTAAAGAAAGTTACAATAGAATAATAATAACAATATCACAGATCTAATGACAATGACCAGGCAATGTATTAATAGAAAACTCAGGTAACAAATTAAACCCATTCAATTCTGTAAAGTCTTCTTCACTAGCATCTGGGAACTCATTGCAACCACATCAGAAAGTGTCAAGTGGACAATCCAACTTGGTCACCCTCGAGGGCCACACAATAGTAAAGTCCAACCATTTGGTTTCACTCCATGTTGTATTGAGGAACTGAGTGCATTTGACAAAACAAAGCCCCTGACAATGTCCCAACTATACTTCTGAGGACAGCTAGCTGTCTCTCTCTCTCTCCAGCTGTTCCAGTGTAATTCTGGTGATTGCATCTACCTAGCGGCAATCTAACCCACCCAAACTGGATTGAATGACCTTCCATTGGTCATAAGGACAGGAAAGGGGCAGTTGACAACTTCCCAGTACTTAACTCCATTCAGACTCATCTGATAATGAAATAGTCCATGTCAACTTATAGAAGAACCTTAGCTGGAGGGTAGCATAGGTACACAGAAGTGCAAACCCTCTCCAACTAGAAAATGCTGAGATATGTCCTCTGACCTTGAATGGTACCATGAGTGCTGAGTTTACCACCATCAATATCTTGGGAGTCGCTATTGACCAGAGACCACTAGATCAGCCTGATCAATACTATGATGACAAGAGAAAGACAAAGGCAGGTGACTCTACAATGAATGGCCCATCTCCTCTCTCCTTGCAAAGCTTATGCACAATTTTGCAATTCCGCTGCCCTGACTAGCTCTTGTTCCTGATGTTGAGTAATATCGACCAGAGTGTCTTTCTGAAAGGGTGGTGAATTGTAGATTAGTTAAGAGTGCCAATAGAAATTGAGCAATGTCGTTTGAATGCCATCGTCAGCTGTTCCTTGATTCGAGGATGACATCTCAGGGTTACAAGTTTGCGTCTTAGTGAAGAAGCCGATTCTAATCTCACGAATCTTTGAGCACAAGGGACAGGACATCCCATGGGATAGGACATCCCACTTGCCAGTGGGATCTGGAGTGCAAGATTTGCTTACTTTTCTTCCCTTCTCCGCTGCCACCCTGCCTCATCATTAAGACTTCATGATTCAAAGCGTGGTGTACCGATGACAATAAAACTAGTCTCAAGTCCATCAAAGTTGGTTTTGCAGGAGTTTTGCTTGTGGAGATGGCTTCAAGAAGAACACCAATGTTTATTGGGTGGCCCTCCCATTGAATCTGGAGGCTGTGGAGGTGGTATTGTTGATCGGGATTGGGAGGGAGGTTTCTTTTTCCCCTCAAACCTGTACAATGAACGCATGGAGTTTTGATGTGTGAGCAAAAGCCCATCAGCTTTGAAGACCTCAGTTGGAATACCATCAAGCTTTGTAGTTTTCCATCCATTTGATTGCGTGTTTCAGTTTTCCCAATGGTGGTGGTTCACTCATGGATTTTATTTTCCAGAGGAGCTTTGCACAAGACACGCTCCAAATTCCTATTTTTAAGTTGGGGTTCCTTCTTGAAGCTTGCATATTTGCATTTTTTTTTTGCTTCCTTCCCCTCCAATGCAAAAAAAAGGAATCCAGGACACAGGCTGCTGCATGTCAGGGCCTTTCTTGAGCTGTTCGCCCTTTGAGATTGTGTCAATATATTTGAAGCTGTTGCCCAACACGTGGCACGGATGCATGGAACTTCTCACTATCTGTACTTGGGCGTGAATCATTTGTAGATGTGGTGCGGAGGTCTGTCAGGCAAACTGAAGAAAAATCATTGAATTATTTATACAAAAAGGGGCAGTACTGCCCGGGAGGAGGATATGGGCTGAAAACAATACAGTTTAAGCACTAGAAAAATGATGACCATCTTTCCTTTGTTACGCCTAGATTACAGCTGGAAGTAAGTACAAGGCAGACTCAGCAGGCAATCACTGCGGTTACACCAATGGTAAGTGACTTTCAGAAACACTCCAAATGGAAAATTAACGTTATGGCCAGGTACTCCTGGACGTGTTCACAGTACTATTTTTGGGCTTCACAGACAGTTATTACTAATGAATGCCAGCAGCTGAACACTAGATTTTCTTTTATTGTCTTCAACGTACGTCAGCCGAAAGGCTGTAAAATCATAAAACTAAGTAAGTGACAGTTTAGAACAAACTGTACATTTGCTCTTGCGGGGCAAACGAGAGAAATGTCATTGTGATAAATGGCCCGCCATGTGTCTGCTCAATGTTTAGGTCCCTGTTCAACTACCAATCGCTATATTTGCGGAAACAGTGATAAATCATGTGTTTATTCCATGCCGGGAATGTTTTAAAGTGTTAGATGGCTGCGTTGCATTGTATTGTCTAAATTTACATGGGCATCGGAATCTGAACCATGTTTGCTGTGTCACACGTCGGCTGGGCTGAGTGCTGTTAGAATGAGGAGCATGTCGGAATTCATTATCAATCACTCCTTAGCTGCGCTGGGAATTTAAAAATACCTCGTACAAAGGGAACGAAAGGGAAGCATGAGTCAGATCATTATACCTCACAACAGCTGGGTATTATTCCTAGTTGTTGCACATGCTAAGCAAGGTTAACAACTTGTCAGGCACATGATAGTGGGACAGGAATTATTTGAGTTCGAATAGCAAGGATGTGAGCATGTTGTGAGATCTTCTCAAAAAGAAACTGTGAAGCTAACAATTTTGATACAGGTTTGAGTTTCATTCTGGAATTCAGTCACTAGATGTTGCGTTCAACCTGCATATTTTTAATAAAATCACAAACCAGATTACCGCTTCCATTCTTTTCCAGGCCTTTTGAAAGAATAAAATACAACGTTGGTGTCTCTACATTGGAATGTCTATCAAGTAGTCACTAATTTAATAAATAAATTCCTTCTGATCTCTATTCTCTTTTGAGAACTCTGAATATCCAGTTGCGTCTTTGAATTCTGCACTCGCCATCTAAGATAGTCTCCGTATGTCTCAGCATATTAAAGGTCTGGCTTTTGCCTCATCTCCATTTTATTTAGAGTCATAGAATCATAGAGGTTTACGGCATGGAACCAGGCCCTTTGGCCCAACTTGTCCATTTTTTTTAATACCCCTAAGCTAGTCCCAATTGCCCACATTTGGCCCATATCCCTCTATACCCATCTTACCCATGTAACTGTCTAAACGCTTTTTAAAAGACAAAATTGTACCTGCCTCTACTACTACCTCTGGCAGCTCGTTCCAGACACGCATCACCCTCTGTGTGAAAAAATTGCCCCTCTGGACACTTTTGTATCTCTCCCCTCTCACCTTAAACCTATGCCCTCTAGTTTTAAACTCCCCTACCTTTGGGAAAAGATATTGACTATCTAGCTAATCTATGCCCCTCATTATTTTATAGACCTCTATAAGATCACCCCTCAGCCTTCTGAATATCCAAGAGAAAAAAATCCCAGTCTATCCAGCCTCTCCTTATAACTCAAACCATCAAGTCCCGGTAGCATCTTAGTAAATCTTTTCTGCACTCTTTCTCGTTTAATAATATCCTTTCTATAATAGGGTGACCAGAACTGTACACAATATTCCAAGTGTGGCCTTACCAATGTCTTCAACAAGACGTCCCAACTCCTGCATTCAATGTTCTGACCAATGAAACCAAGCATGCTGAATGCCTTCTTCACCACTCTGTCCACCTGTGACTCCACTTTCAAGGAGCTATGAACATGTACCCCTAGATCTCCTTGTTCTGTAACTCTCCCCAACGCCCTACCATTAACTGAGTAAGTCCTGCCCTGATTCAATCTACCAAAATGCATCACCTCGCATTTATCTAAATTAAACTCCATCTGCCATTCGTCAGCCCACTGACCCAATTGATCAAGATCCCTTTGCAATCAGAGATAACTTGCTTCACTGTCCACTATGCCACCAATCTTGGTGTCATCTGCAAACTTACTAACCATGCCTCCTATATTCTCATCCAAATCATTAATATAAATGACAAATAACAGTGGGCCCAGCACTGATCACTGAGACACACCACTGTTCACAAGCCTCCAGTTTGAAAAACAACCCTCCACAACCACCCTCTGGCTTCTGTCATCAAGCCAATTTTGTATCCATTTAACTACCTCACCCTGGATCCCGTGAGATTTAACCTTATGCAACAATCTACCATGCAGTACCTTGTCAAAGGCCTTGCTAAAATCCATATAGACAACATCAACTGCACTGCCCTCATCTACCTTCTTGGTTATCCCTTCAAAAAACTCAATCAAATTTGTGAGACATGATTTTCCACTCACAAAGCCATGCTGACTGTCGCTAATCAGTCGTTGCATCTCTAAATGCCTGTAGATCCTGTCTCTCAAAATACCTCCAACAACTTACCCACCACAGATGTGAGGCTCACTGGCCTGTAGTTCCTCCAATAAAAAGTTGACTTTTTATTGGGGCAGCACGGTGGCACTGCTGCCTCACAGTGTCAGAGACCTGGGTTCGATTCCGGTTTGGGTCACTGTCTGTGCAGAGTCTGCATGTCTTCCCCCCCCCCCCCCCCCCCCGCGTCTGTGTGGGTTTCCTCCGGGTGCTCCAGTTTCCTCCCACAGTCTGAAAGATGTGCTGATTAGGTGCATCGGCCAGGCTAAAGCTCCCCCTCAACGTACCGGAACAGGCGCCGGAGTGTGGCGACTAGGGGATTTTCACAGTAACTTCATTGCAGTGTTAATGTAAGCCTACTTATGACACAAATAAACTTTTTTAAAATTTAGATTTTAAAAAATGCCACAAATACTCAGCTGGTTGGCCACATCTTTGAAGAGAGAAACTGAGGGAATGTTTCGGGGGGTGCGGGGCGATGGTGAGCCTCACATCTGTGGTGGGTAAGTTGTTGGAGGTATTTTGAGAGACAGGATCTACAGGCATTTAGAGATGCAAGGACTGATTAGGGATGGTGTTTCATCAGAACTAGGTGAGATGTCAGGCATTATGGATGGGATTTTCCAGCCCTTCCCACCTGCAGGACCTTCTGGCCCTGCCGAAGACCACCCATGACCGTGCGTTCCCCAGCGGCAGGTCGGATGAGCTATGCAAATTGCCATTGACTTTGGTAGAACAGAAGATCCCGCTGGCAGCCAATGGTGAGCAGGGTCATGGGGACAGAAGAACATGGGAAAGCACGAGCAAAGTGGGGGAAGGTTCGATTGTGGGGGGTGAGATGGGAGGAAGCAGGAGCATGTCTCCAGTTGCCACATGTTTGATTATTCTTGACCACATCACTGACACATCATTTTGTGGACCTAAAAGTGTCCACAGACCCCAGAGGCCTGCACCACAGTCTGAGCAGTATATCAGTGCCTTGCATTCTTCTTTTCCTTGATTCTCTCTAAAGTGTTTCCATTGTCTGGATGCTGTTACTGAAATCCATCATTTCTGCTGATGTAATTGCTTCTTTTTTGACACTGCTATCTCTCCATGTTCTCTGCACTTTCTAAACATCAAATGGACTTGAATCCAATCCTGCTCATTATCTAATTATATCCTTTAAGCAGATTTGGGCTTCTAGGTCCCTTATTTTATTTCTTATGTTGTGCACACTGCATTCTGAGGCTAATCTGTCAATATGATCTTGACTTGGATTCATTCTGAAAAGCCCAATTCTCTATCCATTTTTATTGTGTGTCCATCCGATTACGATCGGGGAGTTTGTTTGTCAGGAGGGCAGTTTTAAGTCAGGACTTGAATCCAATCTTGCCTATTATCTAATTATATCCTTTGGGCGGGCGGCATGGTAGCACAGTGGTTAGCACTGCTGCTTCACAGCTCCAGGGTCCCGGGTTCGATTCCCGGCTCGGGTCACAGTCTGTGTGGAGTTTGCACATTCTCCTTGTGTCTCCGTGGGTTTCCTCCGGGTGCTCCGGTTTCCTCCCACAGTCCAAAGATGTGCGGGTTAGGTTGATTGACCAGGTTAAAAATTGCCCCTTAGAGTCCTGAGATGCGTAGGTTAGAGAGATTAGTGGGTAAATATGTGGGGGTAGGGCCTGGGTGGGATTGTGGTCGGTGCAGACTCGATGGGCCGAATGACCTCCTTCTGCACTGTAGGGTTTCTATGATTTAAGTAGATTTGGGCTTCTAGGTCCCTTAGTAGCAACAACAGTCCCAACTGGATTTATGATTCCAAAGCAAGGAAGAAATAACACACCAAAGTCAACTTTTTATTGGAGAAATAAAATGGAGGCGAGGCAAGAGCCAGACCTTCAATATGCTGAGACACACGGAGACTATTTTAGACAATGAGTGCAGAATTCAAGGACGCACTTGGATATTCAGAGGCCTCAAATGAGAATAGAGATAGGAAGGAATTATTTATTGACTTAGTGACTATTTGATAGACATTCCAATGTAGAGTCACCAATGTTGTATTTTATTCTTTCAAGAGGCCTGGAAAAGGATGGAAGTGGAAATTTGATTTGATTTATTTTTGTCACATGTATTAGCATACAGTGAAAAGTATTGTTTCTTGCGCACTATACAGACAAAACATACCGTTCACAGAGTACAAAGGGGAGAACGAAAGGAGAGGGTGCAGAATGCAGTGTTAGGTTCATAGCTAGGGTGTTGAAAAAGATCAGCTTAATGCAAGTTAGGCCCATTCAAAAGTCTGATGGCAGCAGGGAAGAAGCTGTTCTTGAGTCGGTTGGTATGTGACCTCAGACTTCTGTACCTTTTTCCCAATGGACGAAGGTAGTCGAGAGAATGTTGAAGAATAAGATAGAGTCAATAGTGGCAGCTGGCTAGGATTGCACAGGCATTTTGGGTTTTTTTTCTCATGTTTTTAAGGGTTTTGACATTGAGTTATAGATCCACAAAGTGTCCATTGTTAGTACTTTGCTGTCAGCACGACTGACTGGAATGGTGGTTTCTCATTCCAAAGGGTTTTTTAGTGTTTTTATCCCTTGGACCAATTATATATGTAATCCTTGCTAGAGTGTGAGTGAAGTGGTGAGTTGTTTCATTGTTGGGACGTTTCCAGTCCCAATTCTTAAATGGGGGGACCGGGCGAAATTACTGTCGAATTCATGCTTGTCTGGTGAGAAGGACAGGCATGCTATAGATTCATGGTGGTCCTGGAGGGGTTAGCATGTGTCTGTGATTTTTGGTAGGAATGTCTGAGTTATTCAGCTGCAGGACAGGAAATTGAAAACTCAGCCGGCAGATTTGAGTGACAACCAAGTCGTTAAGCTTACTACTTCTGTAATCCGGAAAATAAGAGGCCAGTTGCTTAAATTACCAACCCATATAATCAGTTAAATACTATATCAGAGTCACTAAATCAGAGCCACATGTACATACTTTAAGTGTTCATTGTTTTTGATAAGCATGCCTTTCAAATCGTTATGGAGGGTAAATAGGGAGTTAGCTGGGACTGGAGGATTATCCTGCTGTCCTTCTGCAGTTTTGCTTAATTAATTTAGTGCGGATAAAAAGTAATTTCCAAGTGTTTTCACAAATTGGCCCCAGTCGTCTGTGTCCCCTTCGTGATTGTGTGAATGGCTCAGGGGCTGAGTGGGTACCTCAATTCTGTCCCATTTTTAGACAGTTGGATTTGATGAAATAGATTTTTTTTTTGTCCCCCCCCCCCCCAGCCTCATAGAAATCATAGAAACCCTACAGTGCAGAAGGAGGCCATTCGGCCCATCGAGTCTGCACCGACCACAATCCCACCCAGGCCCTACCCCCACATATGTACCTGCTAATCCCTCTAACCTACGCATCTCAGGACTCTAAGGGGCAATTTTAGCATGGCCAATCAACCTAACCCGCACATCTTTGGACTGTGGGAGGAAACCGGAGCACCCGGAGGAAACCCACGCAGACACGAGGAGAATGTGCAAACTCCACACAGACAGTGACCCGAGCCGGGGATCGAACCCTGGAGCTGTGAAGCAGTAGTGCTAACCACTGTGCTACCGTGCCGCTCATGCAACATTAATTCTGAATCATGCTTAATACCAAAAACATAAGAATCCACCATGATATTTTTAATTTTCTTTACACATTCAATGGCTAATATGACCTTTTAAAATGACACCCCTCTGTAATGGAGGGCATATTTTGTTCAAAATTAGTTATATTTCATATGCGATGTTTTTTTTGCGGTAAAAGTGTTTCATTTATCTCATGTCTTGCTTTATTCCTTCTGCCCGAACACACTTAATTTCTCTTTCTTATTTCTTCAGCAGGGATGGCACATTACGAAAACGAACCCTAAAGAGATCTTCACAGAATTCCGGTCCATATGTTTCTGAGATGCCTAGATGAGCTTTTTTTTTAAAATATTTATATAATATTTTTATTAACAAATTGGTTCACATTATCCCAGTCAAAGCCATGTCTATTAGCACTGTATTACAAATCCACATTTGCAATTGACCTCCACAGGTATGCCACCCTTTTTAACAGATCACTGAGACCCTTATTTTGAAAGAGAGATGTGCTGTGAAGTTTGAAGATTTAGAATATTGACAATGTGTCATCTTCTTTGGAATAAAATTAAATATAGCAAAAGGAACAATTTAATCAAGAATACACTGATGAACTAAACGACAAACACCAGTAAGATTTCGAATTAGACTTTCTGCTCACTTTAAAGTGATCTGCCTAATATGTTAGAATTTTTACTTTTTTGTTAAATATGTTTAAATGGGTTTAAAATTTGATTTGTAATATTGGTACTGATTATTGATTGTTTCATTTTGCCCTGAGGGGAGAAAATGGAGCAATAGTGGTTTATCACGGATAACGTCCACAACTTCTAGCTTTGTAGATTGATTAAAGATAGAATGCTTTTAACTAGCTTAAAATGCTAGATCATTTATTCAGTAATAAACCAGTTAGCAGCCGACATCACAGTGCTTTTGAAATATTCACATTTTCTCACAAAAGTTAGCTCCATCATAACTGGCCTCACTTAGATGTTCGAAGTGAGTACTCAGACGACAAAATACGGAATCTGCCTCAAAATTATAAAAAAAAACTCAATATATATTAAGGTGTGAACGAGTGTGTGTATGTGCTGATGTGTGTGCCTGCAAGGAAATAGGACAATACGATGTGGTATTAGGAGATTTAAAAAAAAAAGGATTATGAGTTCTCTGAAACACTGAACTTTCACTATGCATGTCACAGGAGCTGTACCGCAAACCTTTTGATGTATCACACTTTTACTTGCATCTTAACCTGCATATATGGCGAATACACAAGAGTTCAAAGTCCTGATTTTTGAAGGAGTTTGAAAGTTTGAATTAATGTTAGACCGGAAGCAGTTTACTTTTGAGACTGAATAGGAAAAGAGGCTTTTATCACTTCTTGTGTACGTTAGTCATTTCTGCGTAGGGTTAAATAAAGGTGAAAAATCGACCCAAAGATGTGCTACAACAGCTTTGCTACAAAACGTTAACCATTTTGTACTTCTTTTGGTTTACATATAACATGAAATGCAAATGCACTCAATTATTGTATAGGTCTGGAAATAAAACTATGCAACTTTTATCTTAAATTGCCTGCTTTCTGCCATTTTATGAACACCACAAATAGTTAAGAGTTTTGGGCAACTGAATTTTTCATTAAAAATGTTTAAAACAATGTATTATGGAAGTGGCAATTCACAATAAATAGATTATTTCTATAAACTGACTTTGTTGGAAAACTAGTAAATGTTAAACTGATTTAAAATAATTTTGACACGCCGGATTCTGTTTGAAAGGGGTTGGAGTCGGCAAATGACTATCACTTTTAAATCAGGAATAGAAAGCTGGTCAAATAGGTATTCATCCATGGGCCATCTTCTATTGCAGTGTTTGGAATACAGGGGCTTATCTCTTGTGATGTACTGGCTTGCTCCCCTTTGATAGGGCAATGAAGCATGACTGGGAAGTTGATAGTAACTAGGAAGGGATCCCAGATTGTCCTAGTTCCAAAGAAAATCTGTGTGTTCAAATTAACATATCCTTTGCAAGTGTTTTGTGAACACATTCGTTGTGGAGGTGGTCATGCTTCACAAAACATGGAGTTACACCTTATTGTCAACAGGAACATTTGCACCCGCACTACTTTGTGCATTATGTTAGGGAAGCAGAATGATGAGGATCAGAAAATAAAGTTAAAGTTTATTTATCAGTGTCACAAGTAGGCTTACATTAACACTGCAATTAAGTTACTCTGAAAATCTCCTAGTCGCCGCACTCCGGTGCCTGTTCGGGTACACTGAGGGAGAATTTAGCATGGCCAATGCACCAAGCCTTTCTGACTGTGGGGGGTAAAACGGAGCACCCGGAGAAAACCCACGCAGACATGGGGAGAACGTGCAGACTCCACACAGACGATGACCCAAACCAGGAATCGAACCTGGGTCTCTGGCGCTGTGAGGCTGCAGTGCTAACCATTGGGCCACAGTACTGAAGACTTGTACTCCAAAACATGTCGCAACCCTTGTCAAGCTGTTCCAGAACAGCTATTACGCTGGCATCTACCCGGCAATATGCAACATTTCCCAGGTATGTTCTGCACACAAAATCCCACCCAGATGACTACTGCCCCATTAGTCTACTCTCGATCATCAGTAAAGTGATGGAAGGGGTCATCAATGATGCTGTCAAGCTTGGCAACATCCTGCTCACTGACACAGTTTGAGAGTTCCTCCAGGGTCACTCAAATCCTGACCACATTACAGCCTTGGTCCAAACTTGGATGAAAAAGCTGAACTCCAGAAGTAAGGTGAGATTCACATCCCTTGACATTAGGGCAGCATTTGAACTAGTCAGGAAGACCTAGCAAAACTAGAGTCAGTGAGAATCAGCAGAAAATTTTCTGCTGGTTTGAGTCATGCAAGGGAGGATGGTTGTGGTTGTTGGAGGTCAAACATCTCAGTTCCTGGACATCACTGAAGTAGTTTTTCAAGGTACTGTCCTATGCCCCACTGCTTTCATCTGTTTCATCAATGACCTTCCTTACTACGTAAAGTCAGAAGTGGGAATATTCACTGATGATTGCAAAATGTTCAGCACCATTCATGACTCCTCAGATACTGAAGCAACCCATATCCAAATATTAATATCCAGATATTATCCAAGCTTGGGCTGACAAGTGGCAAGTAACATTCGCGCTACACAAGTACCAGGAAATGACCATGTCCGGCAAGGGAGAATCTAATCATCACCCCTTGATATTTAGTGGCATTACTATCAATGAAACCTCCACTATGTATCAACATCCTGGGGGTTACGATTGACCAGAAACTGAACTGGACTAGCCATATGAATACTGTGGCTACAGGAGTGGATTAGAGGCTTGGGATGCTGCAGTGAGTAACTGATCCCCTGACTCCCAAAAGCCTGTCTGCCATCCACAAGGCATAAGTCAGAAGTGTGATGGAATCAACTCTACTTGCCTGGATGAGTGCAACTCCAACAATGCCCAAGAAGCTTGACAGCTTGGGGCAGCACAGTGGTTAGCACTGCTGCCTCACAGCGCCAAGGACCCAGGTTCGATTCCCGGCTTGAGTCACTGTCTGTGTGGAGTTTGCACGTTCTCCCTGTATCTGCGTGGGTTTCCTCTGGGTGCTCTGGCTTCCCCACAGTCCACAGATGTGCAAGTTAGGTGCATTGGCCTTGCTAAATTCTCCCTCAGTGTATCCAAACAGGCGCCAGAGTGTGGCGACCAGGGGATTTTCACAGTAACTTCATTGTAGTGTTAATGTAAGCCTACTTGTGACACTAATAAATAAACTTTACTTTAAAAAAATACATCCAGGGCAAAGCAGCCCACTTGATTAGCACCCCATCCACAAACATTCACTCCCTCCACACCATGCAGTGGCAGGGGTGTGTACCATCTAGAAGATGCACTGCAGGAACTCAGCAACACTCCTTAGACAGCATCTTTCAAACCCACGACTGCTAGCATTTAGAAGGATAAAGGCAGCACATGCATGGTAACACCATCAACTGGAATTTCCCCTCCACACCACTCGCCATCCTGACTTGAAAATATATTGCCGTTCCTTCAATGTCACTGGGTCAAAATCCTGCAACTCCTTCCCCAACAACACGGTGGATGTACCTACACCTAATAGACTGCAGTTATTCAAGAAGGTAGCTCACCATCACCTTCTCAAGGGCAGCTAGGGATGGGCAATAAATGCTGGCCAGCCAGCGACACCCATGTCTTCAAATTTAAAAAAGTATGTCATTACTTTTATCTTGACTCAGTCGTGCAATCTATTACATCAACAGTTTTCTGTACCTGTTGCATTTGCTGCAGCAGACCTACCATAGACATCAGAGCCTACACCAGGCCACAGGCTATCCATTAGCAGTGCTATCAAGATTCTGCGAGGTGTGAATTAACGACAGTGCTAAAAAGGTGAAATTAATGTGTATACCTCAAAGCTAAATTTAAAAATCATTCGGCAAGTAAGCATTATCAAATAACGGAAGAACATATTTTGCAAAATCCTTCAAGACCCATCCCCAGAGAATCTCTCATAAGCCAGAAAATATATTAAAAATTTGACATCTCGCCAGAATGAGTAACTCCCCCCAAAAGGCCAATGCAATTTACCATGGAGCAGCATTAAATGTTGGCCTAGCCAACGATGCTCACATCCCAAGAATAAAAAAAAATATCCAGCACAAGCACCATATATTGACTGGATTCTCTCTGTTGTATGATCCAATACGGAAATATATCCCAGTTCAGTGCAAAAAACATTTGAAGGAATGAGTAAACATACTATCGCATGATTTGTGAAGGTTGTCAAAACAGGATTACCTCACTACGAACAACAAACCAAATCAATCCTACATCATGAAAATAAAACCGTATTCTAATTGTGGACTGCATCTTTCGAAAAGATTTGATGGGGTAAGTATGGAGTAACTATTTCCTCTTGTGGAGGGAATCAGGATTAAGGGGTCACACTGAGAGCTAAACCATTCAAAGCAAAATTATAAACCAGATGGGGGCGTGGGGGGAGTAGAAGTGTGGAACTCTTTACCCGCCGCCCCCCCTCCCCCCAAGTGGCTGTCGTTAATGGGACAATCAGCTTTCAAGACTGAGATAGGTTTTTATTATGGAATGGCATTATAGGATAGAGAGTAAAGGTGGAAAAATGAAGTTGAGGTGCAGACCAGCCATGATCAAATTGAATAGCGATGTTGGCCCAAGAAGCTAAATGACCTAATCCTGTTCCTAATATTCCAACGTCCTTATTTGAAAACAATAAACAGTATAGGGACATTAACCAAAATCTGGTACACTCTTTAACAAATTACAAATAAGTTTTATTAAGATTCAGAATAAATTACAAAGCGAATGTACAGTCAAGATGCATCAGCTTAACAACAACATCAGTACTATCCTAGGTTAGCGTCAAGTCTTTATGCACTTATACGGAATAACAATATCAAATTATTTTCTTACTGTGCCTCTTTGTTCTTTCATGGGAAGAACACCGTTTGTTTCCCATCCCCAATTGCACTTGAAATTGGTTTGTTAGATCATTTCAGAGTACAGTTAAGAGTCAGCCATATTAGGTATATAAGATGTTGAGAGGCATAGATCGGGTGGACTCTCAGAGGCTTTTTCCCAGGGTGGAAATGGCTGCTACGAGAGGACACAGGTTTAAGGTGCTGGGGGGTAGGTACAGGGGAAATGTTAGGGGGAAGTTTTCCACACAGAGGGTGGTGGGCGAGTGGAATCGGCTGCCGTCAGTGGTGGTGGAGGCAAACTCAATAGGGTCTTTTAAGAGACTCCTGGATGAGTACATGGGACTTAATAGGATGGAGGGTTACAGGTAGGCCTAAAAGGTAGGGATATGTTCGGCACAACTTGTGGGGCCGAAGGGCCTGTTTTGTGCTGTAGTTTTTCTATGTTTCTATATTGTTGGGTGTCTGAAGTATAGGCCAGACCAGGTAAGGGAATTCCCTTTCCTAAAGGATATGAGTGAACCAGCAGGGTTTTTATGACAATCAATGATAGTTTCTTGGTCACCATTATATATTCCAAATTTATTAATTGAACTTAAATTTCATTGGGTGCCATGGTGGGATTTGAACCCTAGGGTATTAGCCTGGGCCTTTGGATTACTAAATCAGTGACAGTATCACTATGCCACCATCTCCCTCTTGTTCCTATTACTATAGTAAAACCAATGTTAGAATGTAACCGGTGACAACTTTGTATTGGATGTAATGTGACCAATGGTAACAAGCTGTAAGGGTCAGTTGACCCAGTAAACCATGGAACCAATTACAAAATGACGTGATGGTCAGCTGACACAATAAATAAGAATCTGTTGGGAATTGTGGGGAGCTTGGAGTAGCCCAGGGTGAGGCTCCAAGTTTGCAGTAATGAAGTTTCTTTATTAAACCCCTTCTTTGATTCATAAGTTGGAGTATGTTTTGTTATATGTTTATTGTTTGCATTTGGAGAGTTCCTTCCGAAGAAACAACCAATAAATACCATTTTCAGTTGGATAACCTGCTTAATATGTTTGTATATTGAATTGTAGAAACTGGTTACAGCAGAGAAGAACAACATTGGTAAGGCACGTCCGTGTCAACTTTCTGCAGGTGCAGATCAGTTCGCCGCCCCCCCCCCCCCCCCCAGCCCTTTCCCAGTAGCCTTTCAATTTATTTTCTCTTCAGGTTCTCTTTTGGAAGCTATGATTGAACAAATCTTCACCACACTCTGAGTTCATGCATTCCCGGTCCTAACCACTCACCTTGTAAAAACTGTTTTTCCGAAGAAAATTAGTTCTTTTGCCATTGACCACAAATTGGTTCTTGGTTTTTCTGCCAATGGAAACGGTCTCCCCTATCTACGTTGTCTCGACATGATTTTGACATCTCCATCAACACTCCTTTCATCTTCGCAGGGAACAATGCCTGCTTATCCAATCCATCCTTATACCTGCTCTTTGTGCTTTAATTAACATTCTGGCTTTTAACAAAAGATTTACAGGGATGTTCAAATTATAAGTTATATTAGAAAGCACTGTGAAGCATTCCCAGCATATATAATATCAAATCTTTAATGATAGTTGATAAAATTACACACTACTTACTGTCTGGATACTAGGGAACAGTATTGGAGCTTTTTAATGAAAGCTTAGTTGTATGATTACAATAATTCATTACATATCACTGAGTAAAAATTTGCATTACAATTCAGAAATCAATTGTTCAGAATCTTGTGCGCAAATTCATCTTGGTTCAGAACAGACAATAACAAATCAGCAATTCATCTTGCAATCCCCTCCTCCCTCAATTTTTTCTTACACTGACATCCATCAGCAAAGATGCCAATATGCTATCATCCACTTTGCACTAATGCGCAAGAGGAATTTTGTTCACTCATTCGGTACTCTGAATTTATAAAATCTATTTTGGAGAGATTCAATTCTTGTTGTGCCTGTTATGGTGGCCCAGATTTAAGTTAGTAATGAAAGTGTAACTGTCAGCTTCCTTGTGCATGCTTAGTTGAACACAGAAATTCATATGGCTCTGTCAGTGATTCTATTGTTCCTCTTTAGGAGTGCTGTTGAAGTCACCTCAAACTGCATCAAGTAGAAAGAACTGCACTGGTGTAAACTTGCCATTTTACTTTATTATGCTCATTGTAAGAACCCATAAAAAGGTTTTGATGAATGAGGTGGGTGGGGGGAAGGGGAGGGTTCAGTTGTATGGAGAATTAGAAAATCAAAGTTAAAGGAGAGGGTAGAAATGCAGGATAATGTTGGGGACTTTCAACTAGTTTAAGGAGCTGAGGGCTCAGCAGAGGTTAGTAAAGTTTCAAGACCACGTAATAGAACAGAGACTATAGAAGGTGGCAGGAATCTAACCTCAGGCAGAGCAAAAAAGTTGACAAGTATGAGAAGAGGGGTGGTCAATGCAGGACTGAGGATGTTGTATCTAAATGCGCGCAGTATACGGAACAAGGTAAATGAGCTTGTTGCGCACATTGAAATTGGCCGGTACGATGTTGTGGGCATCACAGAGACGTGGCTGCAAGGGGATCAGGGCTGGGATCTAAATATCCAAGGATATGTGTCCTATTGGAAGGACAGGCAGATGGGCGAAGGGGGCGGGGTTGCATTGTTAGTAAGGAATGAAGTTAAATCGATTGCAAGAAGCGATATAGGATCAGAAGGCATAGAATCTCTGTGGGTAGAGTTGAGGAATCGCAAGGGTAAAAAGACCTTGATGGGAGTTATGTACAGGTCCCCTAGAAGTAGTCAGGGTGTGGGGCAGAAAATAAATCGGGAGATAGAAAAGGCATACAAAAAAGGCAACATTACAATAATCTTGGGGGACTTCAATACGCAGCTGGACTGGGAAAATCAGGTAGGTAGTGGATCCCAAGAAAAGAAATTTGTGGAATGTCTAAGAGATGGGTTTTTGGAGCAGCTTGCGACAGAGTCTATTATGGAACAGGCAATTCTGGATTTGGTGATGTGTAATGAGGCAGACTTGATTAGGGAACTTAAGGTGAAGGAACCCTTAGGGATGATGTGGAGATGCCGGCGTTGGACTGCGGTAGGCACAGTAAGAAGTCTCACAACACTAGGCTAAAGTCCAACAGGCTTATTTGGTAGCACGAGCTTTCGGAGCGCTGCTCCTTCATCAGATGAGTGATCACCTGATGAAGAGGCAGTGCTCCGAAAGCTCGTGCTACCAAATAAACCTGTTGGACTTTAACCTGGTGTTGCGAAACCTTAGGGAGCAGTGACCGCATTATGATAGAATTTACCCTGCAGTTTGAGAGGGAGAAGCTGGAATCAGATGTAACGGTATTACAATTAAATAAAGGTAATTACAAAGACATGAGGGAAGAGCTGGCTAGAGTTGATTGGAAAGGGAGCCTCGCAGGGAAGACAGTAGAACAGCAATGGCAGGAGTTTTTGAGAGTTATTCGGGAGGCACAACAAAAATTCATCCCAAGGAGGAGGAAACATGCTAAGGGGAGGACGAGGTATCCATGGCTGACGAGGGAAGTCATGGACAGCATAAAAGCAAAAGAAAAAGCATACAAAGTGGCAAGGATTAGTGGGAAGCCAGAGGATTGGGAAACCTTTAAAAGCAAGCAAAGGGCAACTAAAAAAGCAGTAAGGGGGGGAGAAGATGAAATATGAGTGTAAGCTAGCTAGTAATATAAAAGAAGATAGGAAGAGTTTTCAATATATAAATGGTAAAAGAGAGGCAAAAATAGCCATTGGACCACTGGGAAATGAGGCTGTAGAAGTAATAATAGGAAACAAAGCAATGGCAGAGGAGCTGAATAGTTACTTTACATCAGTCTTCAGAGTGGAAAACACCACTGGGATGCCAGAGCTCCTGGAGAATCAGGGGGCACAGGTGAGTGCTGTGGCCATCACTAAGGAGATGGTTCTGGGGAAACTGAAAGGTATAAAGGTGGATAAATCACCTGGACCAGATGGACTACACCACAGGGTTCTAAAAGAGATAGCTGAGGAAATTGTGGAGGCATTGGTGGTGATCTTTCAGGAATCACTGGAGACAAGGAGGGTCCCAGAGGAGTGGAACATAGCTAATGTAACATGGCTGTTTAAGAAGGGATGGAGACAGCAGACAGGAAATTATAGGCCAGTTGGCCTGACTTCGGTCATTGGCAAGATTTTGGAGTCCATTATTAAAGATGAGATCACGGTGTACTTATTGCATGATAAAATAGGATTGAGTCAGCATGGCTTCGGCAAGGGGAGGTCATGTCTGACAAATCTGTTAGAGTTCTTTGAGGAGGTAACAAGGAAGTTAGATAAAGGAGAACCAGTGAACGTGATTTATTTAAATTTCCAAAAGGCCTTTGACAAGGTGTCGCATAGGAGACTGTTAAATAAGTTAAGAGTCCATGGTGTTAAGGGCAAGATCCTGGCATGGATAGAGGATTGGCTAACTGGCAGGAGGCAGAGAGTGGGGATAAAGGGTCTTTTTCAGGATGGCAGCCGGTGACTGGTGGGGGTGTGCCTCAGGGTTGGTGCTGGGACCACAACTTTTCACAACATACATTAACGATTTGGAAGAAGAAACTGAAGGCACTGTTGCTAAGTTTACAGATGATACAAAGATATGTAGAGGGACAGGTAGTATTGAGGAAGCAGGGGGGCTGCAGAAGGACTTGGATAGGTGAGGTGAGTGGGCAAAAAATGGCCGATGGAATACAATGTGGAAAAGTGTGAAGTTATGCACTTTGGAAGGAGGAATGGAGGCATAGACTATTTTCTAAATGGGGAAATGCTTAGGAAATCAGAAACACAAAGGTACTTGGGAGTCCATGTTCAAGTTCTATTTCATCAGCAAGCCACTGTCTTATAGGCATTTAAGATTTTTTGCCTCATCCCCGTGGTTAACGTGCAGGTTCAGTCGGCAGTTAGGAAGGTAAATGCAATGTTAGCATTCATGTCGAGAGGGCTAGAATACAAGAGCAGGGATATACTTCTGAGGCTGTATAAGGCTCTGGTCAGACCCCATTTGGACAATTGTGAGCAGCTCTGGCCCCGTATCTAAGTAAGGATGTGCTGGCCTTGAAAAGGGTCTAGGGGAGATTCAGAGGAGGAATGATTCCTGGAATGAAGAGCTTGTCGTGTGAAGAACGGTTGAGGACTCTGGGTCTGTACTCGTTGGAGTTTAAAAGGATGAGGGGGGATCTTATTGAAACTTATAGGATACTGTGGGGCCTGGATAGAGTGGATGTGGAGAGGATGTTTCCACTTGTAGGAAAAACTGGAACCAGAGGGCACAATCTCAGACTAAAGGGACGATCCTTTAAAACAGAGATGAGGAGGAATTTCTTCAGCCAGAGAGTGGTGAATCTGTGGAACTCTTTGCTGCAAAAGGCTGTGGAGGTCAGTTCATTGAGTGTCTTTAAGACAGAGATAGATAGGTTCTTGATTAATAAGGGGATCAGGGGTTATGGGGAAAAGGCATGAAAATGGGGATGAGAAAAATATCAGCCATAATTGAATGGCAGAGCAGACTCGATGGGCTGAGTGGCCTCATTCTGCTCCTATGTCTTATGGTCTTAAATGTAACTGGAATTTTAATAGTGGATGGACTTTATAATTACTGCTGAACAGTCTCACTGGCCCTGAGACCTCATGTTATATTTGTGCAATGACATTTCTACATTATAATAAAAAGAATAAAGTTATTTAAATTCAGCTTCTATCTCAATCCCATTTCATAGAATCCCTACAGTGCAGAAGGAGGCCATTCGGCCCATCAAATCTGCACCGACCACAATCCCACCCAGGCCCTATTCCCTTAACCCCACATATTTACCCTGCTAATCCCCTGACTCTAGGGTCAAGTTACCATGGCCAGTCAACCTAACCCACATATCTTTGGACTGTGGGAGGAAACCGGAGCACCCGGAGGAAACCCATGCAGACACGGGAAACTCCACACAGACAATGGTGACCTGAAGCCGGAATTGAACCTGGATTGTAGAGCTGTGAGGTAGCAGTGCTAACTACTATGCCACCATGCCGTCCGGATTGGGATGTACAGACATTTACATGTCTGTACATTCCAATCTATTTTACTGTCTCTCTTTCAAATTTAAACTAAAAGTGAAAAAGGCTGTGCCTTTTACTTCAGTTTTCTTTCTATAAGAATACTTTGACGCGATCCACTATCTACCCTATGTGATCGCATCAATGTAGATGGATGCCTGGAGATCCCGGGGTTTGTTGCCAGATTCAAACTGACGTAAGGAAAGGGGAAATCAAAGTCACAGAGATTGCTAAATCTTTGTGGGCAGCTTTCTTCAAGGTCAAAATCAGGGCCAATATTCAAAGAGTATTTTAAGATAATGATAGCTTTTTGTTTTTGCATTTTTTCTTGATCATTCATTACCTTCTAATTAATTCTTTGTGTATAAAGCATGGCTTTATATGTTAAGGGGAGAAATTGGTTACCTGTATGCTGAGTGCTATAATTCCAATCAGCTGTGAGAATCAGGGAGCGAAAGCTATCTTTGTACAGTGGTTAGTACTGCTGCCTCACAGCGCCAGGGATCCGGGTTCTATTCCCGTCTTGGGTCACTGTGCACGTTCTCCCTGTGTCTGCGTGGGTTTCCTCCAGGTGCTCCGGTTTCCTCCCACAATTCGAAAGACATGCTGGTTAGGTGCATTGGCCGTGCTAAATTCTCCCTCAGTGTACCCGAATAGGTGCCAGAGTGTGGCGACTAGGGAATTTTCACAGTAACTTCACTGCAGTATTAATGTAAGCCTATTTGTGACACCAATCAACAAATTTTAAAACTTAAATCACCCCCTGGCATTTTCCAATGATAGGATCTATTTCTTCTAAATATTTTTGTACATGTTGTGTTATTGTGCTGTCTTCCTTTTTGTGGAAATGCAAAAAATCTTAAATGCCTATAAGACAGTGGCTTGCTGATGAAATAAGGTTGAACACAAGTTTTTGGCAGTCGCCTCCAAAATCAACCACCCTCCCTCTGGTAATTGGAATAAACAATTAGCAAAAACAATCCACAGCAGCTGTGACCTTCGCAGATGGAACATATCTTATCATGCTCGACACCTGTGCATTATCTGCCACACTTGTTATAGGGTCCCAGGGGAATCTCAACCATCCTTCATTATTCTCGCTTTGTAATATTGCTGCCTTCTCTCTGGGTTTGGCAAAGTCTTCAGTCCATTGCAATTCTAAGCTCAGCTTAATGCCATTAAGTGTATAAAGCCGTTAAGTAATTGGCAATAGCAAGCTAGCTTTATTTAGTTGGACGTGCCTACCAATTAATAGCCTTCATTGTCACTTTCCTAACCAATTCAGAAACACATTCCAACACTGTTACTGTTAGCAATTGCAAATCTATGTTCACAATAAACTACTTCATGGTAAATTGCATTGACCTTTCAGGGGTTTTCTTATTCTGGCGAAATCACCTTGAATGTCAATTTTTCATAGATTTTCTGGCTTATGAGAGATTCTCTGGGGATGGGTCCTTGAAGGAATCTGCAAAATAAGTTCTTCTATTATTTTATAATATAGTTGGTGCTCACCAAATTATCTTTAAATTTAGCTTTGAGATAAATGCATTAAATTTACCTTTTTTGCACTGTTGTTAATTCCAATCTAGCAGAATTCTGATAGCACTGATAATGGATAGCCTGTGATCTAGTGTAGACTCTGATGTCTATAGGCTTGCTGCAGCAAATGCAAAAGGTACAGAAAATTGTTGATATAATAGATTGCACGACTGAGTCAAGATAAAAGTAATGACATACTTTTTTTAATTCATTCGTGGGACATGGGCGTCGCTGGCTGGCCAGCATTTATTGCCCATCCCTAGTTGCCCTTGAGAAGGTGGTGGTGAGCTGCCTTCTTGAATCGCTGCAGTCCATGTGCTGTGGGTTGACCCACAATGCCTTTAGAGAAGGAATTCCAGGATTTTGATCCAGCGACTGCAGAGGAATGGCGATATATTTGCAATAAGAAGTTTAACAACACCAGGTTAAAGTCCAACAGGTTTATATATATTTGCAAGTCAGGATGGTGAGTGGCTTGGAGGGGAACTTGCAAGTGGTGGTGTTTCCATGTATCTGCTGCCCTTGTCCTTCTAGATGAAAGTGGTTGTAGATTTGGAAGGTTCTGTGTAAGGATTTTAGGTGAATTCCTGCAGTGCATCTTGCAGATAGTACACACTGTTGCTACTGAGCATCGGTGGTGGAGGGAGTGGATGTTTTTTATGGATGTGGTGCCAAGCAAGTGGGCTGCCTAGTCCTGGATGGTGTCAAGCTTCTTGAGTGTTGTTGGAGCTGCACCCATCCAGGCAATTGAGAAATATTCCATCACATTCCTGACTTGTGCCTTGTAGATGGTGGACAGGCTTTGGGGAGTCAGGAGGTGAGTTACTCGCTGCAGTGTTCCTAGTCTCTGACCTGCTGTTGTAGTGACTGAGTTTGTGTGGTGAGTCCAGTTGAGTTTCTGGTCAAAGGTAACCCCAAGGATGTTGGCAGTGGGGGGATTCGGTGATGGTAACACAATTGAATGTCAAGGTGATGGTCGTTAGAGTGTCTCTTATTGGTGATAGTCATTGCCTGGCATTTGTGTGGCGCGAATGTTACTTGCCACTTGTCAGCCCAAGCCTGGATATTGTCCAGATCTTGTGGCATTTGAACATGGACTGCTTCAGTATCTGAGGAGTCGCAAATGGTGCTGAACATTGAGCAATCATCGGTGAGTGAACATTTTCTGACCTTATGATGGAGGGAAGGTCATTGATGAAGCAGTTGAAGATGATTGGGCCTAGGACATAGGGCATAGTGTCCTAGGGCATATAACATATGTGTGCTATTTACTCATCTTCCAAAACTTGCTTATGGTCTAAGTAACTTTGCCTCCCCAAAACATTTATTCTAAGCTTTTTACTTTATATCTCGCAATAAATCTGCTGGTGATTCAAGTATTTTACGTATTTTTTTCTCGTGTTCTCCATCGTTAGAATCTGAACTATTTGCATTTATCTAATAGTTATCTCCTGCTTATTTCCAGTGGTAGGTTTGCTGGTACTGGCTAGAGGGTATCTAATGACCAGCAGCTCATTTGCTCTGATCCTAGTCTAGCCGACTGAACAATCCTGATTCCGGTGCCTGATGTCAGCATCAAAACAGCCCTTATAAATGTTCCCCTGAACCTCATCACCAATTTCAGCCTTCCCTAGTGGCACAGAAAATGCTCACCTCAAACAACTCTGTTATCTCAGTTTTCATTAGTGCCTTAGACTATATAAGCACTGAAAAATGAAAGGGTGAATTCACCAGGTCTGAATTCTGACCAGTGAACCATGTTTACAACATGTTTGCAGCATTGATGATCACTCACCACTGACCACCTAACTGAAGGAATAAACCTTTCCTTACTCAATTCAGAAAATTCAATTTGTGTAAAGTTATACTGTCACTTCAGAAGACTAAGGTGCAGAAAAAATTACTTTCGAACATTAGACAATACAAGGTACTTGTATTCCCATATCCCACATTACTGCGTTAGGTATCTGATTCAATTCAATTCAACTTCCTTCTCAGCTTTCTTTACTCCTGTGAAACTTATGCCAGTCTATCTTAATATCCTCATAACTGTAGTTACTCATGCCTGACATAATCGATTTGATTTATTATTGCCACATTGTCTGGGAGAAGTCGGCGCAGTCACATCTACTAAAACGTGGGAAGAGGAAGAACCCCTCCAGTGATAAACAGGAGGAAGAGCATCCAGAAGAGGCAGCAGGATGGTGGGATACTCAGAAGTTCTGTGGAACAAAGGGACCTTGGCTGTTTGTCCACAGATCTCTGAAGATGGAAGGGCATGTTGGTAGGGTGGTGAAAAATTCATATGGGATACTTGCCTTTATCAATCAAGGCATAGATTACATAAGCAGGGAAGTCATGTTGGAGTTGTATAGGACTTTGGTGAGGCCGCAGCTGGAGTACTGTGCGCAATTCTGGTCGCCACATGAAGGATGTGATTGCACTGGAGGAGTGCAGATGGGATTCACCAGGATGTTGCCTGGGATGGAAAATTTAAATTACAAAGAGAGGTTGCATAAGCTTGGGTTGTTTTCATTGGAGCAAAAAAGACTGAGAGATGACCTGTAAAAGATTGAGAGACATGAACAGAGTAGATAAGGAGGAGCTGTTCCCCTTAGTTGAAGAGTCAGTCACAAAGGGATGTAGGTTCAAGGTGAGGGGCAGGAGGTTTAAGTGAGGAAAATCTTTTTTACCCAGAGGGTGGTGATGGTCTGGAATGCACTGCCTGGGAGGGTGTTAGAGGCGGGATGCCTCACACCCTTTACAGAGTATCTGGATGAACATTTGGCATATCATAATATTCAAGGTTATAGGCCAAGTGCTGGTAAATGGGATTAGGTGGGAGTTCAGGTATTTCTAATGTGTCGGTGTAGACTCAATGGGCCAAAGGGCCTCTTCAGCGATGTATGATTCTATGATATGTATTGGGGTACAGTGAAAGTATTGTTTCTTGCGCACTATACAAACAAAATATACCATTCATAGAGTACATAGGGGAGAAGGAAAGGAGAGACTGCAGAATATAGTGTTACAGTCACAGCTAGGGTGTAGAGAAAGATCAGCTTATTATATGGTAGGTCCATTCAAAAGTCTGATGGCAACAGGGAAGAAGCTGTTCTTGAGTTGGTTGGTACATGACCTCAAACTTTTGTATCTTTTTCTCGATGGAAGAAGGTGGAAGAGAGTATGTCTAGGGTGCGTGGGGTCCTTAATTGTGCTGGCTGCTTTTCTGAGGCAGTGGGAAGTGTAGACAGAGTCAATGGATGGGAGGTTGGTTTGCGTGATGGATTGAGCTACATTCACAACCCTGTGTAGTTTCTTGCGGTCTCCGTCAGAGCAGGAGCCATACCAACAAGGACACCTATGTCAGACTCCTATTTATTGACTACAGCTCAGCCTTCAACACTATTATTCCCACGAAACTCATCTCCAAACTCCGTGGCTTGGGCCTTGGCACATCCCTCTGCGACTGGATCCTGAACTTCCTAACTCACAGACAACAATCAGTAAGGATAGGCAACAACACCTCCTCCATGATCATCCTCAACACCGGTGCCCCACAAGGCTGTGTTCTCAGCCCCCTACTATACTCCTTATACACCTATGACTGTGTGGCCAAATTCCCCTTCAATTCAATTTTCAAGTTTGCTGACGACACCACTGTAGTGGGTCGGATCTCAAACAATGACAAGACAGAGTACAGGAATGTGATAGAGAATCTGGTGAACTGGTGTGGCAACAATAATCTCTCCCTCAATGTCAACAAAATGAAGGAGATTGTCATCGATTTCAGGAAACGTAAAAGAGAACATGCCCCTGTCTACATCAATGGGGATGAAGTAGAAAGGATTGACAGCTTCAAGTTTTTAGGTGTCCAGATCACCAACAACCTGTCCTGGCCCCCCCATGCCGACACTATAATTAAGAAAGCCCACCAACGTCTCTACTTCATCAGAAGACTAGGGAAATTTGGCATGTCATCTACGACTCTCACCAACTTTTACAGATGCACCATAGAAAGCATTCTTTCTGGTTGTATCACAGTTTGGTATGGCTCCTGCTCTGCCCAAGACCACAAGGAACTACAAAAGGTCGTGAATGTAACCCAATCCATCACACAAACCAGTCTCACATCCATTGACTCTGTCTATACTTCCCGCTGCCTCAGCAAAGCAGCCAGTATAATTAAGGACCCCGGACATACTCTCTTCCCTTCTTCCAACGGGAAAAAGATACAAAAGTCTGAGGTCACATACCAACCGACTCAAGAACAGCTTCTTCCCTGCTGCTGTCAGCCTTTTGAATGGATTTACCTTGCATTAAGTTGATCTTTCTCTACACCCTAGCTATAACTGCAACACTACATTCTGCACTCTTTCGTTTCCTTCTCTATGAATGGTATGTTTTGTCTGAATAGCACGCAAGAAACAATACTTTTCACTGTATACTAATATACGTGACAATAATAAATCAAATCAAATCAAATCAAATCAAACCAAGCTGTGATATATCCAGAAAGGAAGCTTTCTATGGTGCATCTGTGAAAATTGGTGAGAGTCATTGAAGACATGACAAATTTCCTTAGCCTCCTGAGAAAGTAGAGGCATTGGTAAAAAGCTGTACTTTAAGCTTCCAATTAAGTAATGCCTTTATCTACCCGAGCTAACACTTCAAAGAACTGTGACCTAGGAATTGGTAAACACCACTCATTTAAGCCCTTTGACATAGCTTCCCATAAAATTGGTGAACTTAGCTTAAAATCTTTACAGCATTGATGCATTTTTTTGCATGTCATGTCTCAGGATTCTTATTACCATCATCCTTATTGCATACTTTGAATATTGTAGTTCCACATGAGCATGCCCTTATTAAAAATCAAATCTGTGGGGTCAGAAACAGCACTAAGCAACTGTTTAATCAATTTAATTGATTTTGTTTGTGTTACCTGCTGTTATTCGATGCTAATGCATCTGCAAAAAAGGAGTGGTGTCGAACAATTTCTAGGCCACAGTTCTTTGAAATAGTTTGATCAGGAAGATAAAGGCATTTAAAAAGCGATCATTTTGTATTTTATAAATGGGACCTTAAAACACAGCTTTTGTATCCGTTAGGCTTATGTCAGATATGGGCGACCAACGTTATGAGAGACTGTCATAATTTTTACTGTAATAAAGAGGAAACTCAATTGAATTTTCTAAACAACAATGATTAAGGGAAAAAATCACTTCCTTTGGTTAGGTGATCGATGGTGAGTAATCATCAATTCAAATAGAGAGTAATGTTAAAGAAAATTGCTTCATGCAGAAGTTTTTAAAGTTTAAAAGTTCATTTATTAATAAAGAACAAAGAACAATACAGCACAGGAACAGGCCCTTCGGCCCTCCAAGCCTGCGCTGCTCATGTGCCCACTAGACCATTCTTTTGTATCCTCTATTCCCAGTCTGCTCATGTGGCTATCTAGATAAGTCTTAAATGATCCCAGCGTGTCTGCCTCAATCACCTTGCTTGGCAGTGCATTCCAGGCCCCTACCACCCTCTGTGTAAAATACGTCCTTCTGACATCTGTGTTGAACCTTGCCCCCCCTCACTTTGAACCTGTGACCCCTTGTGTTCGTCACCTCCAACCTGGGAAAAAGCTTCCCACTGTTCACCCTATCTATGCCCTTCATAATTTTATACATCTCTATTAGGTCGCCCCTCATTCTTAATGTCACAAGTAGGCCTACCACGATGAAGTAACTGTGAAAATCCCATAGTCCCCTGTTCAGGTACAGTGAGGGAAAATTTAGAATGGCCAATGCAGCTAACCAGCACATCTTTTGGACTGTGGGAGGAAACAGGAGCACCTGGAGGAAACCCACGCAGGCACGGGGAGAGTGTGCAGACTCCACACAGACAGTGACCCAAACTAGGAATCGAACCTTGGTCCCTGGCACTGTGAGGCAGCAGTGCTAACCACTGTGCCACCATGCCACACATGAAGAATTGGATTGCCAGGGACCAATTACAAGGTGTCGCGCTATTGGGAGAGTGTAGAGCAGTGGGATTAGTTTTGATTCCTCTAGTAAAAAGCAGTTGAAATGCAACGAATGGTCTCCTTCAGTGCTGCAAACTAGCCTGGTCCAGTATATGAATATCAATAGAGCTGGTGCTAACAGCCAGTGGAATTTAAATCAGATCTGGAATGTAACACTGAAAGTGATAGTTGTTTCCCAGCTAACTTTAACTCAATGACTGTGTACAGTCCTTCCCACATCATAAAACTTAGCACCTGCTCATGCAACCTTTCCACCCAAAGGATTCAATAGGATAGATCCAAATAAACCTGCAAACACCCAGCTTCTCCTCATAAATCAATGAATGGGAGAAAAATGCAGCCTCACTCACCCTTTGCTGGTGCAATAATATCTCCCCTCAGCCAATGGGATACCCGCGGCGCGGTCACGAGCCGCCCGGGTGCGCGCTAAATGCGGGCGCGCGCATTTCGCCAGGTGTGAGGGTGAGAGCGGTGGAGTTAGCAGCAAGCCCCATCCCAGGTAAGACAACTAAACTGCACTGGATGCCAGACTACTTTCAGACGCTTATTGCTACGTTGTTACTATTGAAATGTGTAAGATTATAAGGTCAGAGTGTGAGAGGAAAAACATTCAGCAACTTTTGAGCTGAAAGTGAGGGAAATGTCCACACAGTTGATGTTTCAACACATCATGCCTTCTCCACTTGGGCTAACTGGTTTGCACCCATCACTGGGAGTCCCTGTTAACTCAGGGCAAACTGCAGTTTATTTATTAGTGTCACAAGTAGGCTTACATTTTAACACTACTATGAAGTTACTGTGAAAAATCCCGTAGTTGCCGCACTCCGGTGCCTGTTCAGGTACACTGAGGGGAAATTTAGCATAGCCAATGCACCTAACCAGCATGTCTATGGACCGTGGGAGAAAAACCAGACTAAGCCTACGCAGGGAGAATTTGCAGACTCGATGCAAACAATGACCCAGGCAGGAATCGAACCTAGGTCCCTGGTGCTGTGAGGCAGCAGTGCTAAGCTATTGATTTTTGTTTTTTTAAAGAAAAAAGGATGATTCACTTTTGTTTTCTCCTGAAAGCAACTGTGATTGTTCAAGCAAATATAATGTCATTTCTGATACATTTTTTGGAAATTATTTATTGACCGCACTGAGTATGAAATGGCACAAAATGCATGATAGTGTGATTAATGAATTTTGATGAGATGGAAGTCCTAAACTAGTTTTAAAGGGTTCTAAACTAATTTTAATAGAACCCCAGGCATAGATTGGTATTTAAGTCAACAGTGGAAGAGAGACTAAAGTTGTGAGATGAGGCTATCACTGGATTGGAGTTTGGGATATGTTAAGTCCAGTGTGAAAATGAGTGTAAACTAGCTACAATGCTCAAATTCAAAAGAGGGTGGCAAATCTTGTGTGGGTATAGGCTGACCCGTTTGTCTCAATTTTTGAGTAAACTAATGGGAGTTATTTGTACAAAAAAAACCCTTAACCTTGTAAACAGAAGTCTGTATCGCTCTGGAAAGGAACGACTATTCAACTTTGGACTGCTTCTGGAGAAGAAACAGTTCAAATGGACTGAAATGGTTTGTCTGGAGTGGCATGGTGGTTAGCACTGCTGCCTCTCAGCGCCAGGGACCCGGGTTGGATTCCTGGCTTGGGTCACTGTCTGTGCAGAGTCTGCATGTTCTCCCTGTGTCCGTGTGGATTTTCCCCGGGTGCTCCGGTTTCCCCCCACACTCCAAAGATGTGCGGGTTAAGTATATTGGCCATGCTAAATTGCCTCTTGATGTCCTGGAATGCGTAGGTTAGAGGGATTAGCGGGGTAAATATGTGGGGTTATGGGGATAGAGGATGGGTGGGATTGTTGTTGGTGCAGACTTGATAGACTGAATGGTCTCCTTCTGCACTGCAGGGAGTGTGAATCCAGCTGTCTGCTTTTGTCAATTGCCTAAGTGATGCTTAACTGTAAACATGAAAGACTATGTCATGACTTCTGCCATTAACTGGAAGAATGATGTTTTGGAATTGATGTGAAGACGAACATTGTCACAGATTTGATGTATGTTCATCTAGAAAGAAGCAATATAGGTCTATCTTGTGTGTAATTCTTGCATCCCATTAATAAAACAAAACATTGCATTTCAATGTGCATTTTTTTTCTCAGTTGTCAGCTCCTCATTTGTACTTTTACATTTTATATTTTCTTGTCAGTTGCCAAAGGGCACTCGTTCGCAATGTCATCTTCTGCTGAATGTCTGGGTAATGGTAGTAACCTCAAGATTGAATAGAAATGCCAGTCAGTGCATTTGCTTGGGGACGACTGTCAACTACCAAACTAATTAGTTCTCCGCCCTAAGGCAGGTCTGACCCACAGCTCTGAACCTCCAACACTGGTAGAATGAGAGGGCATGTCTTGATTCCATTCCATCCCATCCAGAGTGGAGATTGATCCCTGTGCACCTGAAATTGGTGCCAATCTGAACCATACCAACTATCCGGTCAACTGAACCCATGGACTCTCAAATTGTTGTGGCAACATGCACTTTTCCAAGAATGTTTTAGCCTAGAGCTATAGTGATGGTAGAGGTTCCAATTTATTTCCATCAAATGGCTGAGCAGGAATCTTTCCCATAACTGCCTGCCATTGACTTATGTTGGAAGGGTTTACAAGTTGACACACAACCTGCTTGGCTGCATCATGAATGCACTTTCCATGGCCATCAAGTCCTGGAGTGAGAATTGAACCTGGAATTTCTCAGCCAGGCAGAGACACTACCCACTACAATACAGGATCTCCCAAACAGAGCTGTCAACATAGAGTCACAGAGGTTTACAGCATGGAAACAGGCCCTTTGGCCCAACTTGTCCATGCTGCCCTTTTTTAAAAAAAAAATATCCCCAAGCTAGTCCCAATTGCTCGCATTTGGCCCATATCCCTCTATACCCATCTTACCCATGTAACTGTCTAAATGCTTTTTAAAAGACAATTGTACCCGCCTCTACTACTACCTCTGGCAGCTTGTTCCAGACACTCACCACCCTTTGTATGAAAAACTGCCCCTCTGGACACTTTTGTATCTCTCCCCTCTCACCTTAAACCTATGCCCTCTAGTTTTAGACTTCCCTACCTTTGGGAGAAGATATTGACTATCTAGCTGATCTATGCCCCTCATTATTTTATAAACCTCTATAAGATCACCCCTCAGCCTCCTACACTCCAGAGAAAAAAGTCCCAGTCTACCCAGCCTCTCCTTATAACTCAAACCATCAAGTCCCGGTAGCATCCTAGTAAATCTTTTCTGCACTCTTTCTAGTTTAATAATATCCTTTCTATAATTGGGTGACCAGAACTGTACACAGTATTCTAAGTGTGGCCTTACCAATGTCTTGTACAACTTCAACAAGACATCCCAACTCCTGTACTCCCAACATTTGCAACAGAAATGCTAGACATTGGTTGTTTAATGCAAATGAATCAAACAATGTGGGAATCTCATTGCCTTTCCAGAAATTTGCAACACCACCAAATTGATTTTAAAAATAAATATGAGTTATTCCCCCCTGCCCCCCACCATTTTAAATTAAGGGTAACCTCGCACTTAAATGTGGGAAACTTTTCAGACAAAGAGCAGCTAAGGCCTGAATATCTCCGTATCCCCCAATTTGAGCAACTTGCTGCTGTTACCAGTCACACTTGCAGGGGAATCTGAGGCCTGTATCTTGAGAGTCCTGGGACTTGTTTCATGAATGGTTGAGATCATGAGCAGTGCTTCAGAATGCCCAGTAGTGATGTAAGTGGAAGGTTTTGTTTGGAGAAATGAGTACAAGTGGGCTACACTTCCATCCATTTTCTGGGTAGAGAACATAGGCAAAAGTGAGCAGTTATCAGGACCCTGCTCTGTAAGGATGCCTCTGATGGGTGTTAGGGGTCCAATGCCTTGCATAAGCTTCATTTATGCTAATGAGGAACAGTTAAGTGGGGGGAGAGAGAGAGAAATTCAGCTGTTCTGAATGGTGCCAAAGCCAGATTTTGTAAGTGGAGCTGTGACAATCTGAGTACACATGAGGTCCTGTGGGCTATAAGCAGCAGCAGAATTGTATTCAACCATCTATAACCTTGTGGCCTGGCATGTCCCTTTATTCTGATATTACCAAACCAAGGGATAGACCTTGATTCAATAAACTTCACAGGAGGCAGCTGCATATCAGCAACACGAGGCATACTAAAAATGAGGTGTCAACCTGGTGAAGCTACAACAATGGATTGCTTGCATTCCAAACAGTGGAAGCAGCAATGTGATAGACAGAACTTGGTGAAGCTACAACACTGGATTCTGTGCATGGTAAACAATGGAAGCAGCATGTGATCCCACAAACAATGGATTAGATCAAAGTTTTGTAATCCTACCACATCAGTCCTGAATGGTGGTGGACTATTAAACAACTAACAGAAGGAGGCTCCACTAATACCTTCATCCTCCATGATGAAGGAACCCTGCACATTGGTGCAACAGACAACCTGAGACACTTGCAGGCAACTTTAGCCAGACGTTAGTGGCTTTGTCTTAGCTTCCTCCTGAGATCCCCAATATCACAGATACCCTTCTTCAGCCAATTCGATTCACTCCATGATATCAAGAAATTGCTGGGCACACCGGATACTGCAAAGCCTATGGGACCTGACAACTTTCCAGCAATAGTATTATTTGTGCACCAGGATAGCTGCACTCTTAGTCAAGCTGTTCCAGTACAGCTGTAACACTGGCATCTATCCAGCAAAGTGGAAAATTGTCCAGGTATTTCTGATCCACAAAAGTGGGACAGATCCAATCACCACTCGTATGGCCTCCTCTCAGGGTGGGAAAACTCAGTGGGAGTCATGCCTAGCACAAAGGTTGTTGGAGATCCATCATCTTAGTCCCAGGACTGCAAGAGTTCTTTGTTATATCCTGGGCCCAACCATCTTCGGCTGCTTCATTAATGACCCTCCCTTTATCATCAGGTCAGTGGGAATGTTCACTGATTGCAATGTTCAGTACCATGTGCAACTCCTCAGGTACTGAAGCGGGATACAATAGTCTAGTGGTTTTATTGCTAGACTATTAATCCAAAAACTCAGCTAATGTTCTGGGCACCCGGCTTCAAATCCCACTTGGCAGATGGTGGAATTTGAATTCAATAAAAAATAGCTGGAATTAAGAATCTACTGATCATGAAACCATTGTCGTTTGTCAGAAAAATCCATCTGGATCACTAATGCCCTTTAGGGAAGGAAATCTACCATCCTTACCTGGTCTGACCTACGTGACTTCAGAGCCAAAGCAATGTGGTTGACTCTCAACTGTCCTCTGTAACGCCATTCAGCTGTATCAATCCAAAGGCAACTAGGGATGAGCAATAAATGCTGGCCATCTAGCGATGCCTATGTCCCACAAATGATGAAAAAATGTTTGTGTCCATGTGTGGAAGATCTGGATAGCATTCATGCCAGACAACCAACTTGAACAAGGAAGAATGTAACCATCTATCCTTGCCATTCACTGGCATTGCTTTTAATGAATCACCCACTATCATCAGTATCTCAGGGGTTACCATTGACCTGAAACTCTGCTGGACCAGCAGTATAAATACTATGTGGCTCGAGCAGGGGTCAGAGGGTGAGTTGCCTCCCTAAAGTCTGTGCACCATCTACAGGGCACAAGTCAGGAGTGATGGAATACTTTCCACTTGCCTGGATGAATGCAGCTCAACAACACTTGGTCAGCATCTTCTGCACAGACCTAAGCATTCACTCCCTCCATAGTGGCAGCAGTGTATACAATTTGCGAGATGCCCTGCAGCAACTCACCATGGTTCCTTTGACAGCACCTTTTGAAACCTGTGACCTCTAACACCTCAAGACTAGAGCAGCAAATATATCCAAGCCACATTTAGATACTGACTTGGAAATATGTCGCTGTTCCATCGCTGTCATTGGGTCAAAAATCCTGGAACTCATTTCCTAACAGTGATGTAGGTATCCCGGCAGTAGATGGACTGCAGCATTCAAGAAGGTGATTCACCACCATCCATGGGGAATGGGCAATAAGTGCTGGCCTAGTCTGCAACATTCTCATCCCATGAAATAACTTTTAAAAAATCATGTGTGGCATTCTTGCAATGCAAGACAGAGTCTTGAAATAAATTGCCCTTCTTGCTCAATACTCCTACCAGCTTGTCAGTAAAACGTGGGCTTCTGTTGCAGTAGATGGCTGAACCCCATTTTAAAAACAAAAACTACCATAAATTTAAACATGTCCCATTTTATCTTTTTGTTAGCTACATCGCTAATTGTGCAGTGATGGCAGACATTGAAGATGTCTTGGAAGAGGTGCCGTAAGTATTGCCTAACTTTTGTAAAATAGATTCAAGTGTATTGGGTTTATTCTGTTCATTTGAATATAATTTGCATGGTTTCCTCTTTTCTAACAGGGAAGAAGTAGAAGGTAGGACATTACTGATACTATAGAAGATTTTTTAAATTTACTTTATTTCCAAGATTTGTCATATTTCCAAAATGTCATTTTTTTCCCCACTTTCTTTTCTGCAGAGCAAACAGCTATAGAAGGTATGAGATATTTTCCAAACAGTATTTTGTGATTAAAACCAATGTCTCTGAACGTGGCACCAAAATTATGCTGCAGCATCCTGATTGCGTGGGTGCAAAAATGTAAAGTGTTTAAAGTAAGCCCAGCAAAAGTGAATGAAATTGAGCAGCCACTGAACGTAAGAGCAATTTGTGCTTTCTGTGAGCTACCATTACCTTGAGTAGTCAATGAAAGAAGGTTACTTCAGGTAAAGTATCCACTTTGACAAGCCTCTGTTCAGGGAAGACAAACAGGAATATGTGTTAGGAAATATGTAACCCAGGACTTTCCATTAATTAAAACTGATCAGCCATGATCTTGATGAATGGTAGACTAGACTCAAGGGGCTGAATGACTTACTTTCGTTTGTAAAGTCATGCTGAACATGTGCACCAAGGGAAAAAACTTGCACTTGGAGCACAATAGGGTTGTAACCCCATTTCTCAGCTGCATTCAGAAATTGGTGATGGTGTCTCCAACCTGAACTCCTGTACACCGAGGATACTTGTTGGCAGAGCAGAGTCATTGAACTTGCTCTTGTGTATCTTTTTTCTTGAGCATGAGAGCATATTTACCAGTTGGCAGGATTGGTCTCACTGGCACGAGAATGTGTACATGACATCCATTCAATTAACAAACTACATGGTTTCCAGACAGCATTTTATGCCAGCCTGGGATAAGTATGGATTTCACAGTGCAAGCTTTGCTGTACATCAGTCCCAAGTACTAATCCTAAAATATTCCAAGTAATCTTACTGATGAATCAGCCATGTTTTCTTGGACTTGATGATATTTACTTACTGCAACAGCCATCTGAAAGAAGCAATGAGATTCTGGACCCAGTTGTGATATTGCTCTGTACTAGTGCTTGATTCTTCAGCCCAACCAGCAAATCATGACAAGAAACAGCCTGAATATCTTGTATTTGAAGGGATTCTGGTCAGTGTCTGGTTCGTTTTTGTAGACCGCTAGTGGACTTTTGTTTTTTGGACTAATGTTTTCCTATACTTGCTTTCAGCACAGTTTGTGTTATGAAAGATACAATGCTGGGTCCACAGTTCAGACTGGAGGATGAGGAGGAACAGCATCAACAAAGACCAGATGATTCTATTGAAACAGGGTGAAGGAGAAAGCAGCACGACCGGGGCGGGGGGGCCATATCTCCTATCTGAGCCTCACTAAGTAATTCACAACTGATGGTGCCATTAAGCCACAAGCGCAGGTTGTAGCACCAATTCATCTTTACCCATTGAGGCAGTAGAAGTGTCAAAGGGCTGGAAACTTTGCAAGAACAACCATCTTTCCACATTGACTGTCATGAATATGCCAATACGTTAACAGCAAGGGATTCCATCCCCTGAATATCCACTTGCTGGTCAAAATCAGACAGTGCATTATGCATATTTGTTTGTGCATGCTTTCGTGGCAGCTGTGATGCTTTTGTACTTTGCCAGTCTTAATCACACAATCTTCATTCAGCTCAGTAGGTTTTAGGACTGCTTGGCAACAAGAAGTAATTTCTAACTCTCTGGCCCATGCCCCAATCAGGAACATGAGCACAGAACTCTGAACAAACCATCAGCCTTCTGAAACAGAAGTAGGTTTTTAAAAATTGCTTCACCGGATGTGGGTGTCGCTGGCTATGTCAACATTTATTGCCCTGAAGGTAGTGATGCTGAGCTACCTTCTTGAACTGCTGTAGTTCATATGGTGTAGGTACACCCAAGTGCCTGCACTGGTATGAGGCTGAGCTCTCGTACATTCCCAATAGACACTCTGGGTCTACCTGGCATACATCCATCCATTATATTGCCCTAATGAAGGGACTAACTTATGGACACAGTTGAGGAAGAAGTATATAGTTGGCAGCAACAGGATCAGTTGGAAGCTAATTTCCAAGTAAGAAGCAAGCTTATCATCACCCACCAGCTGCCACTTTTTTTTTGTTCCAACCATGCAATCCCTAAAACAAGATCTTTGCACCCAGATGAATGGCCCCAAAGGGTACATTCTTAGTCAATGGGAATATTAAGGCCAATCATGTAAAGAAGTTAACAGCATATGATTTTTCACACTACATCTCACTCTTATTTTTATTTTAGTAATGGAACATTAAAAGACATCTTTCATGCAAATCTTCAAATCAGATCTTTCCATGCTGAACCTCATTGGCAATATCGATACAAATTGCACTGAATTATGCTAGGTTTTAGATTTTTTTCTGGTATCAACCAATTTGTATATAACAGCTTAAACTGCTAGGAATGAATGCAAATGTTTTAGAATGTTCTGCCAAATCTAGACCTCACCCCCTACACCGGTTGTCTAAAAGAATACAGAGGAAGTTCAAACAGCAACAGTGTATGGTAGGCACAAACAACTAAGCACTGCAGATAGCCTAGTTGGGTAAAAGGTTAGTTAATCAGATGAAGAAGGAAACTTGTGTATAGATGCAGATGATGTGGGAAGGGTTTTAAATAAATATTTTGCCTCTTGTGTTTGCAAAGGAAAGGGATGATGCAGATTTAGTAGTCCTGGAGGAACACTGAGATATTGGACGTGATAATCATAAGAGAGAGAAAGTACTCTAAGGCTTCGAAGCCTTAAGCTGATAAGTCACTAGGGCCAGACGGACTGTTTCTGAGGCTGCTGAAGGAGATCAGGGTAGAGGTAGCAGATGATCTGAGGATTATTTTCCAATCCTCACTAGATACAGAGGAGGTACTGGAGGACTGGAAAAATTGTTTAAAAAAGGGATCAAAGGAAATGCCAAACCATTATAGGCCAGTTAGTCTTACATCAATGGTGGGCAAATTAGTAGAATCAATCCTGAGAGATAGGATTAACTGTCACATAGAAAGGTAGATTCGCTAACGATCTCTCAAACTTGATTGAATTCATTTGAGGAAGTGAGAAGAAGGATTCTTGAAGGTAGTGCAGTGGATGTTGTGTACATGGATTTTAGCAAGACGTTTGACAAGGTCCCACATGGCAAATTGGTCAAAAGATATAAGCCCATGGGATACAGGGTAATGTGGCAAACTGGATTAAACGTTGGCATAGTAACAGGAAGCCAAGGGTAATGATCGCTGGATGTTCTTGTGACTGGAAAGTTGTTTCAAGTGGTGTTCCACAGGGTTCGTTGTTTGGACCCTTGCTGTTTGTGTTATATATCAACAATTTGGATGTGAACATGGAGGGCATGATTGGAAAATTTGCAGATGGCACAAAGATTGGCCAAGTAGTGGCTATTGTAGAGGATAACTATAATCTACAAAAAGATATCGATGGGTTAGTGGAGTGGGTGATAAAGTGGCAGATGGATTAGGGAGGTCAAACAGCTACAAGGAATGTACAATAAATGGGAATTTACTAAGAGGGGTAGATGAAGTGAGAGATCTTGGCCTACAGGCACACAGGTCCCTAAAAGCATCAGTTCAAGTAGACACGGTTATAAAGAAGGCATATGGAATGCTGTCCTTCATTGGCAGAGGTACAGAATATAATTTTATAAAACACTGGTGAGGCTATAATTGGAGTATTGTGTGCAGATGTGGTCACTATGTTGCAGGAAAGACATGGAGAGAGTGCAGAGAAGGTTTACAAGAATGTTGCAAATGTCTGTTATCCGGAGTTACAGCATGTACCATTGTCAATCTCGGCATTCCCCACAGCTCTGCATGAAAATAACAAAGGTATGATGCTCCCAAAGCCCTTTACACATTCTTCTTCTTTTAAAAGTCAGAGGAAATATCTGAACACCAAGCTAATATAGCTATAGTCTCGGTTAAAGTCAGAGGTTTACAGCATGGAAACAGGCCTTTCGGCCCAACCTGTCCACGCCCCCCTTTTGTTTTAATGACTAAGTTAGTCCCAATTGCCTGTGTTTGGCCCATATCCCTCAATAGCCATCTCACTCATGAACTGTCTAAACGCTTTTTAAAAGACAAAATTGTACCTACTGCTACCTCTGGCAGCTTGTTCCAGACACTCTCAACCCTCTGTGTGCAAAAAGTGTCCCTCTGGACTCTTTTGTATCTCTCCCCTCTCACCTTAAACCTATGCCCTCTCGTTTTAGACTCCCCTACCTTTGGGAAAAGCTATTGACTATCTAGCTGATCTATGCCCCTCATTATTTTATAGACTTCTATAAGATCACCCCTAAGCCTCCTACGCTCCGCAGGAAAAAATCCCAGTCTATCGAGCCTCCTTATAACTTAAAGCAAATCCTGATAGCATCCTAGTAAATCTTTTCTGTATTCTTTCTAGTTTGTTTTTCTCCCATTGCTGTAGGCTCCACCACAGTGTTTGTAGATCTGACTATTATGGTTGACTGAAGAGTTCTGGTGCCACAGGTGAAGGCTCCCTACAAGTTGGAGATGCGGTATTTTATGCTCTTGGAGATAGACACCTCCAGTGCACTTTTAATTTCCCATCAAACCCATCTGATGAGCTGGGCTCTTGAAATTTTTCTGTGACATCCTGTAGTAGGGTTAGAATTTAAACTCTCCTTTCAGTAAGCTGCTGCTTTTTGGCCTGGCCCATGTCCCTGCCCTTGCTCCTGTGCAGTTGTACCCTCCCTGACCTTGCATCGCTGGGAGACTTATTTCAGAGTACTGGTTCTCTAGGTGCTGCAGTGGACAAAACACTTGATGTGAGTTAGGAGCCTTATCTTGGCAACAATGCTCATATTATTACACTTCTTTCATTACAACTAGGTTCTGGTGTGGAAATTAAGTTATAACAACTCTGTTACGTAATGGAAAATGGTTATTGGCCTACTAGGCCTTCAGTGAGGCCAGCGCTTAAGTACTTGGGCTAAGAGACCAATCTAACCTTGCGTCAATTTCATAAACACTGCAGTCCAGCTTACAACACAGGATGAATACCAAGAACAAGTTACCATTACAATTACCAAATAACAAGAAATGTTGAGATAATTATGCTAATAAAGAAGACAGTTTTCTATTGGGTAAGAAAGGGCAAAAAGCTATGTTATGATTGGTGGACTATGTATGCAAATAAAGGGTTAGAAAGTTGTTCATTTCTCATTTGCTGTAATTAACTGTAACTGCTAAGTATCTGTATGAATTGTCGGAACACCATAGTGAAATTCACTGTTCACCATGTCTGTTCTCCTTGTTAGCAGGTTAATTTCAAAAAAACCTTAAGATTTGAGTACTCACTGTGCTTGAATTGGGTTAATCCTCAAGGCTAGGTGAAGTGCAATGCTTCCATCATCAACTATTAGGTCACTTAATCCCCCTGGTGTTGGGCAGTTAACCTGGAGCCTTTCTTCCCTACATTTTGGAGGAGTGCTTCCCTCCTTTGGGGAGACTTCAATGTTTTCTGTGCCATTTTCTTTGGTTTGTGAGCATTGTTGACAAGGCCAGCATTTATTGATTATCACTCATTGCCCTTGAGGCAGTGGTGGTGAGCAGCCTCCTTGACTCAGTGATTTATGTAGTGTAGGTACACCCACTGTTGGGGAGGGAGCAGGATTTTAACCCAGCAATGTAGACCCAAGTCAGGATGTGGGAACTTGGTGGCATTCCCATGCATCGGAGGCACAGGTTTGGAAGGCTTCGGTGAATGATCTTGGCAAGCTGCTGCAGTGTGTCTTATTGATGTTGTATGTTATTGACGCTGCTGATGGTGGTGGATGGGGTATGGATCCAATGGATATTTTTATGAATAGTGTTCAGCTCGAGTGCCATAGGAGCCACACTCATCCAGGCAAGTAGAGTATTCCATCACACTCCTAACATGGACCTTCCAGATAGTGGACAGGATTTGGAGAGTCAGAAGGTGAGTTACTTGCCATAGGATTCCCAGCCTCTAACCTGCTCTTGTAGCCACAGTATTTATGTGGCTAGTCCAGTCCAGTTCAGTTTCTGGTAAATATTGGGGGGGGATTCAATGATGATATTGCTGTTGAATCATGTTGGAGAGGATTATTGTCTGGCACTGAATGTTACTTTTGACTGCAAACAAGATGTACCTTTTTTTTGTTGAGTTACAATCTGCTTTTAATTATGCAGCTTACCAAATTTAATCAAACTGTGTGTGAGTGCTAAAGAATATTTTTGCCCCTCTTCTGTTTGGTGCATTGGGCAATTGTGGCACTGACTGAATTTTCCAAAACACAAACACAAGCCTTAGCACAGGCAAGGTGCGAATCTTGATTGTGTCTGAACTCTCTAGCATCTGGATTGGCTTGCTGACTTGTTAGAAGTGTCTTGCATGAATTTCTGCAAAAGGTCAAAAGTACCTCAAGTTGCTACTCAAATTTCTATTTCAAAATTTTCTCCTAGAAGAGGTTGAAGAAATAAAGGAAGAGGTCCAATTGGAAGAAGGTAAAATTGTTTACATTCTTAAAGTTTATATATCTCTGTCAACTTTATACAGCCAACTTTCTGATGGGCACTTCCCTGCTGAGCCTTGTCTGCTGGGAAATCATAGATATGCTCGGCACTATTTTCCAAAGTGAATATCAGGTTCAGGTTGGTGCATTTTGAAAATTGGTCCTCATAACACAGCTGGGTTCAGTTGGTGGCATCTTTTATTCAAATCTTCGGGTAGGATACAAGCATATTATTTAACCTAACGCTCTACTGCATTACTGAGTGCTACATTTTCAGAGGTGCTGTCCCTTTTAAATGCAGCATTAAATCAAGGTCCTTTCTGCCTGTTCTTGTATGTTCACGGTCCCGTGGCTGTTTTCAATGGAGAATTTTAGTTCTCCAGTGTTCTGGCCAACATTCCAAAGTTTCACCATCCTGCGTGATCTTGGCTTTATAAAAAGATAACCTAACAGTCATAGAGTCTACAGTGCAGAAGAAGGCCATTTGGCCCATCGAGACTGCGCTGACAACAATCCCACCCAGGTCCTATCCTATCTCCGTAACCCCACATATTTGACCTCTTAAATCCCCCTTATATTTATTATGGCCAATCAACCTAATCCGCACATTTTTGGAGTGTGGGAGGTAACTGGAGCACCCGGAGGAAACCCACGCAGACACGGGGAGAATATTCAAACTCCACACAGACAGTCACCTGGGGCCAGAATTGAACCCGGGTCCCTTGCGCTGTGAGGCAACAGTGCTAGCTACCGTACTGCCCCTTTTTTAAGAAACTATGTAGATCAGTGAGCCTAATGTTGGTAGTAGGGAAGTTACTAGAGTCCATTATCAAAGATATCATAGCACAGCATTTGGAAAGCCGGCCTTGTGTCTTGAATGTAATAATCCATGTTTTGTTGCCATTTGCATCATGAAAAAATTGTAAAGTTTTTGTGGCAGTGGATTTTTAAAAATTCTCATTGGATGTGAGCATCACTGGCAAGGCCAGCTATTGTTGCTCACCCCAATTGTTGCAACTTGACTGGCTTACTCAGAGGAGAGTTAAGCATCAATCACATTGCTATGGTCTGGAGTCACATGTAGAGAAGTCTAGTAAGGACAGCAGGGGGTAGCGATGAACATTGTCGGACAATACAGCAGGATATAGATAGGCTGGAAAATTGGGTGGAGAAATGGCAGATGGAACTTAATCCAGATAAATGCGAAGTGATGCATTTTGGAAGAACTAATGTAGGGGGGAGTTATACAATAAATGGCAGAGCCATCAAGAGTATAGAAACACAGAGGGACCTAGGTGTGCAAGTCCACAAATCCTTGAAGGTGACAGCACAGGTGGTGAAGAAGGCATATGGTATGCTTGCCTTTATAGGATGGGGTATAGAGTATAAAAGCTGGAGTCTGATATTGCAGCTGTATAGAACGCTGGTTAGGCCACATTTGGAGTACTGCGTCCAGTTCTGGTCGCCGCACTACTAGAAGGACGTGGAGGCTTTAGAGAGCGAGAGAGAGAGTGCAGGGAAGGTTTACCAGGATGTTGCCTGGTATGGAGGGTCTTGGCTATGAGGAGAGATTGGGTAAACTGGGCTTGTTCTCACTGGAAAGACGGAGAATGAGGGGAGACCTAATAGAGGTGTACAAAATTATGAAGGGTATAGATAGGGTGAACAGTGGGAAGGTTTTTCCCAGGTCGGAGGTGACGATCACGAGGGGGCGCGGGCTCAAGGTGAGAGGGGCGAGGTATAACTCGGATATCAGAGGGACTTTTTTTTTTAACACAGAGTGGTGGGGGCCTTGAATGCGCTGCCAAGTAGGGTGGTGGAGGCAGACACGCTGGCGACGTTTAAGACTTGCCTGGATAGTCACATGAGCAGCCTGGGAATGGAGGGATACAAACGAATGGTCTAGTTGGACCAATGAGCGGCACAAGCTTGGAGGGCCGAAGGGCCTGTTTCCTGTGCTGTACTGTTCTTTGTTCTTTGTATTTAGTCCAGTGACTTCACTATGCCACTATCTCAGATTCTTTTTTTATTGCCTAATGTGGTAATAATTAACTTTCTAAAATTCTTCCAGATTTCAGTGCTAAACAAGCTTATTTCAGGTTGTCGACTGTTTTTGAAATAACCAATATTTACCCAAAATGGATAGAAAATTAATCAATATTTTGAAGGATTGTCGGTAATATTCATAGAAATCATAGAAACCCTACAGTACAGAAAGAGGCCATTCGGCCCATCGAGTCTGCACCGACCACAATCCCACCCAGGCCCTACCCCCATATCCCTACATATTTTACCCGCTAATCCCTCTAATCTACGCATCCCAGGACACTAAGGGGCAATTTTAGCATGACCAATCAACCTAACCCGCACATCTTTGGACTGTGGGAGGAAACCGGAGCACCCGGAGGAAACCCACGCAGGCACGAGGAGAATGTGCAAATTCCACACACACAGTGACCCAAGCTGGGAATCGAACCCAGGTCCCTGGAGCTGTGAAGCAGCAGTGCTAACCACTGCTACCGTGCCGGACTCATGTATATGAGTCCTACTGGTTTTTGTGGAAATAACCAAAACATAATCCTTCAAACTTTTAGAGCGTATCCACTAAGATGAGGTACTTTTAGATGCATATAGGTTGAGGCATTCAGTGACTTTTTTATAGACACTGTGAATAATTACTAGAGGATTCCCCAAGGGCATCAGTACTCTTGTGCACCAGTAAATAACAACACATGGTCAATTATTTTCCTTGTCAATGAAAACAAGTAATAGTGTGGAATGTGTGCTGTGTTTTTTTTTCACTGATTTTGTTCTTCTTTCCATACGTGACCGACTGACGGAAGCAGATCCTCCTCACGATGAACAACCAATTCATGAAGGTACAAACATTGATCTATAAACAGCTACTGCAAATAGCTACTATCTTTAACTGAGATGCAAGTTGTCATAGCTTGAACTGTTTTATTTTTATCGTTACTGGCATGAGTCACTTTTTTTCACATTGATGCACGAAGGGGAACTGGTTTAAAATGTAGGGTCAAATGTTCCATTCTGCAGTCCAAGCTCGGTGGCCAGGTGCGGGAGTCATTCCCGGTTGTGGGCGGGGATGGGGGGTGGGGAGGGGTTGTGGTGCAGCAGATCACATGACCTGGTCAACTTGTTGTTTTATGCATTTGCAAGGAACATAACACATCTTAGGGTGAGCAGGAAGTTGCTGTCTCCGCCAATGATCTCGAACGGGTCTAAGATCCGCCATCCTATTTATCGGGGACCTAGACAGCCATTCACCCACTGCAGGCCAGGAATTCTGGATTCTGCATCCACAAAAACATCAAAAAAGACAGCAATGTGTGGCCCCAGTGATGCCTCCTGATGAATTCTCCACCTAGTTATCCAGGAAGGATGGGAGATGCTGTTTGCAAGGCATGGCAGCAAGAAGTCCTCCTGTCTGAGCATGCTGGGCCTGGACAAAGATCATGGCGGCGATTAGTACCAATAGAATTCAGCGCAGAGATGACCAGCAGTGCAGGAAGAGGATGAATGTTCTGGCGCTCTTGTCATGGCAAATGCACCATCTACTCACTGAAAACTAACACTTAAGCAGTCTGTAAGTGTGTGAGTGCACAGGGATATGTTACCCTTAGCAAGGCCTCCAAGTTGCTGATGAGATCCAGTTGGGGACCAATAACATTTTTTTTAAAAACTGGGCAAGGAAATTCAAGGCGCTAAGTGAATAAAGCCACAGCATTCCATGAGTTTTCAACAAACAAAAAAAAAACTTTTCTATACAAAGTCAGAAAGATAGAACCATTTACAATATCCATCTTAATTAAATTGGTCACTCCCAAGACTGAGCACAGTCTTTGGTTGTAATTCATTTCAAGTTTGTGGCTATCAATGACTGAAATTAGATACAACTAAAGCTAACTAATTTTATTACCATGGATACTTTGCCAAAGGCTTATGGCTCCATTGATTGATATTTGTACTTGCTAAACTGTCAATTCTCTTTTGCTGCTAATTTGTATTTTATTGTTTTTGGTATTTAATGAATTGTATTGCTGTAATTTCTGTTGCTGTGACATTAGCCTCTTGACCAGTCATTTATTATAAGTGAGAATTGGTTCTCAACTGACTTGCCTGTCTAAATAAAAGGTTAAATAAATCTTATTTACCCTGAATGTTGGTGTATGTGAGATGCATGTGAATTAACAAGTAAACTGTGAAGTGCCAAATGTAACCTGTTGGGACCAGATTTAAAAACTCCAGGATATATTGTAAAGTTAGCCAAGACCCCAACTTCCTTTGATTTTCGTATTAGTGTAAGCAAGTTCAGCTCCAGGTGTGATTCTGTTAGCCCACTAAGAAGCTTTTATTAAAACAAACTTTAAAAATAAGTTAAAATATAACCAAGAATCAGCATAACTTTTACCAGCTGAAATATTTAAACATGGCCAGGTATAATTCTTAACTGCGAGCTATTTCTTATTAGTTCTTATTTAAGCAATATCCCTATAAAGGTAAATTCTTCTTAAGTATCAGTTAGCAAGACTCACAAGCTTGCATAAATTCTCAGTCCTGCAGCCTTGTAACCCCTCCTGACAGAGATGTAGAGAGACACCCATCTTCTGACTCCTAAACAGTAGCTTCCAGAGGAAAACCTGTATTCACAACAACAGAACTCCAGAGAGAGGGAGGGTGAGAAAACATCTCTTGACTTTTTCAGACCTTGGCAGAGAGAGAACAGTGGCTCGTGCTGTTTTCAAATTCATACGGCAACTGCCTTTTTTTTTTCTCTGTAAGCCTAGCACCACCCACACACACACAGAACGAAGAAAATTACAGCACAGGAACAGGCCATTCGGCCCTCCAAGCCTGCACCGACCATGCTGCCCAACTGATTCTCTTGTCAATCAAACCCTACTCCATAAACTCCAGGGGACAACCCTAACATAACAATAATGCATTAACCCAGATTAAAACAAAACAGTCCAAAAATTAGCAGCAGCTAACCTTCTGCAGTATCAGCAGGTGGGCAGCCAGCTGTAGACAATTCGGCATAATTAGAGTTGAAGTACAAACGTAACTTTCACCAGAAACATGATTTTAAAAAATACATTTCTTAAAGGTGCAGAATCGTCACAGACCCAATGGCTTTCTCAGCATTTCACCCAGACTTCTGAACATAATCAACAAATCTCGCTTGTTGAAGTTTCACCTTTCTCGGGAGGATTTTCAATTTTCACATTCACAAGTCTTGCCTTGGAATTCTGTCCAAAAGTGGCTCCAACTCTGGCTTCAACAATGGTCCATTTCGCAGGATTTCAGTCTCCTCCCCTGGATTCCTGCGTACACTCAAAACACCAAATCTAAGCGCTGTTTCTGCTCTTTGGCTATACCAAGCAGAGCACTGATATCTTTACCCCAATGGCTCACAGCGTAGTCACCAACATTAAGCAGCCTTCTCCCGTCTTCAGGAATTTTCTTGAGCCCTGCTTTTATTACCAAATTCAGACAGCGTCAACAAGGGCCAGCTCCAGCTGTTCAGGCCTCCTGAGATTCTACTGCCCTTATTCCCGAGTATGCACCCAGACAACAAATTACATACACAACTTCAGATCTTGGGCTACGTTTTGGAACATCCCCCCCCCCCCCAACCTTTTTCCTCCCTCCCTTGGACACTTGCTGGCAATGGCACTCCACTCCCAATCACCTGACCTGTGTTTTTGCGCCCTTTTCCTTCCTCATGTGCGTGGGGCCTGCCCTGGGTCTGAGCAAGTAGCCCACTCCTGGCTTGTGCGTGCACAGAAAGTCTGAAATCTGTCGATACTTGACATTCCCAACCTTTCTAGTTTGGTTTCTTAAGTGATGTCTCTCACGAGTTTTGGTTGCAGCAGATGGGACATCTGTGAATGTGTGGCAGCCACTTCCTGCTCTCCATCTCATTTCAGTTGCTGAAAACACGGGGGAGGGCTCAGCATCTGCCTAGGGTGGGCATGCTCCTGAACTGCTGATGCAACTATTGGCATGACAATTCATTCTTCTGTCTTTGTTGTGGGAGTTCTTCCCCTGAATAAGAGGGAATGTAGCTAGGCCAAAGCAGGGTTCTTTAATATTTGAATCCTCAGTCATTGAGGAGATGGTTAACTGGGGAGGAGTAGGACAGTGCCTGTGCTCTGGGCAAGAAGGCTGCTTGCAGTTGGCACTGTGCCACTCGAGTGTGAGATACATTTGATTAAGGAGTTTGCTTAGTTAATCTATCTTTTCTTTCATTCAGAGACCAGTAAGACACTGAGAAGGAATGCAACCCAGACTAGCCACAACCCCAAACCCATTTTTTTTTTGAGGATGCATCAAAATCCTCAGGTTGCACTGTCGCAACTTTCATCTGCACCTTCCACCTGCGCAGATACAGTCACCTTGGTGGCTCCAAGTTCCAGAGTGGGTTTGGGGCCACAATCTGTGGAGTTGGTGATCACACTCTTGAGAACTGCTAGAGACCAGTTCCCTGCTGAGCCCCACACAGATGATGGACTTTGGACTCTGCCCTTAGACTGGCATTGCAGAGATAGGCAGGGGATCAGGCAGTACTTGCTGGAAGTACTGTCCAACGTTCTGTCGACTGTCGTGGCTTTGCTATGTGGGTGTTTGGCTGCCTCCATGGAAAGGGTAGCAGCACCATGGATACCCAAGTCCAGCAGAATGCACAGTTTCTGCTGCATGTGTATTTGGACCTGCATACCTTTGCTCTAGCTGTGGCTGTGTTGCAAGAAGCTGATGGGACAACTTTAAGACAGGATCAGGGTACTGAATTTGATGATCAGTCATGATGCTAATGAAAGGCAGAGCAGGCTCGAGACTCGGAAGGGCTGAATGGCCTACTCCTGCTTCAACTTTGTTTCTAAACACTGGTTGTCAGTTGTGTGCTGTCTGGCCACTCTCCATACAAGTCATTACTTGAAGCCCACCATGTTGTGACCTTTGAAAATGTATTTACTGAGATCATCTCCTGCTGTTGTTGCCCTGATGTGAGATGTGGGTAGATGACTTGCGTACTCAAATGGTGTTAAATCTGCTATTTGAAGTGGCAAGTAACACTGTAGAGGCCATTTTGGCTCTACAATGGGCTTGTCCAAACTTTGTGTGGGTGGGGCACAGTTCCATTTTTAAGGGGCCAATGAACAATTTTCAGAAGGATGCGGTTTGGCACAACATTACACATGGATACAGTACAGAAGGAGGCCTTTCAGCCCCTCGAGTCTGCACTGACACTCCAGAGTATCTTCTCCAGGCCGTAAACCATGTATTTACCCCACTAATTACCCCCCCCCCCCCCTCCGTAATGTACAGGGGACAGTAAGAGACAATTTAGCACAGCTAATCCACCTTGCCTGCACATCTTTGGAGTATAGGAGAAAACCGGAGCACCTGGAGGAAACCCACACAGACACTGGAAGAATGTCATCCATGGCTGGAGTCAAACCCAGGTCCATGGTGTGGTGAGGCAGCAGTGCTAACCACTGTGCTGGCAGGTATGAAGAAAAACAACTTGCTGAGTGGGACAAAATGATGCTAAAGGAATGAATTGGTCATTTTAAAGAGAGTAATTAATAAAGATGACCATGGGAAGGTCAATTTCTGGCTTACTCCCAGATTCAGGATGCTCATTTGCCCCCTCCCACAGTGAGCATATGTTGGGTGGCGGGCGGGAGGAAGAATTCTTGGACTGGGAGTGAATCGTACATGTTAGCTGTTGTGTATTTCTGTCTCGGAGAAGCTCTTGCTCTATTTTTCCTCTGCATATTCCACCGCTGGTGTTTGCTGCTCCTCCAGCCACAGACTGTTCCCTCTTTTGCAGAATCTTCAACTTCACTTGTCCATCTTACAGCATTTTGAACAGTGGCTCTGGGCAGTATATTAGACAAGCCGGCTCTGTAAGGTGGTCATAACAGTATAAAACCAGAGGCTGATGGAGTCTGCTTCAGATGTCTGGTGGGCACATTCTGTCATCAATGGCCTCCTTTGGTGACTTGCCAATTTGAACTAACACGCAGGTGAAAGCAGCAAGTAAGGTGGCACATTAGCCTTGACTACATGAGGGGTTTGAATGCAGAATTTGCAAGTGTGAGTGCAGTTGTTTCTAGCTTCTGTCAGAATTCACATGGAGATTTCTTTGGCCTGCTGGTCTCCTTTTATCAAGTGTGGTAATAGTCCTCATAAAGGATTTGCAGCCAAAGTGCTTTCGGCATCGCTGAAGTATCAGGGCTTCAGTGCTTAAGGAGAGAGAGAGTAGAATGAAACAAAGAAATTTACATTGGCTGGGGTGACCACAATGATGGATCGTGGTCTTGCACTAATGCCAAGGCCATCTGGGAATGAAACTTGTAAGGGTCTCTGCACTTGAAGCATCTGGAGTGGTTGAGCAAGAAGGCGTATGTCATGCTGGCCTTCATCGGTCAGGGCGTTGAGTATAGGAATTGAAAAATCATCTTGCAGCTGTATAAGCATTGGTTAGGCCGCATTTAGAGTATTGTATACAATTCTGCTCGCCACACTACGCGGAAGGCTAATGATGCATTGGAAAGAGTGCAGAAGAGGTTTATCAGGATGTTGCCTGGTTTGAAGGATATGGACTATGAAGAAAGGTTGAATAAACTTTGATTGTTTTCCTTGGAGCGTTGGAGGATGAGGGAAGACCTGATAGAGATTTACAAGATTATGACAAGCTTGGATAGCCAGAGTCTTTTTTCCAGGGTCGAAGGGTCAGTCACTCGAGGGTATAGGTTGAAAGTGAGAGGGGGAAGGTTTAAAAGAGATGCAAGGGGCAAGTTTTTCAGAGGGTGGTGAATGCCTGGAATGTGTTGGGGAATAAAGGGATATGGACTCGTATATAGAGGCAAGAAAATATTAGATTAGAGAGACATCTGTGTCAGCACAGACTTGGTGGGTCAAAAGGCCTGTTCCCGTGCTGTACTGTTCTTTGTAACTCAGAGGTGAGGCACTCAGTGAGCGGATTATAAAGCTACCTCAACTTCTCGGCATGATAAAGATGTCAAAAGATATGGATTTATGAAGAGTGGTGATCGGGAAAGAAGAACACACTCCTCCCTCATCAACTTTGACAAAAGATCATCTGGACTCAACATCAGCTCTTTTCTCTCCCTACAGATGCTGCCAGACCTGCTGAGATTTTCCAGCATTCTCTCTTTTGGTCTCCCTCATCAATTTACATGGAGGGGTAATTTTGAGCCAAATGGTGCTGCTCCTGCCTGCATGCTCTTCTATCTGGTAATGCCTGAAAGAGATGGAATCAAAAAAAATTATGGAGTGTGAATCACACCAGGTAGGGACCTCCGCCTTTTGCATTGAATGATTAAGGTCTGGTTGGACTGGGTCCTTTGTTTGATCTCATCAGTTCAGGCTGCTGATAAATACTGTGAGTATTCACTGTTGGAAGCTGTGGGGGCGATTCTCCCATCGCGACCCACATATTTTCCGTCGGATCAGGAGATGTGCGTGTCGGCTATTTTGCGTGTTCCCCGTGAGCGTTTATGACCCGCGCACATCTCCCAACTAGAAAAAAATGGCACCACCTGGACCGTGCTGAAAACTGATGTGCTGCTGATTTGCATTTCTTACCATATCTTAGCATGCCATTATCGGGATCGACACACGGCAATCTCTGCCCATGTTTGCGTCTCCCCTCTCTTTGGCTTCATGTCACTTTGGTGTGAATCGGAGTAGGTACAAAAGTCTCAAACTAGCGTGAGAAGGTAAGTGCTGCTAGTGGAGCGCGGGGGATGTTGCAGGCAATCAACACCCCGAGGATGAATGACACAATTGAAAGCTGTTTGCACTGTTTGAGAGCACATTTCCACTCCATCTGACGAAGGAGCAGTGCTCCGAAAGCTTATGGTATTTGCTACCAAATAAACCTGTTGGACTTTAACCTGGTGTTGTGAGACTTCTTACTGTGTTTACCCCAGTCCAACGCCGGCATCTCCACATCATTATTAGAGAAGTGCAGGTGCAGTGAGTGTGGCCAATCAAGGGCCCGTTGGCAACAAATATTTGTGAGAGATTTTGAAGGCTGCTTTCAATTGTGTCATTCATCCTCGGGGTGTTGATTGGCTGCCATTCAATAAGCTGCTGTGTCCTGGGGAGATGCAATACTCAAGGCTCCCATTCAAGAGAGGGAATGCTCGCAAGCTGGGGTTGTGCACGTCAGCACAACCTTCATTCTCTCCAGGGCAGCTGCGAGGTCAGCATATTCGAGGGATGGGGTACCCGCATTATCCAGATCCATGGGGGCATGGGGTGAGCGGGCAGCTGTGGCTGGGTGGGGTGGGTGGGTGGGGGTGGCAGGCAGCGATGCCTGTATGGGGGGGGTAGGGGGGTGGAGGTGGCAGGCAGCGATGCCTGTATAGGGGTTGTGGGGGCCAGCGATGTCTGTCGGTGGGGGTTAGATGGCAGTGATCTGGATGCTGGGAGGACTTTTCCACGATCTCCCAGCAATGTGCACATGCGCAGGTTCCCCCTCATCCTGCCGATTTGAAGCTCTTTGGCGTGAATAGGGCTCTCCCGCCCCCCCCGCCCCCCCCGCCCCCCCCCCCCCCCTCCCCCCCCCGGATCAGAGCAAGCAGCCGATGAAGGCATGATGCTGCAGTAATGGAGGCATTGGACATGGACTCATGGTGGGAATCGGTGCTTCAGCACCAGTTGTGCAATTTATATTAATGATTTGGATATGGGGACTAATTTGCTGATAACACACAACTTGGTGGTAATGTGAGATGGATCCAAAGAGTCCCAGAGCTAGGGCAATGATGTGCACATCAGGGTGCGTACCCATGATTACTTCAGCGTTCTGGAAAGCTTATCCCTCCAGGAAAGCCACAAGTCTCTCCATGGAGGAAACTTGGAGCTCTAAGGAATGAGAGGGGATGGGTTTTGAGGCAGAAAGAGGATTTGATGCTGCACTGTGAGGATTCTTCTCCCTCCAGAGGCTATGATGGGTCCCTCAGGGCAGGTGCAGTCAGCAAGCGATGGTTCGCCTGTGCAGGCCATACTGATAGGGTGTTAATTTCACAGCCTTCGTGATTCAACATCTATATGGATTATGAGGTATGACACCATGCAAACATTAAAGCACTTTTTACAAACTTGGTTTCAACCAGGAAGCTTCCTGGCCTTTTAAACGCATAAATCAGCATCCACAATTCCTGTCACCATGCTAGGCCTCATTCATCCTCCCCACAGCCGTCTCCCCTCTGTGTGCCAGAGATAACTAAAGCCCCTTGCAATCTCGTGAGCCCGAGGCCTTCCTGCAATTCTGCCGATGGAGCAGCTCCATTCCATGGAGGACAACAGCAGTTAGCACTGGTGCTAAAAGTTAAAAGTTTATTTATTTTGTCACAAGTTGGCTTACATTAACACTGCAATGAAGTTACTGTGAAATTTCCGCGACTAGGTACATACCTCAGGAACCACCTCAGTCCAGGCAAGGTTGGGTGTTTGAGGGAGACCTTTACCTCTTCCTGTTTGCTGGCATTATGACCACATGCCTAGTGGACACAGCATGGGGAAAGACTCAGAAGCAGTTGCCATTGACATGTGAAGTGGTTTGGAGCCTTCTCCACCCCCTCCTTTGAGCTATCTCTAGAGCAACACCTGTTGGATCTAATCAGCTGCCAAATGTTCCATTCTTAACGGTATGTAAATGAACAGGATGGGTGTTACTGACCAAAAACACTTAATTTTGTCTCAGCAGAATTTCTAAGATTAATAATACTTGCCTGAAGACATTGCCTGAGAATCTTGCAGAAATCAAGAATTTCTATGTGGCTCTTGACTTAAGTAAATTGCTGGGTCGCTGACACTTGTCTTGTGTCAAGTGCCCCTTTAAATTAGTGGCTGTGACTTCTTTCGGCGTTGTGGCCTGCAAATTCGGACATCCCACCCTCCATCTTGAATTGGGCAAAGCAATGACACTCCCGCGACGTTGTAGGCTGAAAACCTGCCCTGTAGCTAAGTAGATGGATTGTTGTATTATATAGGGTATTGAAATGTTGGGGAAGGGAGTCAGCCATCCACCCACTTCCAGGTGCAAGTCCTGCTCGCTGAAACATGCTGTCATAGCATGAGACTCAGACTGAGACTCTTCCCATATTGAATTCTTGAAGTTTTTTATTTCCTATGTAACAACCTTGAGAGCCTCAGATTGGGGAGTCTGAAGTTTTTCAGTGCCTCAAACACCTTCTACCCTCCCCCTGTTGCGTACCAAGTTTCTTTCCATTCTCCTCTGCAATTACCACCACCTCATTCCTTTCCCTCCTGTAACCATCCAGTCTTCTCTTATTACCCTGGAACCAATTTTCATATATGTTGACATGCCTGCTGTCCCACCTGTTCCCATCACTGCCCATGCCCCTCCTGACCCCTCCCGTACCTGAGGCCAACTGTATCCTGACTTTGTGACCTACCCCATGAGACCATTCACTGATTGCCGCCCCCCCTGCAACATTAGCCATGCATTTCCACCCAACCAGATTTAACTTTTCCCTCTGACTCCTGACTGTATCCTCTGAGCCCCAATGCCCTTCTTGAAACCGCTCAGACCAAATTCAAGAACTTATGGACCATGTCCTTTCTACAGTGCTCACTGCCGAGAGAAGCCTTCCACCGCCTTACAATGAGACCAAGAAATGAGTAGCATGCTTATCCTTTTAACAGCCCAAGATAGTCAGTCTGGCTTCCTTCCTAGGATTGCCTCACATCCTTCCCTGCTGGTCCTACATCACCTGCACTTCTGTTTGCAAAGCCAGTAACCCAATTGTGCTAATTTTGCTTTCCAAATTTTGATAGTGCTCATACATTGCCATATTTCAGACATACCACGGGTTTTAGTAGCGCATTCATTCAGGAAATATTAAAGTGTGCACATTACACCAGGAATAGCCATCTTTTAATTTTCCTGCACCTCTGGACTGTGTCTTTCGGAACATGTATGTGAGCCAAATCCAGAGGAAGCCAATGTTAAAAATGGCAGGCAGATTGAGTTCACATTGGAACTTCCAGTAGTGGCATTTCCGTCTTCAAATACTGTAACAGATCAATCCCATGCCTCCCCCTCCCCACCCCGATTGCAGGGGTTCTCCTCATCTACAGCTTTGAGTAACTAATGGAACCTCAGCAAAACTGAAAAATATTCTTAAGTCCAATTCAGAGTAGCCATAAAATTCGATAATGCAGTTTTTGTTTTGTCAAGGAGGATGTTTCTGGTCCATAATGGTGCCGATAGCGTGCCATTTTTGATCTCAAACCATCCTGTGATTGCTCTCAGCTTTGTACAGCTGAACATGCATTCAGCAGCAGAATGGAACCTTTACCTGTGTTATTTCAAGGGGAAATTTGGAGCATTGTGAGCAGTTTTGGGCCTCATATCAAAGGAAGGATGTACTGGCCTTGGGAAAGGGTCCGAAGGAGGTTCGCAAGAATGATCCCTGGAATGAAGAGCTTGTCGTATGAGGAACGGTTGAGGACTCTGGATCTGTACTCATTGGAGTTTAGAAGGATGAGGGGGGAATCTTATTGAAACTTTGAGGATACGTCGAGGCCTGGATAGAGTGGAAGAGGAGAGGATGTTTCAACTAGTAGGAAAAACCAGAACCAGAGGACACAACCTCAGGCTAAAGGGACGATCCTTTAAAACAGAGATGAGGAGGAATTTCTTCAGCCAGAGAGTGGTGAATCTGTGGAACTCTTTGCTGCAGAAGGCCCGTGGAGGCCAGTTCATTGAGTGTCTTTAAGACAGAGATAGATAGGTTCTTGATTAATAAGGCAATCAGGGGTTATGGGGATGAGAAAAATATCAGCCATGATTGAATGGCAGAGCAGACTCAATAGGCTGAGTACCCTAATTCTGCTCCTATGTCTTATGGTCTTGTGGAAATCAGCCATTTTCAGGTTGGCTGCTGGTTGATTTCTGATAGTAATTTCTGAGTTAAGTCGAATTTGTATTGCTGTTAATAAATACTTAGAATAGCTTATTTTGCAAGTCTTAACATGGCTTGTCCACAAAGCTAAAGACTGGGAGCTATCTTACTGGATATCAGAGTGTGGATAAAATTTGAAGTCGCATTGGGGCTACAGACTAGTGTGGGCGACACACCCAGGGAGAGACAAGGTATTAATTGTTTGATCTAAGTATTGTTAGTCAATCCCTTATTCATTTTTAAGTGCCAATGTAGGGATTAAAATTGATGAACTATTTTATGACTAAAACAGTGAATGTTCAATGCACTTTAAAATGTTAAGAAGTGAAAAGACAGTGAGAAAAGCGTAATACAATCTGCCTACTTAGTATACTTCTGGTGTATAGATTTGCCAAACATAGTTTTGTGAAAGGGAAATCATGTTTAGTAAACTTGTTAGAGTTCTATGAGGATGTAACCAGCAAGGCGAATAAAGGGGAACCAGTAGATGTAACGTATTTGGATTTCCAAAGGTGAAAGGCTGTTGATTGTTAGAGGGGGAGGCAGCAGATACCCTTGAAGGATGGACTTGTGCAGCTCTAGCCTTAGAATGCCCAGCTTCAGACTGCAGCACCATGAGTGGCAGCAGTCTAGGCTGGTTGGCTGATGGGCAACAACAAGGGCAATGGTGGAGTGGTGGAAGGATGAATGCAGGGCTGTAGGTTTGTACTTCACAGCGTCATTGCCACTCCCCAATGGCAGTGGCTCAGAAATCCTAGTAATTTATTTAAGGATAGATCCACTGTGACAATTTGCAAGTTCCTTTGAACACTGGTATCCACAACCATGATGACAGCAAGCCCCTTGAGTGAAGAAATTTCTCCTCGTCTCAGTCCTAAATGATTCGCCCTATATCCTGAGACTGGCTTTTCAGATAATATTTCTCTATAATTTTTAATTATGTAAGAGGTTGGCAAAAGGGGCCTGTTGCATACACCCTGTGGGAGCTTTACAGATTCTAAAGACATGGTCAACAACTAGGGTTGACCCCGTCACCAACAATATGCTCTGATTACCATACATATTTTTGGGTCAAGGCTGTTTGGTTAACAGGCTAGTATATCTAGGTTGAAGGCTATCAACTATTATGATTATAGAGAGCCGATTTCTTCACCCTCTCTCCATTTTGGCAGGGCCTGCAAGAAGCCTTGTCTGTCGGCTGTGCGTACTGAGAAATCGCGGCACTTGATGCATTAATCTTTCCTTCTAATTTTGCATGGATGTGAAATTGTGGACAGCGCCTTCTGATTTCCTGACTGGCAAATCCAAACATCAGGCCTACAACTGCATCTCCAAACCTGCAAACAAAGATTACATTAAATACAAAGCTTGATGAGCAATTTAGAAGCCTATTTCTGTTTACTCAGTTTCCTTAGCGCACCAGAAAATGCCATTCAACGCTCATTTAATGATAGATTCAGTCAAGCCAAAATCTTGCATGGAATTTTCCCCATGCAGGAGCCTATTTGAGGATCAGATGAGAAGGTTGGGCAATTTTAGTGAGCAAGATTCCATCTGGAAGCATGTTTGCACTGAATTCACCCTGTATGGGTGGGAAGAGGGGGGGACTATCTGGATTTGGAGACACAGAGAAAAGGAAGAAAATGGCCAGGAAAAAAAAAGGTGAAGGACGACAGATTCCAAGAGACAAAGACCAGAAAGGAACAAAGACATTGAGGCAATGAGAAATTTCAGGAGACGAGAGAAAGAGAGGGAGACAGCAATGGTAAATGAAGGAATTAGGGGGGAAAATACAGAAATCACCATTCACTCAATTATCCTCCTATCATCCTCCCACATGGTTAACACATGATCTTTAGTCCTGTTTCACACGTCTATTCAAACAATACTGTGGAAGTTTGTGTTTTCCTATGTTTACCCAGTGGATGATGATTAACCATGTCTAATCCCATCATGTCAGCCACCTACACTCACTAGCTGTCCTGTCTGGAGGCAATACACATCTCTTTAACCTGTGCTTAATGCTCCCTCCACTCACATTGTCTGTACCTTTTAAGACTTGATTAGCTGTAAAGACTCACATTCCAATCATTATTCATGTAAATTGAGTTTGTGTCTTTGTGCCCTGTTTGTAATCAGAACTCCCACCCACCTGACGAAGGGACAGCCTGTTCCGAAAGCAAGTGGCTTTTGTTACCAAATAAACCTGTTGAACTTTAACCTGGTGTTGTTAGACTTCTTACTGTAGCCACCTACAACACAGACCTCCTGTGAGAGGAAATACTAGGATTGTTAAGAATGTTGGGATGGCTTTATTGGAAGAGATCAACTAGTTAAATGCCCAGACAGGATCAGCGTTACAAACTCACTGAAGAATAGCGGTATAAGTGACATTGCTAAATTAAATTACAAAATCGTGCAAGGAACGATATATGGATATAGAGGACTTTTTCAGCGGTGCTCATTAACTTGATTACTTCATGTTCTTTTTAAAAAAAATAAGAAAAAGGGTGGCACGGTGGCACAGTGGTTAGCACCGTTGCCTCACAGCTCCAGGATACCTGGGTTAGGTTCCTGGCTTGGGTCACTGTCTGTGTGGAGTTTGCACATTCTCCCAGTGTCTGCGTGGGTTTCCTCCGGGTGCTCCGGTTTCCTCACACAGTCCAAAGATGTGTGGGTTAGGATGATTCACCAAGCTAAATTGACCCTTAATGTCCTGGGATGCGTAGATTAAATGGATTAGCGGGGTAAGTATGTTGGGTTAGGGGGATAGGGCCTGGGTGGGACTGTTGACAGTGCTGACTTGATGGCTGCTTCCTGTAGTGTAGGGATTCTATGATAATTTCACACTTGCATTCTCACCAACGTCCTTCAGGGAAGGAAACTGCCATCCTTACCTGGTCTGTCCTACGTGTGACTCTTGTCCCACAGCAATGTGGTCGACTCTTAAAATGTGCCATGAAAATGAAGCAAGTCGCTCAGTTCAGGGACAACTAGGGATAGACAATAATTGCTGGTACAGTCAACGCTGCCTATAACAGATGAATGAAATTTAAAAAGCTATTAATTTGTCCTGTACCTTGCTGTTTAACTCAATTCTTTTTCATTTCTTCAATTTTCATCCACTAAGCAGAAGCTCCTCAAGGTGGGTTATTATTATTTATTTTCTGAATTCAAGTTTATTAAACTTTCTGCTTTGCCCAAATAAAGGCGCTCTCTTCCTCAGCAGCAAACATTTGAGCAATGTATGGATTAAGTACAACTATGTACTTAATTGGAAAAATACAGGATGAATATTACCTTCTCACACTGCCAATAAGATGTGGTTAACGTGTTAGGAGGATCAGAGCTACAGTGTGCAAGTACTAACACCAAACCATTCTTCCTTTTGAAGTGTAGCTCCCTACTGGAACAATGGGGTTGTGGCAAAATTTAATAACATTTGCAATTATTACAAACTGTAATTGATGTGTATTGATTCACATGCAACTTTTGTTGCTTAGATTTGCCAAACCTGTTAAGTTTAAAACAATGCTACCATTTATGTTTTTCTGCATTAAATTGCCATTTTAAAAAATCCCAGTCCCGCTAAAGTCAACGGATATTTGGATGCCATGGGCATAATTTTAACTTATTGTGGGGTGCTAGCAAATCTAGTGCCCATTTTACGCCCATCCGATCATCTTTTCCATTGACTTAATTGGGTGTAAAATTAGCAGCTGATTCACAATTGCCTAGTGGTTAAAATTTAAAATTATCCAATTTTTGCTGATTTCATAAATCATTTTTTTTCTCTCTTTAGCAGGAGAAGCAGAAGAAGGTATATTAAATTTTATTGGCTCATTTTTGTTTCATTTAATGGTATTTGCATGGACTGCGGTCTCTTTTTTAATGACAATAGGGTTTCAAGAAGTTAATATTGGAGATTACTTTTGAGCTTTGGTATGGTGATGAGTAGTTGTGGACAATTGAAAGACTTCTGTAAATGAAAATCAAATCAGAATTGATTTATCATTTTCATTTGGATACAGGGTATGAGTGAGTAAGCTAGAAAACCTAGGAATGGCTGCATTAAACATCAGGTCAAGTAGGCTGTTTGTTTCAGGACCACTGGTCCAAAGTGATACATTTGGTTGGGCTCCACAGAGAACTGAGTGGCAATCCAATCAAGACTAATAGGAATATTTCTGCTCTGTCTGTCAGGTGCCGAGGTGACATATAAAACAGACTTGACCTTTTCCTAGTGAAATAGGTCTACAATACAAAACTGGCCCTAATTTCTCCCTTCTTCAAAGAATGCTTGATTTTGGAAATGAAAAGATCACATGCAATTAAAATACTTTTGAAGTTGGGGAGTTATAATGTGTTGTTGCATAGAAAAGAAGGATCCTTCATAAACATCTGAATTAGTTTTGACTTGGGTCTTCAGGTGGTCTGACGACTGTGGCGGTGGGGAGGAGGTTGGTAGCTCATGGTGATGGGGCAATTGTAACTTTGACTTATGCCCCACCCTCCACATGAGGAGAAAGACTCTGGGCATGAAGGAGGAAGGGGTGGTCAGAGGCTAAATGATGGGATTGTAAGCCTTGTGGGGAAAGTCACAGGGAGTCTCCTTGAAATGACCTTCTGATTTGGAAGGTCGTTGTCACCTAAATCCATCCATCCTCATTTAGATGAATTTGCCAGGTTTTATGATGTTTGGGGAACTCTGTCAACCAAAGGCAAAAATTGGAGTGACAGTGACACTTGTAGCTTGTTATCATATTTAAACCAACTGCTGTGTCAGGTTGATCACCCATCCACCTTCTGATCTCGGGTGATGCTAGAAATGGACCATTTAGAAGTAGGCTTAGGGTCAGGCTTCTGGTCTTTAACTGAAATCTGCCTTTTAAATTTTGCAGCCTTGCCGTGGCACCCAAAGTTGCATCAACTTTGGTAGGACAGACCAATCCTGGCAGCAGAAGTGGCTAGGAAATCCCGCCCATAATATCAGCAACACACATTTTTAGAAATAATTTGCCAGAAAGAATTGTTTGCCTTGTGCCAACAAAAGATCAAGGTCTGGTATATGAATAGAGCCCAAGGTGTATTGAGTTGGGTTTTTCCAACAATTCCAAAACTGATCCCGGTTTTATTAATTTAAGATTTTTAAAAAAAAATTCAAATCCTCAGACTACCTTGGTGGGATTTGAACTTGCTCTCTGGGTTATTAGCCTAGACTTCTGAATTACCGGTCTGGTGAGATAACCACTGCACGATCATATAACGTGTGTATCAAATTTGGAACAATTAGCATTTAATCTCACTAAGTTTAAAATCTGTGAATTTGTAAAATTTTGAGATCAAGTAGTAGGCTAATTCTGTATGTATTTGGAATGAGCTAAAACTAGATTTTCTTCATAATAGTCAAGCATCATGCATTTATTAATATGCTAGTTGATTATTTTTTTCTCTTTGTTACAGAAGAAGCAAAGCCTAAACCAAAGTAAGTCATAATGTGATAATTTATAGAACATAAGCTAAATAGTATTAAAACGTCTTGTGAAACCTGTCGGGAAGGAAGCAGGTTCAGGCAGAGAATTGCAAGTGCTCAGTCACCTCCCTGATTCAAGATACAATTTAGAGGATCTCAACTGGCAGTCTCAACATGGGAGTCCATACCAGATTTCAGATCTTGCCAGTTTTCGAGAAATGATCCTGAGGTATTTCACAGTATCTGCAGTGCAATTAGATAAAGATTGACAGCGATCGCATCTAAGCGTTAGCTGCCCTGAAGCTGGATATGCTTTGGCGAGGCCGCAGCTTAAAAATTGTGTTGGCTTTGGGCCACTGGAGCACTCGGGATGGAGGTTTAACAGAGATGCAACTCCCTCAACTTTTCCAAAGCTGGGTCAGGTGGGGTCAAGTTGCTCTGACTCCTCGGAGCGCGGGAAACAACAGGTGTGAAACGACAGGTGTGCAAAGCCTGGACGCCATCATGTCAATGCAGCAACCAGCCAAATGAGCCAGTGAGTTATATTTTCTCATTCAATAGCAATCAAATTTCTTATATAACCAACTTAAAACAAACAAGTCTGGACACCATTAATTTGGATCGTCAGATTTTGAGATACTGTACCTGTATTCCCTTATTATTTATGTAACTTTGTTTAATATGCCGGATACCATCAGACTGGCAGAACATTTCCAAGTTTTTCTCAGAGTGGGCTACCTAAAGACCATGAGCACCTGTTGTGAAAGTGGTAGACTGTTGTCACTGTACACCGGTCTGTACACATGGGACTTTGTTGTGCACAGTATGGAGTTTGTGTTATATTGTTGGTCCAGCAATCATATCTGCATGTACTGAGTCTCCCCTCCGGTGCATGCTTGACCTAATAGCTGGGCTTTGGCTGAACATGAGATTAAATTGTTTGAGTAATTTCCAGCCTCAACATGCAATTGAACTCCCTCTGTCACAGGGCATCTCAAGATTAATCCTTAAACACTGATTAACCCCGGGGTGCTGATGGTGTAGAACTTAGCCATTGTGATGCCAGCCAATGTCAACAACTGCCCTTGACATTCTCTCATTGGTGAGGGGCATCCATGTAGATTTGATTCATTATTGTAACTTCATAGAATCCCTACAATGCAAAAGGAGGCCATTCGGCCCAGTGAATCTGCACTGACCACAATCCCACCCAGGCCCTATTCCCATAACTCCACTTATTTACCCTGCTAATCCCACTGACACTAGAGTCAATTTACTATGGCCAATCAACCTAACCCGCACATCTTTGGAGTGTGGGAGGAAACCGGAGCACCCGGAGGAAACCCACGCAGACACTGGGGGAGCATGCAAACTCCACACGGGCATTGACCTGAGGCTGGAATTGAACCTGGGTCCCTGGCTCTGTGAGGCAGCAGTGCTAACCACTGTGCCACCATACTGCCCTACTTCCCTTGCAAGAAATGCGGTGTATATTGGTTACCTGTCAATGTACTGCCAGACAGTTGCTGCTGAAGGTGCAGTGAGATCCTCAAACCCCTCAGGAGAACATTGTCTGAATTAAGTGATCCGTGAGGACAATGATGTCCTCTATGGATCGCTCCATGAGTACCCGAGCCTGCCCCTCAATGTCTTGCATTGTCACCCACCTTCTTCTGAGGCGAGGATGTCCTCCTCCCCCTCTTCCTCCACTTAATCCTCTGATCAAAGGCCTATATTGCTGATCTCTAGCCCATGGATATGAATGCCCTTTCACGGTGCCATGTAATGCAACAGACCACCATGATCCTCAACACCTTTCTAGGTGAGATTTTTAATATTTATTCTTTCATGGGATTTGGGTGTTGTCAGTAGGTGTGGTCCACCCCTAATTGCCTCTTGCGAATGACTTGCTAGGCTGCCTACACAAGTCTGCAGTCAGCCGCTTTATAACTGATAACTTACTCATCCTGGCAAAATGTGGCAGAAGTAAACAATCCCTCCTTTTCCTTGACTTCTCTGCTCCCTTTGATGCAATTGACAAGAATATCCTCCTCCAATACCTCTCCTCCATTGTCCAGTTGAGTGTTCCTACATGGTTCCACTCTTATCTATTTAGTCGTAGCCAGGGAATCATTTGCATTAGCTTCTCCTCCCAAACCCATACAGCTACCGCTGAATTCATCATAGGATCTGTTCTTTATCCCCTCCTATTTCTCATCTACATATTGTCCCTCAGTGAAGTCTTTCAACAACACCTCCACCTCCTCATGTACCCTCATAACAGCCATTTAAACCTTACAGTTGAATCCTCCACTATAAGACCATAACCATAAGACATAGGAGCAGAATTAGACCACTCAGCCCAATGAGTCTGCTCTGCCATTCAATCACGACTTATGTATTTTCAGATTGTTCATCTGACATCCAATACTCTAAGCCAAAGTTCCTCCTTGAGGGGATTAGTTCCAGTCACAAGCTACACTCCCTCACAACTGATTCTATTCCTCTGCCTGACTATTGTTTCAGACTAAACCAGACTGAATTCTGAGGTAGATGACTCACCTCCTCACTCAGTAAAGCCTGTCCACCATCTTCAAGGCGCAAGTCTGGAGTGTGATGGAATACTCTTCACTTGCCTGGATGAGTGAAGCTTCACAACACTCAAGAAACTCAACACCATTCAGGACAAAGCAGCCCGCTTGATTGCCTGTCCATCTACAACTTTAAACATTCACTCCCTCCACCAAGGAGTAGTAAGGGCGTGGAATGCCCTGCCTGCAGCAGTAGTGGACTCGCCAACATTAAGGGCATTTAAGTGGTCATTGGATAAACATGTGGATGATATTGGAATAGTGTAGGTTAGATGGGCTTTAGATTGGTTTCACTGGTCGGCGCAACATCGAGGGCCGAAGGGCCTGTACTGCGCTGTAATGTTCTGTGTTCTAAGGACACATTCTGGCAGCAGTGTGTACCATCTACAAGATGAGCTGCAGCAACTCACCAAGGCTCCTTTGACAGCATCTTCCAAACATGTGACCTCCATCTAGAAAGACCAGGGCAGCAAATAAATAGGAACACCACCACCTACAAGTTTCCCTGCAACCCACAAACCATCCTGACTTGGAAATGCACTAAACTCTGGAATATCCATCTCTCTTTTTCCTCATTCTTAGCTCTCCTTTAAAGCCTAACCTTTCAATTTAGTTTTTGATGTCTCTTTCTTCGGCTCAGTGTCAGTTTTTGCTATGACACTCATTGTCTGCAATATTAAAAATGCATGTTGCTGCCATTGTGCACTGTAGTATTTTGGCTGCAGGATTAGTGACAGGCTCACCTTCTTATCACATTCTTTATGGCTCACTACATATTGTCAATGCAGAAATTCGGAATTAACATTTAATTCTGTATGTGTGTGTCTCTCTCTCTCTCAGGTTATTTGTGCCAAACCTTGCTCCCAAAATTCCTGATGGTGAAAAAGTTGACTTTGATGCAAGTATATTCTGCTTTGATTCATGTCAGTACATATTCTGATTGATGCTGCCTGTGTGGTTTTTCCACTTACAAGAACACCAGATCAGGAAAACTGGGAATTGATGTCCATCTGGATGAATTCCAGTGCTCCCAGTTTTCCAGCGATTAGCCTGGATGAACTGAGAACTGGGAGTGCTCAATTCCTCAGCTTGTAATCTAGTCAATTAAGGCTCTGATTTAGACAGAAGAACTTCAAAATAATTTACCCTTAGACTTGAAAACTGATATTGATTTATTCACTTTCGATTTTTGAAGATCACAACTGCAACATTCAAAGTATTTTTTAAAAAGTATAATTAAAGATTTGAAAATAACTTGCAGATCATTGGCTTTCTTTTGGAGTAATAAGACAATTGAAGTAGATATCAACTGATATTGTATTATTTATTTGATGTCTAAAAATCATTTTTAAAAAGTACATTAACATCACACCTTATTAGCATTCCCAAGTTGTCCCAGAATGCTTCGTAATCAACGACTGACTTTTGAAATGTAATCTTACCATTATATTAGCAACAATGGCAGCTAATTGCATCTGACAAAGTCTCTGAAGCAGCAAAATGGGTAAATTAACAACTGGTCTCTTTTTGGTCATTTTGTTTGAGGGGGAGAAATGCTGGACACTTGAACTTGCGAGTCATCTAAAAGTCTCTTCTTGAACTATCTGCCGCTGGAGCATTCCTTCTAGGACTGGGGCTCGAACCGTTGACCACTGACTCCAAAACCAACTGAACCAAAGTGCCACCACAAATACTATTCTGTATGTGCTGTTTACACCTGGTCGAGGACCATTTCTTTACTTGTTCCACCACAATCGCCTTTGGCCTTACCATCATCCCTTTTGTTATTTAATGTCTCCTGCCATACATCCCATCATGGAGCTGCTTTTTGCTCTCTTTTTCCACTCCCCTTCTATCCCTGCCTCTGTGCATATTTAAAACTGGTTACATCTTGCAGTTCTGATGAAAGATCGTCGACTTGAATTGTGGGGTGAAATCTTATCAGCTGCGTGGAAGTGGTTTTGAAGATGGAGGAGTTTATTGAAGTAGCACATTAAGTCGGCTACCTGACACATCTCAGCCCCCCCCCCCCGCCCCCCCCCCACACCCCCGCAAGCAATCCTGCCAGAGGCAGGGTCACACTTGCACTGGCAAGTGATGACTACCTGCTGCTGCCAGTTGGTGGCATTTTTAGTGGCCACCTGTGGGCACGTTGGCGATACTACAAAAATCTTCCCATCTGAGGCTGAAGCCCAGCAGATAGCTTGAGGCAGCCTTTCAGTGAAAGAGAGAGGTGTCTCCTTTGTCTCTCTCTGCCCCCCACCCCCCTCCAACCACAATTTCCCCACCAGAGGGCGGCATTTACCATCACAAGCCATCTCGTGGGCCGCTGTAACCACACTTATTTTTATGCATTTTGATGTGCTCAGAGGACATCTTCTTGACATGCCTCCACTATCTTCCTCCTACATCAGGTGTGCCCACCTCTCCTGGTGAGTCTCGACCTTAGGCTCCACCGTTTTCCCTCCTGCCATTCCAAGCTGCAGTCTGTCCTTTAATTGGACAGGGCTCCTGGTAATAATGGCCTGTTAAGTGGCCACCTCCAGTAAGATCACACAAGTGGCAGACCTCAAATACCATCTGGAAATGGTATCTGTTGATCGGAATACTAGGATGATAAAATTCTGTCTTTTCACTCTGCTTCTCTCCACAGATGCCACCAGGCCAGCTGAATATTTTCTGGTTTTGTTTCAGGTTTCCAGCTTCTGTAGTATTTTCTTTTTGCACTAACAATTTTCATCTCCTCCTGGGATCAAACCTCTAATTAAGTCTAATTAATTTCAAAGCAGAGCCCATGTTATATCTTTATTCACGACAAGATAATGCAGTTTAAAGATGACCTAAAAGAACTGGATTCCCTTGAAGCGAAAGAACAATATTGCTGTAGCATATTAACTGATGTCGTATTTTCAATTCTATTCAAAATAATTGTACAGGAACAGATTGTAATGGAGACAGTTAGAATTTAGGTTGAAAACCATATTACCACATATTGTACCAAACCTCTTCATGTTAGAAAAGGGATCTGAAGGAGAATTTTACACAATAACACTCTCACTAGGAACACATAGCAGGAATTTTAACTATGATTTTTCATCCATTGCAGTTGTGCTGCAGTTACCAACAAGCTCTCCTGCTGGGTGAGACTCCATGCTGAGCATATCATTTTGTAGAATTGGCACTGCAATGGGCAACTAAGACTCGGGGTGATTCTCCAAACCACATCACACTATATTGGGAAAATTCAGCAAGAGCCCTAAAATGGCATTTGCAATGGGCACAAAACAGTTTGTGATCTTCCCAGGCCCGCCAGGCAGACATAATCAGGCTCACACTTGGTTTCAGATAAAGCTCTTGGTTTCAGATAAAGCTCGGCACAACATCGTGGGTCGAAGGGCCTGTTCTGTGCTGTACTGTTCTAAGTTGTATTACGAGGGAATAAACCCGATTACCATGGATATAAATATGCAAAATTGGCTAAACACCAAACCTTCTGGGAACATCATGTGTTCCCACCCACCGGCATGATGTAAAGCTGGTGGGAATTGCTACTGGTCTCCACAAATGGAGACCAGACATGATGACCACGTCAGGGGGCCCAGAGGCCATTGCAGCCCCTGGGCAGTCGGGGACATGGCCTGAGGGTGGGGTTAGGGAGTGATGCCAGGCACTGTGGGGGTGATCATTAACCTCAATTTGAGATTGGGGCACCAAGGGAACCCCCATCTCTAAGGAGCTGGCCTTGCCAGGGTCATTAGGCCCCAATTCCACTCACGGTGTGAATCCACCCTCCTCCCCCCACCTCCAAAAAAAACGCAACAGGAATCGCACCAAGTTTTCTGCCAGAGGTGACACTTAAGTCACTTTTTTGGAGAATTGCACCCACAGCCTCAAGATACAAATGACTTGCATATCATGCTGATGCAATTATACCATACTCTTTACCATCAACGGTGTAACGTTTCTTCTTTGTGCCTCTAGGACATTCAGAGAAAGCGTATGGAAAAGGATCTATTGGAGTTGCAAACTCTCATCGAAGCCCATTTTGAGAGGAGAAAAAAGGAAGAAGAAGATCTCATTGCTTTGAAAGACAGAATTGTACGGTTTGGTGCAAAGGCTATATCTATAATAAAACTAATGGGCTGCTCTATCCAATCTCACCCGTAGCTGAGATTCTCTAGTACCGATGCAATGAATGGACATTTGGCTGAAGGCCAATTTATCCTTACTCGCTGGCAGCGACGGCGGGACGTGAATGGCCGGAGAATTCCGGCCAGTGTCCAATAGTGCTACTTTTTAAAATGATTGCTCAGTAAATGTACGTAATTATCAAGTGTAGAGGTTGTCTGTTCCTTAGAAATTTTAGAGTAGCTATCCTATAAAACCTTGGAATTGTAATTTGTCCTCCTTGTTTAGAGATCTTAAATAGTGGTTTTTTTTTTGGTCTATATGTTTGCAAAGAACAACATGCATGCTGAATTATTCTGAGTGACATTTCAAGCTGAGTCAAGTTGTCATTTAAATGTGTCCCTTTTACGCCCTGGTTTAGTCTGAAAAATTGGAAGCTTAATTTACAGAGTCTTTGATATTGGTTCTGAGTGTCATTTGGATAAAATACAAATCAGAGAATTGAGCGTAGCGGGTCTACCACTGGACCCTGGACTCGATGCTCAATTTGCTGACCTATCGAGTAAGCAGGGTTTATGCAGAGAATTTGATATTTAGCATTAAGTTGTAACCAACCCTACAGCATGCTAAGGCAGATGGCAGCAGTGTTTAGGTTTTGATCATTCTCACCAATGTCTTGGCAGCCTCAATACAAATGGCATCAAACATTATCTGAAGATCCAAACTTGCATCAGTGTTTGGTGCTGTGAGCCCATTCCCATGTGAAGAGCTAGGTTGAAGCTTTCTCTTTTTTTTCCTTCCAAAGGATACTTGATAAATGTTTTATCAAGCAGTCTGAATTATGTTCTATTGCAGATGCCAGATATATATGATAGAAACCCTACAGTGCAGAAAGAGGCCATTCAGCCCATCGAGTCTGCACTGACCACAATCCCACCCAGGCCCTACCCCATACCCCTACATATTTACCCACCAATCCCTCTAACCTACGCATCTCAGGACACTAAGGGGCAATTTTAGCATGGCCAATCAACCTAACCCGCACATCTTTGGACTGTGGGAGGAAACCGGAGCACCCGGAGGAAACCCATGCAGACACGAGGAGAATGTGCAAACTCCACACAGACAGATATAAAAAAAGTATGATCACAAATATTGCGAACCACCCCCAAATGAAACAATTCTTGCTGAACAGATTACGATCCTCTGACACTATGGTGTTTTTAAAATTCTGGTATATTTTATGGCAGTAATTTAATCAATAACTTTGTGGGCTTTGTTCCTGCTGCATATGTTCAGCAGCTGCTGGGCACGATGATGAGCACGTACACATACGGTGTAGTCCAAAGATGTGCAGGTTAGGTGAATTGACCACGCTAAATTGTCCCTCAGTGTCCAAAGATGTGTAGGTTAAGGGGATTAGTGGGGTAAATGTGTGGGGTTACCGGGATAGGGCCTGGGTGGGATGCTCCACTGGAGAGTTGGTGCAGACTCAATGGGCTGAATGGCCTGCTTCTGCACTGTATGGATTCTAATCTATCTCTATCTTAAAGTAGCAACCATCATCGATATTGAATTTTACACCCAGTTTTTAAAACAAAAAAATAATTGACTACAGCTGTCTCTTGGAACTGGCAAATTAGATATGGAATCTTGTGGAGGTAGTGGGTCCTCGGCCACTGTCTGGAGAGTGCTGGAAGCCCCTTGTTGCCTCTTTTTGGGAAGACCCACCAGATCTTGTTTCACGTCAGCACTTGAAAGGATAGCAGTGGACCTTCTCTCAGGTTCAAGGGCTGCTGGTTGAGCCCTGCCCACCGAGAGCTGTTAGCCAATCAGAGGCTGGCATCAGGGAGGTGGTGACCTCTGCCAGAATGACACATGCCGCCCCACCCCACCAACAAAACACTTTCCCATGCTAGATCCTTCAGTCAGGCACTGACTGCTTACTGCCTTTGACGAGGGGCCCTTCGCCCCCAAGGGTCTGCAAACAGCCCCACATGGGCTTGTTGTACTACACGTGTGGTGAATTCCCATGCCCGCCATTGGGTAAATACCATTAGCGGTGGGATGAAGCCCTTATGAAAGCATTAATTGTTCACTTAAAGGCCTTGTGGCAGGGTGGAAAGGTCGTACACAGGCCTTCCCTCTCTATGGACTTAATTAGAATGAAGGTGGGAAAATTGTGGAATCCCTACACCCATTCTCCAAGCTGATTAAATGCTCCTCATGCCCCCAAACTCTGCACAAGGAGACCCACATGATTCCACTGAACATATGGATTTTCAAAATGGGATTAAGAATTCCCAGTATCGACAAATTTTGGGGGAATCTGGGACTGTGTTGCAAAAGGTCGTGCTTCAGACTCTATTAGGAAGTCATGTGCTGATAACAATGTCAGCTTTGTGCAATGTAAAGTTTTCCGTGAAGTTCCTTTTTAAGCTTCTTGACAGTTCCTGTGGGAATATTTTCCATATCTCTCTGGCAGCTCTTCCATAGAAAGATTTGTATTAATGTAGTAACTGGTCACACCTTTTCAGAAATGCCACTCCTATGTCCAGTTAAGTCCAGTGTCTGTTGCGATGTAGGCCAGTAAATACCTTTGCTACATTACAACTTATGAAGCAGTTTTGTACCCAATGTTTTTACCATTATTACCATATTCACAGGAAAAGCGGAGGGCGGAGAGGTCTGAGCAACAGAGAATTCGAGCTGAAAAGGAGAAGGAACGACTGAACCGAGTGGTTGTAAGTTACATGAAGCACTGTACAGAGACCAGATATGCCTTGGCTTCAATTATTGATGCATTGTCTCACCTTAAAAGCACAGTCAGATTTCAAGGGAAAGCAAAAACTGGCACAGGTTTTTGATCCTCATTCATCACCATATGTAAGCTGTTAAGCAGACCCTTTGAGTGAATGTTTGGGAAAAGCAAGATTATATAAAGTTATGTTTGCTACCTTACACACACAAGCTTCTATGGTTTACTGATCATCCTCTGGCATGGCCACTTGAGGGAGGCATCATAGAATCTGAGAGTACAGAAGGAGGCGTATATCTGCTGTTTGGAAGAGCTATCAACTTAGTCACACTCTTTCCTTATAGCCTTGCATTTTTTCCTTGCCCAAAGGTGGAAATGTACCCTAGCTCTACCTCCAGCCTGCAGTCTCCAAGGCTTTTGTGCAGCAAGTCATAGAAGTTTAACGTCTGTATGGCAACAATTGTATTTTAATAATTTTAAAACAAAAATACATTAAACTGAAATTATTCTTCAAAAATCTAATTGATACTTTATATTTTTTAACTTTCCGCAATAAATCTTCCCTTTGTGTTTGCACCTTTGTTGCTGGAATATTGTCATTACATCTATGGTACACACTGGGAGGAAATTTTCTCCTTAGGATTTGGACAGAATTGTGATACCAATATGACACCACATTGGAAATGGATACAAATAAACTGCCTAAAATTTACCGGATTTAATAAAAATGGCAGGTGAATAAAATAAGCAAAAGAAGCTCTTCCGCTAAATTGAAAGGCAGAATTTTACAACCAACACATGAATGAAAAGTAAATTGCAGCCCAAATAATTTTACCGAATTACATAGAACATCCAAATTCTAATGGCGTAGATGAACATTGTGTCCTGATGAAACACAACAAACCGTATTCTATCACTTCCAAATTCATGCCTGTGAAACCTCTGTATTCTGAGAAAAGAAACAATAAAGAAATGGCAACATCATGATTTAGCTCGGGAATCTTTAGAAACATAGAAAACTGCAGCACAAAACAGGCCCTTCGGCCCCACAAATTGTGCCGAACATATCCCTACCTTTTAGGCCTACCTATAACCCTCCATCCTATTAAGTCCCATGTACTCATCCAAGAGTCTCTTAAAAGACCCTATTCAGTTTGCATCCACCACCACTGGCGGCTGCCGATTCCACTCGCCCACCACCCTCTGTGTGAAAAACTTCCCCCTAACATTTCCCCTGTACCTACCCCCCAGCACCTTAAACCTGTGTTCTCTCATAGCAGCCATTTCCACCCTGGGAAAAAGCCTCTGAGAGTCCACCCGATCTATGCCTCTCAACATCTTATACACCTCTATTAGGTCTCCTCTCATCCTATGTCTCTCCAAGGAGAAAAGACCGAGCTCCCTCAGCCTATCCTCATAAGGCATGCCACTCAATCCAGGCAACATCCTTGTAAATCTCCTCTGCACCCTTTCAATCTTTTCCACATCTTTAAATGCTGTATTATTGACAACTTCACAAGGTCGCTACTATAGATGGATAGGGACAGGAACTTCTTAAATTATCTGTCAAATACACATATCCAGAACCTGATTTGCCTACTTTGAACAAATCTTCCTCCTCTATCCAACCAATAAGATCATTCTGGAGATTACTCATACTTGTGCGTAAAAATATTTCCTGACTTGTGTCCTAAACTTTCCTTTCACCAGTTGTAACCCATATGGTCCTTACTCTCATGTCCTGGCTTACTATAGTTACAGACCACAGTTTCTACAAATAACAAAAATTTAAACCAAAATTCCAGATGTTAACACTGTACAAAAACCAACAGAATGATCAAAGGTAATTGCAAAAGTTGATTACGCAGCAAAATTTCCATCTTTAAAGTTTCCAGACGAAGGGAGATGCGGTAGTCTGGTGGTTATCGGACTAGATTACCAAGCCAGATGTCATAAGTTCAAACAACATGATAGAAATATTTGCAGACTGGAACTTTGTGCACTGGTAGCACAGATCAGATCAGGAATTGCCTGAATGCACTTGAGCTGTGCAAAGTTCTGCAATGAGAACACCAAACTTTAACTCCAGTTTTTGTTTACATTTGAAATCGTCGACTCCATAGGAAGAAAAGGCAAGAAAAGAAGAGGAGGAACTTCGGAAAAAAGTAGAAGAGGATTTCAAGAAAAAGAAGGTTCTGTCTAACATGTCATTGCACTATGGAGGCTACCTACAGAAGGTACTAGATGTTGCATTTTAACACTCGAATCAGTTGTTTTTGAACAGAAGGAGACTACCAGGCTTGTGGCTGGAACTCCAAACCAGCAACTCGCCCAAAGTTATTCCTTTTTCCCTTAACTCTTTCCCCCTTTCCCTTAACTCTGCACATTCGCCCTCCTTAGAGAATTATCTAATCCCTTTTGAATGCTTCGATTGAACTTGCCTCCATCACACTCTCAGGCAGTGTCTGCATTCCAGACCTTAATAACTCACTGTATGTAAACATTTTTCCTCATGTTGCTTTTGCTTCTTTTACAGATTGCTTTAAATCTGTGCTTTCTCGTTCTTGACCCTTTCAGGAGTGAGAACAGTTTTTCCCTACTTAAACTCTCCTGACCTCTCTTGATTTTGAATACTTCTATCAAATCTCCCTTCAGCCACCTTTTCTCCAAAGAAATCTATCTTCATAATTGAAGTATCTTAACACTAAAACAATTCTTGTGCATATTTTCTGCACTTTGTCCGTGCCTTCACATCTTTCTTAAAGTGTGGCACTCAGAACTGAATTCAATACTCCTATTGAGGCCAAACTAGCATCTCAAGCAAGTTTAACACAACCTCCTAGATCTTGTACTATAAGCCCTATTAGTAAAGCTTGAGATACAGCATTCTTTATCAACAGCTCTTTCACCCTGAGATGCCACCTTCAGTGATCTATCCAAATATACACCCAGTTCCCTCTGTTTTTGCACCCCCTTTAGAATTGTCCCCTTTATTTTGTGTTGTTTCTCATAGTATCCCTACAGTGCAGAAAGAGGCCATTTGTCCCATCGAGTCTGCATCAACCGCAATCCCATCCAGGCCCTGTCCCCTTAACCCCATGCATTTATCCTAGCTAGTCCCCCTGACACTAAGGGGCAATTTACCATGGCCAATCCAGCTAACCTGCACATCTTTGATCTGTGGGAGGAAACCGGAGCACCCAGAGGAAACCCACGCAAACACAGGAAGAACATGCAAACTCCATATGGTCACCCAAGGCTGGAATCAAACCTTGTCCCTGGTGCTGTGAGGCAGCGGTGCTAACCACTGTGCCACCATGCTGCCCTCCATATTGTTCCCTATTTCTCCATATTGAACTTCATCTGCCCACCTGTCCATGCACTCCACCAACTTATTTCCATTTAAACTTCTACACTATCCTCCTCACAATTCACAATCTTTCCATGTTTTCTGTCATCTGAAAATGTTGCAATTGTTCCCTATCTAGGTCATTAATATACATCAAGGCAAGGATACCAACACTGTTCCCCTGGGGAACTCCACTGCAAACCTTCCTCCCGCCCTAAAAGCATCCACTACCTTGTTTCTTGTCACTCAGCCAATCCCACATCCAAGCTGCTACTGTCCCTTTTATTCTGTGAGCTGTAATTTTAACCACAAGTCTGTTGTGTGGTTATAAATGCCTTTTGGCAGTCCATGTACATCACATCAACTGCAGTGCCCTCATCAACCCTTTTGGTTACCTCATCAAAAACTCCACGTTAATTGAATACAATTTTCCCTTACGGAATCAATGTTGGAATTCTTGAATTGACCCATGTTTATCAATGTGACTATAGATTTTGTCAAATTTTGTTTATAGAAGTTTCCCCACCATTGAAGTTAAACTGACTGCCCTGTAGTTGCTGGGCTGATCTTCAAAGCATTTTTTGCAATTCACCAGTCATCTGGCACCAAGTCCAAAGAAGACTGAAAAATTATGACCGGTCCCTCCTCAATTTCCTCTCTCTCTTCCATCAGTCTCCTTAAATGCATCTCATTCATTCCTGGTTCCTTATCCATGTTTACATACAGACAGCCTATCCAATAATAACTTTTTACCATTTTAAACAAAACTTCCTCATGTCTGAATTACCCTAATCATTTCCCATGGCCTGGGTAGCATTGGCTTCTGTGGTTGAAACGGGTATAAAATATTCATTTAACACCTCAGCTATGTACTCTGCCTCCAAGCATGAATAACTTTTTTTTTTTCTCTCTAATCACTCTGACTTTGCCTCTTACTATTTATGTGCCTATAGCAGACTTGAGGTTGCGTTTTATGTTGGCTGCCAGTCTCCTTTCATATTCAGTCCTTGCTTCTCTTCATTTCCCTTTGAACCTTTGATATTCAGCCTGTTTCTCAATTGTATTTTCTATCCAACATCTGTCATTGAAGTACATAGTACAACACTTTACTTGCATGAACCATGTAAATTCCTTTTTATTTAGTAGTGTTATGGATTCACATGCTTGGATTTAGCAATGCTCGAGAGAATCATTATTTTCTATAAATTGGTAGATAATTAAGGATTTTATTTATCAAGTGAGTGGAATGGGCCTGATGTGATGGCAAAATAATTACAGCCAAATTATTGTTTTGTTAGACTGAAAACCGTAGAGGTGGCAAGAAGCAAACTGAGAGAGAAAAGAAAAAGAAGATTCTGGCAGACAGGCGCAAACCTCTTAATACAGAGAACCTCAGTGATGATAAACTCAAGTAAGGGCTTGCGAGTAAAATCTACAGTAGCTGCAAAAGTAGTTGCCATGGCGATGAATTCTAGCTTGTATAAGTGCTGCCAGGACCCCGCTAACCTTTTATCAGTTTGTTAACTGTGACAAATGTTAGTTGATTTTGTGAATATGTTCCTGGTCCCTCTGTGTTTAAGACTGGCAGCTGTGTACTGTATTGTATACTGGGATCAGCTATCTCAAATCAAGGAGCAAAAATAATCTTTTTAATCGTTACCCCCCCTTCCAAAATAGAAGCTATTGTTATTTTGGAGGAATTTGGGCACCTCACAACAGGACGGAGCAAAGATGTGGAGTATTTCTCACTACAATTGGTTGATTTTAGGGCAATGTGTGTCTATGTGAGAATATAACGACAGACGCACTCATCTTACTATTTGTCACATTTAGGGAGAAGGCACAGGAACTGGCAGATTGGCTGCTGCAACTCGAGGGAGAGAAGTTTGATCTATGTGATAAACTGAAGAGGCAGAAATACGAAGTATGTAGAGTTTTAACATCCTTTGTTCTGACATCTGTTCTTTTTTAGAATCACAGAATTGTGCAGCACAGCAGATAGTGATTCATCCCATTTTGTCAGTGCTGTTCTCAGAAGCTATTATTGTCCTCATTTAAAATATTCCACTTAACACGACTCTATTGCCTAATTATTTGAGTCATTGAGGGGCCAAATAGACTCAGTTTCTGCTTGTTAGGTTGTGATAAATGATGCCCTACCATAACTAGGCTGAATGATTCATGCCTGTCTATCTATCCTTGCCACTCTCCCCAAATATAAATGACCTTGTTGCCTGCTTATCATTGCAACGCCAAGCAGCACATACATTGCCTAAAAGTAATGAATACGAGATCAGTAATGTACTATACTGGTAAGCTTGAGGAAATACATGTGGTGGTGGGTTTTTAGATACAGTTCTCCAGAAATTCTGCAAGCAGTTTTCTGTCAATGGGTTGGGTTTGTGTAGGTTGGCTGGAAATTCTGTCCACTTCATAGATGTGCTCGCGAACCCATTCCAGGGCCAGGCATTTGCATGCTATTGACAGGCACAAATGGGGAGCCTATCTCATTTGATGCAACGAGGGTAGATTTGCTGCAAACTTGTGAATTTTCCTCCTTTGCCAATTAATTATTGTAATAAAAGTAAACCTTCAAATACATGCGCGCACACACACATGGCAATGCTAGATTCTAGTGGCAAACTCTTCACCCATTATGGCCTGGCCACAAATGCTTGCGTAAAGTATTTCCCTCATTTGTGTGGCATCATAATATGTCTGCCTTCAAAGCAGAGAAAACTTTTATCAGTCAGAGGATAGTTGTCCTAACCTATCCAACCAGATTATGGCATTTTTTCAGATTTAAGGGTTAGAATTCGGCTCCATTGACTTTTTAAAAAGATTATTCCATTCATAGCTCGGGTGGTATTGCATTCACTTCACATTTCTTTAGTCACTGGTTCAAGTCTAGTACAGTAACTGAATGAAGTGTAAATTGTTCAATCACTCTGAAAATGATTCTATTGTACGAACACAAGAAAATCTGAGACTGTTTTACACTACAAGAGTGCACCTTGTGTACTCCAATAACCAACCAATCCCTGCCTGTCATGCAGTCTCCCTTTTATAACAGCTCAGTATGTAATGGGAATTAGACTTTGGCAAAAGAAACATTGATGTAGCGACTCTGTTGCTGCTATTCCTCCAGTGGCACATTTTCTATTGATCACTTTCCATGTGATGCACTTCATGTTTACTTATTAGATAATGTAATAGAAAAAATTGTTTTATTCATTAGTTAGGCATCGCAAATCTGAGAGTTATTGAAGCATTAGAATCTTGCAACACAGAATGAGGCCATTCAGTCCACCGTGTCTGTGCTGATCCTTTGAAATTAGTTCCAGTTCTTTGCTCTTTCCTAAAGCTCTGTACATGATTCTGTTTCAAGTGGATATATCACTGCACTTGTGTGTGTAATTCCCCTTTGTAAACTCCTGCAGAATTAATCTGCTTCCTCTACCCTCCCTGACAGTGCATTTCACTTCATAACAACCTGCTGTGTAGGTGCGTTTCTTCTTGAATCCCCTACTCTTTCTTTCACCAATTATCTTGAATCCAACTCCTCTGGTTAGCAAACCTGTCACTGAAACGTTAAGAAAGAGAGAAAAAAAAATGACCACCAAAACCCAACATAAATTATGAACACCTTGATTAAATCCACCCCAAACTTATTTTTTTCTTGCCAGTTTTTCTAATCTCACCACAAAACTGGAAATCCCTCATCCCTGATATAATTGCTATAGTTCAAGGGCAATTAGAGATGGGTAACAAATGCTAGCAGTGCCCACATTCCAATAAAAAGGCTACACATAAGTAAATCACCTCTGCTTCCTCGTCAAGGGCTTGGCACCTTCCTGAGTCGAACACCCAATTCTACCTGAGGCCAAATGGGTGATTTTTATAAGGGTTTAGCAGAACATCTTTGCTTTTGTATTCTTTTGCCTCTATCCTGAGCCCATTTTCCTGGAACAGCCTCCTCACCTTGTCCTGTCATCTTCAAAGTGTTGTGTCAGGACTAGGAATTTGAATTGGCCAGCAAAAAAGAGCCGCGTTGTGTAAGAAGCTGCAGCACAAATTACAGATTCCGACTCCGATTAATAGGCCCTAGTTAGGAAATTCTGGTGCAGATGTTTATTTTATATACTTACTAGTCATCTGGCCACAGTCAAAGCTATTATCAGCTCAGAATTAATCATTGTAACATCAGCTGCATGGAAATGAACAAGGATATTTTTTTCTCATTGTGTCAACTGGATTGAAAAAAATTATGTCATAGTTTCAGCGCACCTGGCCTCATAATAAGCGTGATTTTTATCAATAAATGCCGAGTTGTATGAACATGGATAGCCTGGCTGGCTCATATCAGCATACAAATTAGGAGGAAGAGTAGACATTCCAGCCCCTTGGAGTATCAGACTGTGACCTCAATTCGACTTTCCTATCTTCTATCTATAGATTCAGTCTATCTACCCCAGCCTTAAAAATGTTCAGTGATCCAGCCTCCACTGCTCTCTGGGGAAGTGAATTCCACAGACTAATGATGCCCTGAGTGGGAAAAAAAATGTTCCTCATCTCCATCTTAAATGGAAGACCACTTGATTTAAACTGTGTCCCTTCACACTCACTCGCATAAGAAAACTGTGGAAGAAATGAACATATGAGGGAAAAGTGTCACTGCAAAAATGTTTGATTATATTTATGGATGATAATTAGTTCATATTCTGAGGTTTGCAGAAATACTGCTGGTTATAATATTGGTCTGGCCAACATTTATTCCTTGGTTCGTGAGATCTTGCTGGGTACAAATTGGCCAAGTTTCCTTCCTCTGAGACAACAGTGACTAGGGCACTTCAAACGTAACCATTGGTTGTAAAGAACTTCGGGATTTCCTGAGGCTATGAAAGGTGCTGTATAAATGAAAGGTTTTCAAATATTGATTGGGTTGCTGATAAGTTCATTTGGACATATTAATTTTTTTTTCACTTTCACTCCTGGAATGAGCTGTGCGTGTTTGATTAACAATTGGGGGGGAAAAAAATGTCCAAAAGAGAAAACATTGTTCACCTTTCAACTTGGGGCATATTAGTCTTCATAGAAGATTTAGTGGTTAAGTTAGAAGCCGAACACCGCTACACGAAGGCACACAGCAAAACAGTTGTTTTCAGATACATTCTAGCTGTGCACTTTAATCTGAGATCCCCAAATCACTAGGCATTTATAGATCGGACAGTAATCTTGTTACAAATATTGTCATTTCTAGATCAACGTGCTGCAGATTCGAGTCCACGAGCAGATGGGAAAATTGTAAGTAAAAACACTAACAGAAATTTCCTTCTGTCAGAGGAGTGTCAGTCTAGTGTCTTTCTGTTTTGTGCGCACAGAAGTGATATCTGAGTCATTCCTATTATTAACAAGAAAACCTCAAAAGAACCAACAAACTGAAAGCTCTAGAATGCCAGCTGGGCAGGAGATAAAAGTCAGGACATAGAAGTCATTCCTATTTTATCCATTTAACTGGAGATGGTTATTTGTACGTGTCCTGGCTGAATCTGACGTCCTTTTTCTTTTATTTGTTCATGGGATGTGGGCATCGCTGGCTGGGCCAGCATTTATTGCTCATCCCTGAGGGCTTTTAAGAGTCAACCACATTGCTGTGGATCTGGAGTCACATGTGAGGATGACATTAATGAATCAGATGGGTTTTACGACAATCGACAATGGTTTCATGGTAATCAGTAAACTTTTAATTCCAGGTGTTTTATGTTCAAATTTTACCATCTGCCAGGGTGGACTTTGAACCCAGGTCTCTGGATTACTTGTCCCGCAACCACACCACTGCCTCCCCGATGTTGTTTACAGATGATGCAGTGGCTAGGATTTGCTGGCTTTGCCATGGCATGACCCACTGTAGGGAAATTCGGTGGCCCAGCAAAAAATCCATTGACTTTCGGCAGGACTGGATGATCCCAATGGCAGGCAGGGACAGAAAATTCCACCCAGTGCCTTTCAAATCTCCTAATTATTTAATTTGTGAGAGTTCAGATTATTTTAGGTAACAGTGCAGATCAATCATTATCTATGTATTGAAACAAAAAAGCATTTCCAATGGATATACAATTTTGATAAAAAGTATGAAATGAGCTGTACACCAGTGTTCAGACTTTATTGTCAAAAGCGAGCTCCACAAGTTAGCCAGGTCAAAACCATAATCATTTATTTGAAGCAAATGAAATTTTAGGTTTTAACACTTGAATTGATTACCACCCACCCACTCCGATCCCCAGCCATCCAAATAACCATCAGCTTTAACTTCCTTTAAGAACAGCGACACTATTGTATGTAGTTGTTTTGTAAATTACATTGTAAATACAATTGAGAAGATTTTCTCTGTTTGGAATTTTGGAAGAATTGTAAGTGAATGTATTTTGTGATCTTGCCAGAAATATCAACGGGAGGAAACCTTCTTGAGTGCATTTGTATGTCTATATTTATAGACATAGAAAGCGTATAATTCTGAGAGGGCCTCGTGAATAGATACGTTGAAGCTGTTTTCACTGGTTGGATTGCCTAGGACTAGGGGGTCATGGTCTTAGGATAAGGTGTTGGCCATTTCTGAGATGTGGAGATATTTCTTTACTCAGAAGTTTGTGAATTACTAAAATTCTCTATCATAAGAGTGGTAGAATGATGCCACTGATAACTTTGAAGACGAAGATCAATTGGTTTTTGGGGACTACAGGAAATCAAGAGGTATGGGGTGCTATTTTACGGCCTCACTTGAGCAAGATTGGAAATTCCTGCCTGAGATCAATGGACATTTCTGTTATCTGCCCCTCGCCCGCCCTGATTCCGTGCCAGGTGGGGCGGTAGAATTCCGGCAATGGTGTGTGATAACCTCCATGATCTGTATGGCGAGTCACTAATTGACCTCCCAGTTGAGCACATTGAATACGAGCTCCCTGAGGATTTGTAAGTGGCCAACCAGGTGGAGCTCATATGCCTGTATAAAGCGAGACCATGAGTGGGTCCATTATCCATTTAGTCCTGGTTGGGAGCTGTTGTGCTCACCACAATCTTGTGGTTATTATTTATTTTCATTTTGTGCAATAAAAGCACAGTTCCTTCACAGCCGACTCCTGGAGTTATTATATGGTGATAGAGTGGAAAAGCAAAGTTAAACTAGAAGATTATCCATCACCTTATTAAATGCTGGAACAGTTGCAAGGGGTCTTGTGGCCTCCTCTTCCTATTTTTTATGTTCTTGCTGTCTTAACATCACCACACAGCAACCAGAACAAATCTCCCCTTACAGTTGTTCTCAATGAGACCAACCATTTAAATGATAGCTATGTATAATAAGTTCAGTGTCAGCTGCGACTCAGTTAGTCATACTCTCACCTCTTCTTCAGAAGGTTGTGAGTTCAAGACCCAATTCAGGATGTCTGTTTGAAAAATATAAAGATCAACAGAGTGCAGTACTGAGTCAGTGCTGCACTGTGGGAGGTGCCATCTTTCAGATGAGATGTTAAAACTGAGAACTAATCAGTCCTCTGGAATGGATGTATGAGATTCCACTATTTCGGTTAAGAGCAGGGGAGTTATCTCTGCTGACTTGCTCAAAGACTATCCCATAAAATCTCAAAATGGAACACGAGAACAGAGAAAGAGGGTTTTGGGGTGACTGATGAAGCACTGAAGCCATTAGTGGGGGAGGTAGGCAGTGGGGAAGAGATGTCATGATTCTACAAGATGGCAGGAGGCTCTTAATGACCACCCTCAGAAGAGAGTGGGAGGAGGTCAATTCCAAGGACCTTGCAGCAATCCCACAGGAAGCCATTGACCATCTGTGGGTGCTCAAGGTCAGTGAATGTATCGGCAGATGACATCTGCTATGCATCACACGGCTAACCTCTCGTGCTCCTCCATGCACCCATCCAGCTCTATTCAATGGCATATGTGATTCATGCCTGACACCCAATTACTCGACCTCACCATCACACACATTTGCCAAGCCTGTAAACCTCACACCCACTCTCACTGGCTTCACATACCCCCAACTATTCAGTAATGGTAATTCATCACCCAAACACAACACTACACAACCACTGACTTCTCTCTTGCATGACAAGGCGGCCCACAATAGAAGGGAGCGGAACTGACCATGCCCCAAATTTGGTGTCGTCAGTAAATTTTGAAATTGTATTCCGAAGTCCGGAATCCAGATCGTTTATGTAAATTGTGAGCAATGGTTCCATTACCATGTGGAAAACACTGCCTAACTTTTACCAGCCTAAACCTAAATCCTGACTTTATATATTCTGATCTGTGGGCAACTTCAGCGACTTTATCACCTGTGCTTAATGCATACATCAACAGGAAAATAAGTATTCCTGGATCAATAGCTACCTTTATTTTGAAGGAAGTGCATCAATATTGAGCTGAATAGAGGATCAAAGCGTATTGGCATTTTATTAAATCTGATGGTAGTGAAAGAAGAATAGCCTTGAGCGGTATTTAAAAGCCTTTTTCTATATACAATGATATTGGGATTGTTAAGCCTGCGACTATCTTACCACATCATGATACAGTGGCCTCCTTGTGCTTTAACAGTGGATCCTAAAGGAGTGTTGATTCTATCGCTTGTGTTACGATCCCAGTTGATATCACTGTCCCAGGGTAGGACCCGACTTAATAGATGCTAACATGTATTTTTGTTTAAATGCATGGGGTGAAATTTTCAATTTTTCTTCTAAGTGTAGGACCAGGTAAGAAAACCGGTGTGCAGGTCGCCAGCTGCACAGTTGTCTTTTCTCTCCATATTTTCCAGCACTTGGTCAAAAAGAAAGCTGGAATCAGTTCTCACGCTGTTAAGCTGGTGGGGCCTGATAGAACCAGCCATGTTGGCTAAGGGCGCCCGATCTTAAAGAATTTACCCTCCATGGAGATGGATAGCACCCCCCTGCCTCCCCCATGCACATGCCCATGCCCTCATGGAACCCTCCCCACCCCTCCCTCCCTAGAATACAGGGACCCTGCCCCCCCCCCCCCCCCCCCCCCCCCCCCACCAAACAGAGCTCCCTCGCATGGACCTCCCCAGCTGAAGCACCCCTTTCCCGGCACAGCTGGGGGTTGTGCCCGGCCATGTCCCTTTCTTCCTGGGGGGCTATACTTGGCAGTGCACCCCTGGCAGGTTCCCTTTGCCTGGTTCTCATTTTAAACAAAAGCAGTTGTATACCTCACCAATGTGACATTACGTCAGCAAGGGGGAAATCCCTAATGTGGGGGGATAACATGGCAGGAAGCCCGCTAATGCGATGTTAACATATTGAAATGAGGTTCCTGAACTTCCTGGGTGGGAGGTTCATTCTGTCATTGGTGAGGGGAAAATGTGAAACCGAGATCCCGCCTCCGAGATTCTCATTTTCCAGCTCTTGTGGGATTTTGCACTTGCGTCAAATGTGGATGCAAAATTCTCCCGCCGTGGAGTGTTGGTACTGAACAGAATCGCAGAGACTGCTGACGAACTTTTAACATTTATTAAATAAGAAAAGATGAACTATAATGCACCATTCCTTCACCCTGACTATACTGTTACTGAACTTTCAGGTATATCTTCTACTCTAACATTCTCAATAAGTACATAGTCGACGTAAATACAGAGGTAAAATGTGGTCAGGTACCCCACACACCGAAATCAAGTGGCAAATGCCACCCAAAACTATTTCTGCAGATTTCTCCTCAGTCCCCCCAGATGTTTGTCACACCGTGAGCCAACTGGTCTCACTGTCACTGTCTTTTGACATGAGGGTTTCTCATCACCACTCTCGAAGAACATGTGTTAGAGTCTTCTCCTAAGCGGCACTTTCTCTCATGCCTCCAGCAAGGATCCACCTTCTCCTGCTGTTCCTTTCCTCTGGATTGCCACATGAGTTCAAGCTTCGCCTTTCACAAAAACTCTCAGATACTCAGCAGACCACTGCATCATAGGCCCTTAATAAGAAGTCACAAACCTTTGGTCTCTGTGGATCTTTTGGCTTTTCACTAGTCTACATTGCTTTACATCTGCTTCCTATAACTTTGTCCTTTACCTCAAAGCCCTTTCTCTTCTGCTCCTCACTCTTGCCTTCATTGAACGGGAGCTGACACAATCTCTGTCCTTGTTCCTTTCCTTTACTGGCTTGTTGGGATATTGTTCCTGACCGTCCCTGGTTTTGGAACATTTCTGTTCTTTACTTTGGGACTTGTTTTCTGTCTGTTCCCGCAGTTTCTATGGAATGCTGCTTCCAGCTGAACTGAAAACTGCATTTTCTCTCTGTGGGTCCCTTGTTGATAAGCAACAACATGGTTTTCCTACTTTGAATGTTGTTGTAAAGCTTCATTAAAAATTCAGGTAAATAAACAAATTCACATTTATAGGCAATGTTTGTAAAGTGCTCCGGTTTTCTCCCACAGTCCGAAAGACGTGCTGGTTAGGTTCATTGGCCATGCTAAATTCTCCCTTACTGTACCCGAACAGGCGCCGGAGTGCGGCAACTAGGGAATTTTCACAACTTCATTGTAGTGTTAATGTAAGCCTACTTGTGACAATAATAAAAAACTTTAAGTTTGACAAGTTAGGAAATGTAACACTGAATGAAGGAGAGAGACAGAAAACAAGGAACCAGCACCTCCCGTCTATCCCTAATTGCTCTTGAGAAGGTGGTAATGAGCCACCTTGAACCACTGCAGTCCATGTGGTGTAGATACACCCACAGTGCTGTTAGGAAGGGAGCTCCAGAATTTTGACCCAGCAACTAAAGAATCCCTTTTATATTTTATTTCAATCCCTTTTATATTTATATTCTCAATGTTCTTGAAGAAATGTTTATTTAAAATCAAATAATATAACTTGTTGAAAATCAAAAATCTTTGTTTGTGTTAACCTGCGTATTCATTGCTATGTAAAATATTTTCTAAACAGCCACAACAGCATAGCTTAAATTCTGCTGGCTCCCAGTTAAGTATGGGTTCTTGAAGAGCTTAACATGTCAGTGCAAGTTTAAATTTTTCAACCTTTTCAAAAAAAAATTTAATCAAAACTACCGAGCTAGCCAAGCATGTAGAACATTATTGTTGTATTCTTAAGGGACAAATAAAGATCCATTATTATAGTGTGTGAGTGTCCCATTAATTGGGAACATTATTGCTGGAGTGTGCCCTGTTAGACTTGTTTGTGCGTGTTTAGGTGTTTAAAAAAAATTTTTTTGCCCACTTTTAACTGACAGCTGACAAAATCACAGGAAGGGAGCACAGGACATCCTCAGTGAATAATGGGGCAAACAGTGCATTGCCTTAACACAACGAGATTGAGAAATATACAGAGAAATGATTGGGAAGGAAGGTGAATTAGAGTTGGTGAATTTGAAGTCAAATCAGGTTTTTAAAAAAAAGAAATATAAGGAGGAAAAGAATAAGAGAGAGAAAATGAAGGAAAAGTAAGAATAATAATAAAAAATACATACTTTAAAGATTTTCAACAATTCACAACCTGAATAAGCAGATTAACACAACAGGTCTGTGTGTCAGTTGTTTTCATGCTTAAACATGACCCTGCAGTTTCCACGTAGGCAGAGTTATTTTGTGGGTTGTTCAAGTTCAGAGTTGCCTTAACGTTATCAAAGATAAGCATCCAGAGAGGGACATGATTTGAACTGTGATTCCAAAGGCATTCAGTTATGGTTGGAAGAAGTTCACAGGATAGCATAATCATCTTAATTCAATGTTTTTTGGCGTTCCTGTAGATCCAATGTAGAAGTTTAATTGGATAAATGCTAACTTTTGGAACAAAAAAGTATATATTTTTTTACATTTCACAGGAACATTTTTAAAAATACTATTATAACTCTGTCCTGAAAACACAGCAGGCGTCAAATCCATTGGCCCCAATTTTTGGGCATCGGTTTCACAATTCAGAATGTGCTCTGCTGGAAACTAGGTGTGAAAGACCCAAATTTCAATTGCCCAGCTCATTCCCCTGATAGTGGCATGGCCAGGAATGGCCTGATGCAGCCCTGAACTCTATTTCTATGCTGAGCCCCACTATACACTCTAGCGGATTCAGTAACATTGCTGTAGGCAGCCTTCCCTTTTAAAAGACATAGTCCATATAGAAGAGAAGTTGCAGCAATGCACTGCAGACTGCTGGATAATTGATATTTACTATTGAGTGCCAGTGGTGCACCGGGGAGGAAAGGGTTCCCTGTCATGTTATTATAAAGATATCATACTTTGGGCTTATTTACTGTAAAAAAAAAGAAACAAGGCATGGATCACTCTCAAGAAATTGGATTAACATGTTGTGGGTTCCTTTTAATAAGATTAGTAACATAAGAACAGTTATATATTGGAATAAAGATTGAAGATATCAGAGTTCTGTGTGTGTGCTCTGCTTAAAGCAAAAGTGAAACTGAGACTAGCGCCAAAATTCTACTGCCCTGTCCACCACAGAATCGGAGCAGGCGAGGGGCGGACAATGGAAATGTCTATTAACCTTGGGCTGGATTTTCTGGTCTCAGGTTGAGCAAGGCCATAAAATCCCGCCCTAGATCACGCCACATTTACTTTCTATTGATGTCACGCTGCTAACCCTTTAAGGTATATCACATCTCCCTTCCTTTTTTAAAGATACTTTCTCCCTTCTTTCAAAAGAAGTATACCTATTTGCAATGCATGTTTATCTCACGTCACCATTAAATAGTTGCACAGCACTGATTCATCGGTGAAAATCTAAAATGGAAAGGTAATGTACTACAATGGCCAGATCTTGTAATGATAACCTTATCTGGAGGTTTCATTAATTGTTCACAGTGATCTGTGCCATTTTCATTCTTGGGTATTGTTCCTGGTTGCATTTGGGATCTTGTCCTAGATGCAATAGGACTGTACAGTGGTTGAGGGCCTGGAATGGATCTGATTTGTCCTCGGTTGGGACTCTGTTGCACCATTCTGTGTAAGGACTTCACAGGACCTTGGGTCTGAACAAATACTTGTCACCTTGCCCTGTTGCCACGTACTTTCTGTGGGGCCTTGGATGTGAACTTGATAGCCCGATAGTAAACTTACAACATTGTACCTGCATTTTTATTGTGCATGTTGATCATCTTCTTTGTAGTTTTAAAAGTTGCTCTCTAGTTTCTGAGAAATAGAATGGGTGAGAGTAGGTAGCCAACTGTGAGCTCTGCTGGTGATGGAATAATTGCACTTAAAGCCATCACTCTCAGATGTAACATTGCAATATGAAGATCTTGCTTGGGGTCTGTCTACATTTGCGAATTAGGGATTTCACTGTGCAATTCATTTGTTCAGCTAGGCTATTAGGTCCAGGGTAATGAGAAGAAGCAGTGTGATTAACACTCTCACACATCTGAAATGACTCACCAATAAATTGCAAACGATTGCCATGACGATATCTCATGGCATACAAACACTGGAGTGTGCATCACAGTTGTGCTTCATGTGCAATTGTCAAATGATAAAATACTTGGTAAAGTAATCACCGCTGGCGATGAAATCAGTGCTATGGACATGAGAGGTTGGGTGCACTTTTGAACAATGAATAGGTAGGAACTTCATGTGGAATCGGTAGTGCTTGCCCATATGCTCTTGTCAAACCTTGTGCTTCTTGATGACGACTTCAATGTCATTGTTCATACCAGAACAATAGACTGTCTCATTCAATCTGTGCCCATATGTGAGTGATGAAGTTCTTGAAGAATACCAAGTTGTATGATGACCAACCTGTGTTTAAAATTGACTCCCCATGAAATGCGTAGCTCATTCTACCAAACAGAAATGGTGTCACATGTTGGGGGCGATTGTCCCAGGCCACTGTGCTGCTCTAGCAATCCAGCAGATCAGGAGTCTCAAGCAGAGGGTGTGTTAGGGGGCTCCCCACAGGGGGCCGTAGACCTCCATGCATCTCTGGCCGCTGGATTTCTGGCATTGTCAGCTCTGCGCCAAAAATCGGTGCAAAGCTGAATAAATTATGTAGATGAGCATTTCCACGTGATTAGCGGGCCTGGAGACTTCAGTCTGGCGTCTCCCCACCCCTACCATGAGTGTTTCACTCCAGCGGGGTTTACAACAACTCCCCACAAACGGGGAGTTGGTGGTCTAGCCTCATTGGAGTGAAAGGGGGCCGTGGAGGCCTCCCAGGAGGTCAGGGGTAAGGGCTGGGTGTGCACCCTTGGCCTGGCACCTTGGCCCTGCCTGCCAGGCATCAGGCAGTGCCAAGGGGGGAGGGCCAGAGGGGGCAGGGCCTGCTGGGGGTGGGGTCTCTGGGGGGGTTGGGGGCAATCGTGGTGGGAGATCCCGCTTACTCTGCACTCGGGCTTGGTGACAGAGGGAGGGAAAAGTAAACTATAAAGTTTATTTATTAATCACAAGTAGGCTTACATTCACACTGCAATGAAGTTACTGTGAAATTCCCCTAGTCATCACACTCTGGTGCCTGTTCAGGTATGCGGAGGGAGAATTTAGAATGGCCAATTCACCTAACCAGCGCGTCCTTGGACTGTGGGAGGAAACTGGAGCACCCCGAGGAAACCCACGCAGACATGGGGAGAATCCAGTGATCGGGGCTGGACATCGAGGTGGGGAGGGTTGGGGCTATAGGATGGGGGGTGTTGAGACTGGGGGGACCGGGGGGGGGGGTGGGGGGGGGGGTGATGCCAATAGGGAGAGGGGATCAGGAGATCGGGATCAGGAGATCGGAACCAGGAGACCAGTGATCAGGGGGTGGAGGGCTTCCACAGCCAGTAATGTGGAGATTGCGGGGTTGGCTAGCCGATCTCCAGTATGGCAGATTGGTACATGTGCAGTGGCCCACTCAGCGCAATGCTGCTGGCTGCTTGGATGGGTTTAGGCCCCGCCTACTGATTTTTGGACTGATTTACCCTCGTGCAGTCTGCAGTGCACAGAGTGTGGGAGATTCATTTTCAAACTCCTGCTGAGAAAACCAGCAGGATTTACTCCAGTTTTTACGCGAATCCAACACCTAGAATTTATTTGGGAGAATCAAACCCGTTGAATTGAATCAGGCCATTCTTCAATGATAGTTTTCCATAGTTTCTGCAGTGTAGAACCTTCTGCCATTTCTTCTTATAGCTGCCAGCATTTACCTTGTATAAAATGTACCAGATCAATTTGGAGAGCACCTTCAAATTCAATGTCAATGAAGTCAACTTGTAGATCTTAATCCTCTTGTTGGGTTAGGCAATCTGCTAAGTGTATCCGATGTGATCAAGTTACCTAATCACACAGTCTTAACCTTGAATCTTTATCAAGATGCTGGAATCTTGGTGGTGCACTTGTCAATGGTTTTACCAAGTTATTTCCAGTGCCTTGTGGTCAGGCTCTGCCACAAATCGTTTCCCAAATAAATATGTATGAAAACTCATGATTCCAAACATTAAGGCTGTTTCCTGCTCATTCGCATTATGGACAGAGATTTTGAAGCAAATGCTATTGGTTTGCCATTTTGCAGTATGCTTACTCCCAGATCTTTCCGCAGAGCATTTATCTTCAGGACCGTTTTCTCCCTAGGATCGTAAAATTGCATTATTGGTGCTTCTGGTAATGAGTATCTCCGAGCTTATTAGTTGTCTTCCATGCCACAGGAAACGCATTTGTTTTTTCAACAATTCCCTGAGCAATGAAGATTTTTGAGTGTAATTGGGAATAAAGACAAGAAATTAAAGAGACCTTGACATCTTCAAAGAATTGCTAAGGCCTGAATATTCTCTTTTTTACTTGGATCAGGCCATATGACAGCACTAATAAATAGAACAGAATAAATTAATCTGCTGCATATTGAAGTCGCATTTCAGATTTAAATACCAATCCTCCATTACATACTGCTTATATCAACAAGTGCAGATTATGGTCATGTTCTTGCATTGTTCGTCTCTCAACAGTTATGTCATCTGCGATACTGATGCATCCTGATACAGTGCATGTAATGTGGTCCATGGATCGAGGCATAGTGTCAATGATCTGTCTTTCTTTATGATACATAATTGAGGTGCACCATTCTGTCAGCTCTTGTACTCTTCTAAAGATGCCCTTTCTCCATTTTGCCTAGTTCAACCGTCAGTTTGTCTCATATATGGATTCTGTACTTACATGGTGGATCAGTTAATGGGCATGCATTCTCCTGCAAGTGTAATGTTGCAGTTCCCTTTAAAACTGCCAATTTTGTCACAACATGCTGGATATTTTGGTGTTGGGTTGTGACCTGAAGTGATGGCAGCCTTTTGAGGCTGATCTACCTTATGATGTCTGACTAACTGTTACTAAGTATGCCATCACGTAGACCTGCAATCATTGGGCTTAGGTTTTCACAATGTAGAATTTTGATGTGACACCCAGAGGATTAATTGTACTTGCACCCTAGGACTATGGATCCTGCACATAGTATTAGTGCACTGTTGTACTCCTGAAAGTTTTATAGTAGTAGGTTGTGTCATGCCCCCTCCTTCCCCCTGTGATACATGTCTTTTAGAATTCAGAGATTGTATGTTGGCACTTGCCCTGTGTCAATCTTGGTCACTGGTGGATAATTACCAGCTTTCTCAGGGCAGATAATTTGAATCTTGGCAAACACTTTGGATGGTATGATAGTATCTGTTTTCCATGAGCTGTGCTGTAATTTTCTATGTTCTTTGAGATTGATGGTGTGAACCATGCACTCACCACACTTCATCATGCACATTATCATCATTTCCTGGTTTGTCAGTCACTTTATGTACATATTTCTGATGGGATACCGGATGTTGCTTGAAGATACCCATTGTGTTTGGATCGGTGCATGGCTCTTTGTAGCTTCATCAGCCTTTGCTCTTGTGCATTGTCATTGCCAATGGCCCTTTCTGTCACAAACTTTGAAGAATTAATGAAAAGCTGGGCACTTCCTTGATGCATACAGAAGCCCAGACTTTCCACTTGCCTTGCTAAGTTTGGGTTTTCCAGTGAGTGTATCAGCAATTGGGGTTGTAATTTGGATCTGTAATTCTTGTTGACCTTTGAGATTTGATTCATACTTGCGTCCATCCTTGAGTAGCCCTTCAATCCTACATATTTTGGGCTTGTTAGTCTGGTTCAGACACTCCTGAATCAAGAAACCATAGCTCCGTACATTATTTAAATATTTTGAATTTGGATAATAGGTCTTGATTCAGACCGAGGACTTTTGTGGACATACTGACAATATTCCTTTGACTTTCCTCCTCCTATAGTACCTGAGATAAATATTACAGCTTCTTTTCCTCACTTTTCCGAAACTCTGTCCGCAAGGCCATTTTGTGGTTGTAATGCACCATGGAGCGGGGGAACTCTGAACTTTCTTGTGAAAGTGCTGAATGCGCGGGCAAACTGGTGTAAATCACGATTGTTTTTTCAGTGGGAGTTCAGACTCAAATCTCCCACACTCTATGCAATGCAGAGGTCACAATCGGGAATATCATTAAAAACTTGGGGGGGCGGGGCCTATTCATTCCGGGACTCTACGCATGCGCAATGGCCCCAAACTGTCAGCCTGCACTTTGCTGGCCAACTCAATTGTTGGCTGGACAGAACAAGGCCCCCATGAGCATTCCCGGGCCAGCCCTGACACCTCGCCACCCCTCCAGTCCAGGAGCGCCCCAATCTTCAGCCCCCTTTCCCCCAGCAGTGAGGATTTCCCCTCCCACCCGGCAATCATCCACCCCAATCGCTGGCCTTTCTCTCGCCTCGATTGATTCCCATGCAGAATGACAATGGGACCCCCTGCCCCCCCCCCGCCAAACAATGACCGCGAGGCCCCACCCCCTTGGCACTGCACCATGCCTGATGGGCAGTGCCAAGATGCCCCCTGGGCATGGGCACTTTGCCCCTAGGGCAGTGCCAGGGTGCAGGCTGGCACTGCCCGGGTGCACATGCCCATGGGGCACCACCCCCACCCCCCCTTCCCCTCCACTGCCTAACCCCCTGGGGGGTCCTGATTGCCTAACTGGCCCTTCACTCCAGTGGGGTCGGGCCGCTAGTTTCCCAAAAGTGGGGAGCTGGTCTGCACCCGCTGAAGTGAAATTGTATTGGCAGGGTGGGAGATGCTAGCAGGCCTGGAGACTTCAGTCCCGGGCCGATAATCACATTTAACTAGATTTGAATGACTTACCTGCTGTTCCCGCTGGTTTCCAGCATGGTCATGACTGCGCCGGATATCTGGTGCTGGGAGATGCGTGCGCCTCGGCAACGCATGTGGTAAAAAATTAGCGCGGTGGGATAGGGGAATCGCCCGCGGTGTCTTTGACTTATTTGTCAGCAGCTCCTGAAGCCATCTGTTTTAATCGCAGCATTCTTTAGCACGATTTTATGACTTTTTTAAAACTCTGCTCTTGCTTGCTTTTGATTTGGCCAACACCCTGGTTGCTCACCTTTCCCGACTGACTTAACCCAGTTCGAGTCCTCTTGAGACGCTGTCCCGACCACAGAATAGACAGAGCCATGTGCTGCAATCTCACCATGAGACATCTTTCTGCTTACTTGCTCTTTGTTGGAGCACAAGCTCAGTGACTTGTGTCTCCAAAGCTTTTCTTCACAGTCACCAATATCCCATATCGTAACTTTGTTGCGGCGTGATCAAAATATCGAGGATCCTCTCATGCCACGTTGCATGATCTAAGGCTGTTCACCATACTGTACCTGCACTTAATCTTGCTGCCACTTCCTTACCACTACTGATACCCATGCTTGTGTTATTATAATGATACAACACCTTGGATTTATTTCCTGCACAAGGCACCAATCACTCATGACAGATTGGGGAAACATGTTTATTAAGACAAGGCAGATGAGAACCGTTCTATATAGAGATAAAGCTCGAAGACATCAGTGAGTAATCCGGACTTGAAATGTTAGCTCTGTTCTCTCTCCACAGGTGCTGTCAGATTTGCTGGGTGTTTTTTGTTTTTGTATGTTTGGTTTGATTTGATTTATTTGATTTATTATTTTCACATGTATTAGCATACAGTGAAAAGTATTGTTTCTTGCGCGTTATACAGACAAAACATACCGTTCATAGAGAAGGAAACGAGAGAGTGCAAAATGTAGTGTTACAGTCATAACTAGGGGGTGTAGAGAAAGTTCAGCTTAATGCAAGGTAAGTCCATTCAAAAGTCTGGCAGCAGAAGGGAAGAAACTGTTTTTGAGTCGGTTGGTACGTGACCTCAGACTTTTGTATCTTTTTCCCGATGGATGAAGGTGGAAGACAGAATGTCCAGAGTGCGTGGGGTCCTTAATTTTGCTGGCTGCTTTGTCTACACTTCCCGCTGCCTTGGCAGAGTTCTGTTCAAAGCAAAAGTGAAACTAAGACTTGATCACATAACATAGTTCCCTTCTGGTAATGTCATCTCTTAAAAGCACAATTACAGCATTCCCCACTTTAATGATGTTGTCATGGACACATGGAGAGGTACTGGCAGGAAGGAGATCATATTTCTGGCAGAGGATAGGAAGCCATCCAGACTAAGCTGCCAGAGTGAGTGGGTAGCACCACCAGAGTGAAATAAAACCTCCTGAGGTAGTGCTCCTAGCTCATCACAATTTGGAGTTGAGTACCTGGAAGACATAAAACCATAGAAAAGTTACAGTGCAGGAGGAGGCCATTTGGCCCATCTTGCCAACAGCCCTGAAGCTCTATCTCTTGGGCCCTAACCTTATGAGGAGAGCCCTCCACTCTTCTCTGCCTATCTTGCTCATGCTGCAGAGTTAGTGGCCTTGCGGCCATTGTGGATACCTTTGCAAGGTAATGTTACTTTCTGCCTCTCTGTGGTCAGCAAAAAACCCAGATTCCTCCAAAGACTCAACACAGCCCTTCCACCAACTTCACCTCCATCAGTCGAAAGCACCTAAATGGCTGCTTGTTGGTTGACCTTTTGCTTAATGTGCACTTGTTTCTAGAGTGCAGAAGGAAGGCATTTTGTGCATATTTGTTGACCAGTATGTTGGTGCTGCATTAGCCTATTGATGACATAATCGTGCACATTCAATGACTTCCATAGAAGGCATTGCTGCTTGATGTGGGCCTGTGGGAAGCAATCCACCAACATCCCTGCCCCACGCTACAATCTACAAGTAGGCCTGAATAAAACCACTAGAAGAATTAATTTTATGCCCAACAGTACTCCTTTTCCCTGTGTTATATGCTCTAAATTACACAACTAAACTTTGTTTGGCAGCCAGCAATAAATGCAGTAAACTTTACAGACAAGCCATTGTACTTAAATCACAATTATAGCTCTGATCAATGGTAGTTTGAGGATATCTTTTATCTCTTGTGTTAAATGGCAGTCTGATGTCTGGTGCTGTTTGCTGTTCTTCCTCCCTGTCTCTTACTTTATTATGGTGGATAGTTGTGTTTTTATTTTGTGCTGTTGAGAAGACAAAAGTAGGTTTCAGAATTTTCAAAGTGGATCTGTAATACTAGAGGTGAAACCTTGTTAGATGTCATCGTTTGCTGTAGACTTCCTAGTCTTGGAGTCAAAGTTGTGGGTTCAAGCCAGAAATTTGAGCATGTAATCGAATTGGCACTCTCAACTGTCCAAGAGAGTCATTCAGGTAAGACTTTAAACCAAGGCATCATCTGCCTTTTCAGCCTGATGGAAAAGACCCCAAGACCAGGAATAATCCATCAGGCAACACCTAAGACCTCTAAAAGAGATGATCTGATCATCTTACGGTGGCACATGACGCCTGGGACCCAGGTTCAATTCCTGGGAGTGTGGAGTTTGCACATTCTCCCCATGTCTGTGTGGGTTTCCTCCGGTTCCTTCCCACAGTCCAAAGATGTGCGGGTTAGGTTGATTGGCCATGCTAAATTGTCCCTTAGTGTCAGGGGGATTACCAGGGTAAATACGGGGGTAGGGACTGGGTGGGATTGTTGTTGTAGGCTCGATGGGCTGAATGGGCCCTTTCTGTACTGTAGGGATTCTTTATTTAATTGCTGTTTATGGGATCTTGTGTGTGAATTGACTACCAAGTTTATAATTTGCATTACAAAAGTGAATACATTTCAAAAAGTCCTAATATCATGGAAGGTTAACAGTAAATACAACTTAACTTTTTTTAGTTTAGTACATCTTTACTAATCATTACCAAAAAATTCAGGGCTGAGATTTTCCAGGAAATCGGCAAAGACCGACAGCAGGTGGGAAAAGTGGGATCGAAACTGCCGACATCAATGGCGGCTTTCTCCACCGCACAGTCCAGGACTTTGAAAAGAAACCTTCAAAGATCAGGTCCCACATTGTATCATTGGCGGGGTGGCCTCTGATTTAGAAGTTTAGTTTGGCCACATTTGGAATATTGCGCACAGTTCTGGTCACCACACTACAGAAGGATGTGGACACATTGGAGAGGGTGCAGAAAAGGTCTACCAGGATGTTGCCTGGTTTGGAGGATATTGGCTATGAGGAGAGATTGGACAAACATGGTTTGTTTTCACTTGAACATCGGAGGCTGAGGGGCCATGTGTTAGAAGTTTGTAGTATTGAGAGATATGGGTAGTTTGGACAATCGGAGCCTTTTTCCCAGGGTAGAAATTTCAATTACTGGGGGATGTAGATTTAAGGTAAAAGGGGGAAGTTTAAAGGAGATGTGAAAGGCAAGTTTGTTTTTTACACGAAGGGTGGTAAGTGAATGGAATGCACTGCCAGAGGAGGTGGTAGAAGCAGATACAAAAGTAACATTTAAGAGGCATCTTGACAGATTCATGAATAGAGGGATGCAGACTGCATGGAGGCAAACGTTCTTTAGTTTAGAAAGGTGTCATTTGTCGGCACGGGCTTGGTGGGCTGAAGGGCCTCTTTGTTCTTTGTTCTTTGATTTGTCCACCCCACAAGCAACTTAGACAACCAAGGATCAGGACGTCATTTGTAAAGACCGTTTTAGAGTTGAAAGAGCAAAGCAGTTCACCCTGGGAATCCCACAGCACTGTCCCATGAGGGCAGTGCCCAGGCATGACCCACTTCTCTCTGAGCTCTGCACTTACCAGGGCTTCTCTGGGAGGTCTGCTCACCTAGGTGCACACCTTAGGAGACTAGTTGTGCTTCATACCGTTTTACCCTCACACTCCAATGGATGGATTTTCTGACAGTGGTGGCTGTGTTAAGTCGGGTGTGGGGACCTGATAATGACATTTAACATTGAAAAACCTGCCCCGTTACTGATGGGGGAGGGGACAATTGCATCATGTATTTATGCCAATGTAAAATGCAACTTCTCCGTTCTCACAATATTTTCCGCTCCCATCACCTAACCAATGTGTGGAGATACGGGCGTTGTGGTGGGCACAGTACGAAGTCTCTCAATGCCAGGCAAAAGTCCAACAGGTTTATTTGGAATCACGAGCTCTGGGAGCACTGCTGATGAAGGAGCAGCGCTCCGGAAGCTCGTGATTCCAAATAAACCTGTTGGATTTTATCCTGGTGCTGTGAGACGTTGTACTGTACTCTAACCAATGCGAAGGGGAGCAGAAAGTCCCACCCAATGAGTTGATTTCTGCTATTCAGTTAGGGCAGGGGAAGGTGGAGTTTCGTTTATTCATTGATAGTCAAGAGATTAACAAGTAGCTCAGTCACTGGCAATTACATTGCATAGCTAGCTACCATCCAACAACTGCTGGATCCTATCTTCCAAGTTTTCTACTTCCCACTGTTTTATAATTGAAATTCCTATTCCGAGCTCCAATTGCTTTTGTGTAACTCATAAGAAGTTTACATCCTTTAAAACTTTTGTGACAAAAGTCCTCATGAGGACTTGCTGTGTAGTGTTCCAACAGCCATCTAAATTTGGTATATACTTAGTGAAAAACACTTGTTACTAATTATGATGTCTAATAAACCTCAAAAGGCTGGTTTTGTTTATGGTCTCACATACAACAAAATCTACAATATAACAAGTTCTTGCCTGTTTTGATAAGGTTTTGATAAGTCCATGAGAAAGTGTTGCAAGACAGTAGTATAAGCATGACATTCATCATGTACCCTTGAAATCTCTGATCACCTTCATGGTTATAAAGTTGTTGGATTTTTGTCTTTTTACTAAAAACAATCACTGATTGATTGTCTGTTTACTGCTATCCCCATCCGGGGTTGTTTCAAATTGAAAAATGTAATCAGCTACAAGATGGTGTTTTGCTTCCCTGCTAATGTAACCCTGTGGTCTTCAGACTGTTTCCATTAACTTACTGCAGGGCCGTTAAATTGTTGCTCATCAAGAAACTATAAACAGAGCTATTAATCTTCAATCGCACAGTTTAATTTATTTAAATATTTAATATAATAGAAATAGATACAGTGCCTCTCACTGGTTTGATATTTATGTGAGCATCACAGATTGGGAGCTTGGTAATAATTTTTGACAATATTTTTTGAGATTACATCTTAATGAATGAAATTTTTTGTTTGCAAACTTGCAGCAGTGCAAAAGGAGCTCGTGGCAAGGGGAAGGTGGGCGGTCGTTGGAAGTAATAATGAATTGGGACATCAACAAAGGAAGCCCCATCTTCTGATATATCTTCCAACTATAGACTAGATTTTGAGAGGAAAAAATGCAAAACATTAAAATGATTCACAATGGCGTCATCATGAAATGGTTCACTTTTTAATGTGGAGAATTAAATAAACAATATTCTGTCTGCATTAGTTATTATTACTTCATATCTCAATTTCTGTGGCGTTTAATATATATTTTTCAGAAATATGAATGGATTCAAATTAGTTTACTGCCCAACTAAAGTATGTGTTTCAATGTCATCACATTGGGAAGTAATGTTTTTGCTGATTTCAGTGGGGGAAAAAATTGTAAATGTGCACATTAAAACATTATTTACAAAATTACGTGAGTGGTCTAATACCTTCACAGGCACAGAATTTATTTCAAGGTAAAATTTGTTTCATATAAAGTACAGCAGAAAATTCTGTGCATATTCTGGTAAATTGATCTACATAAACAATAGACAAGTTCTGTTTCCAACCAGAACTCAATTTTTGAACTGTATGAAAGAATTAACAAGAGTTTTTTTTTAAAGCTCGCTCACTCTCCCACAGAAATGGGCTAGTGGGCTTGGTTATAAATAAACCATAAACGTGCCAGCCTGTTCCTCCTCCACCACCATTTAACTCTGGCTTTGTATTTGTGGCTCCGATACCTGCCTGAGGCATTTGCCTAGTACAAATTGTGTGCTGAGAGAGACTGCTAAGCAGATTGTGCACCATGCATATTCCAGTAAGTCAAGAGAAAGTGACCCCAGATTGGTTAAAACCTGAAATTATTTTTGTGGGGCCAGATGTCCTCTGCTGGTGCCAAACAGGTCACCTACAGGCCATCAGGGAGTCAGCTGGAGATTTGTAGACACCTGTTTGAGGCATGCACATCACCATTGGCTTAGTATAATATACCTAGTTCTCAAAATACCTGGGATGTCCCATCAACGACTGTAAGCCAGTGGGACTTATCACTGGGCAAATGCCTCCTTCCTACAAAAAGATAAATCTAATAATTGTGATTTATCAGAATGCAATCATTTGAGGATTGTTATAAAGGTATTTGAACGTGGTTCTGGTGAAAGTGTGGATACAGTTTGGGGTCTATGATCTGACATGATAAAAACTGACAGAATACACACAGTAATGCTAAGAATTGAGATACCTACTTAAACACTCTTGAAGCTTTGCATGCTTGGAGTATATGCTATCAATTAAGACAGCAAGGTCAATTCACTACACATGACCTTCTGCTCATGTTTGCCACAAGAGCACAACAATATTTTGGATAAGGAGCTTGACACTCCCAGGATGAGATTGCAGACCTGGGGGGGGGATAAGAGAGGAGAGAATGAGGAGTGAGTAAAGGCTCTGGGGAATTATGAAAGGAATGGGACCTGGTATCTGATTGCCGAGTACTGGCAGCGACAAATTTTCTCTGGATTATTTTAACTTGAGTTAAATGTAGACTGTGAGTTTGACATAATGGCCTGCTATTCAGTTATCATTTAGCTGGATGAATAATTAAAATCATACAACAATATTTTGGTGTTTGACTCCTTTTGAAATATGAAGATGATTTTGTAAAAACAGTTTGTTAATAGATCTGTTTTGTCCTCCCCAGGGATTTTTTTTATCAGGATAAGGAAAATATTCAGATTCTATGTTTGCAAGGATGTCTGTTTTAATTAATCTGTTCTCATTACTAAATAAAATTTAATAAAGTAATTGCAACAAAATTAAAGAAAATATTGGAGCATGCAGTTAAGATTGTGCCACATGCTTTGTTTATATGGAAATTTTCTTAGTTAAAGTTTATTTATTAGTCACAGGTAAGGCGTTAACACTGCACTGAAGTTACTGTGAAATTCCCCTAGTTGCCACACTCCGGCGCCTGTTCGGGTCAATGCACCTAACCGGCAAGTCTTTCAAACTGTGGGAGGAAACCAGAGCACCCGCAAAACCAGAAACCCACGCAGACAATGGGAGACGGTGCAGACTCCACACAATGACCCAAATTGGGAATTCGCAGTGAGGCAGCAGTGCTAACCACTGTGCCACCATACTGCCATTAAGCACAATAACCTAGTATTGATTTAGAATAATATTACATTTTTGTTTGGCACAGTGGTTAGCTCTGCTGCCTCACAGCGCCAGGGACCTGGGTTCCATTCCGGCTTAGGGTGACTGTGTCTGGACTCTGCACGTTCCCCTCCGTGTCTGTGTGGGTTTCCTCCGGCTGCTCTGGTTTCCCCCCACAGTCCAAAAATGTGCGAGTTAGGTTGATTGGCCATACTAAGTTGCCCCTTAGTGTCAGGGGGACTAGCAGGGTAAATATATGGGGTCACGGGGATAGGGTCTGGGTGGGCTAAATGGCCTCCTTCTGCACTGTAGGGATTTTATGATTCTATTCTATGAATATAAAATAAAGGATGAGACTGCAGTTTGTGGGTTGATTATCTGACTTAGCACTCGCATGCAGAACAACATGCACTCAATTTCAAAATCAGGGATGTGGGTATGATATTCAAGAGGCCAAAATCAACTCCTACTGATCACCATGCTCAAATTCTGAATGTGCCCACACGATGCGCCAGGTTCTGCCCTGGGATTGCTTTCTTCCTTGCATCTATCGTTGATTATTTAGAGCAATAGAATGAAACAAAAAGAAGCAGCAGAAACATCGTCATCAGCATCCGCCTTTTAACTTCAATAATAAAGCAAAAAAGGCTAAATCAATAACACTGTAACAAACAAAGGGAGGATGAGAAATAATTATTGAAAAAGTACATTCATTCAGAGAAACGCAGGATAGGGTTAGATGGAATAATTGATTGAAAACCAACCTGGATTGGTTCCCCTTTGACTTCACCTTTGGGCGCAAGGAGCCATGGGCAAGCAATCCATCCGTATCAGAAACTCACGATAATAAGGAATCTGACCTGCAATTCCATGAATGACTATGCAAGAGCAATTTTTCAAACATCTGCTTTTCTTGCAGTTTCAAATATCAGAAATCCAGGCTCTGATTTAATACACTTGATTATTAGTCTACAAAAACTTTCCAGCCATTAATTTCAAAGGATGGGAAATCAATTGGGCCATGATTGAGGTATGCTTTACTCCTGCCCCAGAGATCACAATTTTCAATTCAATTACTGCAACAAGAGTACACATCAGTGAAATGACATAAGAAATAAAATAGAATTGCGAGCAGGGTGCACTGAGATTGTGGTTATGATTATGACAGTAGAGGCCAGATTTTTCCTAGTAGAGTTGGGAGCTCGATACTCAGATGAATGTCAGGTCCCAACACCATCTCATAAGAATTGGGAACAGAAGTAGGCCATTTGCCCCGGCAAGTTTGTTCTGCCATTCAATGAAATCATGACTAATCTGATACGATAATCCTCAACTCCACTTTCGCACCTTAGCTCCATAACCCTTGATTCCCTTTCTGATTAAAAATCTGTCTGTGTCAACCTCGAACATACTTAATGATCCAACCTCTACAGCTCTCTGCGGTAAAGAATTCCACAGATTCACTACCCTCCAAGAGAAGAAACCCTTCCTTACCTTTGTCTTAAATGGATGACCCCTTACTCTGAGATTATGCCCTGTGGTCCTAGAATCTCCCACAAGGGGAAACAGGCTCTCATCATCTACTTTGTCAAGTCTCCTGAGAATCCTGTATGTCTCAATATGGCCACTCTCATTCTTTTAAACTCCAATGAGTGCAGGCCCAACCTGCTCAACCTCTCCTCATAAGAAAATCGCTACACACCTGGGATCAACCTTTTCTGGACTGCCTCCAATGCCAGTATATCTTTCCTTAGATAAGGAGGTCAAAACTATTCACGGTTTTTCAGGTGTCATCCAACTAGCGCCTTCTACAGTTTTAGCAAGACTTCCCTATTTTTGTACTCCCGTTTGTACTCCATTCCCTTTGAAATAAAGGTCAATATTCCATTCGCCTGAGTTGGATCACTCTTGCGACTCTATCTTTAAATTTAAATGGCCTGATTGGACCTGTGCCCAATTAGAGATGCGGATGCCTCCAGGAGTTGTCCTGCTTGTCTAGCTCACAGCGGAGGCAGGCGGCAGCCATGTTGTGGACTGCTGCTACCTTGCTGACAGCACCTGACAGGACCAGGAGGGTAAAGACGAATCAAAGTGGCCACGGACACCAAATCAAGGTACAGATGGTGTTGTGGGAAAAAATCCACTTGTAGTCAGACTTCGAGATTCAGAAAATACAATTTATTAAACGGAGCTCCAGGAGATAAGGCACATGTTCGTAGAACACCTTTTCTCACTAGTATGTCGGGAGCGGTTCATTTTTATACCCTTTTATTTTTATACCTTTTACACACATTTCCTCATGTTTACATAAGTACAAACAGGTATAGACATTTAACATTTTATGAATGGGTACATCTCCTTATGTCTGTATCTATCAATGGCTAGTTTCGTCTCGTTCAGGTGCTAATCGGTTCCCTCCCATTCATATTTTCCCGCGTTCCTCTAACGTTAATCTAAGCTCTTTGTTTCGGGTTTTCCTTATCTTAAAAGATGTCTTGACCCTTGGCTTGGCTTCCTGAGGTGTTTGTTTGCTATGAGTCACTGTCTGTGATTTGGAAATGGCTTGTCTGTTAGGTTTTGACTTAAAGTGATTTCTGAACAGCGGGAGCCTGTGTCTGCTTTTCTGGCTTCTTTCCCAGTTAACCCTTTATGTGCCAGGCAGCCATTTTAAAGTGTGCTTTCTTGTATTGCCATTTTAAAGTGTGCTCCCTTGTATTTTTCCCCTTACAGATGGAAACAAATTTTCTCTTGCCCCATAGCAACCATCCATCAGAGTGTTCAGACTCACCCAGAAAAGAGATTGAAAATCCCATGCTGTTCTGAACAGGCTCCTTAAGGAGATTAAGGGACTTACTTGGTGGGGAACTGTTTCCCGTTCCCCCACCTCCACAAAACTATAAAAATCGCAAACTGTACCCAAGGCAGTGGGATCAAGTTTTGAAATGACTGGGCACCCATTGCCACTTGCATTGGCAATTGATAATCCAGCCCTAAGTATCAGGAGGACCAATTGTGAAGTTCTGTTGCATAAACTTAGCTTGTGAACCCTCGAGTATAGCAGATTGAGCAGTGGTTTAATTGAGGAATTTAAACTGTCAAACACATTCGATAGGGTAGACACAAATAACGTATTTCCTCTTCTCCCCACGTCCAGCCCCGATCGGCCCCCCTCCCCATGGCGAGCCCTGATTGCCTCCCTCCTTCACCCACCGATCATTGTGCGCATTTCAGCCCTCCTGCCGGTATTTCCTGGCCTGCTGCAGCGGGCCAGCGCCCAGGAGAAGGCAGACAAGGCCTCGGGTTAAGGTTTGATCTGAAAGACAGAACCTCCAGCAGCGCAGGATTCATAGAAGAAGGAATAGGCCATTTGGCCTTTTGAGCTGATCATCAAATTCAATATCCTGATCCTGCCTTTCCCCATATCCCTTGACTCCTTTATGCCAAGCGTTATATCTAATTTCTTCTTGAAATCACATAACATTTTGGCCTCAATACTTTCTGTGGTAGAGAATTCCACAGATTCCACTCATTTCTCACCTCAGAGTAAAAGGTTTCGATTTTGATTTGATTTATTATTGTCACATGCATCAACGTACAGTGAAAAGTATTGTTTCTTGCGCGCTATACAGACAAAACATACCGTTCATAGAGAAGGAAAAGAGAGAGTGCAGAATGTTAATGTTACAGTCATAGCTAGGGTGCAGAGAAAGATGCAAGGTAAGTCCATTCAAAAGTCTGACAGCAGCAGGGAAGAAGCTGTTCTTGAGTCGGTTGGTACGTGACCTCAGACTTTTGTATCTTTTTCCCGACAGAAGAAGGTGGAAGAGAGTATGTCCGGGGTGCGTGGGATCCTTAATTATGCTGGCTGTTTTGCCGAGGCAGCGGGAAGTGTAGACAGAGTCAATGGATGGGAAGCTAGTTTATGTGATGGACTGGGCTACATTCACGACCTTTTGAAGTTTGTAGTTTGCTCCATATCTTCAAACTATGATCCTAGTTCTGGACTCCACCACCATCAGCAACATTCTTTCTGAATCTACCTTGTCTAATTCGCTCAGCCAGCCTTGATATCTGCTCTCAAGTCCTGGAACGAATCTTGAATCCATATCCTACTAACCGGGAGGCAAGAATGTTGCCCACTGAGTCACTGAATAAATCATAACCCACAGAAAAACAGCTGTTTCCTGAACCTTCTGAATCTCCATGTATTTCATGTGGGCAGGTCAAGTGTTGAAAGTACATATATCAGCGACTCTTAATTAAGGCAATCAAAAGATGTCGTTTCCAAAAGCTAACTCAAAACTCTCGAGGACATGTTGAACCACACAGAGTGAATTCTAAATCTCACATCACATAGAACTGTGACATGATGCATCTTTTTCGACAGGAGTTGGTTTGTCACTCTGAAAAAACACAAGTGCTGGGAGGTTTGACAATATGGTATTCTCAGTTGCTAGGAAATAAGGGTAAAGTCAAAGGGTCTCTGGAAGGAGTGATAGTCATCAACTAAACACTGCCAGCTAAAAGTTATTCTGTTCCTTGTGCTAGGTGTAAAATGATAATAAGTGAATGGATACTAGACTTAGAACATCGTAAATTGAGACAAACACACAGGAATCGTATTCTTAAAGCTCCTGAAATTTCACGGTCAACTAATAATACTTATGGTCTCTATGATGAAGCTGCACAACAACAGTGCTGACACTTTACATCATTGGTTGTAAAGCACTTTGAGACAGCCTGAGGGCATGAAAAGCATATAAATGTTTCCTTTCTTTGAATGGTCTGCTTCTCATTATGACAACAGCATGCAGGAAGCAAATTCTACAAACTCCACAAGTTATTTCCCATGTCAGTCTTCAGGTACGGACATGATGGCACACTGATTAGCAGAGGACCTGCGTTCAATTCCTGGCCTGGGTCATTGTCTGTGCGGAGTCTGCATGTTCTCCCCTATGTCTGTTTGAGCTTCCTTCAGATGCTCCGGTTTCCTCCCACAGTCTGAAAGACATGCTGGTTAGGGTGCATTGGCCAGGCTAAATTCTCCCTCAGAGTAACCCGAACAGGAGCCGGAGTGTGGCGACTAGGAGATTTTCACTGTTACTTCACAGCAGTGTTAGTGTTATCCTACTTGTGATTATTAAATAATATTACTTAGGTAATAAGCGGAGCAAAATGACCAAAGAGGAACTAAAATCTTCTAACTCCATTCTCATAACAGTTTTGTTTTTAGTAAATGGTTAATTCAGCCCCCCCCCCCCCCCCCCCCCCCCCCCGCCCACCCCCCCAATGTTAAATGAAGGGAGAAGCTAGAGTAGATTATTTTCACATGGAAGATTGTTACAATGAGGAATGCCCTACAACAGTAGAAGCAGAACTCACAATGCTTTTAAAGGCAAATGGATAGTATCTAAGCGAGAAGAACGTACAGGATGAGTGGGAAAGACAGATGGAAAATGGGCTGAGTGACTGACACTTCCAAAGAGTCGCCAGAGATGCAATGGGTCAAATTACCTCCCAACATGTGTAAAAATACTTTAATTTTAAAACGTAAATGAACAATTGAAAGGATTGTAGTTTGGAACATTTCAGTCATAAAGATGGATAAAGTGATTTAAAAAGCTGGTTAAGTTATACGCCTGAGCAAAGGTTTGCACATGGCACAAAACGCCAAGATAAAACGGCTTTGACTGAACAATCTTGATGTTAATCGTGGCGATATATTAATTTGAATATGAAGAAATCACATCTGCCTGCTCTAAAATCCATCTCAGTAATGGAAACTTTCTTACTGCTGCCCTACTCTGATCAGACAAACTAGAATGGCTCAACTGAGGTAACAATCTATCAGTGTTTCTTGAACAGAAGCGAGAAAGCAGAGAGGTAAATTATTTACAGAAGTATTTCCCTTTCAATTTTACAAAACTTGACTGTCAGACAAAAGGAAATCAAAACAGTGCCTGCTGTTTAAATATTTTCACTGGATTCAGGGGGAAGATGAAATGAATGCTTCCTGTCCTTTACTGATCTCATACGAATTAAAAGTACAATTTATTAATGCTGAAAAAGTTAAGTATTGTTCAGACGGGTAACAGCTGGGACTCAGATTAACTCCGATATTTTATTACCAGTGCAAGTGAGGCCACTTCCCTTGTAGAATTTTAGCAGTTGCTTGTCAAGTTGATTGAATGAGTGTTTCAATATTTGTTTTATTACGTCTTCTGTTTGTCTAAATATTTAACCCAGGAGCTATTTTCCAAAACTAGTAACTGAAATGCTATTTCCTTCGATTTCATAGTAACGAATACTTGGCATACTCGCCTCTCCCAGTGTGAAGCCACATTCAAAGGGAGTGCAGGTCAGACACAGGTCTACAACTGTGCTTATTCTCCAGCACATGCTTATACTTCCAGTGCGATTCCCTACTGGGAATGTAGGGTCAGTAACTTGTTCTCTTTTGAACACTAAAACATTTGACTGTTCAGAGTTAGAGGGGCAGTGAATCAGTTTAATTTGTGGCCCTTACAAGCCATGCCATTGCTCCAATTGCTCTGAATCAATGGGCCCAGTTGAAAGATGAAACGTGAGCAGAAAGTGTCAGAAAATACTCGTTAAGTCAGACAGCCTCTGTGGAGGGAGAAGCAGAGTTAACATTTCAGGTTGATGAGCTTTCATCAGAATTAGTTGAAAGTTATCCTTTTCACTCAAAAACATAATGGAGCAGATCCTCTGATCTTGAATTTGGACCAGAGCGTGATGCAAACTTTAATTGGCCTGCATTTCCAGAATGATGGAGAGGGTCTTCAGCAAAGCCAAAATGTCTCCAGACCCCCAATTCCAGAAGTCCTACCCCTGTACACAGCAACCACAGGGGGAGGAAGGGGGGTGGGGTGGAATAGTAGTAGGTTGCAATTTGTACATCTATGGTTCACAGAGGCAGCTGCACATATAAAATTACACCTGCCTTCAAACAGATCCAAATCTTTGTTAGTGGGATGTCCAAAACATGACTTGTGGGCTTTACACTTTTTAAGAGAAAATCTAAACCTACCAGATTACTTAGGAGGTAGGGATGGTGGGGGTACCCTTTTTTCAGAGTAAGGTATGCATTTGGAAAAGTCCAGGGACACCTTTGAGAAAGGCCAAATGCCCTTTGGGATTGTTCAAATTAGACATAAATGTGCATTAAAAAGTGGATAAACTGATTGGAACTGTCAAGCTATTGAGACATTTAAATCCCCTTTAAATCGGCCTTCAAATTGAAAGAAAAAATATTCAGTTAAAAAAGTCAGTACTTGCTATTTCACTCTCTGCTAGCATAAACACGAGGGTCGTAATTATAGAATTTATGCTGCATGGCTAATTGCACAACCTATGATTACCACAGTAGGGTGCCTGTCAGACTCGATGGGCCGAATGGCCTCATTCTGTGCTGTAGGGATTCTAAGATTCTATGACATCATCAAGATTCCATCTTAGCATATTTCCTAAGGTCTGCCCATGGTGGAAAATGGATTAATTGGCAGGAGGGTGTGAGGGCAAATAGTGGTGGTTGGGGACATAGGTTGACATGAGTTGACATGAAACTGGCATATGGGGCTATAAAGGGGAATTGGGGTGGGTAGAGGGACATAGATTGGCGTAGAGGATCTGAGGGTCATGATAAATGGATGGGGGAGATGAAGTGGCAAGAGCTGGCATGGGGAGTGTATGTGTGGGATATAAGGGTGTTAGAAGGCTGTTCTCTGTTTTATTTATTTCCTTATAAGTCCAAGATCACTGAGGTGCGCCTTTCAGGGAGCCCACATGCGCACCTTCCATCCCCCCTCCCTCACCCACTCCCCCCACCCCCCCACCTCCAGAGGGTCAGTTTGTCAGGAGTTGGGCTTGTGTAGTCAGGAATTTCTCTGAGCTCCTGACACAAGAGTGAAAATTCAGGTCCTTGTCCCCGGTTGAGATAAGACTCTGATCCACTGGCAGAATAATCTCCTGGCTGGATCGGAACTTCCTTCCCAGCGAGTGGCCATCAAAGGAGAGAGAAATAAAGGAAGTGAAGGGTGGAACATCCAGCGCAGCTCAAATCTTCCTTGCTCCATCATCAAATCCGAGGCAGAAAATAGTTGAAAAAGATGGTGCATTTCCTTTCACGAAGAACAAAGAAGAGCAAGGAACAAAGGACAATGAAAAATATAGCACAGAAACAGGCCCTTCAGCCTTCCAAGATCGTGCCAATCATGATGCCCAAACTAACAACAAAAAAACCCTTCTGCCCTTACTCAGTCCGTATCCCTCTATTCCCTCCCTATTCATGTACCCATCCAGATGCCTCTTAAATATTGCTAATGTGCCTGCTTCCACCATCTCCTCTGGCAGCGCATTCCAGGCACCCACCACTCTCTGCATGAAAAACTTCCCCTGCACATTTTCCCTTTCTCATCTTGAACCTGCGCTCCCTTGCAAAGGGAAGAAATCTGACTTGACATTCTCCTTCCAATCAAACTGACTGTTATGGCAAAGGAAGAAGTATCCGAGTGGGTCAATGTTTTGTCAGCATTAATACATAAAGATGAGTCTTGTAATTATTTTATACAGTGTGTATATAACAATATTTCTTTGAGACTGGCATCTGTTGATCATTTAATGTTCCCAGGGAAGAGGGTGGTTGGATGCAGGAGGTGAGGGTTATCAAAGGTGTGTAGCAGGAGAGTTGAACGATGATAGGAGAGATGTGACACAGAGGAAAAGACAAAGTGCAAAAAGAAAGACTTGCATTTACGTAGCACCCTGAAGCCCCAAGATGCATGACGGCCAACAAAATACTTGTGATGCCGGAAAAGCAGCAACCAATTTGCACACAGCAAGATTCCACACGCAGCTATGATCAGATGATCTGATTAAGTAAGGTTGACTGAGGGTAAGGATCGGCCTGGACAGCAGGATAACTCCCCCGCTCTTCCAAATAGAGGCGTTAGATCTTTCCATCCACTTGAAAGAGGAGACAGGGCCTTGGTTTAACATTGCAACCTGAAGATAACACCTCAGGCAGTGCAGCACTCCCTCTGCACTGGAGTGCCGGCTTAGATTTTTGTGCTCATGCCTCTGGGGTGGGATTAGAACCAACAATCTTCTGACGCAGAGGCAAGTGTGCTACTCACCAAGTTAAAGCTGACTTTCAAAGACCTGATTGCACCATCACAAGTCGAGGGAAGGACTTCAGCAGAGACACACCATGAAGCTGTGAATAGAATTCAAGGTGTGTTTGGTTAACTCTTCACAGCTTCGGGAGCCCTGACAATGTGCTTCCACGGGCTCATACTTTTCACCTTAGGACTCTACATCTGCAATTCTCAGGCTCTCCCCTCACAATCCACTTGCCAAATACAATTTGACCTCAGATTTTAGATATCACTCTAATCAAACACATAGGGTGGAATTCTCCAGCCATTCACACCTCGCTGCTGCTGCAAGTGAAGATGGAGAATTTGACACAGAAGCACAAGGGGACTTGGGAGTCCTTGTTCAAGATTCTCTGAAGGTTAATGTGCAGGTTCAGTCGGCAGTTAGGAAGGCAAATGCAATGTTAGCATTCATGTCGAGAGGGCTAGAATACAAGAGCAGGGATGTACTTCTGAGGCTCTATAAGGCTCTGGTCAGACCCCATTTGATGTATTGTGAGCAGTTTTGGACCCCATACCTAAGGAAGGATGTGCTGGCCTTGGAAAAGGTCCAGAGGAGCTTCACAAGAATGATCCCTGGAATGAAGAGCTTGTCATATGTGGAACAGTTGAGGACTCTGGGTCTGTACTCGTTGGAGTTTAGGAGGATGCGGGGGGGGGGGGGGGGGGGAGATCTTATTGAAACTTACAGGATACTAGACAGAGTGGACTTGTAAAGGATGTTTTCACTAGTAGGAAAAATAAGAACCAGAGGGGCACAACCTCAGGCTAAAGAGATGATCCTTTAAAACAGAGATGAGGAGGAATTTCTTCAGCCAGAGAGTGGTGAACCTGTGGAACTCTTTGCCGCAGAAGGCTGTGGAGGCCAGGTCATTGAGTGCCTTTACGACAGAGATAGATAGGTTCTTGATTAATAAGGGGGTCAGGGGTTATGAGGAAAAGGCAGGAGAATGGGGATGAGAAAAATATCAGCCATGACTGAATGGGGAACAGACTCGATGGGCTGAGTTGCCTAATTCTGCTCCTATGTCTTATGGTCTTATGGACACTCAGCCAAATCTCCATTCACTGCAGTGGGACCAGAGAATCCGGGCTATGGCTGAAGTCAGAGGGTCCAGCCCATAATTTAAGTGCTAGTGGATTTGCTGACCAGTAATTTGAAAATGCTAAAGTAAAATATGCAATTTGTTCTTGCAGCATCCACACGATCATCCACTTCAGCATTCACGTGGAGTCCATGGGCGAGATTTTCAGAAAGAAATACTGAGTGCCCAACGGGTGGGAAAACAGGAGATTTTCCTCAGCTGTTTTTTGGGTGAGCATAGTTGAATGAATTTCTGGCATTCTGTGCAACACAAAGACCATCAGGGTATTTACACCAATCGGTCGGGGGGGCGGGCTTATCCCGCCCAAGAGGCCAGCATCAGACTCCTGAGGGGGCCAGTGCGCATGCACCGATATCTCAGCATACTGGGAGATCTGTTGACAAGCACCTACCTGCACCCCTCCCTCCCCAACATCGCCTGCCTGCTGATCGCCAGCCCCAGACTCCACACCCTGATCTCCAGGCCCGAACCCCCCCTCCAATCGCTGTCCCCGACCATTCCCCCCGAACGCCAGTTCCAACCCCACCACCTTGGCTGGGCTCCTGATGGCCAGACCAGACCTGGCCTCTAAGCGTCTCTAGCCACCACCAGCCCCCCCCCCCCCCCCCCATGCAGAGTTCCCCCCCATTCCCTTCCCTCCTACCTGCCTTATCCCCAAACTATCTCTGTCCCTGTCAGGCCCTGACCCCTCATGCCCTGCCCCCTTGACGCTGCCTGGCCCCCACTGGGCACTGCCAGAGTGCCAGGCTGGCAGTACCAGGTTCCCAGACTGGCAGTGTCAGTGAACATTCCTGCCCCTGACTTCTTGGGGAGGCTCAATGGCCTCTGGTCCCATCAGCTAGGCCATCACCAGATCCCCGCTGGTGTGGACCTCCACTGGTGAGTCAGAAGCATTAATGAGCCTGTATCATTGTGTCCCGGGCTCGCTAAATAGATGTAAATCTTGATTTCCATATTGTAATCAGTCTTGTGCTGTTCCCCGTGTGAGGCTGATTATGTAGATAAGAAATGGCCAGGGAAGATTGCCGTTCTTGGGCTCCCGCTGACATTTCCCGGTTCGCTGAGCTACTCGAGCAGTGCAGCGGGCCGGGAAAATCATGCCCAAGTTGTTGAATTTAATATAAGTCAGAGAAAAGCGGAGCAGGGATTTTGAATGTTGAGCATTGTACAATTGTAACACACCGCAGTAACTTTCCGTGGTACGCAATGAACAAGGTGAGAGCACAAATCACATCCAGGCGCACCTGTCCATATGTTTAGAAGGACGGACCTGTGAAGTGGGCCAGTGTTTTTGGTGGGTCCTGCACACAGATAAAATCAGCCACAACTCATTCTGCACATACCAGCCAATTCTGTCCAATTCCTGTGCTGGTCAGCGTAGAGATCGATAGCTCTCAGTAATTGATAGCACCATGGGACGACTACAGTCTTTCCACTTTGAGAATGAATCAAATGCAAACGGGCAGTGAAATTAAACAGTGCCTAGCAAATTTTACCAACAAATGTACCACTGGGCCTGCATAGTTAAGCAAAATATTTCACACTGTTCACAATGGACAGATAAAAGTCTCACATATATATATATATAAAATCACTGCTATTGAGAGACTTCTTTGAGTACTCAATTTCATTCCAGTTTGCAGCACAAGATGGAAAGGCCCTCAGGGTGGATAGTTTAAACTTTTATCTTCCATCACATAGTTCCACTGACCTTTCACGAGACCCTTTTAATGTCACTGTAAGTACTTGTTCGTGGTGGGTCTCAGACTGACAGTGCATTGGTGAAAGAGATATTTCAAAATGGCCTTTTATTCTGTATAGTAAATAATAATGAAAAGCGGAGTTTCCACTTAGACCACCAACCAGCGGCACATTGGTGTGTCATATAGTCATCCTATTTGTCACTGCCACACTGGGAGAGACTCTGGACCTCCATGATAGGTTAACCACTGCAGAGAATGTCTTTCAAGATAGATAAATATCACCACTAAGTGGCATGAAAAAGTGGCAATGGTGTTTGCTTTCTCAGGATGCACAGAAGAAGTGGTCAGGAGCAGGATTAAGAAGTGACTGCTAACTGTCTCCTGTTTCAGACTCAGTAGGTTTTGCCCATGAAATATATGATGCGATGAATTATCACGAGTTTTCTCTCCAAAAATGTGATGGATCATTTACCTTTCCATTTGAGAAAGATTTTTACAGATAGCTAACCCTGCCACATAAGTGGATACAGCCAGCCCTCATCAGTGTAACCTGCTTACAACTATTGGTTATGTGAAAGTATAATATATAATGGCATGCTTGTCATAAAAATTAGCATTAGAAGCCCTCCTTTTGAAAGATGCCAGGCACGGCTCAGAGCTGAGTATTCTCACATTTATGACAGAGGTTAGGGTTCAAGTCCCACTCCAGCATCATCAGCACATAATCCAGATTGATATTGCTAGTAATGCACTGAGAGAAAGCTACACTGTCAGAAGTTCCACCTTTCAAATGCAGTGTTAAATCGAGGCCCTGTCTTGGCATACAATCCATGTCATAATCAAATGGGTATTCCCATTGGTGTTCTGGCCAACATTCATCACTGAGACAGATGGAGCTGGGCATTATCACATAGCTGTTTGTGTGATTTTGTTCTGTGCAAATTAGCTGTCACGTCTCCTACATTAAACTGTGGCTACATCTCAAAACTAACTCATTGGCTGTGAAATGATGGGGTGTGCCAAAGGAAACATAGAAAATAAGAGCAGGAGGAGGCCATTCAGACCTTGGAACCTGATTTGATTTGATTTGATTTATTATTGTCACATGTATTAACATACAGTGAAAAGTATTGTTTCTTGCGCTCCATACAGACAAAGCATACCGTTCATAGAGAAGGAAACGAGAGAGTGCAGAATGTAGTGTTACAGTCATAGCTAGGGTGTAGAGAAAGATCAACTTAATGCAAGGTAGGTCCATTCAAAAGTCTGACAGCAGCAGGGAAGAAGCTGTTCTTGAGTCGGTGCTCAATGCTCCATCATTCATTATGATCATGGCTGATCATTCAACTCAGTAACCTGTTCCCGCTTTCCCTCCATATCCTTTGATCCCTTTAGCCCCAACAGCTATACCCAACTCCTTCTTGAAAACACACAATGTTTTGACCTCAACTGCTTTCTGTGGTAGAGAATTCCATAGGCTTACCACTCTTTGGGTGAAGAAATTTCTTCTCATCTCTGTCCTAAATGGTTTCCTCGTATCCTAAAATTATGACTCCTGGTTCTGGACTCCCCCACCATCGGGAACATCCTTCCTGCATCTACCCTGTCTAGTTCTGTTGAATTTTATAGGTATCTATGAGATCCCCCCCCCCCTCATTTCTCTAAACTTCAACGAATATAATCCTAAATAACCCAATCTTTCCTCATATGTCAGTCCCGCCATCCCAGGAATCAGTCTGGTAAACTTTCACTGCATTCCCTCTATAGCAGGAACATCCTTCCTCAGATAAGGAGACCAAAACTGCACACAATATTCCAGATGCGACCTCACCAAGGCCCAGTATAACTGCAGCAATATATCCCTGCTCCTGTACATGAATCTTCTCGCTATGAAGGCCAACACACCATTTGTCTTCTTCACCATCTGCTGCACCTGCACCCTTACCTTCAGTGACTCTACAAAGGCACCCAGGTCTGGTTGCACAATTCTCTCTCTCAATCTATAACTACTCAGATAATAATCTGCCTTCCTGATTTTGCTACTAAAATGGATAACCTCACACTTATCCATATTATATTGCATCTGCCATTCATTTGTCCAGTCACTCAGCATGTCAAAATCACACTGAAACATCTCTGCATCCTCCTCACAGCTCACCCTGCAACCCAGCTTTGTGTCATCCGCGAATTTGGAAATATTACATTTAATTCCTTCATCTAAACCAGTGGTTCCCAAAGGGTGCGGCGCGCCACACTGGCGCGGCGAGAGAGGATGGCAAGTGTGGCGGGAAGATTCAAGGACAATCAAAGAAACATTTAAACATGGATAGATATTTTTCCAAAGTGAGAGCAAGAGCATCAAGTGATGCTGAGGACCATGTCCCATGATCATATTATAAAGTAGTTGTGTTCTATGTTATGAATCAAGCACTGCTAGGAGTTTTTTTTTGTTTTTGAATGTATTTCTTATCAATAAAAAATTTGGTGTGGCGCGAGCAAATTTTTATTCCGAAAGTGCGGCCCAGTGAAAAGAATTTGGGAACCACTGGTCTAAACCATTAATATACATTGTGAATAGCTGGGGTCCTATCACTGATCCGTGCGGTACCCCACTAGTCACTACCTGCTACTACGAGAAAGACCCAGTTATTCCTATTCTTTGTTTCCTGTCTGGTAACCAGTTTTCTATCCATTTCAATACACTACCCCCAATCCCATGCGTTTTAATGTTACATGCTAATCTCTTATGTGGGATCTTATTAAAAGCCTTTTGAAAGTACGAGTAAACTACATTCACTGGTCCCTCTCCATCAACTCTACTAGTTATATCCTCAAAGAATTCCAGTAGATTTGTCAAGCATGATTTCCTTTTCGTAAATCCATGCTGACTCTGTCCGATCCTGCCATTGGTTTTAAGCACTCTGCTATTAAATCTTTTATAAAGGACTCTAACATTTTTACCACTACCAACATCAGGCTGACTGGTCTGTAACTCTCTGTTTTCTATCTACCTCCCTTTTTAAATAGTGGAGTTACATTAGCTATCCTCCAATCCATAGGAACGGGTCCAGAACCATGTTATAGAACTTTGGAAGATGACCACCAATGTTTACGCTATTTCATATAAGGATAATATATAAAAATGAACCTATTATAAGATATAAGGATACTACTAATACTATATTATTATAGGATGTAGATTATCAGGCCCTGGGGATTTATTGACCTTCAATCCCATCAATTTCCCCAACATAATTTCCCTACTAATACTGATTTCCTTCAGTTCCTCTACCTCACTAAATCCTGTGTTATCCAACATTTCTAGTGCATTATTTGTGTCCTCCTTTGTGAAGGCAGAACCAAAGTATCTACTTAGTTGTTTGTTCCCCATTATAAAGTCCCCTGTTTTTGACTGTAAGGGACCTACATTTGTCTTCATTAATCTTTTTCTTTTCACATTCCAATGAATGTGAATGTGTTTTTACAGTTAGTTTTTATGTTTCTAAAAGCTTACTCTCGTATTCTATTTTGCCCTTCTTAATCAATCCCTTGGTCCTCTTTTGCTGAATTCTAAACTACTCCCAATCCTCAGGTCTGCTGTTTTTTTCTGGTTAACTTGTAGGCCTCTTTCATTGATTTAATATTATCACTAATTTCCCTTGTAAGCCTTGGTTTGGCCACTTTCCCCATTTTATTTCTGCACCAGACAGGAATGAACAATTGTTGCAGTTCTTTGAATGTTTGCTGTTGCCTATCCACCATCATCCCTTTAAGTAACATTCCCCAATCCATCATAACCAACTTGTGCCTCCTACCATTGTAGTTTCCTTTAGTTAGATTCAGGACCTACTCTCAGAATCAACCATGTCGCTCTCCCTTTTGATGAAGAATTCTATTATATTGTGGTTGCCCATTCCCAAGGGCTTTGCGTGACTTGATTGCTGCTTATTCCTTTCTCATTACACAATACCCAGTCTAGGATGGTCTGCTCTCTAGTTGGTTCCTCAATGTAGTGGTCCAGAAAACCATCCATATACACTCCAGGAATTCCTCCTCTACAGTATTGTGACTAATTTGATTTGCCCAATCTATATGCAGATTAAAGGTACCCTTAATTACAGATGTTCCTATATCACATGCATCCCTAATTTCCTGTTTGATGCCATTCCCAAAGAGGCTCTAAAAATGCAATTCTTCCTTTCTTTCTATGGGAAGTTGTGGAAAAGTGTCCCTCATCCCAAAGATGCAGCGAGGATGGCTAATTGCCTGGGTCATTAATGGACAGGACATGAAGATATTTCTAAATAAAACAGGGCCATCTATTAGGTTTGGGGGAGAACCTGTGGCTTTGAGCATCATCACAATTATTCCTTGCTGTTTTTGGGGAGGCGATGGCCTAGTGGTATTATCGCTAGGCTATTAATCCAGAAACTCAGCCAATGTTCTGGGGACCTGGGTTCAAATCCGACCATGGCAGATGGTGGAATTTGAATTCAATAAAAAATATCTGGAATTAAAAATCTACAGATGACCATGCAACCATTGTCAGAAAAACCCATTTCGTTCACTAATGTTCTTTAGAGGAAAAAAAAATCTGTTATACTTATCCGGTCTGGCCTACATGTGACTCCAGAGCCACAGCAATGTAGTTGACTCTCAACTGCCTTCAGGCATCTGGGGAAGGACAATAAATACTGGCCAGCCAGCGATGCCCGAGTCCCACCAATGAATAAAAAAAAAGATCAGTTTGATATTCGTTGTATAGGTGCTACTGACAACATTTGCAATTAAGTGATGGGGCTAGCCTCCTCCCACCCCTCCCCACTCTAATCTATTGGAGATCAGTGGAAAACCTATGTTGCTCTTCTCCTGGATGTCCGATGCAATTACAAGTGACTCAGACACATAAACTGGACAGCGTTGGGTCTGCCACTGGATTAAGTTTCAAGTTAAAGTTTATTTATTAGTGTCACAAGTACATTAACATTGCAATGAAGTAACTGTGAAAATCCCCTAGTCACCACACAACAGCACCTGTTCGAGAACACTGAGGGAGCATTTAGCATGGCCAATGTACCTAACCTGTACCTCTTGGATTGTGGGAGGGAACCGGAGCACCCGGAGGAAACCTATGCAGACATGGGGAGAACGTGCAAACTCTGCATAGACAGTGTCTCAAGCTGGGAATCAAAACTGGATACCTAGTGCTGCGAGGCGGCAGTGCTAACGATTGTACCACCATGTGAATAAGTCCCCAGTAGGGTGGAAATCCCATCCCCCAGAGCTGCCAGTCAATCAGACACTGGCAACCCACCCAGTGCCACCACTGCCACTGGCAATTGGTTGCCTGTTCCCGACAATGCTCCGAGGCCTTCACCAGGGATCATTGCTAAATGCCTGAAAGCAGATGAGTGTTGACGGGATGGGGGTCCTGGAGAGGGCATTGCCATGAGGGCAGAGAGCAGAGTCAGATGCAAGGGCAGGGGGGGTGGCATTTAGTGGCCCCTGCACCCCTTCCTGAAGCCGGGTCCCACGATCAGGCACTGAGTACTATCTGAACGAGGGGCCTCCTAGGATAGGCCGCTGGAAAATCCATCAGTTATGCTGGGCAGATTTTGACAACCATGGGAGTCCCATGTGAGCCCCATTAGATCACTGAAACATCACTCATTTCTGCTGGGCTCAGGGATAAATGGCTTTTGGTTTCTCACTAATGAGCCTAATTGACATCCTGTAGCCAGTGGGCGGGAATCGTTGGCCTTTTCCATGCTCCATTAAATTGGGGACAGCTTGACCGAAGCCAGTAATCAGAATCAGAGAATCATAGAATCCCTACAGTGCAGAAGGAGGCCATTTGGCCCATCGAGTTTGCTGACCCTCTGACAGAGTATCTTACCCAGGCCCTCTCCCCCACCCGATCCCCGTAACCCCACCCATTTACCATGGCTAATCCATCTAACTTTGGGCCACTAAGGGATAATTTACATGTCCAGTCTCACCGAATTTCCTCCTTCCAACCATCATGCCCGCTTTGGCAGGTTCCCATAAATCTCAGCCATGGTCTAATTACACAGAATTACAAATACAAATAGCTTTGAGCTAGGCTTGAAAACTGATCATTAATAGCATTGTGCGCCTGTCAGTTATATGAAACTGTTTGTATTAGCGCTGAATGTTACTTAGAGACTCAGCTAAGGGCTCTGCAATCAGACTATAACTTCTGTCATGTGTAATGTGGAATTGTTCCCTGAAAAGCTAATGGAGGAAGGGGGGGAAAGATTAATGCACTGATAATGAAAGTGTTACTGCCCTTGAAAAGCTCGATGTGAATAGAAGTTGTTTTTGCAAGATAACAACGCTTAATGTTTAAGAAGGCGAACTCCCCATCATTGGGAAGTATACTGCCATTTACATTAAGTAAGTTTATTTATTAGTACAAGTTAGGTTTACATTAACACTGTAATGAAGTTACTATGAAAATCCCCTAGTCGCCACACTCTGGCACCTGTTTGGGTACACTGAGTGAGAATTTAGCATGGCCAATTCACCTAACACTCACATTTTTTGGAAACCGGAGCACCTGGAGGAAACCTACACAGACACAGGGAGAACATGCAAACTGCACACAGACAGTGGCCCAAGCCAGGAATCGAACTCAGGTCCCTGGAGCTGTGAGGCAGCAGTGCTAACCATTGTGCCACCACGCTGCCCTGCTGCCTAGTCACTCTAATAAAAGCCTGGATCGAAAAATCTCTGTTGGGGGAATAGGGGTTGGGGGTGGCTGGTCTGGTTGCATGCAATGATAACCAAAGAGGATACTTTAATCGGTTCAGTCATGAAACATAAGTGAGGAGATAGCGCATTGATCTGTTATTACAGTAGGCCCTGGTTAGGTAGGAGGAGGCCTGAATTGAAGAGTCTATGGTGAACAGATTCTTCATTAAAAATAAACCACCACAGGAATTCCGAGTTATGGAAGCACTGTCGAAGAAAAGGAACGTGCTACAATTCAAGACAAGGAATAATTATAGTGAATTAATTTGATTATTGGATGGCATGAAGTTTTGAACTTCTATTAAATGTTAGATGTTGTTAAAGTTAGCTATAGGAACATGTGTCAGAAGGCCTTCTGAGCAATAGCAAATTGACAATCCGTTTTACACCCAATTTTCTTTATTATCGAAGTTAACAGGAAAAATAAAGCTGAGAGCAACCTCAAAGTGACTGCTGATTCGTTATGACGCATATTTGGTAACTGCCTTATACTATCTCCACCATCCACATTTCTATCATGGTTCTTTTAACATACAGCAGCACTGAGGTGTCAGGCCATGTTATGTGTTGTAGAATCAGAGTGAGGCTTGAATACACAAATGTTTGATTCACAGTAAAGGACGCTACTAACTGCGCCAAGCTGACATTTTGGAGTAAAGCTCATAGATGATTATTGTTATGTATGTTGGGGTGTAGCCCCTTTAAGGGAACAGGTCAAGTGACCCTGGATGAGGGGTGATCTGCCCGGGGACCACCCTGGGAGGGCAGTTGTAGTTTGAAATATGGAGTGAATAAGACCTACAATAATTACCAGATGGAGTGAGTTCTTGGGGATTCACTCCAGTAGTAGTTAACTTAACAATTGTGGGCATGATTTTCTGAAGGGATTCTCCTGTTCACCCAACAAAGCGTTGATAGAACATCCACAGAAGTCCCAGCAAAACAACCTCCCTGATTTTTCCATGGTTTACATGATTCTTCAACTGAAGATGCAGTGGGCTGATCAGATGACACCCAGGAATACTCCCATGCTCCGGGCTAGATTTTCAAATCTCGGTGGGTTCAGGTGACCCTACAACTTTTTAATCTTAAGTAGCCTATTGTATGTTTAGGTGATCCACACAACCCATCTCCCTGGATGCACATCAGAAGTGGAGGTGGTCAGCTGTGTTCCATGCCCCATGGCCTTGGCAGGCAAGCCCCTGGGGGCCTGGAACCTGGAGGGCCCCGGCCGAGTTTCAGGTGTTATGGTGCTATACCACACTGTTCAGATGCACCAGCGCCAGGGAGGGAGGATTCAGAAGGGCCATGGGCAACCAGGGTTGGAAGTTCCCAGCATGGGCTCCAGTCCTTCCTCCTCCCTCAGGGTCCTGTAGACCCCTGTGACATTCCATGGCACGACGGTACAGCCGGGCTGAGCTCCAGAGGCCTCTGTGGCACCTGGCTCTGATGTGGAGATGCCGGCGTTGCACTGGGGTGGGCACAGTAAGAAGTCTCACAACACCAGGTTAAAGTTCAACAGGTTTATTTGGTAGCACAAGCCACAAGCTTTTGGAGCGCTACCCCTTCATCAGGTGAGTGGATTTTGATCACCTGATGACGGGGAAGTGCTCCGAAAGCTAGTGGCTTGTGCTACCAAATAAACCTGTTGGACTTTAACCTGGTGTTGTGGGGCTTCTTACTATGCACCTGGTTCTGCCAGTCCTGAAGGCCCAACTGCATCTGTCTGGGGAATGTGGTAAGTCTCTAACATAATAAACTGAACTTAATCCAAAATAAATAAACAGAAAATGCTGGAAAATCTCAGCAGGTCCGACAGCATCTGTGGAGAGAGAATAGAGCCAACGTTTCGAGTCGGAATGTTCTGACGAAAGGTCATCCTGACTTAAAACGTCACGTCTTTTTCTGTTTTCCAGCACCCGCAGCATTTTGCCTTTATCTTCGTCCAAAATATCACACACAGTCTATTTTCCCCTCCTTTCCTCCTGCATGTCCTAATTTGACCACTGGATGCCTGGTGTACTTGCCTTTATCTCCTTCAACTGCATCAAAGGTGGTTGTGCAAGTGACCCCAGGTTATGAGTCATTGTCTGTATTAAAAGTCATTTGAGAGAATGCAGTTCTCAGAAAAGCCACAATGTTTCCGAGAGTTGCAACACGTCAGCTCATTTCCACTGCTCCAACACAATAAATTTAAGCATATCCTTACAAAGGTGTCATTGACAGTGCTGTCAAACTGCACTTACACAGCAATAAAACCTGCTCACCAAAGCTCAGCTTGGCTTCTGCCGGGACCACTCCCCTTCAGATCTCATTGCAGTCTTGCTCCAAAGATATGCAAGAGACCTGAGTTCCAGAGGTGAGATGAGAGTGACTGCCCTTGCTATCAAGACAACATCAAGTGTAGCATCAAAGAGAGTTATCAAAACTGAAGCCACTGGGAATTAGGGTGATGGGATAACTCTCCACTTGTCAGAGACATATCCAGTAATAAAGAAGGTTGTTGTGGTAGTTGGAAATCAATCATCTTAGCCACAGGACATCACTGCAGGAGTTCCTCAGGGTAGTGTTCTAGATCCAACCATCTTTAGTTGCTTCGTCAATTGCCATCTCTCTATCATAAGGTCAGAGGTCAGGTTGTTTGCTGACCATTGCACCATATTTCAGCTCCTGTCGCAATTCCTCAGATATTGAAGTCATTTGTACCTGCATACAACAAGAGGTGGACCACATTCAGGCTAGTTGGTGAGGGGAAAGTAACATTTGCGATACACAAATGACAGGCTATAACCATCTCCAACAAGAGAGAACCCTAACCATCTTCCCTGGACATTCCATCACTGAATCCCCCACCATCAACATCAAGGGGGATACCACTGGATCAGAAACTTAGTTCAAGCAGCCACATAAATGCTATGGCTACATGAGTAGGTCAGAGGCTGAGTACCTTATTTCATTCTTCCTCAGGATGTGTTCATCTCTGATAAGGCCAGCATTTATTTTCCATCCGTAATTGATCTTTAGAAGGTGATGGTGCCTTTGTGAATACAACTGAGTGGTACTTAAGACCCTAAGACATAGGAGCAGAATGAGGCCACTCAGCCCATTGAGTTTGCTCCGCCATTCAATCATGGCTGATATTTTTCTCATCCCCATTCTCCTGCCTTTTCCCCATAAGCCCTGATCCCCTTATTAATCAAGAACCTATCTATCTCTGTCTTAAAGACACTCAATGACCTGGCTTCCACAGCTTTCTGCGGCAAAGAGCTCTACAGGTTCACCACTCTCTGGCTGAAGAAATTCCTCCTCATCTCTACTTTAAAGGATCATTTCTTTAGCCTGATGTTGTGCCCTCTTGTTCTAGTCTTTCCTACTAGTGGAAACATCCTTTCCACATCCATTCTATCCAGGCCTCGGAGTATCCTGTAAGTTTCAATAAGATCCCCCCTCATCCTTTTAAACTCCAATGAGTACAGACCCAGAGTCCTCAACCATTCCTCATAAGACAAGCACTTCATTCCATGGATCATTCTTGTGAACCTCCTCTGGACCCTTTCCAAGGCCAGCACATCCTTCCTTAGACACGGGGCCCAAAACTGCTCACAATGCTCCAAATGGGGTCTGACCAGAGCCTTATACAGCCTCAGAAGTACATCCCTGTTCTTATACTCTAGCCTTCTCAATATGAATGCTAACATTGCATTTGCTTTCCTAACTGCAGACTGGACCTGCACGTTAACCTTAAGAGAATCTTGAACAAGGACACCCAAGTCCCTTTGTGTTTCTGATTTAAGGAGAATTTCACAGTAACTTCATTGCAGTGTTAATGTAAGCCTTACTTGTGACTAATAAATAAATTTTACTTTTTACTTTATTTCCCCATTTAGAAAATAATCTATGCCTCCATTCCTCTTTCCAAAGTGCATAACCTCACACTTTTCCACATTGTATTCCATCTGCCACTTCTTTGCCCACTCTCCTAACCTGTCCAAGTCCTTCTGCAGCCCCCCTGCTTTCTCAATACCACCTGTCCCTCTACATACCTTTGTATCATCTGCAAACTTAGCAACAGTGCCTTCAGTTCCTTCTTCCAAATCGTTAATGTCCCAGCACTGACCCCTGAGGCACACCACTAGTCACCAGCTGCCATCCTGAAAAAGCCCCCTTTATCCCCACTCTCTACTTTCTGCCAGTGAGCCAATCCTCTATCCATGCTGGGATCTTACCCTTAACACCATGGGCTCTTAATTTATTTAACAGTCTCCTATGTGGCACCTTGTCAAATGCCTTTTAGAAATCTAAATAAATCACGTCCGCTGGTTCTCCTTTATCTAACTTCCTTGTGACCTCCTCAACGAACTTTCAGAGAGCAATTAAGAGTCAACCACATTACTGTGGATCTGGAGTCACATATAGGCGAGGTCAGGTATGGACAACAGATTTCCTTCCAGAAAGGACATACAGTTGGGTTTTTGAAACAATCTGTTTGAGTAGGTTTCATGGTCACAATTTTATTTAATTAATTGAATTTCAACTTCCCACCTACTATGGTTGGATTTCAATTTGTTTTTCCAGATCATTGGTCTGGGGCTCTGGATTAATAGTTCAATAACTAACGACCAAACATCTTGATTCTAATTCTACTGAAAATAGCTCACCTCTTGCCTTTCACAATCTCCAAAGAATTTGTCAAGAAAAGTGCTGCTCAAACAATACCATCCAAGACAAAACAGCATGCTTAATTGTCATCTCACACTCCCCCTTAAACATTGACTCCCTTCAACACCAGCACGTTTCATTGTGACTTCATTGTGTATCATTGTGTTGCATTTCATCAACGTGCCTAAGTTCCTTCCAAATCTGTGACCTCTACTGTCTAAGTAATCGAGGGAGTAGGCGCATGGGAACACCAGAACCTGCAAGTCCCACTCCAAGTCATACAGCTTCCTAACAATCATAGAATCATAGAATCCCTACAGTGCAGAAGGAGGCCATTTGGCCTATTGAGCCTGCACCGACAACAATCCCACCCGGCCCTATCCCCGTAACTCCACATATTTACCCTGCCACTAAGGGGAAATTTAGCATGGCCAATCATCCTAACCCGCACATCTTTGGACTGTGGGAGGAAACTGGAGCACAACGAGGAAACCCACACAGACATGGGGAGAATGTGCAAACTCCACACAGACAGTGACCCAAGCTGGGAATCGAACCCAGGTCCCTAGAGCTGTGAGGCAGCAGTGCTAACCACTGTGCCACCGTGCCACCTCATGGAACCATATCACCATTCCTTCACTGTCGCCAGATGAAAATCCTGAGACTCTCTCCCTAACAATACCATGAGTGTACCTACACCACATGGGTTGCAGTGGTTCAAGAAGGTGGCTCACCACCGCACCATGTCCTTCATTGTAAATGGGACAATGAGACATGTCCGGAATCCACCCCAGCTAGAACGGGGATCAAACCCCATACTGCTTTTTAAAGAAAATATTCTTTCTACAGGAACCGTTTAAAGCCTTTCAGCCTTTTTTTCTTTTTTAAAATTTTGTTCAGACCTCTTGTGAGGTCCAGGCCCATTGACCCGACCTGTATGTGCGATCAGGTCTGGCTTTTCAACTGGATAGTGGATTCTTTTGCTGCCTTTCAACCTTTTTTTTTTTGGATTTTGCTCAGCACTTAAAGATCTGTCTGGGTCCTTTGACTCTGCTTTTGATCAGGTCTTGCAATGAACCTCCACGTGTCCTTCAGCCTACCCGTCCATAATGGATCTTTTAATTTTGGCGCTTTCCAACAGTGTCTTCGATTTTTTTTGGACATTCTCCAAATGTGTCTCCAATTCAGATACTCTTCTCTTAGGTCAGGCTTCAGTTATTACACTTCATGGTTTGGGATTCTGCGTTCTTTCAGCAGTTTCACTGGGGTTCATCCTTTGCTGCCACCATGTTGTAAAGGTTGCTTGGTGCTTCACAGAGTGGCCTAGAAGCTTGAATTTTTGAACGTGAACAATTTATTGGAGATCCATAACTATATACAGACCCAAGATACTGCCCTGCATGAGTGCCAGCTCCTTCCAGACTCGACTCGATGGACTATCTACTATCATGTGTCTCTCTACATCAGTATATGGCAGTACAGTTCCCCAGTTCCACATTAACACTCACTCTGCCGAAAACCCTTATCCTACACCATAAAAGAATGCAAAAAAAACTCACTGGGGTTCATTTCTGGGGGATAGGATTGAAAAACAGAGTGGTTATGTTAAACTTGTATAGAACCTAGTTTAAATCAAATGTGAAGTATTGCAAAAAGCTCTAATCACCATATTATATAAAGGATATAGAGGCACGAGGGAAGATGTAAAGAAGACTTACTCAAGTAGTACCAGGAAAGGGTAGGCAGACTGGAGCCTTTTTCCCTCTGGAAAACAGAAGGCTGAAGTGTGAACTAATAAAGATTCTTGATTAACAAGGAGGTGAAAGGTTGTCGGGGGTAATAACACCATCAGATCATAAGATATAGGGCAGAATTAGGCCATTTGACCCTTTGAGTCTGCTCCACCATTCAATCATGGCTGAGGTGTTTCTCAACCCCATTCTCCCACCTTTTCTCCGTAACCTTTGATCTCTTTACCAATCAGGAACCAACCTATTTCTGTCTTAGATACACTCAATGACCTGGCCTCCACAGCCTTCTGTGGCAATGAATTCCATAGATTCACTACCTCTTGGCTTAAGAGATTCCTCCTCATCTCGATTCTAAACGGTAGTTCCTTTACTCTGAGGTTGTGCCCTCGGATCCCCGTCCCTCCTACCAATGGAAACATCTTCCCCACATTCACCCTATCCAGGCTTTTCATTATTTTGTAAGTTTCAACGAGTTTACCCCCTCATCCTTTTAAACTCCATCAAGCACAGAACCAGAGTCCTCAAACGCTCCTCATACATAAAAATATGTGTTGAAGTTGCAAGCAGATCAGCCATGATCTTATTGAATGGCGGAGTAGGCTTGAAGGACTGAGTGACTTACTCCTGCTCCTAATTCGAATGTTTGTATGTTTTTTTTAAAGTCGAGAAGGGGCGTGGTAGGATATGTGGTAAATCAAAACCAGGAGTCATAAATATAATATAGTCACCACTACATCTAAAAGAGGATTCATGAGAGACTAATTAAGACAGATTGTGGTTAGAAAATAGAGCTCGCTATGAAAAGGAATGGCTGAGGTGAGAAGCATTGATGCATTTAAGGGGAAGATAAGGCTAGAAAAACATGACAGAGAAAAGATCAGTGGATTTGTTAATGGGGTTAGATGAAGAGGAGTCGGAGAAGACTCATGTGGAACATAAACATCAACAGGAATGTATTGGACTGAATAACCTGTTGGTGTGGTATAAAATACCTGATCTTATTTGTACTGAAGGAATCTGACCACCGGGTGGCGTTATACTCAATTTTAAAAAAATTCTGAAGCCATTATTTAAAAACAAATCTACAGATGCCAGTTTGATATTTTTTCCTCAAGTTCTTGCCACATTTTGGACTTTTCCCCCTTCCTAAGGGGTTCATCATCATCATCAACCTGGACACAGATGTCATGTTCCTCCAGCAGTGCGGAAAAGCTCTTTCTGATCTGAGCGCCTGTGTACAGAAACGGGATGACCACAATGGAGACTTTGATAAGACCAAAGGAAGTCTTGACAGGTTTGGGTAAAATGTCCCCCGATGTTGTCACCACCACATTTCTGGAAGAGTTGAGTTCAACCCCAGCTGCAGTTTGGGGATTCAGGAAGGCTGGGTTACTTCAGTATGATAAATTCCTGAGTGATAAATTTATTGAATGATTTTAATACATAATAATCGTCCCTTGAAGAATTCCAGCATGGTATAATAGGGGCTACATTGGGCTGCCCAGCACCCATTTTAAGTGTTATACACCATATCACAGTTTGCAGTCATTGTTGTATGAGAGAGGTCATTTAGACCCTCTATGGAGGGTCAGCGTCATCTCATTCTCTCTTGCCAGAGACAAGCAAGAGAAGTTCACATGAGGGTTTTCATACATTGCAGGCTTCCCCATGGTGCAGGGTGGCATTGACTGCATGTGTTGCAGGATTTCATAGCACCATAGAGTCCCTATGAAGTTGAGAGGTCCAAAGACTCACGATTATCTTTCTATGGGGAAGGAGGGGATCAGGATATTGAATTCGATGATCAGCCATGATCAAAATGAATGGTGGAGCAGGCTTGAAGGGCTCAATAGCCTACTCCTGCTTCTCATTTCTATGTTTCTATGACCATACGAAAGAAAAAAATTCTCCTCATCTCTACCTTAAATGAGCGACTTCTTATTTTTAAACGGCCACTTGTTCATTTTACTTTTTAAGTGCAAGAATTGTAGTGGTAGATTCCCCTGGAAGTGGAAACTTGCTCTGTCAAGACTCCTCAGGATGTTAAAGCTTTCAATCAAATCATCTCTTACTTTTCTAAACCCCATTGGATACAAATCTAACCTCTCCAACATTTCCTCATAAGACAACCCGCCCATTCCTGGTGTTAGTTTAGTAAATCTTCTCTGAATTGCTTCTAATGTATTTGCATCCTTCCTTAAATAAGGAGGCCAGTACTGTACATAATACTCAAGATGTGGTCTCACCAGTATTCTGTACAACTGAAGCATAACATCTCTACTTCAATTCCGCTCGCAACAAACAAAAATATTCTATTATCTTTCCTAATTACGTGCTGTACCTGCCTTTTGTGATTCACGAACTAGGACACCCAGATCCCTCTGCATCTCAGAGCTCTGTGATCCCTCGCCATTTAGATAATAAGCTTCACTTTTGCTTTTCCAGCCAAAAAAGACAACTTCACATTTGCCCCCATTATACTGCATTTGCCAGACCTTTGCCGACTCATTTAACGTATGTCACCTTGTAGCCTCTTTACTTTGATCTTTTTATGCCGACGATCCAGTTTCCTCCTTAACGCAGTGTAGATGGCACCACTGTTTTGATCTTAAAGGCCACAGATGTAAAACATAAGGGTCAGGGCTTGGATGCATGATGTTTCACTTGGCATATGAATTATTGTTGGCTCACAGGAGTCTTCTACTTATTGTCTGTTATCTTTAAAGCATCAGAACTATAACAGTAAAATATAATTCTTGCACATATAAAGTAAAATGAACAAATGTTCCAAATTATTATGATGTTAGATTATCTTACGTGATTATTAAATATATTTTGCCATGTTTATGGCTTGACTAGCACGCTATCCCAAACATGTTTACTAAGTGATATGTGATTAAGAACTCCTGGATGAAGTTGGGCTCAGTTGATAGCACTGTTGTTAACCTGGTGTTGTGAGACTTCTTACTGCCTTTGCTTTGAACAGCGCTTCACAACTTGAGTCCATATTCCACGCAGACACTTCAGTACTGAAGAATCATGTATAGTCAGCGTTGCCATCTATTGGACAAGGTATTAAACTAAGGTCTTGGCACTACTCAACGATAAGCCCCCCTAATATCCAAACCAATATTTCCTCCTCTAACCAGAAACTGCTTTGCTGCTGGAATTACCTATATTTCAACAGTGATCACACTTCTGAAGTCATTCATCAGTTGTGACATGTCTGAAGATCTGAAAGATATTCAAATACAAACAGCTTCAAATAGAAATATCAATACAAAGCACCATCTTTCCCTCTTCAGCCCTGAGATTGGAAATGTACACAGACACGGAAGAAAAGAATTCAAGCAAATTTTAAAATGAAGAAAAACAAAATGACTCAAGCTACGCTCTCCCATTTTTTTCCACCAATAGATCACTTCCCTATTGTTATTGTTTTGACTGTAGATTAATTATCATAATTTATACCTATTCAGAATCATAATTTAAACATAGTTCGTTAAAATGAACTAGACCAATTTTACACACTCAGTGTGATAGGTTATATATCACGCATCCAATGACAGCTTCAGAGTGTTTTTTTATTAATTTATGGGATGTGGGCCTCACTCCCTGGGCTGCATGGGGGCACAGTGGTTAGCACTGCTGCCTCACAGCCCCAGGGTCCTGGGTTTGATTCCCAGCTTGAGTCACTGTCTGTGTGGTGTCTGTGTGTTCTCACTGTGTCTTCATGGGTTTCCTCCGGGTGCTCCGGTTTCCTCCCACTGTTTGAAAGATGTGCTGGTTAGGTACATTGGCCATGCTAAATTCTTCCTTAGTATACCTGAACAGGTGCCGGAACGTGGCGACTGGGGGATTTTCACAGTAAGTTCATTGCGGTGTTAATACAAGCCTACTTGTGTCACTAATAAATAAACTTTTTACTTTTATTGCCCATCCCTAACTTCCCTCCATTTCAGAGAACATTTGAGAGTTACATATAGGTCAGACTGAAAGGATATGAATGAACCAGGAATGTGGCCAGGAACCAGGAATATGAATGAACCAGTTGGGCTTTCATGACAATCGATTCGTGGTCATTATTAGGCTTTTAGTTCCAGACTTTTATTAAATTCAAATTCCACCATCTGCTATGGTGCGATTTGAGCCTGGGTCCCCATATCTTTCCCTGGGTCTCTGTGACAATACCACTAAACCCGCCAACTCCCCCAGTGTCAACAAAAGTGCAGACAGTTTGCCAACATTTTAAAAGATGACAGGCGACAATGCAATTGATTAGCGTGAGCCGTTGGTTCATGATATTCAACATGGTTTTAAAGTAACTATAACACCCAAGATGCAGTGAAGTAGGTGAGTGCAGTGTCCTGAACCCTTAGGAGCTGGGTAGACTATAAAAAACAGACAGATGATGGTTAGGATTTCACAGGCAGCAATGATCTCACAGCTCCAGGGACCTGGGTTCAATTCCCGGCTTAGGTCACTGTCTGTGTGGAGTTTGCACGTTCTCCCCATGTCTGCGTGGGTTTCCTCTAGGTGCTCTGGTTTCCTCCCACAGTCCAAAGATGTGTGACTTATGTTGATTGGCCATGCTGAATTAACCCCAGTGTCAGGGGATTAGCAGGGTAAATACGTGGTGTTATGGCGATAGGGCCTGGGGGGGATTGTTGTCGGTGCAGGCTCGATGGGCCAAATGGCCTCCTTATGCACTGTAGGATTCTATGGTCTCTATGATGCTAATTTCCCCCTTTTGTTGAGAAACGTTTTCACCTGAAATGTTGCTGGTGTGTGGAAATCTCTTCCCCAGAGAGTAGTGGTGGCAAGGTGTTTTATATTTATTGGAGGCAGGGTTAGAAATATTTTAATTAGGCAAGGGATTCAACAGGAAAGTAGAGTTGAGACCACAACAAGATCAGCCATGATCTTATTGAATGGTGGTATGTGTTTGAAGGGCTAAATGGCCAATCCTGCTCCTATGTTCCTACATTCGTGACATTGGTTTCTATCTCGTGCCTTAGAATACTTGGGTACAAACAACACTGGGCACTAGGTATTCTTTTTGGGTAGAATCAACACTAGGCACTAAGAGTACTCAACCTTATAAGCTTTTATTACTTGCTAGCAAGGAGAACACACATTCAGCGCAATGCACTGCAAGGTGTTCTCCCGATTCATACAGTTATAGCGAATTACAGCAAATGAGAAACGAGCAACTTTCTAATTCTTCATTTGCATACATAGTCCACCAATCATAGCATAGCATTTTGCCCTTTTTTATCCAATAGAGAACAGTCTCCTTCATTAGCGTAATATGCCGACATATTTTGTTTTTGGTATTTGTCATGGTAACTTGTCTTTGTTTCATCCTGTAGCCAAAGCTGGGAATGAAGTGTTTATGAAACTGACACAAGGTTAGATTAGTCTCTTTCCTGAATATGCAAGCACTGACCTTAATGAGGCCTCGTTTGAAAATATTTTTTTTTCCATTTTCGCTGACAGAGTTGCCTCGTTGTTGTATCTTTATTTCCACACCAGCAACTTCAGTTTTTAACTGCTTTTAACTATAGTTTCACAAGTCCCAGCAACTCCATGATGCTTTATTTGAAGTGAGAATCTTTAATCTTGCAGAACAAAGTGAATTAAATATTAGGCCATAGCTGGAATTACAACTTAATTTCCACAGTGCCAAGTCGAGGGACTGTCTGGGGCTCCAGCAACAGTGATGTTATCAAGTAAGATAAGTGACAAATCACATTGTAGAATTCTCACAGACAGCAAATTAGGAAGTAAAATGTACTAATTCCCCTTCACTTTTAATTACATCTTACTGAAAACAAAATAAATGATTGGGTCACACACATGGCATTAAGGTAGAAGATGAAATATAATAAACAAAGTTTTTTTAAAATTATCCTTGTTTTAGTGTTATAATAAGCATCTTCCTATTTGAATGTGTGTACTAATGTCTTTAGCCGGTATAAACAGCAATCTTGGGCTTACGTTGGTTTTGTCCTATCTCGAGGGACCTGAGTAACTAGCTGCCCCCAGTTCTGAGTCCATGCCGTACTGTATTTCGATATTTTTATAAAAAGATCCAAAGATGTGCGGGTTAGGTTGATTGGCCAGGTTAAAAATTGCCCCTTAGAGTCCTGGGATGCATAGGTTAGAGGGATTAGCGGGTAAATATGTGGGGGTAGGGCCTGGGTGGGATTGTGGTCGGTGCAGTCTCGATGGGCCGAATGGTCTCCTTCTGCACTGTAGGGCTTCTATGATTCTAAGATTGAATATCACAATGCATATAATTACCTTTTTGTGGCTAAGTTATCACAATCCTTCCGGAAAAAATTCTACAAATGTACAATGAGTCTTTCAGGCCATGTTGAGCAGTCCACAAGGTGAGAATATTGGAGTAAAAAGGCAAGTATTCATCAGTTCAGACACTTCTACTTCTTTGCGGCCTAGGGCAGGAATTAAAATTACTAACGGCAAAAGAGCAACTTCCACGTCTTTTCCCTGCAGAGAGCCAGCACTGACATAACAGGTTGAATGGCCTCCTCCTGCCCTGTAACCATTTTATGATTCTATATGCACAAACCACTGAATTTGCTGTCAGTTTCGGATGAGTAATGCTGATGATGCTGACAGTTTCACCATCATTACTGACACAAATTCCAAACGATTGATGCAACTGACGTCCAGAGAGTGTGAGGCCCCCATGTAGCCTCGTAAAATTGGCCCCTATATATGTAAGGCTTTAATCAGAAATATGGTGGCAGATTCAGTTTCTTTCCCCACCCCTGTAGTGTGCACTGCTTGAAAGGAGTTTGGAATCAGGGCTATAGTGTGCTAGCCCTATCAGTGACCTGACTCCCTTGAGTAAAGTTCCTTATATTGTAGGGGTGCTTCCATTCATCAGCCAGACCTAACAGTGATATAACACAGCTGAGAGAACACTATATCCTCCTGTCTTACCAGCATCAAAGGCAGTGGCAGTGCTAAGTGAAAATGACTTGCCCGTGGTAGTGAGAACTGCTACAGGGCACCTTTCTCTGGCTCACATTTGGCCAAGTTCTCCAGAACAGATCAAAAAACATATGTTATGAAGTTCTACATTGTGGCAAAGGCCCGGAGTCATTGTTAAAGTCCTAGTGAGACCATTAACTAATGGAGTTTTACTTTGAACAGAGTTTTCCCATTTTGGGACAGAATGCAGTGGCAAGCGGTTCTGGCCAGCAGGACCTCACGTCAGATTCCCCATTGGTGGGGGGAACGCAGAACCAGGGGTTTGAGGATAAGGGGTAAACCTTTTAGAACTGAGGTGAAGAGAAATTTCTTCACCCAGAGGGTGGTGATTGTGTAGAATTCATGACCACCGAAAGTAGTTGAGGCCAAAACATTGTGTGAATTCAAGAAAAAAATAGATGTAGCTCTTGGGGCTAAAGGGATCAAGGGATATCGGGAGGGGAAGGGGGGAATCAGGAAATTGAATTTGATAGCCAGCCATGATCATTATGAATGGCGGAGCAGGCTCGAAGGGCCGAATGGCCTATTCCTGCTTCTAGTTTCTATGTTTCTATATTAGTTATACAAAGGTGAGTTAGCTGGCAGCTAATTTTTCTGCCTGCCATCAGCTGGTGGGTTTGAAGGCCCCGGTGTCATTTTAAATACCAGTTCAGTACACACATCTCAGTCTCTCCAACCCACCAGCCTCGCACTGCACTCCACCTCCGGTTGAACTTTGGATCTCTGTTGCGGTGGCTGCATGAGCCATGCTGCACAGTGCTGTCCAGATAGACACTGACGTGTGACACCAGGGGGTAGGATACCCCTGTCCTCCCCAACCCCAGGTGCAGTATTGATCTGACTCAGGGGACAGGAGGGACCATGGGTTTGGCAGCACGGTGCTGTCCATGAAGATTAGCTTGGCGTGGAGATGGAGGGCAGGAACCGTCTGCCCCGGCAGACTGGTGTACAACAAATCAGGAGCAGAGCAGCACCATGACAGAAAGGTACTGATCTAAAGTTTCTTGTGAAGTGAGGGCTGCCTTGTACACGCCACTCTTTATCGATCAGGTTTCAGACCAATATAATTTCACACTGGCATGACACAAAATCAGAGGGCCTGACAGGACGCTGGTGGACAGCTGTTTTAATGAGCATTCATGAGATGCAACGGAACGCAAATGGTGTTTGTGCCACCTGCCAGCGGGAAGGGCAACCTGCCATTAACCAGCCAATGGGTGAATTGCAATTTTACACTGGTGGATTTCTGAATTTTTGACTCCCGCTAGATTCTCCCTTCCCTGCCACCACCAAACCCACCCAAACTCTTTAATACTGACAACTGGAATCAGCCATACAATACAAGAGAAGTGAAGTCTGTAGGGAATTCCATCTCATTGCAGAGAAGTCCTGTGGTGTGAACACTAGTTAATGGTCTTTATATTTGATTTGCTTCTATCTTTCTAAGTAAGTTCCCATTCTTAAATGTCCTCTAGACATTTGCCTTCTTCACTGAGACTTTTTCTCAGTGGCGAACTGATTATCAAAAATATAATTGAAGCATTCCCTTCCCATCATAACCCAATCCAAAAGTAATTTTCTTTGGTGGACTTCCACTAACTGTTCTTTGGAATGTTATTAGCAGCCTTTAAATAGGCAGTCACCCTTAAGGGGGAATGAAGGAGGAAAATGGAGTGTTGCTGCATCACCAAGGCAGCCATTTTGCTTCAGAAACAACATTATTCACTGCTAAGCCTGAGGCCAGTATTTCTTCAGGGCACCGAGTCCACAATCTGAAAGGGGTAGAGATTGGTGTGTGCCACCCTCATTACATGCTTAAACACCAGGCACAATGAGTTAGGGCAGCCTGTGCCCAATCTGTACAGGTGTTAGACCCACTGCTAAAGTAGTGAAGTCCATTCCTTGGAGAGAGGGCCCCATTCCCAACTCCAATGCAGTAGGGTTTGCATTGCATCTCGCTCCAGGCCTCCTCCCTCCTGGAACCCACTCGAGGGCTGGCAAGGCAGCTGGCCCTGAATTGCATCTCGCTGTCAGGGGGAGCTGCCTGAGGAGGTGTGGTCATCACCGGCAACTCACCCTGAGGAGTGTTTTCTATCCGAGTTCAGGGCCTACGCTGGTCATACAGCACCAATTCTGGACTCAGTGTCATGTAAGTCATATTCATTAGTGCTTTCTCTTCCCAAATAAAAAGAAAAAAAAAGAAAAGAAAGAAAGTTTATTTGTCAGTCACAAGTTGGCTTATATTAATAATGCAATGCAGTTACTGTGAAAATCCCCAAGTCGCCACACTCCGGTGCCTGTTCGAGTACACTGAGGGAGAATTTAGCATGGCCAATCCACCTAACCTGCACATTTTTTGGACTGTGGGAGGAAACCAGAGCACCCGGAGGAAACCCACGCAGACACGGGGAGAATGTGCAAACTCCACACAGACAGTGACCCAAGCTAGGAATTGAACCCGGGTCCCGGGCGCCGTCCCCGCCTCCATCCTTTGGAACAGTGGCTCTTACTGGTATTCGCTCTCCTCATTACTGTTTAGTATTCCAGTCATCGGCAGAGATTTGATCAGCGACTGGCTGTTCAAATATTTTGGTTGTACAAGGCCTTGCTTCATCATTGTTGCCGACTAAATGAATTCAGCAGCGTCTTTGTTAAATACACATCACTTTCAGCAGCTGAAACTAGGCAGAGCAGCAATGCGGGAAAGCAGCATTACTTTGTTACCCTGCTTACACGGATATCAGTGTTAAACCAAAGGAATGTGCTCTGTTTTGACTTTGTGGTGTTATGGTGGTCAAGGTTGTGTGGCAGTGATAACATGAGAAGCCCTGTGGTAATTAATCTATCTCCCAGTAGGGAAGCAGTATTGCTTTCAACATACATACAGAAATGTTGATAAACAAGCCAATCGGACGGTGCCGGCATCCCAATGATATAGGTTTGAATCTGCACCATAAACACAAGTCACCCATAAATCATGCACAGTCCATGGACCTGCTTAATTTTTTAATCTAATAGTAAATATCATATCATCATTGCACGATGTACGCTGATATCTCCAAATACTAATGAGTGTAAATGTTCAGGGTAGAGAGTGTTCAAGGGAATTATATCTGAACAGCCAGCTTAGGGTGGCACGGGACCCAGGTTCGATTCCCGACTGGGGTGGCTGTCTGTGTGGAGTTTGAACAATACAGCACAGGAACAGGCCCTTCGGCCCTCCAAGCCCATGCTGCTCCCTGGTCCAAACTAGACCATTCTTTTGTATCCCTCCATTCCCACTCCGTTCATGTGGCTATCTAGGTAAGTCTTAAATGTTCCCAGTGTGTCCGCCTCCGCCACCTTGCCCGGCAGCGCATTCCAGGCCCCCACCACCCTCTGTGTAAAATACGTCCTTCTGATATCCGTGTTAAACCTCCCCCCCTCACCTTGAACCTATGACCCCTCGTGAACGTCACCACCGACCTGGGAAAAAGCTTCCCACCGTTCACCCTATCTATGCCTTTCATAATTTTATACACCTCTATTAGGTTACCCCTCATCCTCCGTCTTTCCAGTGAGAACAACCCCAGTTTACCCAATCTGTCCTCATAACTAAGCCCTTCCATACTAGGCAACATCCTGGTAAACTTCCTCTGCACTCTCTCTAAAGCCTCCACGTCCTTCTGGTAGTGTGGCGACCAGAACTGGGCGCAGTATTCCAAATGCGGCCGAACCAACGTTCTATACAACTGCAACATCAGACCCCAACTTTTATACTCTATGCCCCATCCTATAAAGGCAAGCATGCCATATGCCTTATTCACTACCTTCTCCATCTGTGATGTCACCTTCAAGGATCTGTGGACTTGCACACCCAGGTCCCTCTGCGTATCTACACCCTTTATGGTTCTGCCATTTATCGTATAGCTCCTCCCTACATTAGTTCTACCAAAATGGATCACTTCGCATTTATCAGGGTTGAACTCCATCTGCCATTTCTTTGCCCAAATTTCCAGCCTATCTATATCCTTCTGTAGCCTCTGACAATGTTCCTCACTATCTGCAAGTCCAGCCATTTTCGTGTCGTCTGCAAACTTACTGATCACCCCAGTTACACCTTCTTCCAGATCGTTTATATAAATCACAAACAGCAGAGGTGTCAATACAGAGCTCTGCGGAACACCACTAGTCACAGGCATCCAGCCGGAAAAAGACCCTTCCACTACCACCCTCTGTCTTCTGTGACCAAGCCAGTTCTCCACTCATCTAGCCACCTCCCCCTTTATCCCATGAGATCCAACCTTTTGCACCAACCTACCATGAGGGACTTTGTCAAACGCTTTACTAAAGTCCATATAAACGACATCCACTGCCCTTCCCTCGTCAACCATTCTAGTCACTTCTTCAAAAAACTCCACCAGGTTAGTGAGGCATGACCTCCCTCTCACAAAACCATGCTGACTATCGTTAATGAGTTTATTCCTTTCTAAATGCGCATACATCCTATCTCTAAGAATCCTCTCCAACAACTTCCCCACCACGGACGTCAAGCTCACCGGCCTATAATTTCCCGGGTTATCCTTCCTACCCTTCTCAAATAACAGGACCACATTAGCTATCTTCCATACCTCTGGGACCTCACCTGTGTCCAGTGATGAGACAAAGATTTGCGTCGGAGGCCCAGCGATTTCATCTCTCGCCTCCCTGAGCAGCCTTGAATAGATTCCCTCAGGCCCTGGGGATTTGTCAGTCTTTATATTCCCTAAAAAACCTAACACTTCCTCCCTTGTAATGGAGATTTTCTCTAACGGGTCAACACTCCCCTCCGAGACACTCCCAGTCAACACATCCCTCTCCTTTGTGAATACCGATGCAAAGTATTCATTTAGGATCTCCCCTACTTCTTTAGGCTCTAAGCATAATTCCCCACTTTTGTTCCTGAGAGGTCCAATTTTTTCCCTGACAACCCTTTTGTTCCTAACGTATGAATAAAATGCCTTGGGATTCTCCTTAATCCTGTCTGCCAAGGACATTTCGTGACCCCTTTTTGCCCTTCTAATTCCTTGTTTGAGTTCTTTCCTACTTTCTTTGTACTCCTCCAGAGCTCCCTCCGTTTTTAGCTGCCTGGACCTAACGTACGCCTTTCTTTTCTTTTTGACCAATCCCTCAATTTCCCTGGTTATCCACGGTTCTCGAATCCTACCCTTCCTATCCTTCTTTTTTACAGGCACATACCTATCCTGCAGCCCTAACAACTGTTCCTTAAAAGACTCCCACATGCCAGATGTGGATTTACCCTCAAACAGCCTCTCCCAATCAACAGCTGCCAATTTCTGCCTAATCCCACTAAAGTTAGCCTTCCCCCAATCCAACACCTTACCCTTGGGACACCACTCATCCTTTTCCATCACTATCCTAAAGCTAACAGAATTGTAGTCACTATTTGCCACATGTTCCCCTACCGAAACTTTGAAAACCTGACCGGGCTCATTCCCCAGTACTAGGTCCAGTATAGCCCCTCTCTGGTCGGGCTATCTACATATTGTTCCAAAGAACCTTCCTGTACGCATTTTACAAATTCCTCCCCATTCAGACTCCCAGCCCTACGCGATTTCCAGTCTATACCAGGGAAATTGAAGTCTCCCACTACAACAACCCTATTTTTCCTGCACCTATCCATTATCTCCTGACATATCCGTTCTTCCACTTCCCTTGGGCTATTGGGGGGCTTGTAGTATACTCCCAACATAGTGACTTCTCCCCATATCTGTTTGGGTTTCCTCCGGGTGCTCCAGTTTCTACCCACAGTCCAAAGATGTGCGGGTTAGATTGATTGGATATGCTAAATTGCCCCTTAGTGTCAGGGGGACTAGCAGGGTAAATGTATGGGGCAATGGGGATAGGGCTTGGGTGGAATTGTGGTTGGTGCAGACTTGAGGGGCCAAATGGTTTCCTTCTGCACTGTATGATTCTATGAATTTTTTAGTATATTATCACCCTTATGTCTCTCATTTTGCTTATGTACTTTCCATTTTCACTGCTCATCTTTTACTGGCCTTCAGTCCTTTCTCAACACTTTTTACATCAGATTCATGTAACATGATATGCGTGCTGAGCAAACTGTACATAATAAGAGAGCAACACTCCACATGTTTGAAAGGAGACCAATGATTGCCACACAAAGGTTAAATTCTCCCAATTTTCATTCTCATTCAACATGTCAAAATGAAGATGTGTTACCAGTGAAAAAATAATTCAAGTTCCTTTATAAATTGTTAGCGAGTGTGTAATTAAAAGACACAATAAGCTCAAGTGTCTATCCAAATGAAGTACTGAAAAATATTATCCACTCAAGCACCGAATAAGAATAAGTATTGTATGTTTAATAATTCCTCAGAGGCAGAAGTCCCTTCACCAAAACCCCTTTATTTACAAGTCTGACAACAGCATACAGAGTGCTTTCAGTTAGCGGTCTGCACTAGGAGTCACAGAGGAACTGACACCCCTGGTTAAATACAAAGTAAGAGGCTTCCTGATTGACCCATCGGTTTGGCCCTTAATCAGGGAGTTCATATTCTTACAGGCCAGTCTCAATTGCCTGATTAAAGTCGTTACAGTACATTTTTCATGTTGAGGGCCAGGATTTGGTACAATCAACCTTATATTTAGGCCATTACTGACCATTATTTCCTTCTCTCATTCTCTTAGCGTCAGGAAATGTAAAATTGATGTGTAACTGATATTCTGAAAATAAAACATCTGGACACTGCCGATGTGTGGGATTGGCATCTAACCGTTGAATGTCTGAACATTGCTTAGTCAGTGAGAAGGGCGACAAGACATAACAGCAGACTGTTTCTCATTATGGGCTTAGGGAAAGTCGGTGACTTCACCTTTCTTTGATCATTTGATGATCTTACACATGAACGAATGATTCATTTCTCTGTGTGAAACAATTTTTGCTGTTCATGTGGATTACCATATGCACATCCTAATTAGAACAATCTGCAATGATGGTGGAGCCCAGCACAAAAGACAAGGCTGATGCATTTGCAACATCTACAGTCAGAAGGGCCAAGTGATGATGCACCTTGGCGTCCTCCTAAAGATGTTACACTAGTCTTCAATGAAATTGATTCAGTGCACGTGATATCAAGAAACTGCTGAAGGCAGTGGATAGAGCAAAGGTGATAGCTCCTGACCACATCTCAGAAGTAAAGTTTTAAAGTTTATTTATTATTGTCACAAGTAGGCTTACATTTACAGTACAATGAAGTCACTGTGAAATTCCCCTAGGTGCCACACTCTGACACCTATCTGGGTACACTGAGGGAAAATTTAGCATGGCCAATACATCTAACCAGTACATCTTTCGGACTGTGGGAGGAAACCAGAGCACCCAGAGGAAACCCACGCAGACATGGGGAGAATGTGCAGATTCCGCACAGACAGTGACCCAAGCTGGGAATCAAGCCCAGGTCCCTGGCGCTGTGAGGCAGCAGTGCTAACCACTGTGCCACTGTAGGACTGAAGATATGTGCTCTAGGTATAACTATCCCCTAGCCAAGCTGTTCCATACAGCTATAACACTGGCATCTGGCCGAGAATGTGGAACATCACCTAGGGTCCATCCTGTGCACAAAAAGCAGGACAAATCCAATCCAGAAAGTTACCACCCCATCAGTTTCCCCTTGAACATCAGCAAAGGGTTGCAAGGAGCTGTCAACAGTGCTATCAAGAATCAATTGACACTGTCTACACTTCCCGCTCCCTCAGAAAAGCAGCCAGCATAATTAAGAACCTCATGCACTCCAGACACACTCTCTTCCACCTTCTTCTGTCGGGAAAAAGACACTAAAGTCTGAGGACACGTACCAACCGACTCAAGAACAGTTTCTTCCCTGCTGCCATCGCACTTTTGAGTGCACCTACCTCGCATTAAGTTGATCTTTCTCTACACCCCAGCTATGACTGTAACACCACATTCTGCACTCTCTCCTTTCCTTCCCTATGTACAGTATGCTGTGCCTATGTAGCGCGTAAGAAACAATACTTTTCACTGTATACTAAGACATGTGACAATAATAAATCAAATCAAATCAATTACACAGCAATGATGCTCAGTTTAGGTTCCGTCAGGGCCACACAGTTTCTGACTTCATTACGACCTCAATGGTTCAAACATAGACAAAAGAGTTGAACTCAAGGGGTGCGATGAGAATTACTGCCTTTGACTAAGCGTGGCACCAAGGAGCCCTCGCAAAATTTATGCCAATGGGAATTGGGGGTGGGAGGTGGTGATGGTGCTGGTGATGGAATGGGTGTGGGCACTCGTTATTCAAAGGAACGTTATGCAAAGAAAGATGATTGTGGCTGTTGAAGGCCAACCATCTCAGTCCCAGTACATTTCTGTAGGCGTTCCTCAGGGCAGTGTTCCAGACTCAGTTATCGTTAGCTGCTTCGTCAATAACCTTCCCTTCACGATAAGGACAGAAGTGGGTTTGTTTGCTGATGATTGCACAGTGTTCAGTATGATTTGCAACTCCTCAGATTAATGAAACAGTCCTTCTCCAAATGCAGCAGAATGTGGACAAGATTGAGGACAGGGTTGTGTTATGACCACTGGACTTTATAAGATGTTTATGTTTTAAACACTTTTAACATATAATAAAGAAAATGCCTTTGAATGGAGGATGGTTTTAACTTGAACTGAACTCTGAGCAGCAATAGGCCCATGCACTCTGGTTGCCATGGGCATAGGGGCCTGGGTCAAGCACTACTGAAAAAGGCAGGTGAGAGCTTTAACACCTGGACATGAAGGAAAAAACAACTGGCGTGCTATGTGCAGAATTGCAAACTCTCAGTGACAGCCAGACTGAACATTTTTGGAGACGAAGACCACAGTCTATGCTTCTACGTCAAGCAGAAGAAAATAACTATTTTTGGGATAATTGTCAAGTGGAGGGTTGGTGAGGGCAGAACCTATGTTTGAGGGTACAATGATTGTGAAGTGTTAGGGACCATGGAATCACTGAAGACAACATTTCAACAGGGAGTCCATTCAATTAGGCCCTAAGGGGTGAGGAAAGGGGATTGTTTTTAAGAGGACAATGAAGGCTTCACTCTGGTGAAGCAGGGCTAAGAGATCCTGTTAGGGCCAATAGGAACTTTGGACTTTAACCGCAGACAACATTCTGCTGTATTATGTATAAATGCAGTGTGGGTTTTTTAGTTGTGTTACCTTTTCTGTAGTTACCTATTAATGAATGCTTAGTCTATATTGATTTTAGTAGATTTGTTACTGTAAAAGTCTTAAAATGTGAAATATTGTCAGGTGATCTTTGAATTGATCGCTGGAATTCTCCTACTTCATCTCCAGCTGGAATTCTCCAGTCCCGCTGCAGTGAATGGAGATTTGGCTGAGTGCTAAATTCTTATTCTCTGTAAAGTTATTGGCCTCTACACGGATTGTTATGGCTGATAAGTAACTTTCACAACTGCAAGTGCCAGGCAGTAGAAATCTCCAACACGAGAGAATCTAACCATCTCCCCTTGATGTTCAAGAGCATTACCATGCCTGAAGTTCCCTCACGTCAACATTCTGGGGGTTACCATTTACCATAAACTGAACTGAACTAGTCATATAAATGCAGTAGCTACAAGAGCAGTTCAGAGGCTAGGAATTCTACAATGAATAACTCATCCATTGTCCACTGTCTACAGAGTACACGTTCGGAATGTGATGGAATACTCGCCACTTACCTGCATCAATACAATTTGAAGAACTCTCAAGAATCTTAACATTTACCCAGTATAAAGCCACTTCATCCACCACCTTAAACATTCCCTCCCTCCTTCACGAAACGAGCTAAAACTCCTTTGACAGCAACTTCCAAACCCGCAACTTCCAAACCCGCAACATCCACCACTTAACAAGATAAAGGCAGATGACGCATGGGAACATCCACCACCTGCAGGTTTCCCTTCCAGCTAAACACCATCCTGACTTGGAACTATATCACTGTTCTTTCACTGTCGCTTCCAAATCTCTTCTGAACAGCACTGCCTCCAGATAGGCTGCAACATTTTAAGAAACCACCACTTTGGGCTGGAGTATAAGGATGCAGATGTTATGCGGCAGTTGTACAAAACCCCAGTTAGATCCAGGCCTTGCCAACAACAATCACACCCCATGAAAGAATGATAAAAAGCACATGTCTTAAGTTTGTACATGAAAGCCAATTCCTTGCCCTGGTTTCATAAGCAGGATTGCACCAAAGAAAAGGGAAATGGGGGGGTTGTTGTTGATTCGCTTTCAGCTCTGAATGGTTCAGGCCACTTCACATGTCCACTCTGCCACTCCTTCAATGCATGCGGCAACAGGCCCTTCTAGAAGGTGGGGGTCATTGATGTGTCTTTGACTCTTTAAATCATTTCAGTTGACCCTCAGAGCAGGATTTTCCGACCGCGCTTGCCCCAAGGTGGGAAAATCCCGCCCAAGGTCAACGGACTAGCTCTGATAAAGGGTCATCTAGACTCGAAACATTGGCCCTATTCTCTCCCTACAGATGCTGTCAGACCTGCTGAGATTTTCCAGCATTTTCTGTTTTTGTCAACGGACCTTCGCATGGACCGTGTCCCACCCACTACAATTCCCGTGGTGGACAGGACAGTAAAATTCCGGTCTCAGTATCTCATCAGTAAACTTTAGTCAGCATTTTGCAGTATTGTAATCCAGTTAATAGTTGCTCTGTGTTTGCTGCGTCAGGGGCGGGGAAGCAGGGGAATGGGAATTAACTCGTTTTGTTCACATAGGAACGTGTAACATGTAACTGGGCTATAAATGATCAAGGGAATTTAATTGCATACTATTGTAACTCAGATCATTATAGTGTTGCCACCTTCTCAGGATAAAAATGCAATCAAATTTCCTTTCATTGTGCTGAATCAAAGCAAAACCAAGCCCAGAATAATTTTCGGTGCCTCAGGAAATCAAATTATTTTTCTAGTGTTATTGTGATTGTTTGGATGTTCTTAAATATTTATCTTCACGAACATCTATTCTGCAATTTTTGTTTCTTTGAATGCATTCTTATTCCATCAATATCGGGTGAATGGGCCAAGCTGAGGCAAATGTATTTTAATATAAATAAGTGTGAAGTAATTCATTTTGGATCAATAAAGGATAGATCAGGGTAGTTTTTAGAAGGCACAAAGTTAAATTCAGTGGATGTCCAATAAGATTTGAGGGTTCAGGTGCACAGCTCTTCAAAATGCCACAAACAGATGCAGAAAATAGCCAAGGCAGCCAATGGAATACTGGCTTTCATATATAAAGGGCTGGAGTATAAGGATGCAGATGTTATGCGGCAGTTGTACAAAACCCTAGTTAGATCCCATTAAGAACACTGTGAGCAGGTATGGGCACCACACCTTCGGAAGGATGTTTCGGCCTTGGAGGGAGTTCAACACAGCTTTATAAGAATGACATCTGGACTTCAGGGGTTAAGTTACGAGGAGAGGTTAGACAAATTAGGCCTTTATTCTTTCAAATTCAGAAGGTTGTGGGGTGATCTGTTAGAAGTCTACAAAATATTTACAGGGAAGGACAGGGTTGTGAAGGATAAACTTGGCCATAATCTAAAAATTAGGGCCCAGCCATTCAGGAGAGATGTTAGAAAACACTTCTACACACAAAGAGTGGTGGGGGTTTGGAACCCCCTTCCTCAAACAGCGCTGGGTGCTGGTTCAATTGTTAGGTTTAAGTCTGAGATAAACACATTTTTATTGAGCACGGGTATCAAGGGATATGGGCCTAGGGCAGGTACATGGAGTTAGGCCACAGATCAGCCACGATCTTATTGAATGGCAGAACGGGCTCAAAGGGTTGAATGGCTACTCCTGTCCCTATGTTCCTATTTCATATGAAAAAATGAACTTCTTCCATGATTGCATGGTCTCAATCCTGCATCCAGTATGTATGAATAGTAGGGTTGAAACACATATGTAAATATATGGGACATTTTTAGCCCTAACCACCTGTCCAAGGTTAGGGGAGAGGGGCATGGAGGGGGGAAGGGGTGAAGTTGCAAAAACCTGAAATCTGGCCCTAACCTGTCACCGTTATTTAAATATATTCATGTTGCTGCTAAATTTTAAATGTTAAATGTTTGCTGACTTTTCTGTTCAATGGATTGAGTTTCTCAGGATTCAGGAATAACCCAAGGAATGTACGAAGGCAACAATGATTGATTCCAGCAGCACACTGCCTTCCCAGCACTGCTTATGGACCAAGAGAAATGAGGCAGCTTCCCCAGAATCCTGAACCGGAAAATTGAAACTCTGCTAACCCTTACTCCCTCCTCTGAGCTCCCTGGTTGTAGCCAAATGCGGTAAGAAGTCTCACAACACCAGGTTAAAGAGGAATCTCCCACTCACCAAATTTGCTACCAAATAAACCTGTTGGACTTTAACCTGGTGTCGTGAGACTTCTTACTGTGTTTACCCCAGTCCAACGCCGGTATCTCCACATCATGACGAGCCAAATGCCACAGATCTCCCCCACCCAAATGCCAACCAGCCTCTCAAACTGAAACAAGGACAAATGTTTCGAATGAGATCCCGATGTTAAATTCGCCAGGATCTCTGTGTTACTGTCTTTGTATGGGTTTGCCAGCTGTTACAATTCCATCCTCCCAGAACACTCGCAGCTCCCTCCTCACCTTCCTGTAAACATTGGGATTAGGGTTCGGGTTTTGCACTTGGCACAGGGACCCAGTAGTTCGCACTGATTCGCGCTTGTTTATGCCATTTTTACTTTCCTGTGCTCGTTAGCAAGATTGGCAGGAAAATCGGAGTATATATAATTATGGCAAAACTTGCGCAACCTCAGGAGTAACATCGCAATTACACCCCCATGGAAGCTTCCAAGGCCTGTGCTCTTTGAGCTGTTGAATTGGCTCCTGATTGCAGTTTAAAGCCTTTGTTAAGGTGATTGATTCTGCTGCTTCATTGGCTATCCTCTAGACCAGGCATTAAACTGGAGGCCTGGTAGATCTTAAGAAATATTTTAGAAAATACTACTCACAAATCCTCAGCGACGCCAACAGTGAATCAAATGCAGTGGCTAATACTGCCTCAAAAGTCTTACTTTTATTTGATTACTGGCTTTCTTGCAATAAATTCCTCTGACCTTTTTTTGTGTTCTATGCCTCAAGAACAATTGGATCAATTTCACAAAATATGTGCCCCCATTGCAGTTGCCTTTGGCAACCCCCTGCGGTTACGCCATCTTCCAGCACAATAAGCAAAGTTTAAAATAAATAATGAACATTAGAAGTTGAGAAACAAAGAAACCAAATACATTATTAGACATAAAAGACATAACTCTTGCGATCCATGACTGAATCTGTTGCGGTTCCAGCTCAGTACAATTATTCTCACACAAAAGTATCAAGTTCCACATTCCAGAGCCATGAACAATCTGTGAGTAGGGAAACAAAGCATCCAACAAGGAATAGCGCTTCCCATTTACAAAATAAAATGGTAAGTCATCATTTATTGCCGGTGGCACGTTGGTTAGCATTGCTGCCTTACAGCGCCAGGGTTCGGTTTGGGTCACTGTCTGTGTGGAGTTTGCATATTCCCTCTGTGTCTGCGTGGGTTTCCTCCAGGTGCTCCAGTTTTCTCCCATACGCCAAAGATGTGTGGGTTAAGTTGATTGGCCATGCAAAATTGCCCCTTAGTGTCAGGGGGTTAGCAGGGTAAATAAGTGGGGTTATGGGGATAGGCCTTGGGTGGGATTGTGGTTGGTGCAAGCTCGATGGGCCAGATGGCCTCCTTTTGCACTGTAGGGATTCTATGGATCATTCGTTGCTGGTGGCACAGTGGTTAGCACTGCTGCCTCACAGTGCCAGGTTCAGTTCCGGCTTGGGTCACTGTCTGTGTGGAGTCTGCACATTCTCTCCGTGTCTGCGTGGGTTTCCTCCGAGTGCTCCGGTTTCTTCCCACAGTCCAAAAGACATGCTGGTTAGGTGTATTGTGATGCGCGATTAATTCACTCGGGAGGCTGGATCGTACCCGGGAAATAAAGGCTTTTATTAGTAACAAGAATAGAGCATACTGCTTAACAATACAATCCCAGACTAAAGGGTCACTAGGCAGTGCAGTGACCTTTATACTCCTATAGGTAGGCGGAGCCAACTGGAGTGTACCACAGAACAATACCAACAGGTGGAACACCCCAACCCTAACCCCAACAGTAACAAGAGTAACATATGTACAAGTACCCATAGTGATAACCATCTATGGTTCACCACATTCACCCCTCCTTTAAAAACAAAGGCTGGTGGGGCAAAAAAACAGTACAAACTGTCCATATATTCACAAGTTCAGTCGTATCGGAGGTCCGCACCATCTCTGCGACCTCCACAACACTGGCGGTAGCGCCGGTTCTGGTGACCGTGATGGCCCTCTCTCCAAGGTGGTGTCCAGTGACTCCTCCAGTTCCTCACGGACGGGTGGACCACGAGGTGGCGACAATCTCCTGGACTCAGGAAAACCCCAAGGTGGCGACAATCTCCTGGACTCAGGCAAGCTGTATACGGGAGTAAGAGGATTAAGTGGTGGTCCCGATACTGCCCGCGCCGTGTCAGGAGGGGAGATAAAGGGCAAGGGGTCCCTAACCAGGGGTGCGGGAGCGACGGGGGTTTCCAGGTCCCCTGCAGACGCCAGATCACGGTCACCAGAACCGGCGTTACCGCCAGTGTTGTGGAGGTCGCAGAGATGGTGCGGACCTCCGATATGACTGAAGTTGTGAATATATGGACAGTTCGTACTGTTTTTTTGCCCCACCAGCCTTTGTTTTTAAAGGAGGGGTGAATGTGGTGAACCATAGATGGTTATCACTATGGGTACTTGTACATATGTTACTCTTGTTACTGTTGGGGTTAGGGTTGGGGTGTTCCACCTGTTGGTATTGTTCTGTGGTACACTCCGGTTGGCTCCGCCTACCTATAGGAGTATAAAGGTCACTGCACTGCCTAGTGACCCTTTAGTCTGGGATTGTATTGTTAAGCAGTATGCTCTATTCTTGTTACTAATAAAAGCCTTTATTTCCCGGGTACGATCCAGCCTCCCGAGTGAATTAATCGCGCATCACAATACACCTATTGTGTCCTCTCACCCGTCAGGATATGCTACATAGGCATATTGAGGGTTGGCGTGGAGGAGATGGACCTGTTCAACCAAAGGGTCGGACTTGCGGGTCCTAACATGCCGCCGCAGGAGGACAGGTCCTGAGTACGTCAACCAAGACGGCAGTGAAGTCCCAGAGGAAGACTTCCTAGGGAAGGTGAACATCCGCTCATGTGGGGTAGCGTTGGTTGCCGTACACAGGAGGGACCGGATTGAATGGAGCACATCAGAAAGTACCTCTTGCCAACGGGAGACTGGAAGACCCTTAGACCTCAACGCCAGTAAGACAGCCTTCCAGACTGTAGCGTTTTCTCTTTCGACCTGCCCGTTACCCCTGGGGTTGTAACTCGTAGTCCTACTTGAGGCAATCCCTTTAGAGAGCAGGTATTGTCTCAAGTCGTCACTCATAAACGACGAACCCCTATCACTGTGGATATAACTGGGGTAACCAAACAGGGTGAAAAGATCCCGCAAAGCTTTGATAACCGTGGCAGCGGTCATGTCTGAACAGGGAACGGCAAAAGGGAATCGGGAGTACTCATCAACCACGTTGAGGAAGTACACATTCCGGTCTGTCGAAGGAAGGGGGCCCTTGAAATCAACACTCAGTCTTTCAAAAGGGCGAGTGGCCTTAATGAGGTGTGCCCTGTCAGGTCGGTAGAAATGCGGCTTGCATTCAGCACATACCTGGCAGCTTCGAGTTATCGACCTGACATCCTCTACGGAGTAGGGTAGATTCCGGGCCTTTACAAAATGGAAGAGCCGAGTGATCCCCGGACGGCAGAGATCATTGTGGAGGGCCTGTAGCCGGTCCTCCTGCACACTGGCACATGTTTCACGCGACAGGGCATCTGAGGGCTCATTGAGCTTCCCCGGACGGTACATGATATCATAGTTGTAGGTGGAGAGTTCGATTCTCCACCTCAAGATTTTATCATTTTTGATCTTACCCCTTAACGTGTTGTTGAACATGAATGCCACGGACCGCTGGTCCGTGAGCAGGGTAAATAGTTTTCCTGCCAAGTAATGGCGCCAATGCCGGACGGCCTCCACAATGGCCTGAGCCTCTTTTTCCACAGCGGAGTGCCGAATTTCAGGGCCTTGGAGGGTGCGAGAGGAAAAGGCGACGGGCCTGCCCGCCTGGTTAAGTGTGGCGGCCAGGGCGAAATCAGATGCATCACTCTCCACCTGGAAGGGGATGGACTCATCGACAGCGTGCATCGTGGCTTTCGCGATGTCAGCTTTTATCCCTTCAAAGGCTAAGCGAGCCTCTGCTGCCAGGGGAAAAGAGGTAGACTTTATGAGCGGACGGGCTTTGACCGCATAATTGGGAACCCACTGTGCGTAATACGAAAAGAAGCCCAAGCATCTTCTCAGTGCTTTGACGCTAGTGGGTAGGGGAAGTTCAAGGAGGGGACGCATACGGTCTGGATCTGGGCCAAGGACCCCATTTTCCACCACGTATCTGAGAATTGCTAGGCGGCGCTTGCTGAATACACACTTCTCCCTGTTATAGGTCAGATTCAGGCGAGACGCAGTGCGTAAAAACTTTAGGAGGTTGGCATTGTGGTCCTGCTGGTCATGGCCGCAGATAGTGACGTTGTCCAGGTACAGGAAGGTAGCCCGTAGCCCATTTCGGTCCACCATTTGGTCCATTGCACGCTGGAAGACCGAGACCCCATTCGTGATGCCAAAGGGGACTCTTAAGAAGTGATAGAGACGGCCATCCGCCTCAAAGGCCGTATATTTTCGGTCCTCTGGGCGAATGGGGAGCTGGTGATAGGCTGACTTCAAGTCAATGGTGGAGAACACCCGGTACTGTGCAACCTGGTTGACCATGTCAGATATGCGCGGGAGAGGGTACGCATCCAGCTGCGTGTACCTATTAATGGTCTGACTATAGTCTATGACCATCCGGGGCTTGTCTCCAGTCTTAACCACCACGACTTGTGCTCTCCATGGGCTAGTGCTAGGTTGAATGATCCCTTCCCTGAGGAGCCGCTGAACCTCAGATCGAATAAAGATCCAATCCTCAGCGCTGTAACGCCTGCTCTTAGTTGCGATGGGCTTGCAGCCTGGCACGAGATTCTCAAATAACGATGGCGGGGTGATTCTGAGTGTCGAGAGACTGCACGTGGAGCGCGCTGGGCAATTTGGAGGCTGCTGTTCTCCCACTGAAAGTGGAGAGAGTGGCCCATCGTACTGCAGGGTCACACTCCTCAGGTGGACCATAAAGTCTAGTCCCAGGAGTATCGGAGCGCAAAGGTGCAGTAACACGAGGAGCCTGAAGTTCTCATAAACTGTGTCCCGCACCGTTAGGTTTACCACGCAGCTCCCAAGAACGGTAACAGACCAGGACCTTGATGCAATAGAAATTGTCTGTCTGACAGTCTGTACTCGGAGACCGCACCGTTTCACGGTGTCAGGATGAATGAAACTCTCCGTGCTCCCGCTGTCAAACAGACAATGTATCAGGCGTCCGTTTACCTCTATGTCCATCATGGACTTGTCGCGTCTGTGAGGCTTGGACTGGTCCAGGATGATTGACGCCACCGTTGAATCTTGAGTGCAACTGCAGGCAGCTGAGATGGTCGATGATGATGACCCCTGCTGGTCGTCTGCGGTCGGTGTCGACCAAAATGGCTGCGCCCATGGATCGCACGTGGTCGATGGCGTTGAAAGTGGCGGCACTCGCAGGTCGCACGTGTCTTGCGTCGTCATCCTCAGGAATGGCGGCGCTCGTGAATCTCACGTGGTTGAAGACCTCGACGAAGCCGGAGACGAGGAGACAGATCCTGGAGAGTCACACGCAGCACTGCTTGGCTTCGAAGGTGGTTTCGCTCGGCACACTTTAGCATAGTGCCCTTTCTTCCCACACACAGAGCAAAATACCGTTCTGGCCGGACATCGCTGACGAGGGTGCTTCGCCAATCCACAGAAATAGCACCGTGGGCCACCTGGAGCTGCCGCCGCCGTCAGGTCCGAGGTTGAAAGCACGATCACGCAGTTCCTAGGAGCCGCTGGGTAGAGTTGAGTCGGTGGCTGTACTTGCCACGATGTTCCCACGTGGTCGGTGGGGTAAGTTTCAAGACTTCTGGAGGCCGTTTCCATCGCATCAGCCAATTCCACCGTCTTAGCTAGGTCCAAGTTACCTTGCTCTAGCAGCCGTAGGCGAATATAGGATGAGCCGATTCCCGCCACGAACGCATCTCGGATCAGATCGTTAGTGTATTGAGTAGCCGACACTGGCTTGCAATTGCAGGCTCTGGCTCGCTGCTGAAGTTCGCGCAGGTACTGTCCCGTCGTTTCACCGGGCTGCCGCCGTCGAGTGGCTAGTAGGTGCCGAGCATGAATCTCGTTTGGCGGTTTATGGTACAGGCTTCTTAAGTAGTTCGATGGCCCCTTTGTAGTCTTGGGAATCACGGATTGTTGCATACACAGTGTCACTTACCCTTGCGTGGAGGACCCGCAATCTGTCGGCGTCGTTTTGGACTGCTGTTGAGGCGTCGATATAATCCTGGAAACACTTCAACCAATGGTCGAAAGTGTTCGACGCTCCAGCGGCACGCGGATCTAAGGTAAGCCGATCGGGTTTTAACATTTGCTCCATGGTTTTTTTTTTCTTCAAACAAAATTTATTGCTAATAAAATTGATGCGTGATTAATTCACTCGGGAGGCTGGATCGTACCCAGGAAATAAAGGCTTTTATTAGCAATAAGAATGGAGCATACTGCTTAACAATACAATCCCAGACTAAAGGGTCACTAGGAAGTGCAGTGACCTTTATACTCCTATAGGAAGGCGGAGCCAACCGGAGTGTACCACAGAACAATACCAACAGGTGGAACACCCCAACCCTAACCCCAACAGTAACAAGAGTAACATATGTACAAGTACCCATAGTGATAACCATCTATGGTTCAGTACCCATAGTGGTAACCATCTATGGTTCACCACACATTGGCCATACTAAATTCTCCCTCAGTGTACCTGAACAGGCGTCACAGTGTGGTGACTGGGGGATTTTCACAGTAACTTCATTGCAGTGTTAATGTAAGCCTACTTGTGACACTAATAGTAAATAGACTTTAAACTTTAAGAATAGCAGAACAGATTTCAAACATGAGTCTCTGAAACAACTCCAAACTTCTTCAGAACATCAATTGTCTTGAAAAATGTGACGGTGAAATGGATACAATACAAGATGAAGTGCCAGAAAAAGATCCAATTTTCACTCAATATGAAAAACTGCATTGATGCTTTAGGAGATGATTGGCTTTCCATGCACATTTTCAGTACTGTCTGCGAGATCACAATTGGCTGTTGACCCAGAAGCACTTGATGTTATCATTGGAAAATGAGACACAAAGCACTGTTTTACTTTTCAAAGTGTTAGGCCTCAGCTTCCCAAAGGTTCACTTTTTCAAAGAAGGAAAACACTCAAAAGGTCGAATTTTAACAATATTTAGTAAAACGGAGGCTGCTGCAAGTAACGTGTAGCCCCAAGTGGATTCAAGAGTCTACTCGGAATTGTGGCTGTTTATTTTAATGCTACAAGTTTATTTATTAGTCCCACAAGTAGGCTTACATTAACACTGCAGTGAAGTTACTGTGAAGATTCCCTAGTCACCACACTCCGGTGCCTGTTCGGGTCCACTGAGGGAGAATTTAGCACGGCCAATGCACCTAAGAAGCATGTCTTTCAGACTGTAGGCGGAAACTGGGGGAACCTGGAGGAAATCCGGGAGCAGACACGGGGAGAACGTGCAGACTTTGCACAGACAGTGACCCAAGCCGGGAGCTGAACCTGGGTCCCTGGAACAGTGAGGCAGCAATGCTAACCACCATTGAAATACATTTGGACAGTTTTGTGATTATAATTATATTAATCCACAGAGTGTTCCTCCCCTCCAGCTTGTTGCCCCACCCTTTCTGTGGCCACTTTCAACCATTATTCATGTAAATTGAGTCTGTGTCTTTATATGCCCTGTTTGTGAACAGAATTCCCACTCACCTGAAGAAGGGGCTTGGAGCTCCGAAAGCTTGTGTGGCTTTTGCTACCAAATAAACCTGTTGGACTTTAACCTGGTGTTGTTAAACTTCTTACTGCCACTTTCCCAGCCAGTGGGATGTGAGATAACATTATGGGAAAGATCTGATGAGTCCCTCCACCTAGCACAGCCTTGTGCTGGAAGTGACCTTTTCCTGTGAGACGATATACTTTGAGTGAATATTCTGCGCTGTGTATTTCAGACTGCAGCACAGTGTTTGACCTTAAGTATAGTTTATCTGATCATAAATTACCTAACCTCCAGGAAGCTTGTGAGCATGTTTGGGAGCTGTCTGAGTGCATTGTAATTGTCAGATATGCGCAAGTAATTATAGTCACTGCAGCCTTCCTCAACTGCATCAATCCAGGTTCTTCTTTGCCGATCCTGCCATGGCACATGTCAAACATGTTCCACTCCACCCTTTCATTTTCATCTACAACGGCTTTCTGAATTAAGTTACTCTCCTGACTGCACCTTCCACTTGAATGTTCGCTCCCACTGCGTTAAGTAAGTGAAGGCACTGGTCATGCATTTTGGGAGGGCAAACAAAGTAAGGGGATACTCAATAAACGGGAGGGTATTGGATGGAGTTGTGGAATGAGAGACCTTGGAGTGCACAGGTCCCAGATGGTGGCAGGATAACATGGTAAATAAGGCTTTCCTTTATTGCACAAAAATGCAAATATGATGCTGGAACTGTATTGAAAGTAGGTTAGGCCGCAGCTGGAGTTTTGTGCATGCTTCTGGTCACCACATCCAAGGAAGGACATAATTGCTCTGGAGAGAGTGCAGAGGAGATTGACAAGAATGTCCTCAGGTTTGGAAAATTGCAGCTATGAGGAAAGATTAGGTCGGTTAGTGTTGTTTTCCTTTGAACAGAGGAGGTTGAGAGGTGGCTTGATTGAGGTGTACCGAATTATGAAGGGCCTGGAGAGAATAGTCAAGAAAGGCTTGTTTCCCCGAGCTGAGGGGTCAGTTACCAGGGGCACAGATTTAATGTGATTGATAGAAGGATTAGAGGGGACATGAGGAAAAGCTTTTTCACCCAGAGGGTAGGCAGTGTCTAGAATTTGGAGCCTGGACTGGTGGTTGAAGCAGTCACCCTCAACTCATTTAAAACCTACCAGGATGTGCACCTGATATGCTGTAACCTGTGAGGCTACGGACTAGGTGCTGGAAGGAGGAATTAGAATGTGTGGCTAGTTTTTTCTTTCAGCCGGTGCAGACACAATGGGCTGAATGGCCTCTTTCTGTGCCATAACGTTTCTATGGCTTTGTAATTCTATGGTGAACCCAAAGAGTTGTTGAGATCCTCACCTATGGTTAAATTAAAATTAAAAGAAAAATAATGTCCACCCTGATTTTTCTTTGTGTGGGGGGGGAGGGGGGTCAAAGCTCCATCATTGACCTAGAACCTGCCAGTGGGAACAACCCCAGCAGTCTCTTGCACCTCACCTAATTGACCATATTGGGGAGCTCAGGGGTCTATGATTGAGGCGAACAGAAGTTTCAGCCCAGACAAACTGCAAAGGCAAGGAGGAATTGAACACCTCCAGGTTCTGGTCAACGCCTGAGTTTTCTACTATTCACTCCTGCTAAATCTATTCTGTGATTACATCAGTCAGTCCGTACATCTCCTGGGATTCTTCTGTTCTGTATTTAATTAGGTCAGGAATTATTTAGGAATCATGCAGGAGTTGGTTGCACCCTGTAGTGTGTTACCAGCTGACTCATAATTATTACATTGAAATATTGTATGTTTTTGTTAATAGTTCACATTCAGATCGGACAGAATATGCAAATTCCTTGCTCCTGAATCCTCTGGGAAGTACTGAAATTATAAGAAGAAGCAGGTTTAACAGCAGTGTATATCTCTAACAATCCTGTAATCCTTAAGATCATTGAATCCCTGCATGCAGCAGGAGGCCATTTGGCCCATCGGGTGTGCAGCAACTCTCCGACAAAACATCTTACCCACTGATTGTCATTAGTGTGTTGCTCATATGCACCAAGTCCCTGAAGCACAGGTTCAAATTAGGAGTTGTCCTGATACAATCGTTTATGTGACTGGTTTTTGCAGTCTGGGTATTTGGAGCCAAATATCAGCACCCTCAAGGGCCAATGTTGAGCTCCGCATCCAAGGTCACTTTTTACACACCCTTGTGCAAAGCTTTACACCAAAAATATTTGCTAGCCACAACACACATCTGCAGAGCAAGAGAAGGTATTTGTGATAACCCCCATGATCTGCACGGGGAATCACTAATTGACCTCCCACTTGGGCTCCCTGAGGACTGGTGATTGGTCCACCAGGTATACCGTGCCCTATATAAGTAAGATCCTGAGCGGGTCCATGAACTCTTTAGTCCCAGTTGGGACCTGTTGCATTCACACAGGCTTGTGATTATTGTTTATTTTCATTTGTGCAATAAAAGCACAGTTCCTTCACTCCTGGAGTTATTATAGTAGACACCGAAGAATGTATATATTCCTACCTGTGCAGGGAGAAAGGACCCATCCCATTACAGGGGTGTGCTATATCCATGTGCCTCCACTTGACATGGTTATTCCTACTCTGCCTCAGACCTAAAGCTACATTAAATTATTGTACAATTAGAATGTGTCAACCTGTTAATCTGTGCTGAGAATGTACAAACTCAGTCCTTTGGGAAAATCTTTGAACACTTTCAATCAAAGCCATTAATTATTGAAAGCTATTCATCGTTCCAAATTTTAGACTTGCATTGAATATTATCTCTAATTTAGTGTCATTGGTTTCTTTCCCCAAGTCCTTTACAATCAGTTTATCTTTATTATCCAAATATAGAATACATGACCTGGGGACCACAAGAATGAAACTGCTGCTAAGAAACCAAGACACTACAGATGCTGTAAATCTGAAATGAAAACAGAAAATGCTGGGTTTATATCGCTTTTCTTTTTTTTAATAATGAAATCATTGTTTTATGTCGGATAAGCTGTGAAATCCTCATTTCTATTTCCCATGTACATTTTTCTGACCTTCTAAAAGTTGGATTGATAACCAGATCAATTGTAACTTTGTAATTGGCGAATTATGCAGATTCCACTGCAATGCAATTGGGACTTTTTATCCCTTGTAAATCTACCTAAACTCAGCCCTCAATGTCACTCTTATAAAACTGTATTTACTGAAGTGGCTGGCTCCATACATAGGAAGGATAGTTCTCCTCCTCCTCCACCTGTTTCTCGCTCCACTCTAAATCTCTGTCAGACTGCTTGGAGCTGATGTTTATGGGGAAATGTGAAAGGTGTAGGGGTGACCATGAGCCGTTGAAGAACCCAGCAGGGCCGGGGACGTGGAGGTACTGCCAATTATGATGGCAGGGCCTCAGTTGAACAATATTCTCCAGTCGCCTGCTTAGTAATAGGGAAAGATTCACAACCTAACAGGCAGGCTTAAACAAGTGGCACTAGGCCCAGAACCAGGAATCAAGGAGATGGTCCCAGCTCTGATGAGTGGTCATCTAGACTCGAAAAGTTGGCTCTACTCTCTCTCCACAGATGCTGTCAGACCTGCTGAGATTTTCCTGCATTTTCTGACTTTGAGACGGGCACTCGTGTTTAGTGGGGTATGGAGCTCGATCATTGGGATATGGAAGGGAGGCTGGATAGGGAATTCTCTTCCTCACTCAGAGACCGTCTACACTCAAGTTTGTGACCAGAATTAGAACTATATGGTCAGGATTTTCCAGTTAGTCCCACCCACGGCAAGAATTGTCAGGGGAAAGACTGGAAAATTTGATGAATCAGCAAAAGGTCTGTTGACTTCAGGTGGAAATTTCTGGTTTCTGGTGGGCAGGATTAAGGGGGCATTAGTGGTGGACATCCCTTGCCTACATCAATGGGGACAAAGTAGAAATGGTCGAGAGCTTCAGGTTTTTAGGTGTCCCGCTTACCAACAACCTGTCCTGATCCGCCCATGCCAACACTATAGTTAAGAAAGCCCATCGACGCCTGTACTTTCTCATAAGACTAAAGAAATTTGGCATGTCAGCTACGACTCTGACCAACTTTTACAGATGCACCATAAAAACCATTCTTTCTGGTTGTATCACAGCTTGGTATGGCTCCTACTCTGTCCAAGACCGCAAGGACCTACAAAAGGTTGTGAATGTAGCCCAACCCATCATGCAAAATAGCCTCCCATTCATTGACTGTCTACACTTCCTGCTGCCTCGGCAAAGCAGCCAGCATAATTAAGGACCCTATGCACCCTGCTAATTTAATTACATTACCCAGGACTTTGTCCTGTTGGAACGGCTAAACCCTCTTATTCCTAACTTAATTTCCTAACTTAAATTCCTTATTGCTTCATCCACTCCTCAAGTCCCATTCATTTGGCCTCAATGCCCTTTACCCATCCCCATACCCTTCATACCAACACATGACACCCACTCATCCTCATGGCCCTTTACAACCCCTATGCCAACTTAGTGCCAATTTATGCCAACTCTAGACCTCCCACTCACCATCTTTTGCCCTTACACCCTCCATGCCAACTGACCCAGTATCCACATTTGCAGACTTCAGGAACCATGTTGAGATTAAATAAAATACAGTTTCAAGTATTTATTACAGACTTTATTATAAACTCTCATTGATAAAAGCTCACTCAATACATTTGAGTTTCTTTGAGTAATTAATCCCTTTTTGAATAAAGCAAACATTTTTATTCATGGCCCCACATTTATGACAACTAAACCTTGAATAACCTCTCGGAGTTGCCAGTCAAATTGTGAACTTACAGGCCTGCCACTGTAATAATGATAGATTGTGGAATAATTCAAGCAGCAATAATGAAAACCCTCAGGCTTATATCAAAAAACTGCTATTGGAAGCACTTTTTTCTACAACAGAGATAAAGCAGGGTGCTTTTTCTTCAAAATTTAATGAGCAGGGGATTTAAATAACTTGACAGCTTGATAGTTCCATGGACCTTACCTACCTTTTAATGCACATTCATATTCTCCCTTAAAAATTGCGAAGTCACACATTGCGGGAAACAGAGTTTGCTCTAGCAAAAATGGGGTGTGCTTGAACTCTGCATTGAGTTCAAATGGTCCTTCTAGGTTGTGTTTCCCATATGGATGAATTGTGTCTTGTCCTGCTTTCCCCTACGGTGAAATAGGACCAGTTGGAAATAAGGATTGACTTCTGGATATGGTTTTTTATTATTCATTCGTGGAACATGGGCATTGCTGACTAGGCCAGCATTTATTGCCCATCCCATTTGCCCTTGAGAAGGTGGTGGTGAGCTGCCTTCTTGAAATGCTGCCGTCCGCGTGCTGTGGGTTGACCCATAATGCTGTTAGGGAGGGCATTCCAGGATTGGGTGCGAGGGAATGGTGATTTATTTCCAAGTCAGGATAGTGAGTGGTTTGGAGGGGACCTTACAGGTGGTGGTGTTCCTATATATCTGCTTCCCTTGTCCTTTTAAATGGAAGTAGGTTTAAAAGATGCTGCCTAAGGATCTTTGGTGAATTGCTGCAGTGCATCTTGTAGATAGTACACACTGCTGCTACTGAGCGTCGGTGGTGGAGGGAGTGGATGTTTGTGGATGTAGTGTCAAATAAGTGGGTTCCTTTGTCCTGGATGGTGTCAAGCTTCTTGAGTGTTGTTGGAGCTGCACCCACCCAGGCAAGTGGGGAGTATTCCATCGCGCTCCTGACTTGTGCCTTGTAGATGGTGGATAGGCTCTGGGGAGTCAGGAGGTGAGTTACTCGCCGCAGTATTCCTAGCCTCTGACTCTTGTAGCCACTGTGTTTATGTGGTGAGTCCCAACGTCATTTTGTCTAAGGCACAGAGGGTGGGATTTTCCAGCCATGCTCGCGCTAAAACCGGAAATCCTGCCTGGGTTCAATGGACATTCCCATGTTCCATCCCTCCCCATTACGATTCCCATGGCAGACAGAATGGGAAAATTTGCCCCAGAGTCGCCATGACTCTGCGAAAACCTGGTCAATCTCTTCATTTAGTTTCTGTTGTGTGGAGGTGGGATTAACCTTTTGGCTTTTGCTTCAGTTTAATAGGAATTCGAATATCTTTGCATCACAGACCAGTAAACCTTTCTACATTCCCCAAACTTACAATAAAAGTGGATAGGCCCTCTATCCCTCATCCCTCACTGCTTCACTCGCTCCCCAAACCCCATCCATGCTACCTCATGCTCTTTTACCCACATGCCATATCCTCCATACCAACCCATGAACGCCTATGCCAAATTAATGCCCATTTATGCCAACTGTATACCTACCACCCACTCCACTCTTTGCCCTTACACTTACTTAAGTTTAACATAACTTTAAAGTTTATTTGTTAATGTTACAAATAGGCTTACAAATAGGGGTAGGCTTACATTAGATTAACACTGCAATGAAGTTACTGTGAAAATCTCCTAATCGCTACACTCCAGCGTCTGTTCAGGTACAGTGAGAGAGAATTTAGTGTGGCCAATGCACCTGAACAGCACGTTTTTCAGACAATGGGAAGAAACTGGAGCACCCGGCGGAAACCCGTGCGGACACGGGGAGAATGTGCAAACTCCACACAGACAGTGACCCAAGCCGGGAATTGAACCCGGGTCCCTGGCACTGTGAGGCAGCAGCGCTAACCACTGTGCTGCTATGTTGCCCCACTTGACTGTGTTACCCAAGGTTGGTCATTTAGTTGAAAGTAACAAATGTTATCAGGCAGGTTTTACTAATTATCTCACAGCACAATCTGAAATTTGGTCTGTTAGTCTTTGACTGCTGTCTCACAGTGCCAGGGACCCGGGTTCGATTCCCGGCTTGGTTCATTGCCTTTGTGGAGTCTGCACGTTTCTCCTGTGTCTGCATGGGTTTCCGCCGGGTTCTCCAGCTTCCTCCCACATTCCGAAAGACGTGCTGGTTAGGGTGCATTGGCCATGCTAAATTCTCCCTCAGTGTACCCAAACAGCCATCGGAGTGTGGCGACTAGGGGATTTTCACAGTAAATTCATTGCAGCATTAAATGTAAGCCTGCTTGTGGCAGGAATAAGCAAACTTTAAACTTTAAAAGTAATGGTGGAACACTACAGAAAAAAGAATGGGTTAATGAGGAGTAACACGTCAACAGGTGGTGCGATAATCATCGACGTTCTCACAACTTATCAAGCAAGTGTTGGTAAAGCCGGAGCACAACAAAGGCTGGCAAGCTACTTAGATAGATTGCACAACATGCGTTTGCAGTTTTCATATAATGAGGACTGGGATGGGGGCCACTTCTCTATCATCAGACAGCACTTGGTTCAGAGTAAAGAACAGCAGTAGATCCAGAGATAATCAGCGCTGACAGTGGTTGTCAACCAGACCAGTTACATTAACTAATCACTTTGGGCGATTTTCAACAGTTACTTTGTTTGTCGGCTGATCAAATTAAATAGAAATTACTTGGGAAAGTAATCAGATGAAAAGCTGTAAAGTTTCTCATGAACCTTTCCTACCCAATAAATATTTTTAATTGATAAAGTCTAGCATATTTTGGAATACATTATCAACCTACTTTCTACTGTCGGACGTGTTCTTCAGCGGACTCTTTAGGCAGAGTTGTTGGGCTCGATGACTGGTTGCTGAGCCAATGAGAGCTCCGCGTTGCCTCTTTTCGGGAAGGCACTCGGGCACTTGAGAGGCCAATGGTGAGCCTTCTCCAGGGGTCAAAGTCCAACCACCTGGAGTCACTGGCCAATCAGAGGCTAGCAACTCTATTGAATACAGTAAGAGTTTTAACAACACCAGGTTAAAGTCCAACAGGTTTATTTGGTAGCAAATGCCATTAGCTTTCGGAGCGCTGCTCCTTCGTCAGAAGATTTCCACTCCATCTGACGAAGGAGCAGCACTCCAAAAGCTAATGGTATTTGCTACCAAATAAACCTGTTGGACTTTAACCTGGTGTTGTTAAAACTCTTACTGTGTTTACCCCAGTCCAACGCCGGCATCTCCACATCACAACTCTATTGAATGGCAGTGCCAGTGGGGATGGAGTAGCTACGGCCAGTAGAACATCTACTCGAGGCCCAGGCTAATGCTGGATCCCAGGCGAGAGGTGCATGACGGCAGGAGGTAGAGGAGGGGGAATCCAGAGCTGGAGTCACGGAGAAAGGGGGACAGCAGCAAGGGTGGATGATTAGCAGACTAAATGTGTGGGGTTACGGGTACAGGACCTGATTGGAATGCTCTGTTGGAGTGTCAGTGCAGACTCGCTGGGCTGATTGGTCTCCTGCTATTCTGTAGGGATTCTGTGATACCATTCAATGAACCCCCTCCACCCCACACTCACTGTGCCCCCCATTCCCCCCTCCCCAACCTCCCCCCCTCTTTCACAATGCCAGGTGCCTCAATCAGACTCTGAGTGCCTTTGAATGAGGGCCCCCTCCCCTCTCCCCCGGGAATCCCCAGCTGGTGCCACGTGCATGGTGAGCCCGCTGCCCACTGCTGGGTTAATACCAATGGTGGCAGGATGAAGCCCTTAAATCAGCATTAATTTTCCCACTTAAAGGCCTGAATTGGTTGGGGGGTGGGGGGGGGGGTGGAATCTGGGAAAGCCATTCATGGCCCTTCCCACCACGGACTTAATTGGGGTAGAGGTGGAAAGGTGTCAAGGTCCCCATTTCCTAACCTCCTACCTGATTAAATGCCCCCCTCCATCAAACTTACTGTGGGGAAGAGCATAAGGTTCTGCCGTTAATAATTAGGTGTTTTCCCAACCATTCCTTCACATGGGGACGGGCTTCGTCCAAGTTATTGCACATTTGCCTCTGAATCAGGCCAAGTCCTGAATTGCAAAATAAGCTGATACTTCACTGTAGGGTTTGGGGAGATTTCTACATCGTGGGAGGTATGGGCGCGATCTTACCTGCCATTCACACCATGCTCCCGCTGCAGCGAGGTCGGAGAATTTGGTGGCCAGCCAAATCTCCATTCATTGCAGCAGGATGGGAAGATCCCGCCGGCATGACCAGTGGTAAGAATCCGGCCATGGCATTTTTGTTTGAGGTATTAGGGTTGATTTCCCTGACCATTGTCCCTACAGAGCACCCAGTTCTCCAGGTGTATCAGTGAAAGAAAATGGCCAGACATCTAGGCCTCTTCCACTTTTATATCCCCGTGTTTGACAGTTTTGATTATACCATCTTGCTCCTTTGCAGGCCAAAGGAGCCATGTGGATAAGGCAGGAAGGACCGATTCCAGCCTCAAACCTCACGTTGTTTTTCATCTCCTTGCTGAGGGCCGTAAGGAGCCGCCAAAGCTCATAAATGTTTTGGCAAAGTAAAGAAAATGAGACCTCCCTGTGTCAATGGAGGTAGTTAACTAGTCCGGTATAAGGATCAATAAACACCTACAGAAACTAGACACCTTTAACAGCACCTGTCCCTCTAGCACTAAGAATGATCTGGATTGGGGTTGAAGTTTGCAGGTGGGGCCAAAACCACACCGTAGAAATGGTCTGGGATTGGAACTTCCAGCAACTGTTTTGGCTGTGCGGAAGCCTTGGTAAATTTGCACAGGTCGGTGCACAGGTTTTCGTGGCACCGTTGGAAAAGAGCAGAGATTTGTCCTGGTGTCTTGGTCAACATTTCTCTCTCAGTGAACTCAATTAGTAAAAGTAGGTTTGATTAATTGGTTATACCATTTGTGGGATCTTGCTGTGTTCAAAATGGCCAATGTGTGCTAATAGTGAGTATATTTTGGCTGGGTACATGACTTGGGAAGTTCTCAGGAGTGAAGTGAGGCTGCATAAAAACAAGTTAACTCTTTATTCTAGATAACCAGAGATTAGATGCCTGCTGAGTGATTCTTTATGTTGTGATTCTCTATCACGGTGCTTAATGAAACTATTGGAATCTGGCTATGCTCTTGATGTGTTGTTGGATGTATATACTCTGTTGAGACAGTACTACTGCTATGAATCATCGTGCTAATTTTAAGGTCTGTTACAAAACTGTTCAGTGACGTAAATAAAGACCTTATACTGCATTTGTCTACTCTCTGGATAGATACTTTTAATTCTGTGTCAGAAACTCCATCAGGTCTCAGGAACAAGGAATCAAATTGAGTCCTTTATGCTCAGTGCAAACACTGACTGAGGGTCTGTACTAACCCTCAGGAAACGTGACCCTTTCCCTTCCTCTCCCTCCCACCATTCAGAGGATGTGCACATACACACATTCACATAGTTAGCCACATGCATGCACACACTCACATGCATGCATGCACACACTCACATGCATGCATGCATATACTCATATGCATACATGCACACACACCCACAAGGATGCACATACTCACATGCATGCATACACATATTCGCACATGCACACATACACACACTCATATGCACTTTGCACACACTTGCATACAGACATGAACATACATGCAGGCATGCACATACTCACATGCACATATGCACACACTCATACATGCATGCAAACACTCATATGCACACATGCACATACTTACATGCACACCCTCATATGCATGCATACACATATGCACACATTAACATACTCATATGCATGCACCCACATACTCACCAGCACACATGTACATACTCACATGCGCACATGTACATGCTTACCCACACGCATACACATACTCACATGCGTGCACATACTCACGCATGCATTAACATACACACATGCATGCACACACTTAAATGCACACATTCACATACTTACACACACATGCTCATTTTGACACTGAATCAGGGCTATGCCTGAGGGAAAGGATGGAGGAGCTGCAAATAACATTTTGCCGTGTGCTGTGCTGAACCTCGCTGCCCACAAATGGGCATCAGGCATTCAGTGGGAGGAAGAGGAGGAGAAGGAGGAAGGGCAGCTGGCCAGAGACAGAGAATTCCTGTGGTCTGCAAGGTGAGCAACCTGTTATAGATCGAGATCCTGCAGTAGAGAGACAGCAGCAATCAGGCTGACAGTGGAGAAGGCCAATACCAGACTAGCTGGCACGCTCACAGAGCTTCAGTGCCTCTGAAGACTCTGGCTGCAGGAAGACAGTCACAGCAATCTGTAACACGCTAGCTGCTGACATAGCATCTGATTGTGTAGGTGGGCACCCGACGTTTGTGACCTTGAAGATCACAGTGTCTTTGAATTTTTTAAGAACAGGATCCTTCCGGCCTCAGCTGGAGACCCACGGGGGATTTCTCAGCCGGCTGCACATCACTGCCTCAAGGTGACTGATGACCTGTTCAGGCGCATGTATTAATTTATTTCAATTATTGCTGCCAGTGAGGCTGGAAGAGGCAGAGTCTTCGGCAATTTTGCAGCTGTATGGAGTTAATAGATTGCACACATGTGGCGAATAAAAATGCCTTTAATAAACAGGAAAGTATGTCATTTTCTTAATGTGTGGCTGTCCCTTGCCTGCCAACTGTGCTGGAGACCCTTCTGCCCCTTTGTGATGACTTTGTCTCATGCCCTCTGGTCACTGAGGTTATGAGGCTCCTGGTGCGGTGGGAAGTCCCCTGCACAGTGACAGGGTGCTCACCTGCCACCGTAGCACTTGGAGACATCTGTGTCAATGGCAGAGGGGTAAAGGAGAGGCTTCCCCCATCAGGAGAGCCCTGAGAGATGCCAACTGATGGCAACATCAACTGCTCATCTGCCCCTCTGAGGTCCATTTGGCCCACCCCGCTTTCCTGAGAGGAACTAGGCTCTGGATGTGACCCTAAGCTCCTCATTCCCCTCTCATCATGACTCTGGGCCCTGGAGCTCAGAGACAAGGTAATGGAATGCAGGTCAGCACATATATCCAGAATCCCATTAGTGAGCTGCTAAGTTTGACCCTACATTCATCTGTCTCCCAAGGATTCGATTGAGTGGATGATTGCAGTGCTCATGCCTTACTGTGCGTACCAGTGTGCACATTCCCTCTGGAATCTGTCACATCTCCACGTACCTTACTTGAATTGATTTATTATTGTTGCATGTGTTGGGATACAGCAAAAAGTATTGTTTCTTGTGCGCTATACAGAGAAAACATACCCATTCATAGAGTACTTAGGGGAGAAGGAAAGGGTAGGGTGCAGAATATGGTGTTGCAGTTACCGATAGGGTGAAGTGAAAGATCAGCTTAGGTTCATTCAAAAGTTTGATGGCAGCAGGGAAGAAGCAGTTCTTGAGTCGGTTGGTATGTGCTTTCAGATTTTTGTATCTTTTTCCTGATGGAAGAATACCTGATGGAATACCTGATGGAGAGAATACCTGGGGTGCGTGGGGTCCTTAATTATGCTGGCTGCTTTGCTGAGGCAGTGGGTAGTGTAGACAGAGTCAATGGATGAGAGGCTGGTTTGCGTGATGCATTAGGCTACATTCACAACTTTCTGTATATTCTTGCGGTCTTGGGCAGAGCAGGAGCCATACCAAGCTGTGATGCAACCAGAAAGAATGCTTTCTATGGTGCATCTGTAAAAGTTGTTGAGAGTCGTAGCTGACATGCCAAATTTCCTTAGTCTTCTGAGAAAGTAGAGGCATTGTTGGGCTTTCTTAACTATAGTGTTGGCATGGGGGGGATCAGGACAGGTTGTTGGTGATCTGGACACCTAAAAACTTGAAGCTCTCGACACTTTCTTATTCGTCTCCGTTGATGTAGACAGGGGCATGTTCTCCTTTACGCTTCCTGAAGTCGATGACAATCTCCTTCGTTTTGTTGACATTGAGGGACCGATTATTGTCACTGCACCAGTTAATCAGATTCTCTATCTCATTCTTGTACTCTGTCTCGTCATTGCTTGAGATCTGTCTCACGACGGTGGTGTCATCAGCAAACCTGAAAATCGAATTGGAGGGGAATTTGGCCACACAGTCATGGGTGTATAAGGAGTATAGTAGGGGGCTGAGAACACAGCCTTGTGGGGCACCGGTATTGAGGATGATCGTGGAGGAGGTGTTGTGCCTATCTTTACTGATTGTGGTCTGTGAGTTTGGATGTCTAGGATCCAGTTGTAGAGGAAGGTGCCGAGGCCCAGGCCACAAAGTTTGGAGATGAGTTTTGTGGAAATAATGGTGTTGAAGGCTGAGCTGTAGTCAATAAATAGGAGTCTGACATAGGTGTCCCTGTTATCTAGGTGTTCCAGGATTGAGTGCAGGGCCAGGGAGATGGCGTCTGCTGTGGACCTGTTGCGGCAGAGGCAAACTGTAGTGGATTCAGGAAGTCCGGGAGGCTGGAATTGATTCGTGCCATGACTAACCTTTCGAAGTACTTCATAATGATGGATGTCAGAGCCATCGGACGATAGTCATTGAGGCACGCTGCTTGGTTTTCCTTAGATCCCAGGATGATGGTTGTCTTCTTGAAGCGGGTAGGGACCTCAGATTGTTGTAAAGAGAGGTTGAAGATGTCTGTGAATACCCCCGCCAGCTGATCCGCACAGGATCTGAGTGCTTGTCCGGGTACCCCATCCGGGCCAGTTGCTTTCCGTGGGTTGACCTTTGAGAAAGCTGCTCTCGCATCTGCAATGGTGACCCCAGATACAGGTTCATCCAGGGCTTCCAGGGTGGAGGGCATGCTCTCGCTGACCTCTTGCTCAGAACGGGCATAGAATGCATTGAGCTCACCAGGGAGGGGTGCGTTAGAACCAGCGATTTTACACGCCTTCATCTTGTAGCATGTTATGTCTTGCAGACTTTGCCCTAGTCGGCGGGGGTCAGTGTGGCTAATCTGGGACTAGCTTGGTCCGGCATTGTCTTTTGGCATCTTTGATGGATCTTCTTAGATTGTATCTGGCTTTCTTATATAGGTCAGGGGCACCTGACTTGAACGCCTCAGACCTGGACTTCAGCAAGCAGTGGATATCCCTGTTCATACATGGTTTCCGGTTGGGGAACATGTGGATTTGCTTCTTTGGTACACAGTCTTCCACACACTTACTAATGAAGTCAGTTACTGTTGTGGCATACTCGTTCAGGCTGGTCGCAGAGTTTTAAAATACTGACCAGTCCACTGACTCCTAGCAGTCCCATAGGGGATTATCCGATTCCTCAGACCAACATTGCACGACTTTCTTTGATGGATTCTCCCGCTTCAGTTTTTGCTTGTGAGCCGGGAGCAGGAGCACAGCCTTGTGGTCTGATTTGCCAAAGTGTGGGCGGGCGATAGAGCGGTAGGCATGTTTGATATTTGTGTAGCAGTGGTCTAGGATGTTTGGGCCTCTGGTGGAACAGGGGACGTGTTGGTGGTAACTTGTAATACTGGAGAGGGTGCTTGGGAGATGCACCAGAATGTTGCCTGTGTTTGAGCATTTGAGCTATGAAGAGAGGCTGGATAGGCTTGGATTGTTTTGTTTAGAGCAGGGACGGCTGAGGAGGGACATGATTGAAGTGTCTAAGATTGTGAAGGGTCTGGACAGGATGAATAGGAAGCAGCTGTTCCCCCCTTAATTAAAGGGTCAATAACGAGGGGGCATGATTTTAAGATGAGGGGCAGGAAGTTTAGAGAAGATTTGAGGAAAAGGATTCTCAGATGGAGGTAAGAGTGTGGAATGCACTGCCTGGGAGGATAGTAGACGCCGGAAACCTCACAACCTTTAAAAAATACGTGGATGAGTACTTGAAGTGTCATAACATTCAAGGCACGGTGGCACAGTGGTTAGCACTGCAGCCTCACAGCGCCAGGGCCCCGGGTTCAATCTGTCTTGGGTCACTGTCTGTGTGGAGTTTGCACATTTGCTGCGTGGGTTTCCTCCGGGTGCTCCGGTTTCCTCAAATACTCCAAAGATGTGCGGGTGAGGTTGATTGGCCAAGCTAAATTGCCCATTTGTGGCAGGGGGATTAGCAGGATAAATACGTGGGGTTGCAGGGATAGGGTCTGGGTGGGATTGTGGTCGGTGCCGGCTTGAAGGGCTGAATGGCCTTCTTCTGCACTGTAGGAATTCTATGATTCTAAGGTTGGAAAGTGGGATTGCGTAGGTTTAGTATAGATTAGTCAATGCCTCTTCTGTACTGTAAAACTTTAACTCTATGACTAACTGTGGCAGCATGCAGTGCTTCAAGACGGTGATATGAATGAGTGGACAATGCTAATATGAAGTCACCACTGCCATTTAAAATCTGCACACCCGAACCCCCACACAGCTGAACATGACATAGAATGAAGGGCAATGCTGCACCTACAGTGCACACAACCCCTTTCTGCCTGGGCTTCACATGAACACATTATTCATGAATGAATCCACACTTCAGCTCGATCTTCTTAATCACCAACAGTCCCACACTTCTTACTTCTCTAGTCACGATCATCATGTTTTCCTCTTTCAGTCAACACAGAAATAAAAAACACAAGGAAATGCTCATTCAAATTCAATTTTAGAATTTTACTCATTAAATAATTCAAAACAAATTAAACTAATCATGTTTGTGTACTCCCTCACTGTCAGTCTCCTTTTCCCTAGTGCTCCTCCGAGGTGTTTCCCCAGTGGCTACAGAATAGATGATGAAGGGCTGTTGATCTTCCATTGAGGTAACTGCAGCGATGAGTACATTCTTGAATAGCATTGGTACTGGAGGACCTAGGTTTCAGACTCCACCATCTTTGTCCGAGTGGCAGCAATCTGCGATAAGGGCTGGCTGACTGACAGGCAGCAGCAAGGGCACTGGCAGGGCTGAATACATGAACACCGTCATCCGGAGAAAGGTCAGCATGTCCCTGCTCCCTGGAGTCGCTGCAACTCTCCCAGGCTGAGACTTCAGCAATCATTGTTTGGAGATCAGAAAGGCTGCTGCACCACGAAGGGGACCACTTGAATGGTAGGTTCCAGAACCACAATGACAAGAGGGTGAGTTTGCCAGGCAGCAGCCTGGAGCACCCAGATCTTTATGAAAGCAGTTTGTGTTACAATGGAAGCTGGGACATTGGCCATTCGATGCTGGGAAAAGTCACTATCTATTCCATGTTTGGAAGAATGGGCTTCAAGCTGGAACTAGACTTTTCTGTGCTCCTTGATATTGTGTGAAAGCTTTCAGGCAGGCTTTAGGCAAGCATTATGACTCTGTACACCTTCTCCTGTAGCTTACTCCATTTGATTCCACTGCAGCAGAACTGACAGTGTGCACATTTTCCCTCCTGTAAGCTGGCACCTGCATTGTTATTTCCAATGCCCTGATGTCCATGCCTGGCATCTCACCACATGTACATCCTTCCTCCTAAAGCCTCTAACTTTGTGCCGTGTCTGTCTCTGAGCTGGTGGCTGTGAGTGGTGCTTTGTCTTCACCTACTTTTATCCTCCACTACCAACCAACATGCCACCATCAAAGACTACTTCCTCACCACAGATCCCACAGTCTGCCGCCCACCTGGCTTCAACCTGCCAGGCCAACATTGGGCACTCTTCAACCAGGTCCGCCTTTGTGCAGCAAATTGGCACAAGTGGGACCTTGCAGGGAGGCTGGACTGCAGCTGTGGTGCGCCCCAATTAACAACAGACACCATTGAAGGCTGCCCCCGAACTAAATTTAGCAGAGGGCATAGAATGCTCCACTTAGCCACTACAGAAGCTATTGTCTGGCTTGGGGATTACTGCACACATGAAAACATAACCTACCAGCAGACTCAGTTCTTGGCTAACTGAAGTGAAAAAGGAACAGGGGTTAGAAGAGATGAACTAACACCATCTGAAGATTGTGAGACAGAGGGATAAGGGATTGACAGGTAATTGAGAAGAGAGTCAGAGAATTTAATATGCGGATACCATTAATTATCAATCGCACCAGTGCTGCCACTCGCTACAGCCTCAACAATGTCCCTTTCCCCAAAGGCTAACATGTCTCCTCCATGGGGAGGTTAACCTTGTTGCAGGTATGCATGTTCTCCTCCAGGTCATTGCTGAGGCCACCTGTTACAAAGCACCTTTCTTTGTAAGGAAGAGGGGAAAGTGTGTCAGTGGATGCTCTGCATTGTATTTAAGCGAGGTGGTTGTCACGGAAGCAAAGTGGTCAGCGTGCAAGCAGTGCATTGTGAGTGTGAGGATTGCAAAGGTCTTAACTATCTGAGGGTGTGGTTCACCACATGAAGTGAAGGATCAAGGTTGTCGCTGAGTGGAAGTTGGCGGCAGTGAACTGAACAGTGACTGAGGCTAATGGTGCAGTTGTAGAACGTGCCATTTGGAATGCACTCACCGTGACAACTCATGTTGAATTATCTTCCTGCACTGCATCCACATCTTAGAACATGCTTGTGTTCCCTGAAATCAACAAAAGTAAGAATCAGCAGAAATGATTTAATGGCTACTTAACACTATTTCACAATGTCTAGATTTCCCTCAGAGAGGCTGAAGCAACATATTTTGGTCATACTCTGTGTAAAATGTATTTCCAATAAACGTCCATATAGCTCTGAATGCAATGACTAATACAGCTGGCAGTGACACTATTGATAGATTAATCAGTCACTGTAATTAAGCGTTGAGGGGGCAATTTTACCATTGCATTGCAGCCGTTTTCGGGTGTGATGCGGCAGCAAGGTGGGGCGCAAAGCGCATGGTGCGATTGGTGCCAGTTTTCACGGCCGATGCCATTGTACGAGCGCCGTATTTCCGGCGTGGTCAGCCTCTCACCAGAAACGGGTGAGAGGCAGGTTAATGTATTGAAATTTATTTTAATGCTGCTCAGCGAGCCCGGCTCTCAATCCGAGCAACAAACTTGCTCAAAACTTTGCAGCCAGAGTGCACATGGGCGGGGGTGGCTAAAAACATGCCCAAAAGACAGATCTGAAACTCTCCCAGTTTCAAGTCCACGCAGCAATTAGAAAAAAAATAGTAAAATTGCCCCCTGATGGTCCAATTTAAGTTGGTGCTGCCACCATTATCTGGTCAAATTCCAAGTACCACATTAAATGTTAAATGATGGCTTTACACTAGAAGCTGTCACTAAACCACTACACACCTGTAGGGCGGCACGGTGGCACAGTGGTTAGCACTGCTGCCTCACTGATCCAGGGACCTAGGTTCGATTCCCAGCTTGGATCACTGTCTTTGTGGAGTCTGCACATTCTCCCCATGTCTGTGTGGGTTTCCTCCGGGTGCCCCGGTTGCCTCCCACAGTCTGAAAGACATGCTGGTTAGATGCATTGGCCATGCTAAATTTTCCCTCAGTGTACCCGAACAGGAGCGTGGCGACTCGGGGATCTTCACAGTAACTTCATTGCAGTGTTAATGTAAGCTTACTTGTGACTTATTAATGAAAAAACTTTACTTAAGCTACAGCATTAAGTTTTGTCCTGCCTATGGGGAAATTATTATAGACTTGTTGCATCCCCAGTCTAAAAGACATAGCTGATATGTGGAAAAACAAAGCTACCTAGCTGATATGTGGAAAAACATAGCTATCTAGCTGACATGTGGAAAGAACCACTTGCTGGATATTGATGGACACTGGAACTTTGTGCGTGTTGTTACGGTCGATGTGTAACACAGTTTAAAAGTCATAGGCAGTTTGCCTTTGTTCCTTCAAGTGAGTCATAGGTCACATTCCTACCTTGCTCAATAATGTCAAATGAACTGCTGCATAATTGTAGATCTCCATTTTGTGGCATTGACAGATTAATTGCAAATGCTTGACACCCCCCCCCCCCAACCCCCGCCCCCCGCTCTTATTATTCTTTCTAACCACAGTCTATATTTGTTATCAGTGCTCCATCGCGACTGTTAAATGTACATTTTAGGCTCCACACATGTAACCACCTGCACTGTCTAATGTGCTTTTATATTGAGGTGGTTTGGAACCTCCCAGGTTGAAAACATGCACAATTTGCATTCTATTTTCAAGCTACTAATAAACCATTATTGGTGACCTTGGTTCAACACGCCATGTTTATTCCATACAGATAGCCTGCATGCTAAAATATGTCAATTGCAGGAAAGAAAATGCAAAAAAGGTGTGGTGTTAGAATTGGACTATTTATTGCATTCAATAAAATGAATAAATTGGAATTAATTTGAAATTATGAATTCAGTTTTCTGAAAGGTTAAGTAACGTTTTTCTTTATTAAAATGAAGAATCTCAGCTACAGGGTCAAGGCCACACAACAGGATGTTGCCATAGTTACAAAATAGGAGAAATATGGTAAATCAAGAAGTAATTTTCGAAGGTTAAAAATTACTATTGATAAAATCAGTGTACAAAATACTTAACATGTTGCTATCTCACTCAACTCCCTGAACCTTGGAGGGAGACATTAACCCATTAAAAACAACAGTTACCAAAAGAGAAAGCGCTGGAAAATCTCAGCAGGTCTGGCAGCATCTGTAAGGAGAGAAAAGAGCTGACGTTTCGAGTCCAGGTGACCCTTTGTCAAAGCTGAAAGGCTTTCCACTTCCTGTGCCTTTTAGCTTTGACAAAGGGTCACCTGGACTTGAAACGTCAGCTCTTTTCTCCCCTTACAGATGCTGCCAGACCTGCTGAGATTTTCCAACATTTTCTCTTTTGGTTTCAGATTCCAGCATCCGCAGTAATTTGCTTTTATTTAAAAACAACAGTTAACTCCCCCCACCCCTTAAAATAACAGAGGAATGCCCTACCAAAGGGTTATAGAATTATTATAGAAACCCTACAGTACAGAAAGAGGCCATTCGGCCCATCGGGTCTGCACCAACCACAATCCTACCCAGGCCCTACCCCCATATCCCTACCTATTTTACCCACTAATCCCTCTAGCCTACACATCTCAGGACACTAAGGGGCAATTTAAGCATGGCCAAGAAACCTAACCCGCACATCTTTGGAATCTGTTCCTATTCCAGATATTTGGGGACTTAAGTGGTGCCTAGTGGGAAATCCAGTCCACCAATTTACTAACGAGGTAGTGATAAGGAAAATGGCCTCTTCAGGTCCTCTGTTAGGAGAACGTAGGGAGGAATGAAATAAGGTGGGATGTGATAGAATGAGTTTGGTACAGAGGGAAGAGGTAAAATGAGTTGAAATTTCAGCATAAACAAGAAGGAAAGTGAGCATCGTAGGAATGATAAAATAGAGGAGACGAAAATTTATTTTGATGCGAGAATTTGAAGATACGAAAGAGATCACTTTTCACCCAACAGCCATTTCCTTGTAGGCTGGCCAGCAGTGTAGAATAGGTGTTAGAAGAGCCACCCTAAATGTAGTGTAGTAAAGTCAAAAGTGACTCATGGTAGCTTCAGGTTATAACTGATTTATTAACAATAACATATATGTAATATATATATATATACAAGATGAGGGTCTGATAGAATTACAATGCACGTGGTGCCAACTGGCGTTCCTCCCAATTTACACAGCTTCCTGTGTGACCTCGCCATAGGGTCTGGCCCGATCACGTGGCCCTCAAAGGATTGCCCCCTTAAAGGGGTCATGTTACCACACTCCTCCCCTCTGCCCCCAACTCCTAAGTCCACCTGTGAATGGAACAAAAAGAACATCATTAAACATAGGCATGCAATGCACAACAACATATCAGACCCTCAATCACTAGAACAGGTATCTGTGCCGGTTGGTTTCATAAGGGTACAGTAATTGTGACTGATGCTGCCTTCAGCATCTCTCCTGTATAAGTAGGCAAAATGGCTCCTGATTCACTCAGTCTCAATGGCAGAAGATGTGTTTGATGGGATTAGAATGCTTGCTCCCCTGTGACCACAGGTCCTGTGTTGAACTCCATTTTAAGAGATCTACCATTGACTGTCGGAGCTATTTCTATATGAGTTAGACCTGGTTTAAGGTATATTATTCAGATCCCCTGTTGGGCTCCTCATCCAGTTTCTTTAATGGGATTGAACTAACCATTATTGGGTTTTTTTGTGCACTCTGTCCTGCCTGCTTCATTCTGTACCATGCTTATAAATAACACTTCCTTTTATAACAGAAACATACATAATTCGCACCGGCAAGTTTCTTGGGGCGTGCTCCCCCCTACATCAAAAACAAGCATCCACTCCTGGTGCTGTACCCTCCTTCTCAGGCTCTCGGGTTCTGCTATGCCCTCACTTGGGCTGCTTCTCTCAGCAGTCAAGTCCCACCACAAACAGCTTATCTCATTTGGTGTGTCCTGTAGTTCACTCGTGCACACTCGGTCACCTGGGCCATCTCCACAGCTTTTTCTAAAGAGATTTAGGTCTCAGTCAGCAGCTTTTTCTGTTTTGTGAAGCTGTTGATCCCACAGCCCAAGCGGTCTTTTAACATCTCCTCTTAAGCTGGGCCAAATTCGCAGTGCTCTACTAACCCTCTCTATCTGGCCACAAAACCGGAGATGGTCTCTCCTGACCCCCAGATGAAACTTATACCTCAACATGCAGCGCAGTGGCACAGTAGTTAGCGCTACTGCCTCACAGTGCCAGAAACCCAGGTTTGATTCTGGTCTTGGGTGACTGTATGGAGTTTGCATGTTCTCCCTGTGTCTGTGGGTTTCCTCCCAGTGCTCTGGTTTCCTCCCACACTCCAAAGATCTGGGAGTTAGATGGATTAGCCCTGGTAAATGTATGGAGTTACCAGGATAGGCCGGAGGGCAGGGCCTGGATAAGATTCTCTTTCAAAGTTGGTGCAGACCTGATGGGCCAAATGGGCTACTTCTGCTCTGTAGGGTTTCTATGGATCCTATGATAACTGAAGATCTGGAGTTAAAATGATCTTTGACCATTTCAACTATCTTGTCAAAAGACTTTGGCCGTAATTCTCTGACTTCACCCGTAGCCAGGATTTTCCAGTCCCGCTGCTGTAAATGGAGATTGGGCTGAGCAGAAATTCTCCATTCTCGCTGGAATGATAGTGGGGTGTGCGAGACTGGGGAATTCTGGCCTGGGTGTCTGGTGTCAGGTGATGTTAAACTCCTCACTAGGCTGTAGGTTCATGGCCCACAGACTGTGAGTAGTATCATCTTTAGTTTTTCCTCCACCATGATCTCATTAGCTACATAGAAATGACACATACTTTCCAAATATTGTCCCCAATTTTACACCTCAACCTTTCGGATTAAGGCATTCTTATATGGTGTATCTAACACTGTCTTAGCTTCGATGATCCCTCCCCTTCCCCTTTGACTGTGCACTGCAATCTCCTGAAGCTAAGTTTTTCCTCATCACCAATGTGGTAAAGTTGAAAGCGACTTGTGGCTTCAAGTAATAATTGATTTATTAACAATATAAGATAGGGGCCTGACAGAACTTAATGCACATCTACTCTCTTCATAGAATCTGCAGAAGGAGACCATTCGGCCCTTTGAGCCTGCGCCAACAACAATCCCACCCAGGCCCTAACCCTTTAACACCACGTATTTACCCTGCTATTCCCCCTGACACTAAGGGGCAATTTAGCATGGCCTAACCTGCACATCTTTGGACTGTAGGAGGAAACTGGAGCACCTGGAGGAAACCCACACAGACATTGGGAGAACGTGCAAACTCCACACAGTCACCCAAGGCTGGAATTGAACTTGAGTCCCTGGCGCTGTGAGGCAGCAGTGCTAACCACTGTGCCACCGTGTCACCTCTTCTCCTCCCTGGCTCCAACTGGGGTTCCTCCCCCTCCTAGGCTGCTCATCCTTGCTCCCGATTGGCTCAACTTCCTGCATGGCCTCTCCTTAGGGTCCTGCCCTATCGCGCGGCCCTCAAAGGATCCCCACCTCTTAAAGGAGCCACGTTACCACATATAATCATAGAAATCATAGAAACCCTACAGTGCAGAAGGAGGCCATTCGGCCCATCGAGTCTGCACCGACCACAATCCCACCCAGGCCCTACCCCCACATATTTACCTACACATCTTAGGATTCTAAGGGGCAATTTTTAACCTGGCCAATCAACCTAACCCTCACATCTTTGGACTGTGGGAGGAAACCGGAGCACCCGGAGGAAACCCACGCAGACACGAGGAGAATGTGCAAACTCCACACAGACAGCGACCCGAGCCGGGAATCGAACCCGGGACCCTGGAGCTGTGAAGCAGCAGTGCTAACCACTGTGCTACCGTGCCGCCCTATAGGAAGCAGGATTGAAGTCTTGGACAGATTGAGTTTTGCAGGTGGTTAAGAACTGTTGAGAGAGAAATAAAGAAAAATATTTGTCATGAGAGAGGAAAAGAAGTCTCTTGGAGATATATTTAGCACTGCAAAAGGTGCAGGAGTTTAATTTGGAATGAGAGGGGATAAGAAAGCAAAACAAAACAAGAGATGAAAAAGAACCTAGGATGAACCATCAAAGGTAACAGGTGCTTGCTATGCGAGACAAGAGTCTTTGAAGAACTGGAAGGGATAATTTTATTAGAAGCATTAATTTAACATGTTTTTCAGACTTTAATCTGTTGTCAGATAAAATAAACATTGCAGTGAAGTGTTACATTTAAAAGAAAAGCCCTTAATGGGTGGTCGAGGGAGCACAAAATACTACTCCGCCTGAAAATCCATTTTCAAATACCACAATACGAGAACACTTGAACCTCAAGAGCAGCTTTATTGCTGCTATTATTCGATGTCGCTGCCAGGTTATTATTTTATTTCGCTGCCTTAAGCCAAGTATTGCTGTAAATTCTATATGAATATATATTCTATATATTATATTCTATATATATTCTATATCCACCCTCTCGTTGCTCCTATCAAACTTACATCACAGTCCTAAATCTTATATTCTTTCTATCAGCCCCATATTGCGATCATATACCTTCTATTAACGCTCAATATCGTGCTGTAGTGATTACAACCCAGTGCAGTAAATTCTAATTCCCATCATGGCAAATTGTGAAATTAAATTTCAATTAATTTGTAAGTTTATGAGCAAGGGGACAGACAATAGAGAACAATATTGGAAGGGGTCTTGCACACCCTTCCATGGATTTCTTGCTTGGTAAGTTCAGTTAAAATTACACCTATTGTGTTGCAAATTATAGTAAAAAACCTCAACTAAGTCCCCCCTCTCCATCCCATTCTACACAATCTATCTTGAAGTAATCAAAAAAAGCACCCACTTTAGAGAGGCCAGTATCAGCGTGTTGAGCTACTGTGCATGCGCCAATCTTATTGGACCCCCCAATGCCAGCTTCCTGATCTCCAGCCTCCTGATGGCTTCCCCAGCCCCTCCACCTCCCATGGCCAGACCCGATCGCTTCCCTCTCTCCCTCACCGATTGCTGGCAGACTGCGCAGTGGCTCAACCCACCACCACCGATCGGCCCGCCCCCACCCCCCCCCCCCCCCCCCCCCCCCCCCGGTATTGCCCCGCCCCCCCCCACCCCAAAAGGTTCAAGGAGCGCAGTGAGCCGGGAAAATCACAGCCATAGCGTTTGCAGGATTTAAAATTTGATTGCTGTACTTGCCCACAACACATCAATGGTTGAAATTTCAAAATGAATGAAATGTCTGCAAAGCACTTTGTGACATTTTGAGGGAAATTTGAAAAATATGCTGCATTATTGTACCTTTCACGCATTCCTTTTTCAAATTAAATTGAATTAGTGTCAGTGAAACCAGTTGTTTGCTAATCGTACATTTGCCTTTAAAATCTTTAGGATAAAATGTTTTCATTTTTCAATGCGCTTCAATAGAATAATAGTTTACAAGTCTTCATGCATCCCTTGGAGCAACAAGAAGACTCAATTCCACAGACATAACAGGGCTTGCTCTCCTAAGGCATGTTTTTACTGCTTGCTGGCATTCTCGAAGGCCAGTCCTAAATATACTTGTCAAACCAAAATTCAGGTTGTAGATTTCCCATTCCCTTATCGAGTTACTTTAATCTTCATGTATCTGTTGAAATGTAACAATGACAGCTCAGATACCTAGTCTGAAAGATTAAAGGCAATAGCTTAAATAGAGACCGGGAGCGGTGACGTGACAATGATGGATAGCCAGCATGATGTAAAGTTTTGTGATGCGTCTAGTCCATTTCTGCATGTTATACCCAATTAAAAGTAACTAGCTTCCCTGAAAGAAGTCACCTATTTTGTGTTCAAAGGCTTCAACTTTCTTCATGTTCAGTGTTGAGATTCTGTAGGCCAAGATTAAATTCGATGACTGACACAAGATGATCAATCAATTTTACAAACTGGATGAAGAAACTGTAAAGCTCTTCAGAGTGGGGCCTTCTAAAAGTTTATAACAATTTGGCTAAGTTCTCTCATTTTGAAAATATTTCGATTCTCAGGCTTAAAACACTTAATACATGCAAAAAACCTTTCTTGAAATGTAACATCTTGGAAACTGTGGGTGAATTATCTCCTGTCTATAATTTAATTGGTAATTAAATAAAACTGGATTTAGAATTTGCTATTGCAGGCTCCAAAATATACTGACTATCACTTAACTGTTGCTTAACTCTTTGCAAACTAAACATGCAGGGAGCATAATTGGTTTACACCAACAGAGTGTAACAGGTTTGTAGAGAATCAGCAGCTTTTATTTCTCATTGACTTGGTAAATATTGTATTATGGCCATTTGAGGAGGGATATATTTGACTCCCTTATTGTACCCCTCCAGGTCTGACCACAACAGGCTTTGTTATGAATGTAGAAGGATGGCAACCAAGAAGCTTGCAATGCACTTTGGGGCAGCATGGTGGCACAGTGGTTAGCACTGCTGCCTTACAGCACCAGAGACCCGGGTTCAATTCCGGGCTTGGGTCACTGTCTGAGTGGAGTTTGCACTTTCTCCCTCTGTCTGCGTGGGTTTCCTCCGGGTGTTCTGGTTTCCTTCCATAGGCATCCAAAAATAGCATGCCCAAACATTCACCCCCGCACTGAACCAAGTGTCTGCCTCTTGTGGCTGACAGGGCACAGCTGAATTGTGAGATCAGCAATTAACGTATCCAGTACATTCCCAGAGGGCACCTTGTTTCTCCCAGGTCACAAGAGGTGCAGCTCTGAGCAGCCTTCCACAATCCATTGAGATCCACCATTACACACAAACACCCCTGAGCATTGGTTTTGGATCGCTGGGCAGCTTCTCCCCTTTATCCTCACACTGCTGCCTGAGTGTGGCTTCCAATCACACTGCAGTCATCCTCCCCCAAGTGCAAGGCTCTTCAGGCCACATGAGGGGAGATGCAGCCCATTCCTGAATCGCCTATTGTGTCCTAAAAAGCCTGGCCTCGCATGGGACCCCACCTGGGTAACACACAGTCACCCCCAGTGCTGAACCTCTTGTTTTCAAGTCCTCCCACGTTCTGGCCACCCTCCACTAAGGAAGGGCCCTGCCTCAGCTGTGATATGGACAGGAAGCCAGGACGGAGAACACGGGAAGCGCAGCCTGCATACCGGCCCTCACAACCCCTTTTAAAGCAAGGGGTACCCTGAAATGAAAAGAAGGCCTTTGAAGACCCCGATGTGGTGATTGTGGGAACCCTGCCCCCGGCCCTGAGTAGCATCTATCTGTGTCCCCACGTCCTCTCTGTTACCCCCTGAGGGTGCTGCTGCCTGAGCGCTCACCTCTGAACTCCCTCTCAGAGGTGAAGGTGCCATGTTCATCCTTACATGGAGCTGTTCAATGTCGCCATTGTGACATCACGCTGGTGCCCATTGAATATCCGGTGAGGGGGGACAACCCGGAGAGAGTGCTCGCTAATGACATGCTATTGTGTTAAAATAAGCTTTCTGCAGCTCCGCTGGCAATGGGCTGGTAAGAACGGAACTCAGAAACTTGCCGGTGCAAATCACGCTCATTAGATTTGTGAGCACGTGCCACTATTCCTGCAGATGCAGAGTGCAGCCTCAAAATTGCCCCCTTTGCCATTTTCTGGTAGAATTCTTCCCAATCTTTCACCAAAGATCTTTTGGAAAGGACTTCCAGATAATTAGAACGACAAAAGCTCTGTTCTCTCATGCAAGAACACCAAATCAACAGCGTCAAGACCATTTCAAACTATATCCTTTCTATAAAGTGTTCCCTTACACCAACCGCTGCAGAGACCTTATTTATCCATTGTTTTGAGAGTGTGTGTGTGTGTGGTTGTGTGTGCATGTGTGTGTCTGTGTATATATGTGTGCGTATGTGTGCATTTATGTGTGCATGTGTCTTTGTGTGTATGTATGCATGTGTGTGTCTGTGTGTGCGTGCGTGTCTGTGTGCGTGTCAGTGTGCATGTGTGTGTGTGTGCGTGTGTCGGTGTGTGTGTGTGCATGCATATGTGTGTGTGTGTGCATATATGTGTGTATGTGTGTGTGCGTGTGTATGTATGTTGGTGTGTGTGTATGTGTGTGTGTGTATGCGCGTATGCATGTGCATGTATGTGCGTGTCGGTGTGCGTGTGTGTGTGCGTGTCGGTGTGTGTGTATGTGCATGAGTATATGTGTGTCTCTGTGTGCGTGTGTATGTGTGTGTGTGTGTGTGAGTGCGTGTCGGTGGGTGCGTGTGTATGTGTGTGTATTACTAAATGTATGTTAGCCAGTTTTGCAACTTGTTTTTTCGGAAAATAATTTTAAATTCAAAATAAATCAATAATTCTGAGTTTGTTGAAAGAAGTCTGGTTAAAGTCTTTTTTATTGTGTGTGTAGCATTAGCAAATATAACCAATTAGCCATGTTGGCAAGTGAATTAAATACTTACACTGATGGTGTGAGCAGCCAGGTAGTGGAGCTAGTAAAACTGTGCATTCCTCCCTTTCAGTCATTGCAATTTTTATATGTTTCCGGACATCTTAAAATACATTTTAAAGCAGCTGGCAATAAAATTAATTGCTTTTGAACTGCAGGCCCTCTTGTGATGTGGGCACGCAGCAACAGCAATTGAAATACAAATAGTCAGCTGCTGGCGGTGTTGGTCGAGGGAAACATGTTGGGCAGGATCTTGAGAGATCCCTGCTCATTTTCCAACAGTAGCATTGGAAATGCTGCTCTAGCTGAAGAGATTTCCTCAGCCCAATGTCTCATTCAAAAGAGACCCCCTCCAGCAATGCAGCACTCCTAAAGGACTGCACTCCTACATTAAGCCTAGGTTACATAGTTAGGTCCTAACATGAAGCTTTAACCCACAACTCTGTCTGAAATATAAAAGTGCGACTGAGTTGTGCTGACGTAAGAGTCAAGCTTCTTTTGATAGAAATCTGGGAAATGTGTCTGTGTAACATTGGGCCTGTACTCATTGGAGTTCAGAAGAATGAGCGACAACCTTATTGAGATCAGGGTAAATGTGTGAGGTTATGGGTATAGGACCTGGGTGGGATTGTGGTCGGTACAGACTCGGTGGGCTGAATGGCCTCCTTCTGTACTGTAGGGATTCTATGGGAGTCTATGAGGCATATAGGTTTCTCAGGGGGCTTGACAGGGTAGATGCTGAGATGTTTCCCCTTATGGGAGAGTCTAAGACCAGAGGGCATAATCTCGGAGTACGGTGTCACCATTTAAGACAGATGAGGAGAAATTCCTTCCTAAGTGTACAGAATCTGTGGAATTCTTTACTGCAGAGGGCTGTAGAGGCTGGGTCATTAAGTATTTTCAAAGCTGAGATAGACAGATTTTTGTATCAGTCCGGGAATCAAGGATTATGAGGCGAAGGTGGGAATGTAGAGTTGAGGGTTATCCTTTCAGAAGTATCATGATCTCATTGAATGGCAGAGCAGACTCGATGGGCTGAATGGCCTCCTCATGCCCCTACCTCTTATGGTCTTATTCCTTCTTGTTCTGATGGAACTGTGGAAAAAATGTACAGGTTACTGACAATGTGAAGATGGCATACCAAACCATGCTATGCAAATTCATAACAGAGAAAATGAAACTCCCTCTGTGTAGTCATCACTGCCACTTAGCCTGAGAATCACTGATGGTTTTCTATTCGCCAGCAGAATTGCTCCAAATGATTCTAGCAGCATTTTCTGGATTTACAAATACAAAAGACATTTGGAATGACTATTCTTACTGATGGTATAGAATTTGTTGATGCTACCATTTGGAAAGTTCAGTTTGAGTGTTGCATCCAACCTCCTATCATGAATGCCGAGCCTTGTACTGAGCAATTCTCTAAAAAAAAACATTCGCACCATGGCCACAGGGCAACATGTGGTGCTTGATCCTTGGCAATCTGGATCTCAACACCCAGTTAGCAGAATCTACATTGGGAGACTGAATCTCTCCTGACTTGAATCCAGAGTCTCACACCAGTCTGGCTTGACACAGCGTGGATGTCAATTCCAGAGCGCTGCCAAAGCTGAACCAGAAACAGAAAATGCTGGAAAAGCTCAGCAGGTCTGGCAGCGTCTGTGGAGAGAGAGAATAGAGCCAGCATTTCGAGCCTGGAGAACCCTTTGTCAGAGCTGCCAAAGCTGGTTGGCAAAGTGCTTGGTGGATCCATTGACCCAAGGCATTGGCCGAACTCAGTTTAATTATTTAGGGAGCGGCCATACTTGCTTCCTCACTCTTTGAATATCTAAGCTCTCTCCACACATCGGCAGCACAAAGCTCCAGGAAAGCAGCATAAGGAAGGACAGTTAGGCCTGACCGGAACCTAAACTGCATCTATTGGATAGAATCCTGCAGATAAATGCACCTGGTCCTCAGAAAGGAAATATAATTATTATCAAGTTCTTCAGCTTTCGGAAAGGAATGGCTGCTACGGCTGCCATCTTAGCTTCATTTCTGCCATTACTAAAGAAAAAAACATTGATATATTGGTTTTCACAACATCAACAGGATGTCCCAAAGCACTTTGTAGTCAATAAAATACGTTTGAAATGTAGCGGACGATTCTCCCGTCGCGACCCGCACATTTTCTGGTGGATCTGATCGGGAGAATCGCGCGTCGGCCATTTTGCGGGATTTGCGCATGCATTCCCGACGTATGTGCGTCTCCCAGAGCCGGAGAGTAGTCGCAGTCGATACCGCGCTGGAAACCAGCGGAAAGAGAGGTAAGTGATTTCAATCTGTTTTAAATATATTTTAAATGTCATTATCAGGCCCGGCATGGAACTTGCCGGGCCTGATAGCATCTCCCGCCCCGCCAGGAGTACTTCATTCCAGCGGGGTTTAGAGTAGCTCCCCACGTTCGGGGAACTAGTGGGAGATCCCGCCAGAGTGAAGGAGGGTGCAATTGGGGCCTCCCAGGGGGTCGGGCGGCGAGGGGCTGCCCCCTGGGCATGGGCACCCTGGCAGTGCCAGCCTGTGCCCCCTGGCACTGCCAAGGGACAAAGTGCCCATACCAGGGGGCATCTTGGCACAGCCCACCGGGCATCAGGCAATGCCAAGGGTGCGGGGCCTATTGTGGGCGGAGCCTAGGGCCAATTAGTGGGGGTAGGGGGATTCCACTGCCATTCTGCAGACAGGATCAGTCTGGGATGGAGGGAGGTCTGCGATTGGGGCGGGCTGGGTGGGGGGGGGGGGGTTGTTCTGGTGGGATGGCCTGCCTCCCGGAATGGGGGGTTTGCCTCAGATCGGGGAGGCAGTCTGACCCCGGGGGGGGTTCAATGGGGAGGGGGGGTCTGCCAGGGTGAGGGAGGGTGGAGGGATCACCATTGCTGGGTGCGGGGGTCTGGACATCGGTGCGCTCTGGGACGGAGTGGGTTGGGGCTGGCCCGGGAATTATTGTGGGGGCTGTGATCAGGCTGTGGCGGGGGCTGGAGGGGCAGCACTGCGGGGGTCCCAGGCTGACCAGCGATAGAGCTGGCCAGCAAATGGGGAGACTGACAGATTGGGGCCACTGCGCATGCGCAGAGTTCCGGCGCGAATAGGCCCCGCCCCCCCGCCGGGTTTTTAATGAGATTCATGATTGTGACGCCTGCAGTGCCCAGAATGCGGAGATTCGGGTCGAAAAATAGTCATTATCTAGAACAGTTTTCTCACCAATTCAGCACTTTTGGGAGAATTGTCCCCGTAGTTAGTGCTGTAATGCAGAAATTAACACCCACCAACAGGAATTAAATAAATGTTTTGGGTGATGCTTGAGGGATAAATGTTGAAAATTCCATTGCTGAACTTGTCTAAGGCTGTGAGATCTTTTAAATCCATCCAAGAGCAGGCAAGACATCAGTTCAACATCTCATCCATAGGATTTTGATTTGATTTGATTTATTATTGTCACATGTATTGGTACACAGTGATAAGTATTGTTTCTTGCGTGCTACACAAAACATACCCTTCATAGAGAAGGAAACTAGAGAGTGCAGAATGTAGTGTTACAGTCATAGCTAGGGTGTAGAGAAAGATCAACTTGATGCAAGGTAGGTCCATTCAAATGGCAGCAGAGAAGAAGCTGTTCTTGAGTGGGTTGGTGCGTGACCTCACCTTCTTCCTTCCCAAAGGAAGAAGGGGGAAGAGAGAATGCCTGGGGGTATGGGGTTCTTAATTATGCTGGCTGCTTTGCCAAGGCAGCTGGGAGTGCAGACAGAGTCAATGGATGGGAGGCTGCTTTGCATGATGGATTGGGCTACATTCACAACCTTTAGTAGTTTCTTGTGGTCTTGAGCAGAGCAGGAGTCATACCAAGCTGTGATACAACCAGAAAGAATGCTTTCTATGTGCATCTTTAAAAGTTGGTGAGAGTTGCAGCTGACATGCCAAACTTCCTTAGTCTTCTGAGAAAGTTAAGGCGTTGGTGGGCTTTCTTAATAATAGTGTTATCCCTGACAGAGCGGCACTGCCTCTGAACTCCACTGGAGTGTGACCCTGGGTTATTTGTTCAAGTCTCTGGCTTGGATTGAGCTCACAACCTTCTGACTCAGTGTCAAGATTGCAAACACTGAGACAAATGTAATTTGTACGGAGATAACTAGCCAAAAAAAAAAACAAAGCAACTGTGGATGTACAAATGCCTACAGATAAAAGTGGAAAAATGAATCCTTTTCTGAAGCTGAACAGTCCCCTGTTATCTGATGTAAATATTGTTTTTATGATTTCAAATGCCAGTTTGCATACCATTATTGTAGGTTTAAATGCTCTTGGTAAACTTCAGAAGCAACCCATTAAATTTAATATGAAAAAAAGACTCGAATTGACAATATTAGCACTGATTTCAAGGATATTTAAGTGTTATTGAGTGTCTTAATTATACATAATTAACAGCTCAGCGTCAGACCATTCGATCCAAAGATGTGTTGGTTAGATGGATTGGCCATGCTAACTTGCCCCTTAGTGTCAGGGGGACTAGCTAGGGAAAATGCATGGGGTTATGAGGATAGGGCCTGGGTGGGTTGTGTTTGGTGCAGATTCGATGGGCCGAGTGGCCTCCTTCTGCACTGTAGGATTCTATGATCCAGCTTCTCTTGCTGTTGGTTAAGCTCCACATAACCCTCCTCCCACCCCACTCCTTACTTCATCACCTTTTTATGCTTTAAATATTTTATTCTATTTTAGGGCATTGTAGTTGGCTTCTGTTCATTTAGGATATTGCTGGAATTTGAATTCATTTGCAGTGGGGAGGCATGCAGGTTCTTTTATTTATACAGATTCATGGAGAAATAGACTACATCTAAGTTTAAGTTTATGTATTAGTGTCACAAGCAGGCTTACATTAACACTGCAATGTAGTTACTGTAAAAATTCCCTAGTCGCCACATCCTGGTGCCTGTTCGGGTACACTGAGGGAGAAATTAACATGGCCAATTCACCTAACCAGCACGTCTTTCGGATTTTGGGAGGAAACCAGAGCATCCGGTGGAAACCCACGCAGACACGGGGCAGAACGTGCAGACTCTGCACAGACAGTGACCCAAGCCAGGAATCGAACCCGTTGCCTGGCGCTGTGAGACAGCAATGCTAACCGCTGTGCCACCATGCCGCTAAATTTAAGATAAATTAGAGATGGTTTTTTGAGGCCGAAAGAGTCTTGTGAGATTGAAGTATGGGTTGTATGGAGGATTCCCATCCAGGAGGCCCCACTATACAAGTCATACCTCACAAAATTAACTCCATTAGCTTTATCCCAGCAGTGCTGGATAAGAAGCTTTAGCAATGGTAAAATTATATCTGTAATAAAGAGTTTTATTTTAAAAATGTATATTGAATACATTAATTGACATTAACCCATCAAATATACATTAAAATAGCTTGAGAATATCTTATTATGCTTTATTGTGGAAAAGTGCTGACCACTTTGAAATAAGTCAGAGGAGTTTGATGTCTATTCAGTGGACGCTTTTGCACAGCCCTTTCTGTATATAGACTGTCAGTGCCGTTTATTGTTCTAGGAAAGCTGAATGAAAAATACATGGATTCAATTTTCCAGTGGTGGGCAGGAGAGCTCCCCGTCTGAGGAAATGTTTTAATCAGCACTGTAACTGTTTGTACAGCTGGTGGCAAGATGCTAATCATTTTACAGTGCTGATGTCAGTCCTGTCTCCTACCTTATCATCATACAGTGTGTGGGGCCCTAGGGAATAGTCAGGAAGCCAATGGCTCCGGCCATTTCCATCAAGATCCTGGTGGCAGTTGGCTCCATATTGTATTTCTATTTATGCTTTATCTCTGGGTCTCTCAGTAGTTTGCGGTCTCTCAGTAGATCAGGCATCCTTGTCTGCAAAATATCCAGAGCGGGAAGAATCCCAACTGCAACGCTTTATTTTATTCATTGATCGGATGTGGGCATCGCTGGCTGGGCCAGCAATTATTACCCCGCTCTTATTGCCCCCAACTGAGTGGGTTGTTAGGCCATTTCAGAGGGCATTTAAGAGTCAACCATGTTACTGTGGCTCTGGAGTCATGTGTGGGCCAGATCCAGGTTAGGATGGCAGATTTCCTTCCTTAAAGCACATCAACGGAAGTGTTCTTACAACAGCCGGCAATGATTTTGTGTCCTCGTTGAACTTTTAACTGCAGAATTTTATTGAATTCAAATTGCTCCATCTGCCACGGTGGGATTTGAACCTGGGGCCCCAGAGCTTTACCCTGGGTCTCTGGATTACCGAGATAATGAGGAAAATGTGGAATGATGTTTCAAAGATGTGCTGCTGAAGGCAGATTGTGTTATGTATTTACATTGAGACTTGGTAGCTGCACTAAGCACTGTGTGTTAATATATTCATGTCATCATATGTATGTAATATATATCCAGCAACCGAGTTTGAATATTCGAGTGCACAATATGTCAGCTGAATCGACAACTCATACGCGTCACCGATGTACAAAGCCAAGGCATTCAGCTGAAGAACGCTGCTTTAAAGACATAGCATGCAGAAACTGTGCAAAAGAAAGTCATTTGGATGTGCCTGCTGGAAGTAAAAGCAAGCCACAAGCAAAAATGATAAGGAGCCAGACAAATCAAAACAGCATATAAACAGAATAAAATAAGTGATCATGTTGCTCAAAAGGGTCGAGAGAAACAAAGCTACTCACAATTTGAGATCAAATTCTTACCAAACGTCCAAACCATTGCTGGGAGTGCTAGGAATAGATACTGGGTATCTTTACCGGTGATGGACAGCCGGTAAGGATGGAAGTTGACACTGGGGCAGCAGTCTCGCTGGTGCCAGAGACTGTATATAAGGAGAAGGTCAGACATATTCCCTTGAAAGTTTCAAGAATAGTGTTGAAGACATATACAGGTGAAGCAGTTCCACTGAAGGGCCGCATTGACGTAGCTGCAACTTTACAGACAAACAGCAGATTTATCTTTACATGTAGTCGAGGGCATTTATCCAGCACCGATGGGTCAATCACGGTTAACGAAAATTCAGCTGAACTGGGCTGAAGTCTACTTGATGACTAATGGAGAATCAGGCCTCAAAAGAATTGTAAAGAAGCACACTGTTGGGTTTAATGGAGAACTGAGGAATTTGAAAGGCATCACTGTTAAATTGAAGATTACAGAAAGAAGCCAAGGAGAATGTTTGAAGGCAAAGTCAGTACCCTACGCTATCAGGCCAGTAGTAGAGGCTATCTTGGAATGGCTTGTGAAGACAGGAGTCTTGGAGCCTGTCAGCATTAGTGAATGGGCCACACCAATAGTAAGAGTTTTAACAACACCAGGTTAAAGTCCAACAGGTTTATTTGGTAGCAAATACCATTAGCTTTCGGAGCGCTGCTCCTTCGTCAGATGGAGTGGAAATGTCGAAGGAAATGTCGAAGGAGCAGCGCTCCGAAAGCTAATGGTATTTGCTACCAAATAAACCTGTTGGACTTTAACCTGGTGTTGTTAAAACTCTTACTGTCTTCATCCCAGTTCAACGCCAGCATCTCCACATCATGGCCACACCAATAGTACCAGCCATCAAGCCATCTGGATCCAGCCAGGTTTAGCAGAGACTTCAAAGTCTCCCTTAATCCAGTGTTGTGTGCAGAACAATACCCATTACCCCACATCGATGACCTATTTGCGAGATTGGCAAGAGGCCAACATTTTAGCAGAATCAACCTGAGTCAGGCTTACGTATAGGTGAATGTAGACCAGAAGTCAGAGGAACTTCTGACAATTATGGCACATACATTTTGTTCCGGTTCTGAAGATTATGATTTGGCATCCCATCTCAGTTCAAAGAGGAATGAATCAGATCCTGATTGGACTAAGTAGAGTCCAGTCCCTACAGTACAGAAGGAGGCCATTCAGCCCATTGTGTCTGCACCGACAACAATCCCACCTAGGCCTTATCCCCGTAGCCCCTTATATTAACCCCGCTAATCACTGTAACCTACATATCCCAAGACACTAAGGGGCAATTTAGCATGGCCAATGAACCTAACCCGCACATTTTTGGACTCTGGGAGGAAACCGGAGCACTCGGAGGAAACCCACGCAGACATGGGGAGAATGTGCAGACTCCACACAGACAGTGACCCAAGCTGGGAATCGAACCCGGGTCCCTGGCGCTGTGAGGCAGCAGTGCAAAACACTGTGCCAGCATGCCACCCTATAATCCTAGTTACTGGAAGAGATGAAGAGGAACATCTTTGGAATTTGAATGCCACTCTCTGGAGTCAGAGTCATAGATTCTTACAGCGTGGGAACAGGCCCTTTGGCCCAACTTGTCCATGCCACCCAGTTTTAACCACTGGGAGAAGATGGACTGAGAGTCCATGCAAGGTCAAGTGTGACTTCTTCCAATCCACCGTTGAGTATTTGGGACTTGTGATTGATGCAACGGGCCTTCACAAATCTCCTTTGATGATCAAGGCTATCACAGAGGCACCTGTACCTCAGAATATTATGCAGTTGCAAGCCTTCTTTGGATTGTTGAACTACTACAGAAGATTTGTTTCCAATTTGACAACCATTTTAAAACCATTGCATAAACTCTTGTGCCAGAACAAGAAGTGGAAGTGGTCGGGATCAATGCAATATCGCTTGCATGCAAGCCAAAGAGCCGTTGCTCAAATCTGAACAAAGAACAATACAGCACAGGAACAGGCCCTTCGGCCCTCCAAGCCCGTGCCGCTCCCTGGTCCAAACTAGACCATTCTTTTGTATCCCTCCATTCCCACTCCGTTCATATGGCTGTCTAGATAAGTCTTAAACGTTCCCAGTGTGTCAGCCTCCACCACCTTGCCTGGCAGCGCATTCCAGGCCCCCACCACCCTCTGTGTAAAATATGTCCTTCTGATATCTGTGTTAAACCTCCCCCCCTTCACCTTGAACCTATGACCCCTCGTGAACGTCACCACCGACCTGGGGAAAAGCTTCCAACCGTTCACCCTATCTATGCCTTTCATAATTTTATACACCTCTATTAAGTCTCCCCTCATCCTCCGTCTTTCCAGGGAGAACAACCCCAGTTTACCCAATCTCTCCTCATAACTAAGCCCCTCCAAACCAGGCAACATCCTGGTAAACCTCCTCTGTACTCTCTCCAAAGCCTCCACGTCCTTCTGGTAGTGTGGCGACCAGAACTGTACGCAGTATTCCAAATGAAGTTCTTACGTATTTCGATCCGACTCTACCCCTATAGTTAGTGGGTGACGCATCTCCTTATGGTGCTGGAGCGGTGGTATCCCACATCATGCCATTGGGTGAAGAAAGACCCAGTGCTTTTGAACAAAGCTGAAAGTAATTATGCACAAATCGAAAGGGAAGCCTGAGGGATAATCTTTGGAGTAAAGAGATTCCATCAATTTCGGTACAGAAGAAAGTTCACACTGTTGATGAACATATGTCCATTAATGATAAATTTTGGACCACACACAGGAATTCTGTCACTTGCAGCAAGGAGAATGTACAGAAGGGCATTGTTTTTGTCTGCACATGCTTATACCATCAAGTATCAACAATCAAATCTCCATTCACGATTACCATTTGCCAGTATTTCATCAAACCACTCAAACGGAGGTATCTTCTACCTTTGACAGGTAGGCAGCACACCTGTCACTTCAGACAAGTGAGGCAGTACACTCGGAGCAATCCGATACTCTCAGAAGTGATGGACATGGTATTATGATGGATGACTTCAGAACCAGCACCTGACTTGAAATCGTGCTCCTCCAGGAGATTGGAGCTGTCAGTACAGTCAGGAGGTCTTCATCAGGGCTCAGAATGATCAATCCGCCCGTCACCATCCAGAAAACGAGTGATAGACAAGTTACAAGAGGGCCACTGCAGAATTGTAAGCATGAGAAAGTAGCCAGGGGTTATTTCTTTTGGCCTGGATTGGATGCAAAGATTGAAGAGAAAGCTGGAACATGTTCTTCATGAGCGAAGGTAAGAAACCTGCCACCCTTAGAACCGCTGCATCCATGGGAATGGCCAGAAGAGGCTTGGCAACGGGTGCAACGTCAACTTTGCAGGACGTTTTGAAGGACATAGGTTCTTAGTAATGATTGATGCCAAATGAAGTTGCCATAATGAACTTAGCTTCATCAGAAAAGATTATCGAGACATTAGGAGAAGTCTTTAGTAGGTCAGCCTCAGAAAAGCAGCCAGCATAATCGAGGACTCCACGCACCGCGGACATTCTCTCCTCCACCTTCTTCCTTCGGGAAAACGATACAAAAGTCTGAGGTCACGTACCAACCGACTCAAGAACAGCTTCTTCCCTGCTGCTGTCAGACTTTTGAATGGACTTACCTTGCATTAAGTTGATCTTTCTCTACACCCTAGCTATGACTGTAACACTACATTCTGCACACTGTCCTTTCCTTCTCTATGAATGGTATGCTTTGTCTGTAGAGCGCACAAGAAACAATATTTTTCACTGTATACTAATACATGATTGAATGGTGGAGTGGACTCGATGGGCCGAATGGCCTTACTTCCGCTCCTATGTCTTATGGTCTTATGTGACAGTAATAATACATCAAATCAAATAAATCAAATCAAGTCGAAGTTTCTTGAAAGAGAAGGCTATTCAACTGATAAGGTTTGCACTGTAGCATTCTGCTACAAACGGACTAGCACAGTGTTTCATTTAAACCATGAAGCATTCATTGAAATCAACCAGGGAACAAGGTACACCGATCAAATGCCTTAATCAATTCCTCCTGGTGTAAAAGCATGACAAAGTCTCTCCTGCATTACTAATGATGAAGAGACAATTTATCTTCAGCCTTTGGTTCGTTGAAACCTCCAAAAACGGAAAAATCGCTCAACAGAAATAACAAGGACAAATAGAATGGGAAAGCAAAGCAAAACATCGTGGCCAGGATTCTCCCAAAAACATTCTAAGTCCCCAATTCGCGTGGAAAGGGAAGTAACTCCAGCTGGTTTTTTTTAGCGTGATTTTATGAATGAATCTCTCACTGAGCGCTGCAGAGAGCCCTAGCATGATTCATTCCGAAAATCAGTAGGTGGGGCCTATTCCCACTGGAGAGACGGGCAGCATAGCGCTGAGCGGGCCACTGTGCATGCGCCAATCTGTCAACACTGAGATCAGTGCATGCACAGTGGCTCCGCACTGCCGGCCTCCCGATCACTGGCTAGCCCAATCACTGGCCAACCCCGCAACCCTCAATCACTGGCTTCCCAGACCTCCCTGGACAAGCCCCCAAACCCTGTTTTCCCCCCAGCCAGCTTTGATCTCCCAATTGCCCTCCCGACCAGCCCCAATCTCTCGATCCTCCCCCTTCCCCGGGAATCCGCCTCCCCAGCAGCCCTGACCACTCGGCAGCATCGACTCCCCCAGCCGGATGGCCACCCTGATCACCGTCCTCCCTCCCTCTGCCACTGATTCTGAATGAAGAGTGGCAGCGGGACCCCACATCCCCATCGATCACATCCCTATAGGCCCCGCCCCCAGTGTGCCCTGCCCCCTCTGGCCCCATCCCCTTTACATGCCCGATGCCTGGGCATTGCCTGTTTGCCTCTTGGGCAGTACTTTGGGGCCAGGCTGGCACTGACAGGTTGGTACTGCCCAGGGGAGCACCCCTCTTACCTCTGACCTCTGATTTCTGGCATGGAGCTAATAATGCTACAAATCTTTGGTTGGGAGATGTGAGAAGGCCATGATACCCAGCAGGAAGCTAGAGCAGTGCAGCAGGCTGGGAGAATTGCCCCATGTCTTCTATCAAGAAGAAGAAGTTTTGGCTAGGAGTTATTCCACAGGAGAGAAATGGGTTCCTGCCACGATCCTTGCACTGACTGGACCTGTCTCATATATTGTCCAAACCAGTGATGGTGTGATCTGGAGAAGCACACAGACCAGCTATTGACAGGAAGAACCCATCCACCAGAAATGGAACCTGCTGGAAATCCGGGTCCAACTGTACAAAACCATGACCTGAACCTTCCTGAAATCCTCACACCAACGGACACTGTTCGGGAAAGCAACACCTCAGGTACAGACCAAACACAGAGTCATTGTCTAGTTACAACACCGATGCCGGTCAAACCAACCACTGATGATGTTCTTGCAAAAATGAAACCATCACAGGTTACTACCAATGTGAAGGAGAAGACGCCAGGGTTTCGCCGTCAACTGTCCTGGGAGCAACGACCTCTAAACTGACTTATTGATTATTGTTTATTGATTATTGTTCATGTTGTACTAGTTTGAATTTGTTGGGGACATTCAATTTAAAGGGGGAGGAAATGTAAAGTATTAATATTGATTCTCGGTAGTTACACTAAGCACTGCGCATTAATATATTCATGTATTCACCGGACGTGACATCAGCTGTCGCTAGTGCGGGGAAACTGCCAGAGTGAAGAAGTAGCCACATAGTCAACACCACCCTGTAAATAAAACTACTTTATTTTTAACCCTTTGTGCTTCCTAGCGTAAAAAATACAATACACAACCAACTGGAATATTGGATATGTGGAATTTAGCAGGTCATAAAATCCCTACAGTGCAGAAGGAGGCCATTTGGCCCATCAAACCTGCACCAACCACAATCCCATCCAGGCCCTATCCCCATAACCCTCCTAATCCCCTGACACACTAAGGGGCAATTTAGTACAGCCAATCAACCTAACCTGCACAACTTTGGATTGTGGAAGGAAACCAGGGCACCCGAAGGAAACCCACGCAGACAAGGGGAGAACATGCAAACTCCACACAGACCGTCACCTGAGGCCGGAATTGAACCCAGGACCCTGGCGCTGTGAGGCAGCAGTGCCACCGTGCTGCCCAAATTTGGGACACTTCTCATTTATATGAACCAACGTAAAATTTTGAGCTCTGAGAATCATGTGTATTTGTGATTTTCCAATCTGTCTACCTAACTAAGGGAGAGGACATTCAGGAAATGTAATTTATGTGGTGATATTTAAAATAATGCCTTATAAAGAAAGTTGTGGCGTTTTAATTCAATTAATAAAACTAAAGAACTGATAGAATATTTGTCACCTACTGGGGAAAGCTGCCAATAGCAACTTTAATAGGAAAGATTTAAAATATTTACATCTTTAAGAGACAAAGAAAAATGTCCTAGGAAGATGGACATCAGGCAAAAAAACATTTGGACAGCTGAAAGTGACAGACAGAAAAAGACTAGCTGGTCCATCAAGCACAGTCCACAGTCATGATGTCTGGAACATAAAGATTAGACACAATCAACAATGGTTTTATGGTTCATAATTCATCATTAGACTTTTAATTCCATATTTTTATTAAATTCAAATTTCACCTTCTGCCTTGGTGGGATTCGAACCTGTGTCCCCAGAGCATTACCCAGGTCTCTGGATTACTAGTATCATAGAATCCTACAGTGCAGAAGGAGGCCCATCAAGTCTGCACCAACCACAATCCCACCCAAGCCCTATCCCCATAGACCCATGCATCGAATCTAACTAGTCCCCCTGACACTAAGGAGAAATTTAGCATGGCCAATCAACCTAACCTACACATCTTTGCACTGTGGAAGGAAACAGAGCACCCGAAGGAAACTCAAGCAGACACGGGGAGAACGTGCAAACTCCACAAAAGCAGTGACCCAAGCTGGGAATTGAACCCTGGTCCCTAGCACTGGGAAGCAGCAGTGCTAACCACTGTGCCACCATGCTGCCCTGGGTTGCTGGATTACTACACCACAGCCTGCCCTTAATGTTGGTTCTGCAGCACTGTATGGTGTCTGGGAGGTACAGAACATTATTGGCTGCATATGTGTGGCACTGGAGGCATCCATAGTTCAGTAAGGAGCACTCATCAGCTGTCCTGGTGCTTATGATCAGTCAAGCTTCCTTGACTTTATGCATCTTGAAGCAAACTTATAGGCTGGCTGTTTGGCTGGAAGGACCGCGATTTTCTGGCCATGTCGTGTCCAACGCAAATCATGTTGAGGGAGTGGGGTCAGAGAACTACAGGTCAAGCACATGTTTATATGTTAGATATAGCTCTTGGGGCTAAAGGGATCAAGGGATATGGGGGAAAGGGGGATCAGGATATTGAATTTGATGATCAGCTATGATCAAAATGAATGGCGGAGCGGGATTAAAGGGCTGAATGGCCCACTCCTGCTTCTTGTTCCTATATTTCTATGATTCTGAAAGGTGCCTCCAGAACTGCAGAGGGACCTGAAGGGATTCATCAACAAGACAATTGTTTGCAGAATGACACATCTGGTTGTCACATTGTATCAAACCACTCAGTCCAAAGATGTGCGGGTTAGGTGGATTGGCCGTGCTAAATTGTCCCTTAGTGTCAGGGGGACAGGCTAGGGCAAATGCATGGGGTTATGGTAATAGGGTCTAGGTGGGATTGTGGTCGGTGCAGACTCGATGGACCGAATGGCCTGCTTCTTCACTAGAGGATTCTACGATTCTATCATTGCTGAACTTCATTGGTTCGGTTTTTCCTGGGTGCCATCAGCCACATTTTAAGTGATATCCCTGGAATTTTCCAAGAAATGACTCAAGCCGGGATTCACCGATCTCGTCCGCGGCTGGGATTCCCCGGTCGCGCTGCTGTGAATGGAAATTTGGCTGAGCGCCATATTCTCCGTTCTCGCTGGTAGCGATGGCGGGGTGAACGACATTGGGGAATTCTGGCTGAAGTGTCATTTTAGATGAGAAACTGGTGTGATCTGTGCCAGTATGTCCGGCATGAATCAGATCATAGTTTTCCCACACACCATCGTTTTTTTGGGAGAGGGGTGAGTTTTGCAACGGTTCTGAGAGGAACGGGACCTAAACATGTCAGCAAGCCCAACAATCCATCCCATGAATGAATAAAAATAAAAATCCCTGCTAGCAATGATCTGGAGAGCACCTTGTTCAGGTCACTGGGGTGATGAATGACCAAGGCTAAAGTGGGGTGGTTAGCACTGCTTCCTCACAGGACCAGGGACCCGGGTTCAATTCTTAGCTTGGGTCACTGTCTGTGTGCAGTTTGCACATTCTCCCCATGTCTGCTTGGGTTTCCTCTGGGTGCTCCGGTTTCCTCCCACAGTCCATAGATGTGCAAGTTAGGTGGATTGACCATGTTAAATTGCCCCTTAATGTCAGGGGGATTAGCTAGGGTAAGTGCATGAGATTATGGAGTTAAAGCCTGGGTGGGATTTTGGTCGGTGCAGACTCGATGGGCCGAGTGGCCTCCTTCTGCATTGTAGAACTCTATGATTCAATAACTTTCAAAGATGGTATTGATAACATGCAAACCATCGGTGAGTCCCTGCATGCATTCGTTTGACTGCGGCATTAATGCCCCGTGCCCCTCCTTCCATCAGTACAACAGTCCTGCAGCATCACTGCATTCATGCCTGACATGGGTGGACTTCCCCGGCCATTCACACCCTACCACCGTGGATGGAGAATTCGGTGTTCAGCCGAATCTCTGCTCACTGCAGTGGGACGGGAGAATCCCAGCTGCGAGCGAGGTTGGAGAAACTGGCCCGTGGTCGCCTCCAATCTCTCTGCAAGCGTGCACAGAGTGGCTGGAAAGCCTGCCAATACTTTGCACATTCTTTGCTGCTGATCCAGAAATATTCTTCTTCTGGCACTGGCTAAGCACAAATAGTGCTGGTTACGAAATCTGAGCCTGCAACCTTTCTATTTTTACATTCTCACTAAACCTTAAACATCCTTCCGTGACTAGCGATGAACCGCACTGCCAAAGACCTAAAACTCCAAAATAATAAGAAAATACTCAATTTAAACCTCCATCCCATTTATGAAGGTGATCATTGACTGTAACAGTACAAAGAGAAGAAGCACCACATTGGACCGGAACAAAGCAACCAGTGGCTGTCACTTTACCAACTGTGGGGGCCAAAGTCTGTCTTTCGGGAATATTTCCAATCTCCACAAGAGGGTTAAAATTGTGCATTCCTCCTTGTGAACTCATCACCCATTCCACTGCTGGACACGTCTCAATTTGCCTGGGCTGGATGATTCACCCAACCTTCAGTTAATTGCAGTCGAGATCAAAAGAGTATTTTGCAAACAAAAATCAAGTAATCTTTCTTTAGAGTTGCGCAGTCTTATTTGTCTGTAAATGCGCAATGGGGAGTGGTGCTTTTGGCAAAGCATAAATCGAACAACTGGGATGAACAAACAAATTGGTTCTGCTGGCAGCCTTGGCTCCTTGGCACTCATAACATGGCTCCGTATTGGCAAAATTTGAAACTAAAGATTCCGCTTTTGCCCTGTGAAATTGTGCTTGGATCTTCCAATGCTGTATGAAATGTGAATTTCTTCACATCAGCTAGCCCACAAAGGAGTAATGGTGTTTAATGAATAGATAGTGGAGAGCAGCGTGAAGCAGAGCTGGGATAGGATAACAGACAATCGTGTGAAGAAGGGGAGGGATGAGTTTAGTTGATAAGGGAAAGTATAAATCAAAGCTGACTATTGATGAACAAAGATGAAAGACCCATCTTAACTCGTCATCCACTATAAACATCAATCGTCTCTTTCTTGGTCCTCAAATGATTCCAGGCGTTTTGCCTCTAACACTCCGCACTGAAGCTTTGATCATTCTGAATGAAGAGCATCATTCTGATACAAAATCAAAATACCGCAGATGCTGGAAATGAGAGAGAGGTACAAGAGCGAGAGACATGCACACACGCAGATAGAGAGACAACATGGCACAGGTAGAGAGAGACAGAGAGATATAGAGGCACAGAAAGAGACAGAGAGAGATAGACAGACAGATAGAGGCAGACAGAGGGAGACAGATAGAGAGACAGACAGAGAGAGGGGCAGACAGAGAGACAGAGAGAGACAGACAATGAGAGAGACAGAGAGAGGCAGATAGAGAGAGAAACAGACAGAGAGAGACAGACAGACAGATAGACAGACAATGAGAGAGACAGACAAGGAGCGAGAGAGACAGAGAGAGGCAGACAGAGAGAGAGAAACAGACAGAGACAGACAGACAGACAGAGAGACAGACAGAGAGAGACAGACAGAGAGGCAGACAAAGAGAGAGAGACAGAGAAGCAGATAGAGAGAGAAACAGACAGAGAGAGACAGACAGACAGAGAGACAGACAGAGAGAGACAGACAATGAGAGAGGCAGACAAGGAGAGAGAGAGACAGAGAGAGGCAGACAGACAGAGAAACAGAGAGAGACAGACGGACAGACAGAGAGAGACAAACAGACAAGAGAGAGAGAGACAAACAGAGACAGACAGGGTAAGGCAGACAGTGAGAGAGACAGAGAGAGATACAGAGCAACAGATAGACAGATAGAGACAGACAGAGAGAGAGAGAGACACAGAGCGACACAAAGAGTCTTACAATTAACTTTTACAAGTTTGAACTTGTGTTTTCTTGTCCACTTCATGGTAAAGCAGGATTAACTTTTCTTTGATTGTTTACTGTTTTATAAACTGCTATAAGATCACTTCTCAGATACCTACATTCCAGGCTGCAAAACCTTCTCTTTTTCTAATTTACTTGAACCACTGCCACTAAAGATCAGCCTTGGGTCTCTTCTCTGCATTGCTTCCAACATTTAAACGTTTCCCTTCCTTCTTGGTGAGCAGTGCAGAATACAGTCTTCTAGGTTCAGTCCGTAGGGCATCATGAATTACTTTGAATTAATGTATGCTGCACTCAACACCCGATTGGCTTCATCGATTGGTTCTCTGCATTAATTCTACATGTTGAGTACTGATTCTACGGAGACCCCAACATCTATCTCAACCTCGTGCTTAGCTAACCATTAGTGGAGAATGTGTTTTCATTTTTCCTCCCTTTTGCAGTATCTAGCACAATGTGAATAATTGTCCTAGTATTTCCTAAAAAGCAGGACACATTGTACCGAGCCAATTATTAGCTTCTCAGCTGATGATGGAAGGTGTTGATGGCTTTGTTATGATGCAGCACTTCCTCAGCAGTAACCTGTTCACCAACGCTCACTTTGGGTTCCGATAGAACCACTCTGTTCCAGACCTCGATAGTACCTCTGTCTAAACGTGGACAAAGGAGCTGAGTTCTGGAGGTGAAGTAAGAGTGATCAAGGCAACATTTGACTGGCATTGAGGAGCCCTAGAAAAATGAAAGCCAAGGGAATCAAGAGAGATTCCCTTGGCTTTCCACTAGATAGAGACAAATGGAGCACAAAGAAGATGGTTGTGTTTTCTGGAGACCGATCCTCTCAGTCTCAGGACATTTCCGTAAGAGTTCCTCAGCTCAGTGCTCAGGTTCAATCATCCTCAGTTCTTTCACCCACCACCGTTATTATGATCCCCGGCGAGATCCGCAGTTTTGTAATGAGCGGGTGAAGAGGAATTACCTGGCTCCCCCTTTCTTTCCAACCTCCACGGGTTGATCAAAACAAAGGATTGTTGTTTACCTGTGGACACCTTTTCCCAGTCCAAGTGATTTACTTTTCCTGAGGAGTCAATTTAAGGATGTTTTCCTGAGTCAAAGCAACACAAGCACACACATGCACACGCACGCACTTACGCACAAACAGACGCACACTCGGCACACACACACACGCACACACACACACATACACATGCACACATGCACACAGAAACACACACACATGCACATATAAACACACATACACACACACGCACACACACAGACGCATGCATGCATACACGAACATACACCCGCACGCTAACACAAACACGTAAACACACACAAGCAGACGCACACTCACACACACATATTAAAAATGAGAGGTCAAGGGTCCAAATACAAGTTTAAAAAGATGTAAATTAATCCTTGGCTTGTCCGTGAGGCATGGGTGGTGGTGGTATGTTGATGCCCTTATGTTGGGTGATTTCGGTAGAGCGAGATTTGATAGATTCATTGTCTGTTGGAGCCACTTCTTGGCTTGGGACGGCACAGTGGCACAGTGGTTAGCACTGCTGCCTCACAGCGCCAGGGACCCAGGTTCAATTCCCGGCTTGGGTCCCTGTCCCTGTGGAGTTTGCACATTCTCCCCGTGTCTATATGGGTTTCCTCTGGGGGCTCCGGTTTCCTCCCACAGCCCGAAAGACATGCGGGTTAGGTTGATTGGCCGTGCTAAATTGACCCTTAGTGTCAGGGGGATTAGCAGGGTAAATATGTGGAGTTATGGGATAGGGGCTGGGTGGGATTGTTGTCTCGATGGGCTGAATGGCCTCCTTCAGCACTGTAGAGATTCTATGATTCTATAATTCTAAGAGATGACCTGGTTCTCTCTGCAGGGTTAACTGAAGAGGTTGCCCTGCTTTTTTCTGCTTGTTCCTGCTGGGGCAACCAGCCTCCAGCAAGAGACAGAGAGAGAGAGAGAGACAGATAGGTCCATCTTGCTTCTTTTACCTGCTGCTTCTCACTGGTCATCAGCCAGTTGTTAACCCATTTTCCCTTTGTATTCCTGAGTGGTGTCATAGTCACGTCTTACATTCATCTCAGAGCGTTTGCACATTCTGAGTGATAAATGAACAGGAGATGTGTGTTTGCGGATATCTGATGAGATCTATGAAAGAGTCTCCATTGTCGTTACAAACCCAGGAGATTAGTCCAGCCTTTTGCGTTTTCCACACCTTTCTTTCAAGTGTCTCAGTATAAAATGGGCTTTGACACCTCGTCAGGTGTGAAATTCCATGGTCTCCCAGGAAGGTCTGTCTCTTTAATCTGGAAAGCGGTCACTTTGCAATATCAGCCATCTTTTGGTCAGAGTCTCTACTTATTTCTTTAAAAAGCACAGTTCTTCCTTAAAAAGTTAAATGTGTCCTTAGATACTTGGGGAAACTGCAGCAAACTTTCATGACACTTTGCATCCATCATAAGATCAGAAGTCTGGATATTTTCTGGTTAAAAACTACACGATGTTCAACTTTGTTTTGGAATGCCTCAGAAATTGAAACAGGTCCACGCACACACGCAGCAAGAAATGGACAATATTTACGCTTGGTCTGATAAGTGGCAAATAACACTTGCACTAAACAAATTCCAAGCAATCACTATCCCCAACAGGAGAGGGTATATTCATTTCCTCTTGACATTCAATGGCATTACAATCACTGGATCCCTCCCATCAACATTCTGAGGGTTACCATTGACCAATAAAACCAGTCATAGAAATACTGTCGCTACAAGAACAGGTTAGATGCTGGCAATTCTGTGGTAACTCATTTTCTGACTTCCCAAGGCTTTGCATGAGTTAAATCCACAAGGTGAGAGTGTGATGAAATATTCTCCGGTCGCCTACATAAGAGCAGCAGCAACAAAATTAATAAGTATGACAACAACTAGGACAAAGCAGCCTGTTTGATTGGCATCGCTTCCACTATCTTAAACTCCATCTATCACCGGTGCACAGTGGCAGCAGTGTATACCATAGAGCAATAGAATTCCTACAGTGCAGAAAGAGGTCATTTGGCCCATCGAGTCTGCACTGACTCTCCAAAGGAGCATCCCACCCAGGCCCTTGCCTCCACCTATCCCCATAACCCTGCACATTTACCACTGCTAATCCACCAAAGCTACACATCTTTGGACACTAAGCGGCAATTTAGCATGACCAATCAACCAAATCTAGACATCTTTGGACACTAACAATCTCATTAGTGACAGACAGCATGGTTTTGTAAGAGGGAGGTCGTGCCTTACAAATTTGGTGGAGTTTTTTGAGGAAGTGACAAAAACGGTTGATGAAGGAAGGGCCGTGGATGTTGTCTATATGGATTTCAGTAAGGCATTTGACAAAGTCCCACATGGCAGGTTGGTTAAGAAGGTTAAGGCTCATGGGATACAAGGAGAAGTGGCTAGATGGGTGGAGAACTGGCTTGGCCATAGGAGACAGAGGGTAGTGGTCGAAGGGTCTTTTTCTGGCTGGAGGTCTGTGACCAGTGGTGTTCCGCAGGGCTCTGTACTGGGACCTCTGCTATTTGTGATATATATAAATGATTTGGAAGAAGGTGTAACTGGTGTAATCAGCAAGTTTGCGGATGACACGAAGATGGCTGGACTTGCAGATAGCGAAGAGCATTGTCGGGCAATACAGCAGGATATAGATAGGCTGGAAAATTGGGCGGAGAGGTGGCAGATGGAGTTTAATCCGGATAAATGCGAAGTGATGCATTTTGGAAGAAATAATGTAGGGAGGAGTTATACAATAAATGGCAGAGTCATCAGGAGTATAGAAACACAGAGGGACCTAGGTGTGCAAGTCCACAAATCCTTGAAGGTGGCAACACAGGTGGAGAAGGTGGTGAAGAAGGCATATGGTATGCTTGCCTTTATAGGACGGGGTATAGAGTATAAAAGCTGGAGTCTGATGATGCAGCTGTATAGAACGCTGGTTAGGCCACATTTGGAGTACTGCGTCCAGTTCTGGTCGCCGCACTACCAGAAGGACGTGGAGGCGTTAGAGAGAGTGCAGAGAAGGTTCACCAGGATGTTGCCTGGTATGGAGGGTCTTAGCTATGAGGAGAGATTGGGTAAACTGAGGTTGTTCTCCCTGGAAAGACGGAGAATGAGGGGAGATCTAATAGAGGTGTACAAGATTATGAAGGGGATAGATAGGGTGAACAGTGGGAAGATTTTTCCCAGATCAGAAGTGACGTTCACGAGGGGTCACGGGCTCAAGGTGAGAGGGGCGAAGTATAACTCAGATATTAGAGGGATGTTTTTTACAGAGGGTGGTGGGGGCCTGGAATGCGCTGCCAAGTAGGGTGGTGGAGGCAGGCACGCTGACATCGTTTAAGACTTACCTGGATAGTCACATGAGCAGCCTGGGAATGGAGGGATACAAACGATTGGTCTCGTTGGACCAAGGAGTGGCACGGGCTTGGAGGGCCGAAGGGCATGTTTACTGTGCTGTACTGTTCTTTGTTCTTTGTTCTTTGTTCTAAGGGGCAATTTAGCATGGCTAATCCACGTAACTTGCATATCTTTGGACTATGGGAGGAGTGGGAGCACCTGGAGGAAACCCACGCAGACACGGCGAGAATGTGCAAACTCTGCATAGAACAAGAACAAAGAACAAAGAACAATACAGCACAGGAACAGGCCCTTCGGCCCTCCAAGCCCGCGCCGCTCCCCGGTCCAGGATTGAATCCTGAATCCAGGATCCCCGCCCAATTTTCCAGCCTATCTACATACCAATATCCTATCCACCGAGCTGTCCCTCACAGCTACGATGCTTTGTTCATTACAACCTATTAACTTACCCCCACCCCCCCATTCCAGACCATGTGATCTCCAGGGAGAGGCGAAAACCCAGAGTGAAAAACCCCAGGGCCAATATGGGGAAAAAAAATCTGGGAAATTCCTCTCCGACCCCCTGAGGCGATCGAAACGAGTCCAGGAGATCACAATGGCCCTGATCACAAAATGCTTCCCAACCCTAGTCATTTCCACTTCCACGAACACCATATGAATTCCCTGCCCCCGAGACAGGTTCCCAACTATCCGCAGTCTCACTCTGTACTGGCACCAGCAAGATGATCATAGAATGAAGCCTTGAAACGAGAAACCAGGAACAATTAGCCCGCGCCGCTCCCTGGTCCAAACTAGACCACTCTTTTGTATCCCTCCATTCCCACTCCGTTCATATAGCTGTCTAGATAAGTCTTAAACGTTCCCAGTGTGTCCGCCTCCACCACCTTGCCCGGCAACCCATTCCAGGCCCCCACGACCCTCTGTGTAAAATATGTCCTTCTGATATCTGTGTTAAACCTCCCCCCCTTCACCTTGAACCTATGACCCCTCGTGAACATCACCACCGACCCGGGGAAAAGCTTCCCACCGTTCACCCTATCTATGCCTTTCATAATTTTATACACCTCTATTAAGTCTCCCCTCATCCTCCGTCTTTCCAAGGAGAACAACCCAGTTTCCCCAATCTCTCCTCATAACCAAGCCCCTCCATACCAGGCAACATCCTGGTAAACCTCCTCTGTACTCTCTCCAAAGCCTCCACGTCCTTCTGGTAGTGTGGCGACCAGAACTGGACGCAATATTCCAAATGCGGCCGAACCAACGTTCTATACATCTGCAACATCAGACCCCAACTCTTATACTCTATGCCCCGTCCTATAAAGGCAAGCATGCCATATGCCTTCTTCACCACCTTCTCCACCTGTGACGTCACCTTCAAAGATCTGTGGACTTGCACACCCAGGTCCCTCTGCGTCTCTACACCCTTTATGGTTCTTCCATTTATCGTGTAGCTCCTCCCTACATTATTCCCACCAAAATGCATCACTTCGCATTTATCAGGATTGAACTCCATCTGCCATTTCCTTGCCCAAATTTCCAGCCTATCTATATCCTTCTGTAGCCTCTGACAATGTTCCTCACTATCTGCAAGTCCTGCCAGTTTTGTGTCGTCCGCAAACTTACTGATCACCCCAGTTACTCCTTCTTCCAGATCATTTATATAAATCACAAACAGCAGAGGTCCCAATACAGAGCCCTGCGGTACACCACTAGTCACAGGCCTCCAGCCGGAAAAAGACCCTTCCACTACCACCCTCTGTCTTCTATGACCAAGCCAGTTCTCCACCCATCTAGCCACCTCCCCCTTTATCCCATGGGATCCAACCTTTTTCACTAGCCTACCATGAGGGACTTTGTCAAATGCTTTACTAAAGTCCATATAGACAACATCCACAGCCCTTCCTTCGTCAACCATTTTGGTCACTTCTTCAAAAAACACCACCAGGTTCGTGAGGCATGACCTCCCTCTCACAAAACCATGTTGACTATCGTTAATGAGTTTATTCCTTTCTAAATGCGCATACATCCTATCTTTAAGAATCTTCTCCAACAACTTCCCCACCACGGACGTCAAGCTCACCGGCCTATAATTACCCGGGTTATCCTTCCTACCCTTCTTAACTAACGGGACCACATTGGCTATCCTCCAATCCTCTGGGACCTCACCTGTGTCCAATGACGAGACAAAGATTTGCGTCAGAGGCCCAACGATTTCACCTCTCGTCTCCCTGAGCAGCCTTGGATAGATTCCATCAGGCCCTGGGGATTTGTCAGTCTTTATATTCTCTAACAAACCTAACACTTCCTCCTTTGTAATGGAGATTTTCTCCAACGGTTCAACACTCCCCTCCGAGACACTCCCAGTCAACACATCCCTCTCCTTAGTGAATACCGACGCAAAGTATTCATTTAGGATCTCCCCTACCTCTTTGGGCTCCAAGCATAAGTCCCCACTTTTGTCCCAACCCGGGAATCGAACCCGGGTCCCTGGCGCTATGAGGCAGCAGTGCGAACCACCATGCCACCATGCTGCCAGGCTATGCACCAGCTCCTCCTTCTCCCTATGGGTCTCCAGGTCTTCTGGTTTCATCCTTGGGATAGAGGGGCAGCTGGAGTGAGCTCGAGTAGCCTCATCATCCTCTAGCATTGGCACTCATGGATGCCCATAGGTTCCATGTAGTGCATGTCCTGCAGCAATGCAGGACAGAGATCTTGCACCAACTTCTCCACTGCGACTGCCACCCACACTGTTGACCTGTTTGTGTGAGAGTGTTGGTTCTATCTTGTCAGACAGGAGGCGTTGGGACTCCTCCATTCTTCCTTTCAATCTGAGGAGTGCAGCTGACATCCTTTCCTTTTTAAAGTAAAGTTTATTTATTAGTCACAAGTAAGGCTTACATTAACACTGCAATGAAGTTACTGTGAAATTCCCCTAGTCGCCACAGTCCAGGGCCTGTTCGGGTCAATGCACCTAACCAGCACATCTTTCAGACTGTGGGAGGAAACCGAAACACCCTGAGGAAACCCACGCAGACATGGGGAGAATGTGCAAACTCCACACAGACAGTGACCCAAGCCGGGAATTGAACCTGGGTCCCCGGTGCTGTGAGGCAGCAGTGCTAACCACTGTGCCACCATGCCATACCCTGGCGTTTCCTGGTATTCCTGACTTTGTCTTTGGAGCTCCAGGAACTGAGGCATGACCAAGTCCAAAGGCTCGTCACCTGACTGGGCCTCAACAGTTTCCTGGCCTCCAGCAATCCTCCGAGTGCTGACATGCTGGGACCTCATTGCCTCCCCCCCTGCTTGGATCAGAAAGAGTGAGGTGCTCATCAGTTTGTGACCCGGAGGCCTCTCTACAACGAGATCCCACTGAGGTGTACGCCTCTGCACTGGTGGAGGGTGTGGGTGAAACCCAAGGAGACACGGGGAGAATGTGCAAACTCTGGACAGACAGTGACCCAAGCCGGGAATCGAACCCAGGTCCCTGGTGCTGTGAGGCAGCAGTGCTAACCACTGTGCCACCGTACCACCCCTGCTTGTAGTGGAAGTGTAAAAAATGATTTTTTTTTTGGAAGATGAAGTTCACAAGGTTTATGTACACAAGGATTATGTTGGAAGGATAGAGAAAAACCCTTCTTGGCTCAGGAGATGGAATCGCCAAACATATATGCAAGTGTCCAACTGAAAGAATTCCACCATTAATTTTCTCTATTGAGAGACAGAAATTAAAAGAGGATTACAAAGGTTCAAATCCAAAGTCAATTTCCTCCCAAATCCCTTCAGACTGCAAGTTTGAAAGTACAGAAATGTAATTTGAAATCTCTTCAGGCACAATGGTGAGATGTCTGGAAGGCTATGATAAGAGCTGTGTGTAGAAACTTCCTCAGTGGTTTAGTTTTAGGCCAAAGATAGAAAAGAGAATGACTGAAATATTCTGCCTAGTAGCCTGCTCCATCACCTGTAGCAGGATAACCCAAGGACAGGAAAGATTACCTATAATTGAGACACCTCCGCATCACCAACATAAAGGTCTTAAAAGAAAATCAACATTTTCTATGCAATTTGACCTTGATCCTGCACAGTTTATTGATTTCGATGTTGTTGTAGTTCTTCTTTCTTTGACCAAATTCAAACATCCTCAGTTTTAAGTTGATTTCTTTGTATCACAAGTAGGCTTACATTAACGCTGCATTGAAGTTAGTGTGAAAATCCTCTTGTCGCCACACTCTGACGCCTGTTCGGGTAAACTGAGGGAGAACTTAGCATGGCCAAAGCACCTAACCAGCACATCTTTCAGACTGTGGAAGGAAACCAGAGAACCCGGAGGAAACCCACGCAGATATGGGGAGAACATGCAAACTCCGCATAGACAGTGACCCAAACTGGGAATCAAACACAGTTCCCTGGCGCTGTGACGCAGCAGTGCTAACCACTGTGCCACCGTGCGCTCTCCTTTTTTTCAGGGTATATAGTTGATCTGATTTGTCTGCACTTTGTCTGTATCAATATCTGATTTAACCTCATGAGGGGTTAATTTTATGAGGCCCTGTTGATCATCAAGAGGATAGATGGGAGGATGTGCTATAATACTGTAGCCCCAATTCTCTGACCTGTGCTCACCACAGCTGAGAAATTGGAGTGGGGCTTCAGAATGTTACTCTTCTCTGCTTTATCTTCAGTCTTCATTTCAAGTGCGGACATTATAGCAGTCGTATCACATGACCACAGTGTACAAATTAATGTTTATCATAGTGGTTAAGTAGAAAGGTCTTTTTAACATTATCCATCGACCTGATCCAGAAGTTTTTTTATCTATTCGTGGGACATGGGCATCGCTGGCTGGGCCAGCATTTATTGCCCATCCTATGTTGTCCTTGAACTGAGTGGCTTGCTGGTCCATTTCAGAGGACAGTTGAGAGTCAACCACATTACTGTGGCTCTGGAGTCACATGTAGGCCAGACTAGGTAAGGACGGCAGATTTCCTTAACTAAAGGGCATGATTATTCATTTTATGGGATGTGGGTGTCGCTGGCTGGGCAAGCATTTATTGCCCGTCCCTAATTGCCCTCCAATTCCATGGGTATTCGAGAGTCAAACACATTGCTGTGGGTCTGGAGTCACATGTAGGCCAGGCCAGGTAAGGACGGCAGATTCCCTCCCCTAAAGAACATTAGTGAACCTAATGTGTTTTTCCAACAATTGACAATGGTTTCATGGTTATCAGTAGACTTTTAATTCCAGAATTTTATTGAATTCAAATCTCACCATCTGCCATGGTGGGATTCAAACCTGGGTCACCAGAACATTACCCTAGGTTTCTGGATTACTAGCCCAATGAATATACCACTACGCCACTGAGCCAGATGGTTTTTCCAACAATTGACAATGGTTTCATTGTCATCAGTAGATTCTTAATTCCAGATATTTTTTATTGAATTCAAATTCTACCATCTGACATGGGGGGGATTTGAACCCTGGTCCCCGGAGTTTCTGGATTAATAGTCTAGTGATAATACCACGAGGCCATCGCCTCCCCAGTGAAACAAGGAAAGCAAACAAGGGCCGAGAGTGTGAGAGGGTTAAAGTGTTGGCCATGGACTGCCTGATGACCAAAAGCAGCAACCAGAAGGCAACAAGCTGCAATCAAACACCTGCACTGTGGCTTCAAAGCAGAAGAAACTCATTTGTTTGGAATAGCCATGATTGTGTGGCTAGCCCTTCGCAGCTACTTTCTGAGGGAACAATTTTGCTGGAATGTCTATCGAACAGGAGAACCAGGCGAAGTGGTTGTCATTATCATTGCTGACATTTGTCATTTGGTCAGCTTGAAGGAGTCTGATCCAGATGCGAGCACTTCATTCTCTCACTGGAACACAAGAGTAGGCTCCTGGGCTAAAGGGTCATAGACTTCACTTCTCCAGAAAAGAGAAGACTGGAGGGTGACCCAGTAGATGATAGGAAAGGATCGATAGTGAGGGAGAGACTGAAGCTGTGGTCATAAATGAACTTGGATTGTGGGAGGAAACTGGAGCACCTGGAGGAAACCCATACAGACACGGGGAGAACATGCAAGCTCCACACAGACAGTCACCCAAGGCCGGAATTGAACACTGGCGCTGAGGCAGGAGTACTAACCGCTGTGTCACTGTGCCACCATGTTGCCCATGATAATCTGTTAACTCCAAGGTGTTTTTGAGAAGAATAACTTAGGTACCTTTAAGGGAAAGCTGGATAAGCGCATGAGGGAAAAATGATTAGAAAGCTACCCTGATATGAGTAGATGAAGGGAGGTGGGAGGGGGTTCCACACCAAAGTAAGTAGAAATATGGACCAGTTATTTCTATATTGCACATTTGTCATGGATCTGTTTAGTGACAGCACAAACAATCATTCAGCAAGGAATGTATCCACAGGGCGGCACGGTAGCACAGTGGTTAGCACTGCTGCTTCACAGCTCCAGGGACCTGGGTTTGATTCCTGGCTTGGGTCACTGTCTGTGTGGAGTTTGCACATTCTCCTCGTGTCTGCGTGGGTTTCCTCTGGGTGCTCCGGTTTCCTCCCACAGTCCATAGATGTGCAGGTTAGGTTGATTAGCCATGCTAAAATTGCCCCTTAGTGTCCTGAGATGCGTAGGTTAGAGGGATTAGCGGGTAAATATGTAGGGATATGGAAGTAGGGCCTGGGTGGGATTGTGGTCGGCGCAGACTCGATGGGCCAAGTGGCCTATTTCTGCACTGTAGGGCTTCTATGATTCTATGATTTGCCTAGCAACAAGTAAAAACCTGCCTAGCGACAGCAGTAGCCAGTATTCAAAGGGGATGATGAGAGGTGACCTTTCCCAGTAATGAGATTAGCAGGCATCCAGACAGAATCAGGTGTAAATAGCCCTATCATGAGGAAACAGCTTACCTAGATGACTGAGAGATCGATGGAGGTATACAGATGCTAATTTTGAGAGTGATGGATTGTGCGAGACGCAAACAACCCAAATACACAGAAAAGAGAATCAAATAGGAATCAGGGTATCATTACCAGCACCTGCAGAAGTAGACTGGCCAGTTTAACATCTTACAGCTGAGAGAACATTTTAACATTTATGAAGCCTTGGAGCCAAGATACAAAGAAAAAGAACAAACAAAAGTATAGGAACAGGCCATTCAGCCATCCAAGGCTACGCTGGTCATGATGCCCTAACTAAGCAAAAGAAAAACATTCTGCCCTTACTCGGCCTGTATCCCTCTATTCCCTCCCTATTCATGTGTCCATCAGATAGTACAGAAACCTTTGTAAAAGCAGTTTAAATATCTTCGCTGGACTGGGAAAAGATGTTCCCGAGACTTGATCATCCACCTTGTATTGTGTGGTAACAATAAGCTGGATTTGATTTGAAAATTTATTTAAGTTGGATGTCATTTGGAAATGGGAAATTCTTAAGGAGTTGAGGGATCACAGATATATCTTGGAACAAGGGATAATTTCTATATAAACTGTGTATGTGTTTAGTAATTCATATATTTAATTGACTTAGAGTGTTATAGTCCTATTTGTGTGTATTTGGCTTTTCTTTAATTTCTTTAATTTAATAAACATGAACAGCATGGTAGCCCAGTGGTTAGCACTGCTGCCTCACAGCGCCAGGGACCCGGGTTCAATTCCAGCTTTGTGTGACTTTTTGTGTGGAGTTTGTACATTCTCCCCGTGTCTGCGTGGGTTTCCTCCAGGTGCTGCGGTTTCCTCCCACACTCCAAAGATGTGCAGGTTAGGTTGATTGGTTAAATGTACAGGGTTATGGGGATATGGTGAAGGGGAGGGGTTCAAGGTAAGATGTTCTTCGGAGAGTCGGTGCAGATTCGATGGGCTGAATGGCTTCCTTCTGCTCTGCAGGGATTCTGTGGGTCTATGATTTTGGGTCTTCAGTAATTATTACACAACAACTCGGCTGATTATTCTCACTGAGATTTTCATGTGACTCCTCACAATAATCCAAAAATGAAACAATACACCGCCGCAAACTAGTTTTCAATTTGAGATGCCCTCATAGATTACATTTACCTGGTTCATGACACATTCTATACAATTTTATTGCAGGTCTCCACCTCTTTTCTCTCTATTTTGCACCCAGGAGGTAAATGTTGCTAACATGCAAGTCAAAGGAAAGTCATCCGTTTCTATGTAGAAAGTTGTTTAAATAACCTACTCCACGATCATCCTCAACACTGGTGCCCCACAAGGCTGTGTTCTCAGCCCCCTACACGTCTTATACTTCTTATACACCAATGACTGTGTGGCCAAATTCCCTTCCAACTCGATTTTCAGGTTTGCTGATGACACCTCCGTAGTGGGTCGGATCTCAAACAATGATGAGACAGAGTACAGGAATGAGATAGAGAATCTGATGAACTGGTGAGTTGACAATAATCTCTCCCTCAATGTCAACAAAATGAAGCAGGTAGTCATTGACTTCAGAAAGCGTAGAGAACAACATGCCCCTGTCTACATCAACGGGGATGAAGTGGAAAGGGTCAAGAGCTTCAGGTTTTTAGGTGTCCAGATCGTCCTGGTCCCCCCATGCCAATACTATAGTTAAGAAAGCCCACCAATGTCTCTACTTTCTCAGAAGACTAAGGAATTAGACATGTCAGCTGCAACTCTCACCAACTTTTACAGGTGCACCATAGAAAGCATTCCACCTGGTTGTATCACAACTTGGTATGGCTTCTGATCTGCCCAAGACTGCAAGAAACTACAAAAAGTCGTGAATGTAGCCCAATCCATTTTGCAAACCAGCCTCCCATCCATTGACTATGGGGGGGCATTTTACCATTTTGAGTCTAAGTGCCAAATCCGGGCGTCAAATAGATCCGCACCTGGAATCCTCTTTCCAGCGCGCCCATACGCGTTTTGCCGGCTCCGGCCCAATCCGCGCTGCGGGCGGGGCTTAGCGCTGGCGGACCGATCGGAGCTCTGAACTGCGCATGTGCAGTTCGAAAAAAATCTGACAGAGCGCACCCGGGCACGAAAGAAAGGAAAAGCAGAAAGCGGAGAGAGCGGCTCTCTGACGATCATCCTCTGGTCGGATGGGGGTGGGGGGGGGGGGGGGGGGGGGGGGGTGGTGCGGGTGGGAGGAGGAGGGGGGGCACGACCCAGATCATCCTCTGGTTGGAGGGGGGGAGGGGGGTGGGAGGGGAGGGAGTGTGATCGATCATCCCCTGGAGGGGGAAGGAGAGGGGGTGTGACGTCTCATCCTCGGGGGGGGGGGGGGGGGGGGGGGCGGGGGGGGAGAGAGGGGAGCGGGTGTGACCGATCATCCCCTGGGGAGGGGGAGGAGAGGGGATGTGACATATCATCCCCTGGTCGGGTGGGTTCTGCTGCCTGTCTGTGGCCGATCCCTCCTGCCGGAGTGGACGTGCGGCCATGCCATCCCACAAAACCTTCAGGATGAAGCGATTCCTCGCTAAGAAGATGAAGCAGAACCGGCCGATTCCACAGTGGATCCGCTTGAAAACCGGCTACAAGATCAGTACAAGTCCAAGAGGAGACACTGGAGAAGGACCAAGCTGGGCCTGTAGAGGGATACACCATCACTGGTACACTACCAGCTACAGCCATCTCTCCCGCTCTCTTGCCCCTGCAGGGAGTGTGGTGACTAGTGGATTTTCACAGTAACTTCATTGCAGTGTTAATGTAAGCCTATCTGTGATACTAATAAATAAAACTTAAACTCAAGTTCTGATGAATAACTACTGCACCATACATACTCCACAGCTGGATTACTTGGTAAGTATGTGATAGTAACATGTGAGTAAGGATATCTCTGTAGACTATAACATAATTGTAATTATTATAAAAGCATATTGCTGCTGACTACTGCAACTGATAGTAACATTCTCTACTCCAGACAAGCACAGATTAAGCCCACTGCAAATTATTGTAGGCTTTTGGTTTTGTACAAAGGCCTGTGCAGCCAAGACTATTCTGGAATGGAGGCTTACTCATGCCACGTGGCACTTGTGCAGATTTGGCCTGACATCATCTACTTCTCAATAAACTTGTTATTAATGAACACAGAATATACCTCGGATAAATTTATATATTTGGTTTAATCAGCTTGAGAAGAGGCTTTGCCTACAGGAGTTAGAGTGGATGGCCCAGATTTATAAATCGGCATTATTTAATGCAGATTACCCCTTTTATTTGTATCCGATTAATGATGACGTTAAAATATATCAGTTGGAATATCTAGACCAATTGCTCCAGATAAGAACTAACATTGTGCAGGCATGAGGAAAGAACGGTCTTTCTTTGGACCATAATGATTCTGTAATGATTTCTTTCTTTTCTACGAGTAATAGGAACTACTTTCTGCATTTCGCAATTTAATTTAAACGTAATGAAACACATTATTGTTTTTCACATCTTCAGGAGGTCCCAAAGTGTTTCATAGTTTTGTAGTTACTCTTAAAGAGGGGTGCAACTGTGGCACAGTGGTTAGCACTGCTGCATCACAACGCACTATTCTTTCTATTCTCTATTCTCTCTCCTCAGATGCTGTCAGACCTGCTGAGATTCTCCAACATTTTCTGTTTTGTAAATGGCCAGATAGTCTATTGCAATAATGGTAGGTAAGAAATGAACATTGATCAGAACACGGTGTGTGCCCTTCTTTGAACAGTTCCATGTGATCCGTCCCACCTGAACAGGCAAAAAGGGGCCCCAGTTTAATGATGTGACATTGCATAATGCTGCTAAATAACAGCAGAGGATGCAAACATAGTACGGTCATGTGTTCCTACATTCTCTGCATAGGCACCTGCATGTTTATTTGCAACATCTATTCCCTCTAAAGTGACGTAGCTAATTTACACACAAAGAAATGTGATTGCAGGTTTATGAATTCATGCCGGAAGTATCAAACCTTTACCTGATTCATTCAGGTTCTTGCTTGCAGCAGGGAATGCAATATTTCCCAGTTTTTGGAAATCTGCAAGTTTATGCCCTGCACACTCAAGTCTCGGTCATTAATATGGATCGAGTAAAGCAATGGACATAAAACCACCCCTTAGGGAACCCCACTCTATACCCTCCTCCAATTCAAAATGCAATCCCTACATTCTGTTTCCAATCACTCAGCCAATTTCACGTCCATGCTGCCACTTTCCCCTTTTACTCGTAGATTTCAATTCTTTATAGAATAGAATCATAGAATCCCGACAGTGCAGAAGGAGGCCATTCGGCCCATCGAGTCTGCACCGACAACAATCCCACCCAGGCCCTACCCCTGTAATCCCATATATTTACTCCAATGATCCCCCTGACACTAAATGGCAATTTAGCATGGGCAATCCACCTAACCGGCACATTTTTAAACTGTGGGAGGAAACCGGAGCACCCGGAGGAAACCCGCACAGACACGGGGAGAATGTGCAAACTCCACACAGACAGTGACCCGAGGCCAGAATTGAACCCAGGTCCCTGGTGCTGTGAGGCAGCAGTGCTAACCACTGTGTCACCGTGCAGTCCTTGATGCGCCGCTCTTTCTGGCAAAGCTATTTTGTGACAGCTTATCAAATGCCTTTTAGAAGTCCATAAAAAAGCACGTCAAACGCATAGTCATCATCAATCATCTGTTACCTCATCAAAAAACTCCATCTAGTTGGTAAAATACAATTTAACTTTAATAAATCCATCATGGCTTTCCCTAATTATTCTGCACTTTCCAAGCGATTGTTAATTTTGTCCTGAATTAACATCCGTAAAAGCTTTCTGTGATAGATCAAGGGCGACTTGATGTGCTTGAATCAACAATAGGCTTTATTGCCAAATAAAGAATAATATATATGCAACAGTGAGGAAGAGGTCAGCTTGCCCGAGCAAGGAAGTCTGGGTGGAGATTGCAGAGGATGTCAGCAGCTGTGGGTGTACCTGCACAAAACCTGATGCTAGTGCATCAATGACATTATTCAGTCCACTGGAGTGAGGATTCTTACCTCCTTTCTCTTTGAGTTTGCGCCCGGTAACATGAGAGGGTGCACTTGGTGCAGAGGGCATGACCACCCAGTTGGCAGGAAGGTGTGGGGGGGGGCAGGGAAAAGCTTATCGTGTCAGAGGCAGAGCAACATTTTGGTGGCAGACACACCTGTGTCTTTGCTGACTTTCACAATGTCCTTCAAGATTGGTCACATGCAGTTGGCATTCATGTGCCCCCGCCAGTGTATTGCGTGTCTTCTTGGGGAAACTGGCAATCTTCCAGCTAACAGTCTCCCTTTGTGTGACTGCAGGAGGAAACAGCACACAATGCCAAAAAAGAAGTCCAAGGCATGTGGTGGATCTTCACCCCAGTGTCAGAAGATGAGGCCTTAGATATGACAGGGCACCAGTGCGGCTGTGCATTTACTGATGGTGGGACAGAAGTTCCAATTCAAGAAGGTGAGGGTATGAGTCAGGAGCACACGAATGCATCTGGAACATGGAAAGCAACATGCTCAGGATAAGTTAATTTATTAGTGTCACAAGTAGGCTTACATTAACATTGCAATGAAGCTACTATGAAAATCCCCTAGTTGCCATACTTCAGCGCCTGTTCGGGTACACTGAGCATGGCCAATGCACCCAGCCGGTGCGTCTTTCAGACTGTGGGAGGAAACTGGAGCACTCGGAGGAAACCCACGCAGACACGTGAAGAAGGTACAGACTCCGCACAAACAGTGACCCAAGCCGGGAATCGAATCTGGGTCCCTGGCGCTGTGAGGCAGCAGTGCTAACCACTTTGCCACGGTGCCGCCCCAAGTGACCATCTCTGGACACATTACATGTTTCAGTTCTTCCATGCAGGATCAAGGTGAATCACCACAGAGCTTGAGGGATCCTCAGAAAGTGCAGCGTCACATTGGACCCCTGCACTCTCCACCAGCACAGACACTCTCATGTAAATGGATATGTAAACATGCATATACTTGTGCCAAAATGCAGTGAAACAGTCCATCACTCTATTGAAAAACAATGTCTGAATATGGTTACAGCAGCCTGCTTTTAAAATTGAATGAATGAAATTTAAAATGAATTGTACTGCCAAAGGTTGAAAAATCAGCTTTGCAAAAATCATGAAGGCATCCGGTAAAAAAATGACACCTCTCGAAACAGTGGCATCCAACTGAGGTGGAATGTTAAGAATTTAGTCCAGAGATCTTTCATTTTGTCATCGATCTGAGGGTGTATGATTGTAATCAGGCCAAGTCTGGAAGATAAATGATGAATGATGGCTAGATTGATGAAGATGTCTTGGGCACTGAGGATTTATCAGCTGCAAAAGAACTGGCATGGCCTCAATGACCCACTTTCATGTCTCATTTTTAAGACTGCTGTTCCTTCTAATGTCAAGTAAATCTTCTAAGACTGAAAACAGTTGGCGTCTGACAGGAATATGAGAAAGAAAAGGTGGCTGGCTTGCTCTGCAAAGATTTACGTGAGGTAGCGCACAGCATTAGTGCGAGGAATTAAAAGAATGTCAGAACTCACAAAAGACAGCAACAGAAATAAGAAGATTCCATGAAAATCCAAATTGGGATGAAGCTAAATCATTTCCTCGGAAAGGCTTGTCAGATAATCAAAATATAGTAGGTAACATCGTGGAGAAAAACCAATGGAATATAAATAGTAGTTTTGTTATTGAAATTCTTTTCAGTCCGAGCTCAAAACATTGGATCATATACTATCTGCAGCAAAATATTTAAGGAAATTATATCTCATCGGTTTTAGTTAGTGATTCTACACTCACAACAGGGAGTCTCACTTGACTGGAATACGGGTAGGAGACTCGGCACCAGTTATTGAAGCTCAATCCACATTTCTGTCAAGAAATATTCCCTGCTGAGGCCGTAGGATGGATGAATTCATGCCCTTTACAGAATATACTCATGTATTCTTTTTTTGTATTTCAGTATTGAAAATTTTTAAAACTCGACTAATGGTTGAAAGACTCAGTTGAAATTAAATTATAGATGCATGATTGAAGGTGAGTTTTAAAAAAATTGAATCAAAGAAAGCCAATTCAAATCAAGTCCAATCATGGTTCCTACATGAGGGACAAACCAGATCCAAGCTGACAAAACAAGGCATTGCACTCCATCCTGGGCTCGATCAAACAAGATCCAAGCTGACAGGATGAGACATTGCACCCAATCGCGGACTTTATCAAACACTTTGGGTGGGATTTTCCGGCTGCACTTGCCCCAATGCCGGAAAGCCCCACGCAAGGTCAACGGACTTTTGCATGGTCCGTGTCCCGCCCGCCATGGGAATTGTAGCTTTGTATGCCTTTTACCTTTGACAAAGGGTCATCTGGACTCAAAACGTCAGCTCTTTTCTCTCCTTACAGATGCTGCCAGACCTGCTGAGATTTTCCAGCATTTTCTCTTTAGGTTAAAGTCTCAGTTTAACTTCATTACCTACCTGATGCGCGATATAACTCACGAGGCTAGAGATGCTCGAGGAAATAAAGGCTTTTATTGACTACTACAATAGAGCTACCATATATAATACACGATCCCAGACTGAGGGGTCCCAGACAGAGCAGTGACCTTTATACCTCTCCCAGGAGGCGGAGCCCGACTGGGATGTACCATAATAACTATAATACAGGTAGAACAGCCCAACCCTAACCCCAACAGTAACATGTAGAACAACCCAACCCTAACCCCAACAGCAACATATATACAGACGCATAGTACTGGCCAGACCCTGGCTCAGTACTACCTGGTGGGAACCAACGATGGTTCACCACACTACCCTGATCCTTTACTCTACCCTAGTTTAGGCAAACCATGGGGTCAGCACACCCCCAGTGCAATGGGCTAACCTCGTCCCCTGCTTGATCATCATTCCTGCCAGGTAAGTATTAAAGGTAATAGGAACGACAATGAAGTTCAAGTTTTCACATATTTAAAATATTTAATAAGACAAGGAATGACAGGGTGATCTTAAATCATAGCTTTCCAAACTGGCCATTATACCAAAGCCTTGTCTATCCCCTCTCATAGATATGAAAAATCCCAAGACACCATTATATAAAAGAATGAGGAGTTCTCCGCAATGTCCTGTTTAACCCTCCCCTCCAAAATATCATCACTACATCAGCCAACCTAGTTATTAGCTAAATACCTTTGCTGGGAGCTTGCAGCACTGCAATGCTTCCTGCATTGCAACAGTGACTACTGCACTTTCAAGGTAATTCATGGGTTGCAAGCACACCTTGGGACATCCCATGATCATGAAAGGTATGATATGAAGGAGAATGAGGAGTGAATTGGCACGTTCTTCCCGTGTCTGCGTGGGTTTCCTCCGAGTGCTCCAGTTTCCTCCCACAATCCAAAGATGTGCGGGTTAGGTTGACTGGCCGTGCTAAATTGACCCTAGTGTCAGGGGGATTAGCAGGGTGAATATATGAGGTTATGGGAATACGGCCAGGGTGGGATTGGGGTCGGTGCAGACTCGATGGGCTGAATGGCCTCCTTCTGCACTGTAGGGATTCTATGATAACTTATTCCCAAAATACTGCCTTTAATTCGGCAGATTGAACTTTGTAACAAACGGTGGATTGATGTTAATTCGTCTTGTAACAGCTGCCATCCGAATCATGAAGCCAAACCAGGATCTTAGAACTAACTCTTCATTCTCCATGTCTGCTGCCAGTTGTTAAGGGTTCTTGCTTACTATAGAAACATGAAAGAGGCTCATTCATTTGGTAGCATGCATGACCCCAAGTCACCAATACTATGGGTGGAGTTTATGGCCTCGTTCGTCCCAAAACGGTAAAATTCCGCCCGAGATCAACAGACCTTCCCATTGTCTGCCCTTTGCCGGCTCCAATTCCCGTGGCAGACGGGGCGGTAAAATTCCAGCCTATCAGCACAACTTACATCTTAATGTAGAAAGAGACTTGAACCTGATTTGATTTAGCTGCATGCTATACAGACAAAACATACCACTCATAGAGTAGATAGGAGAGAAGGGAAGGAGAGGGTGCAGAATATCGTGGGCAGCATTTTACAGTTTCGCTAGTCTCCGAAACCGTAAAATCCTGTCCGAGGCTAACAGACATTTCCATTGTCTGCTTCTCGTCTGCCCTGATTCCTGTGGCGGGTGAGGCAGTAAACTTCTGGTCAGTGTTACAGTCATAGCTGGGGTGTAGAGAAAGATCAGCTTAATATAGATAGGTCCCTTCAAAAGTCTGATGGCAGCAGGGAAGAACTGTTCTTGAGTCGGTTGGTACGTGATCTCAGACTTTTGAATCATTTTTTTATTTGATTTGATTTATTATTGTCACATGTATTAGTATACAGTGAAATGTATTGCTCCTTGCGCGCTGTACAGACAGAGCATACCAGACATGGAGAAGGAAAAGAGAGGGTGCAGAATGTAATGTTGCAGTCGTTGCCAACGTGTAGAGAAAGAAAAGGCGAATCTTGAGACAAGCAGGAATGGATGATGAGTATTCCACTGGTATGGCACTCTGTGCGAGTGTTTGGAAGTTTGTGGGGATGGGCTATGTTATGTCTGGGACGTTTTGATGAGACTTTTCAACAATGGAACTCCTACACTGAACTTTGAGTTTTTGTCCTTGCAAATAGAATTGAAAATGATAAAGCGGTAGCAACTTACTTATGTGTGATGGGAGCTAAAACCTTTAGCTTATTAAAAAGCTTGGGGCAGCCTGACAAACTTGGCACAAAATCACATAAGGACCTTGTAAATGTCCTGGAGACACATTTTCCTCTAAGCTACGTTGTCATAGCAAAAAGATCTGTGTTTCACAAAAGAAACCAAGAGGGAGAAATAATCATGCAGTATGTTGCAGGACTTAAAAAGCTCACTGAACATTGTGAATTCAATGAAATGATGAATCGTATGCCCTGTGACAGGTTAGTGTGTGGCTTCGTAGTGAGGCAATCCAAAAATGCCTCCTAACAGAGGCTATCATCACTTTGCAGAAAGCTTTAGAGATTACAGTCTCTGTGGAGATGACTGCAAAAGAAGCAACTGAATGCATCATCTTGACAGCCTAACGTGACTGTTGAGCAAGGACACAAGATAGCAAGCAGCCAAGAGTGTTACCATTGTGGAAAACTCACCATCCATCTGAATGTTGGTGCAGAGACCTTGAATGGCAAGAAGAGACACATTGGCTGCAATTTTACTGGCCCGCCCACCACGGAAATCAAAGCGGGTGAAGGGCAGAGCTTGGGAAGGTCCGTTAACCTCGGGCGGGATTTAACGGTTTCGGGACGAGCGAGGCCATAAAATCCCGTCCATTGAGTATGCTGGTCACCATATTATAGGAAAGATGTGGAAGTGTTGGAAAGGGTGCAGAGGAGATTTACCAGGATGTTGCCTGGTATGGTGCGAAAATCGTATGAGGAAAGGCTGAGGGGCTTGAGGTTGTTTTCGTTAGAGAGAAGGTTAAGAGGTGACTTAATAGAGGCATACAAGATGATCAGAGGATTAGATAGGGTGGATAGTGAGAGCCTTTTTCCTCGGATGGTGTTGGCTAGCACGAGGGGACATAGCTTTAAATTGAGGGGTGAGAGATATAGGACAGATGTTAGAGGTAGATTCTTTACTCAGAGAGTAGTAAGGGTGTGGAATGCCCTGCCTGCAGCAGTGGTGGACTCGTCAACGTTGAGAGCGTTCAAGTGGTTATTGGATAAACATATGGATGATATTGGAATAGTGTAGATTAGAGGGGCTTTAGATTGGTACCACTGGTCGGCGCAACATCGAGGGCCGAAGGGCCTGTACTGCGCTGTAATGTTCTATGTTCTATGCATGTAAAAGCAAAAAAAAGAGGCCCTGAAACAGAAAAGCAAACCAGAGAAAATTTACAGTCTGGGGGTAACAAGAAGAAGAATCTTCAATTCACGCAGCAGGAACTGGAGGACCAGAATGACACCCAGTCTGAAGAAGGAGGGCATCTTCTCATCGCATCTTATCAGTGGCACATAGTTCACAGGGCTACTGGGTGACATGGCTGCTGGAGGGCTAACCAATCTGGAAACGGAGGCAGCAGTTTCTCGGTCCCAGATGCTGTGTACAAGGAAAAGCTTAAACATCTACCCCTGACACCCGCAGAAATTGTTCTGAAAATATATAGAGGGAATCCTGAGGAGAAACAACGAGCAGAGTTCATAGGCACACAATGTTGTACAAAAAGAATATCCAGAAAAACTTCTGGAAAACTCATCAAATGTATAAACAGTCTGGAGAGCCTCAGTTTGGTCACAGGCTTGCCTGTAACTAAAGGTTCAGACTGGACAGATGAGAATGGCAGGCTCATTAATCCTATATCTTGTGGCTCTTTGACTCCTCCATCTCCTCCCACATCAGTTACTCAGGTTCCACATTCTCCACTGAAATTCCCGTAGCCAGAGATGGCAACTGTGAACTATCTGCAGTGATCACATGGGGATCCCCTGTGTCCGTTACTACTCTCCTCCTCAGATGGCCCATGTGTTTCCTAAGCCTGTAGTCTTGTACTGTACCTCCAACAAGACCTGCCCCTGTTCTCGCCACTATGTTACCAGCCACCCATGCCGGGCCTGCTGCAAAATTTCAAACCAAGGCTGCTTCCTCCACTTTCAATGCTCTAATGTTCTTTTCTGAATCATGGTTTACCTTCTGAGAGGCTTGCTTAGCCTCCACCCTCCCCGCCAAATCTGGGAATATCATGTCCAAGCTTGTTCGTAACCAATGTCCCATCAGTAACTGGGCTGGCATGACTCCTATGGTTACGTTCTGGTGATGTTATATGATAATAGAAAACTGGCCATGCATAAAGGAAGGGGCCTGTTCAGCTATTTTTTATTGGTGACTTGAATGTTTGTACCACCCGCTCTGCCAACCCATTTGATGCCAGATGGTAAGGTGTTGACTTTAAATGGCGAATGATGTTGGACTTGAAACATTTATGGAATTCTTCCGCTGTGAATGATGTGCCAGTGTCCGACACAACCACTTCTGGAATGCCTTGGATAGTGAATATCTTCCTTAGCTTATCAATGGTGGCCATGGCTGTTGTCAAATTAATCAACTGCACATCTAATCACTTGGAGTGTGCATCTACTAGTATAAGAAACATATGACCCATAAATGGCCCAGCAAAATCTATATGTAGCCTCACCCATGGATGGCCTGGACACTCCCATAGATGCAAGTTCACTGGTGGTGGTAAAGCCTGTTGAGCTTTGCAATAAGAGCAGTGACTAACCATCCTTTCTATTTCTCTGTCAATGCCTGGCCACCACACATAACTCCTGGCTCGGGCCTTCATTCTACTTTGACCTGGATGAGAGTCATGCAATCCTGGTAACAGGAGTTATCTCCCCTGGGGTGGGACTGTTTTGACCACATAGATGACAGGCAAATTTTCCTTGTCTATTTGGGAGCATTTCTTCTTCATGTGGGACAACATTCTTGAAGCGAAGACAATGGGCTTTTCTGCTCCTTCAGGTATCTTGTGGGTATGGAGCTCCCAGTGCATACAGTGAAGCATCGCAGGTTACTACTAAGTGTTTGTTCAGTTCAAAATGCACCAACAAGGCAGCTGCCTGTATGGGCTGTTTAACCTTTTTGAAAGATTCCTTTTGTTCTCCCCATTTCCATCTTTGGTGTTTTTTTTAACAGTTGGTGAAGTGGAGCTAAAATGGTAGACACATTTATTTTAAAGCCTGCCACTGTAGTTGACCATCCCAAGGAATAATTTGAGCTCAGATACGTCTTTTGACTGTGGGACCTCCTTGATGGCTTTTATCTTTTCTTCCAAAGGATGTAGACCTTTTGAATCGACACTGAATCCAAAGTAGGTAAATTCTTCTGATTGAAATGGGCATTTCTCCCATTTCAGCCGAACCCCTGCTTCCTTAAACCACCTCAACTAACCTTCTAAATTGGATCTGTGACCTTCAGATGAAGTGGCAATGATTAGTACATTGTCCAGATAAACCATTACATTGGGAAGGCCTTGCAAAAGGCTCTCCAACGTAGGCTGTAAAATGGCACAGGCTGATGAGACTCCGAAAGGCAACCTTGTATACTGGTACAACCCCTTGTGCATGTTGATTGCCACTAGCTTTTGTGAGTCCTCATCCAACTCCAACTGCTGAAAGATTAGGCTAAGGTCCAATTTAGTGTATTCTATCCTGTATCTTGTTAGTTCAGCATAGAGATCTTCAATGCTAGGTATGCGGTACCTATTTATTTGTGCTCCTCTATTGACAGTTAACTTGTAATCCCCGCAAATTCTTCCTGTCCAATCCGGTTTTAAAATGGGGGCAATGGGTGCAGCCCATTCTGAGAATTGTACGGACTTTTTAAGGCCCAAATCCTCCAGACCTGACGCCTGATTTCCACCCTGAAGAGCATAAGGCACCAGGTGGGCCCAAAAAGATTTAGATGTCGTTCATTGATCTGGATACATTTTAGCTTTAGCTCCCTGTATCCATCCTAATTCATCTCTGAAGATCTCGGAGTATTTATACAGTAGCTCCTGAAAACCGCCATCCCCCAAGTTTAACATTTCCAGCCAGTTTTGCTGTATCTGCTTTAACCAATCACTTCCCATTAAACAAGATCTGTGACCCATGATTACCAAGACCGGCAGCTTTTGGTTTTGATATACCACTGTTGTTGTTGCTGCTGCCTGCAGTGTCTTTCCAGTATATGTGGACAACACGGCACCTGTCTCATTTAATCTTAATGGTTGGATTCCTTTTTTTCAGACAATGAAATGCCTGTTCCCCTATGACTGAGGCCACCACCCCTGTATCCACTCCCATTCTGAGTGCTTTGCTATATACCAGCAAGGTTATTTCTATTGCTTACTTTAACGCTGCTGTGATGCCAGAAGTGGCACTTTGCTTAGCTGGACATGGTTTGGGGTGAATGACTCGGATCCCGTACCGGACTCCTCATCTAAATTGTTCAAAGGGAGTTAAGCTAATAGTTGCTATCTTTTTTTCACACTGATGTGTACTGATTGATTTGCTCTGCACCATGATTTTGAGTGACCTCTCTTGTCACACTTGAAGCACACATAGTTCTTACATCGACAAACATCTTGGGAGTGTTCTCCCCCATGTTGAAAACACGCTTCAGCCTTCAATGTTGCACCGCTTCTATTGGGTGCTGTCGCCCTTACTGTAGGGCTGTTTTTCACCACAGTAAATGATGTACCTTGTTCGACATGCCTTGCAAGCACTCTGTTAGTCCCTGCCCTGCACATTCAGTCACCTGGGCCAGTTCTACAGCTTTTTCAAAGGTGATTTTTGTCTCCGCCAATAACCTTGTTTGTATTATTTAGCTGTTTATAACACAGAACCACTCTGCCCCTTAATGTTTCTGCTAATGCTGGGCTGAATTTGCCCAGTTCTGCCAGTCCCCTAAGTCTTGCCACAAAACCTGAAATGGTCTTCCCTGGTCCATGGATTGCCACATGAGATTTGTATCTGAGTATAATGCTCGAGGAGCAGGGCTTAAAATGATTTCTGACCAGTTCCACAATCTGCTCAAATGGTATTGTATCTGGAGTGTCTGACGGTGTTAATGTTCTCACTAAGCTGTAAGTCTGTTAGAAAAATAACCTTCCTCTTTTATTCCTTGGTTACTTCATTTGTAGCAAAGTAATACCCGCAGAATTTTGATGGATTGTCTCCAGTCATTGGCCTCTGGGTCAAATGGCTCAATCATTCCTATCATAGACATTGCAAAATGGGTGTATCTTACTGCTTCTTACTCTCAACACTCAAGTCTCCTCCCCCTCTAGCTGGACACTGCGAGCTCTGACACTTTTGATGTTTTGCCTCGTCGCCAGTGTAACAGATCAAGCGTTACCATTTGCAGCTTTAATTACAAATGCTTTATTGCCTACAGAATAAAGATACATGTGTACAACAAGGTAAGACTGGATTACAAATGCGACTCCTCTACTTGACTCTCTGGCTCCAGTTGCTAGACCCTCCTCGAGCCACACCCTCCTGCCGAGTGGTCCACACCCTCCTGCCGATTGGCTTAGCTTCCTGCCGGGGAAATCCATAGAGTCCTCGCCGGTCGCATGCCCCTCAGAACATGCCACCCCCTTCAAGAGCCACGCTACTATGGGCGGGGTGTGGGGGGAGGGGTTGTGTGAGGGACCGGGTTATGGGAGGATAGGGGTAGATACAGGGTAGGGGTTGTGGTGCGGTGCTACACATCGCTGACAAAGAGAGGAGCAGGTTGAAGAAATGTTATGTAATTTCTGGCATCACCAGCATTTAAGGTAACTGGATCCAGGTTTTTTTTGGAGTGGCGGGTGGGCAAATGTTTGGATTGGGGGGAAATGCAGGGGCAATAATCAGCTTTTTCATTGCGGGATCAGGTGCATCAATCCTGCTCCCCTAACTCCACAGTCTGGTTAGTGAATTACCAAAGGTTATTAGATAGTTTGTTTAGGCATTTTGTTTTTCTCACGTGCAGCCTGTGATGGCACCAGTTAAATCATCGATGGAGCAGGGATCTCAAGCTGGTTTTTAGCCCTTTGGGTTTGGTTATACAAAGAAGGGGTCATAGAGTCTTAGAGGTATACAGCACAGAGACAGGCCCTTCAGCCCAACTCATCCATGCCGACCAGGTTTCCTAATTTGAACTAGTCCCATTTGCCTGCATTTGGCCCGTATCCCTCTAAATCTTTCCTTTCCATGTGCTTGTCCAAATGTCTTTCAAATGTTGCAATTGTACCCGCCTCTACTAATCAGGTCTTTCTCTTCACATGCATCTCTTGCACAATGTGGAGATGCCGGCGTTGGACTGGGGTAAACACAGTAAGAGTTTTAACAACACCAGGTTAAAATCCAACAGGTTTATTTGCATGGTTTCCCCAATGTCGCTACGACAACGGATGAATGAACACCGCTCGACAATCACCAGGCAAGACTGTTCTCTTCCTGTGGGGGAGCACTTCAGCAGTCACGGGCATTCAGCCTCTGATCTTCAGGTAAGCGTTCTCCAAGGCGGCCTTCACGACACACGACAGCGCAGAGTCGCTGAGCAGAAACTGATAGCCAAGTTCCGCACACATGAGGACGGCCTAAACCGGGATGTTGGATTTATGTCACATTATCAGTAACCCCCACAGCTTGCCTCCTTGGCTTGCAGAATTTCACTGGCTATTCTGTCTGGAGACAATACACATCTCTTTAACCTGTGTTGAATGCTCCCTCCACCCACATTGTCTGTACATTTAAGACCTGGCTGGCTGTAGAGATTTGCATTCTAATCAGTATTCTGTAATTTGATTTCTGTGTCTGTTTGCACTGTTTGAGAACAGATAACCACTCCATCTGACGAAGGGGCAACGCTCCGAAAGCTTATGGTATTTGCTACCAAATAAACCTGTTGGACTTTAACCTGGTGTTGTGAGACTTCTTACTGTGCTTGAAGAAAGAAGACAGACCTTCTGAAGAAGAAGGTGGATCTCCAGAAACATTCTGATGCTGGAAGATGGACATCCTCGAAGACACTGAAGTTCAAAGATCCACCTGTTGGGGGTTCCCTACCCATTGTGTGGTGTTCCAGGTTCCAGGTTCCAGGGTCACTGACGGCCACCATCCCAAAATTTGGAGGCAGCCCCAGGCTTTCTTCAGGTAAGTCCCGACTTTTACACCCCACCTTGGTCCAGACATACTATAGAATCTATAGAATCCTACAGTACAGAAGAAGGCCATTCGTCCCATCGAGTCTGCACCAACCACAATCCCACCCAGCCCCTATCCCCGTAGCCCCATGTATTTACCCTGCTAGTCCTCCTGACACTAAAGGGCAATTTAGCGTGGCCAATCAGCCTAACCCGCACATCTTTGGAATGTGGGAGGAAACTGGAACACCCGGAGGAAACCCATGCAGACACGGGGAGAACGTGCAAACTCCACACAGACAGTGATCCAAGCCGGGAATCGAACCTGGGTCCCTGGTGCTGTGAGGCAGCAGTGCTAACCACTATGCCACCTTGCTGCCCCATGTGCCAAGTTCTGGATGAGTGTATTCCCATTGGAATCTCAGACAATTGGGCATGGGGGAAAGATTCCAATTGGGCCTACATCTGCACCCTGTTAGTGAGGTGCAAATTGGTTTCATCCCAGCCTCCAGTGGTCCAATCCATCATGGTGAGCAGCAGTGGAAGACCCTGCTGTAGATTCACACTGGTGTAAATTCCCTGCCAGCCCACTGTTGGTCCCGCCTATGAGGGTATGAGAGAATTCTGCCATATGTGTCCAAAACTGGTCATGAACCCTTGGGTCTGACCTGCAACCAAGGTAGAAAATTACAACAGGTCAGTCTGTTATCATCAATCAGACTAATAATTGAAATAAACTAACAAAGATGATAAGAGAAAACACAAATAGAAACTACAGAGAAATAGAAGGGACAGGTTTTTGAGTGGAAAAGCAGGAAAATAATCGAGAAGGTTTTAGGACATTGTGGATTTTGGGGGATTTATCTTTCAAAAGAACACGTTGCTCTGGATAGCATAAAGTACAGAACATCCTCTCTGAGTCACAGCTTAGTTAATGAAGGTCATGTTACAGAGTGAGGTACACCTCCTCACATTGCGTATCGTAGAGCAGCTCCTCACCATCTCCATGACTGAGCTCCCTCAGTCTTGAACGTTTTCCAGTCATGAATACTAATCATCGCTTTACACTTTCTCAGCTCCACATTTACGTCTGTGAATTATTAGATAAATGTCAGCAAACAGCGAGCAGAACAAGAAAGGTCAAAAGATAAACTGTGTTTTTATTCCTTTTTTTTATATGAAGTGTTGTTTCATGTTAAAACTGTGATGGAAAAGTTAGCCAATAAAAAAAAACATTTTTATCTTCCATTTCCTTCTTTTCTTTCAAGATCCTCCGAGATTCTGCTTGCACAACCAGGATTTAATTCAGTCCTGCTAACATGCTTGCCTGCAGCCTTCAAGAGGGTGTAGATCAAGGAGTAGATCAAGGAGGACCTTTTCTCTTCCACTTTCTTCTGTCAGGAAAAACATACAAAAGTCTGAGGTCACGTACCAACCGGCTCAAGAACAGCTTCTTCCCTGCTGCCATCAGACTTTTGAATGGACCTATCTTATATTAAGTTGACCTTTCTCTACACCATCGCTCTGACAGTATGACTGTTCTGTTTCTATAGCTCGAGGGGCTAAAGGGATCAGGGATATAGAGGGGAGGCAGGGTCAGGATGTTGAATTCGATGATCGGTCATGATCAAAATAAATGGTGAAGCAGGCTCGAAGGGCCGAATGGCCTCCTCCTGCTTCTGGTTTCTATATAACACTACATTCTGCACCCTCTACTTTCTTTCTCCGCTATGTACTCTATGAATGGTATGTCTTGTCTGCATAGCGCACAAGAAACAATACTTTTCATTGTATCCCAATAATAAATCAAATCAAATCAAATGTATTTTTCCTGGAGCCACAGGGATTGTAAAAACAAATCTGTTAATTAAATTAGCTATCACATATGTACCTATCCATGATATTATTTGTAGGAGTGACCACTGCACAGTGACATTGTGGAGGTGAGGGGGGACTCACTCCCTTATGTTTTGTGGCACCACCTAAAACATGATAGATTCAGAAAAGATAAACCACCTCAAAACTGTCCCTTCATGAGGCAGTGTGGACCCTCAGAGTTGTGTTCCACCACAATCTGTAACCTCATGGCTCACACATCTCTCATTCTGTCATTGCCATCAGACCCAGGTTCAATGAGAAGTGCAAGAGAACATGCTATGAACACCACCAGGCACATTGTAATAACTTCAAAGGCAACTCGTCATGGCTTCAAGTTATAACGGGTTTATTATCAATAATATTTATATATGTACAGACAAGGGTCTGGCAGAACTGCAATACCCGTCTACTTTCTTCTCCCCCCATGCTCCAACTGAGGTTCCTCCCCGACCCAGGACGCATGCCCTTGCTTGCAATTGACTCCTGCACTGCCCCTCCACAGGGTCCAGCCCGATTACATGGCCTTCAGAGATCGCTCCCTTAAAGAGGCCATGCTGCCACACCCCATCCTCGCGCCCACCCCCAACTCGTGAATTTCCTATGACTGAAACAAAAGGAACATCATTAAATGTAGGCATGTAAGGTAAAACAAGACATCAGAAATACCTCAAGAAAAGCTAATCACAGGTTCAGCTGGTCAGGAGACTTCCAGACCCTGGAGGAACGTTTCAATTCAGTACTATGATCTTTGGTAAGAATCTGGGCAGGCAGTTGCAAAATGCAAACTCATCAATCTGGAGTCATATCCTCCTCAGCTGCCCATAGAAACTGCTGGTTGCCCCTGCTCCACATTTACAACAGGGATCCCTGTATCAGCAGCTGCTAACAATGAGTTTCGTGCAGGAGACACGTGTTGGTCCCTTGTATCAGCCCAACTCTCTTCCTCAAATAATTCACATATTGTTTAACACGACGATGGCAAAAATCTGCCTCAACCTGTGGTCGGTGCAGACTCGATGGGCCGAATGGCCTCCTTCTGCATTGTCGGGATTCTATGAACTTGTCAGTGGTGGCTATTACCATTGTAGACTTCAGCAATTGGACATCCTACACTTTAGAATGAATATCAACCATGGTGAGAAACATACGCCCTATGAATGCACCTGTGAAGTCTATATGCAGTCTTGACCATGGCCAACCCGGCATCTCCCAAGGATTCATACATGCCAGTGGCAACAATGACTGCTGGATTTCACAAATTGGACACTGGTTGACCATTCTTTTGATTTATTGATCGCGCCTGGCCACTAAACATAACTTCGGGCGACTGCTTTCATTCTGCTTTGTTTGGGGTGTATGTCGGGCAACTCCTTTAATAAAAGCCATCACCTCTGCCATGACCCTACAATGTGAGCACCCCCCCCCCCCCCCCCCCCCGCCCCCTCCTCACAATAACAGGCCATCCTCACATATTATCTCCATCCCACACTGCAGGTAAGGTCTGATTTGCTCTGAATTATTGTTTCATGATCCTCACATCATTTTCCTCTCTAGTTTTGATAATATTGGGTCTCTTTTGATCCAAGTCTTTACTTGAATTGCTGAGGAAAAGTCTCTATGAGGTACAGCACTGAAATATTTCTTGTGGTACAGATGGTCTACGGCAGAGGGAATCAGCTGAGTGCGTCCACATTTGACCTTTGTGTCCCTAGTCGATGCTGGAATGAATAAATGTACGCAGCTAGCAATAGAGTCTATAACTGCACACACACAGAGGCAATTGGTGGCATTGGTTTATCCTCTCTGTTGGCTATTGTCCACCCAACAATAGCATGTGATCTGATACTATGGTGAAATGCAGACCGCATATATATAGATGAAAGTTCTTCACCGTATAAATTACCTCCAGACTTTCTTTGTCTATTTGAGAATTCCTCCTCTCAAAATCTGATAAGGTTCTTGACACAAAAGCAATTGGCCTTTCCGCTCCATCTGACATCCTGTGGGACAAAACTGCTCCCACTCCATATGGCGAGGCATCACATGTAACTGCCAATGTTTGGTTGGATCAAAATGTACAATCAGTGTTGATGACTGTAAGACCTGCTTGACTTGAGCAAATGCTCCATTTTGTGCTTCTCCACATTTCCATCTTCGATGGTTCTTCAAAGGCTGGTGAAGTGGGTCGAAAATTGTAGACACATTTTGTAAGAATCTGCTGTAATAATTCACCATTCCTTGGAACGATTTTAACTCTGATATATTTTTAGGTTCTGGCATTTCCTTAATGGCTTTAACTTTATCCTCAAAAGGATATAAGCCTTTAGCACCTAGCCTGAAAGCCAAGTATGTAACTTCATCCTCCTACAAAGAGCACCTTTCTCATTTCAAACAGATGCCCACTTCTTCAAATCTTCTCAAAACCTCTTCTAAGTTTGACCAGTGTCCATCAGGCAAGGCTCCTGAATCAGGATGTTATCCAGATAAACCACTACGCGAGGAATGTCCTAATAAACTTTCCATTGGTATGCTGGAAAAGCACAGGCCAATGAGTACTGGTGTAACCTTTGTGGTTGTTGATAGTAACTAACCTCTGGGAAACAACATCCAAACTCCAGTTGATGGTAGGCCTGACTGGGGTCTAACTTGGTGTACTTAAGGCCCCTGGCTAATTTGGTGTAGAGGTCTTCAATTCACAGAATTGGGTATCTATCTATCTGAGCTCCTTGACTTACAGTTCATTTGTAATCCCCACAGATTCGTACAGCACGATCCAGTTTAAGGATAGGGGTTATTCATGCAGCCCATTCAGAGATCTGTACATGTTTTGTGATGACTAAATGTTCCAATCTCCCAAGCTCTATTTCAACCTTATGATGAAGTGTATAAGGCAATGAGGGGGGCCAAAACAATCTTGGCATTGCCTCGAGATTCAAATAAGTTCTGGTTTTAGCTTCCTCCGCCAAGAATGCTTAAGACTTCCAACCAACCTAATTTTATCTGCTTCAAGCAATCAGACAAGGCCTGAGACCCTCGATCACTAGAACCGGTAGTTGTGCTGCTTGTTTTTTGTAAGATACTGTAACTGTGGCTGACTCTACTGTCTTCAGTATCTCTCCCGTATAAACAGACAAAATGGCTCCTGGCTCACTCAATCTCAGTGGTGAAAATCGTTTTGAAGGTATTAAAATGCCTGCTCTCCCCATGACTGCGGCCACGGCTCCCGTGTCGACCTCCATTTTAAGAGATCTGCCATTTACCAACAAGGATATTTCTATAGGAGGCACCTTACTGAGTTGGACCTGACTTGAGGTATCCAATCGGGTCCCTTGTCGGGCTCCACATCCAGCTTTCAAAAAAAATTAAAGTGACTTGTTTTTTTTTGCACGTTCTGTCCTGACTTCTTCATTTTGCTTATAAATAACCCTTCCTTTCACAATGGTAATATATATAATTTCTGTACCAGCAAGTTTCTTGGGAGTGTCCTCCCCCACATCGGAAACAAGCTTCCACCTCAGTGCTGTAATCCCCTTCTCGGGATCTGCTGTGCTGTCACCCGGGCAGTTCCTCGCAGCGGCTGTTTCCCGTCACGAACAGGTCACCTCGTTGGGCACGCCTTGTAACCCGCTTACACCCTGCTCAGCGCATTCAGTCTGATGGTTGAAGCAGTAAAGGAGCGACTGTGCTTGCTCTCAAGGCAGCATTTGAGCAAATGTGGCAACAGGGAGCCCGAGTGAAGCTCAAGCTGAGAGATATCGGGGGGGAGGGAACTCTCCACTAGCTGGAGTCATATTTAACACAAAGAGAAATGGTTGGGGTGGCTGGAGGCCTATCATCTCAGTCCCAAGACATCACAACAGAAGCTAAAGAAGGCTGCACACAACTGCCGACTGGACGGCAATTAGAATGAGCAATAAATGCTGGCCTGGCTAGCGCTGCCCACATCCTATCAACAATTTATAAAAAAATCTTTTTCTTGGTGTTTGCTACATGATTTGAAGAAAAACCTGGCTCCTGCCCTGTCCATTGCAGTCTGGTTTCAGTAACAGGGTCCAAAACAGGATGTTGACCCTTCAGTTATTTATGTAAGAGAAACTGCATTAAGTGGACATCTAGAGAACCAATTTTGGGCCAAACCTTCTTCCTGCCTTTGGAATTAAGGAAGTTGGTCCCTGAAAACTGGCCCAATACAGGCACAACATGGCAATACTCTGAACGTCTTGGCTGTCTTGTCTGGAGACAATGCACATCTTTTTAGCCTGTCTTGATGCTCTCTCCACTCACATTGTTTTGTTTCTTAAAGACTTGATTAGTTGTAAGTATTCGCATTCCAACCATTATTCATGTAAATTGAGTCTGTGTCTTTATATGCTCTGTTTGTGAACAGAATTCCCACTCACCTGAAGAAGGGGCTTGGAGCTCCAAAAGCTTGTGTGGCTTTTGCTACCAAATAAACCTGTTGGACTTTAACCTGGTGTTGTTAAACTTCTTACAATACTCTGAACTGCAGCCTTGTTTATCTGTGTGTGTGACTGATTAACATGGAACTGAATTATGCTCAACTTTAGTCTCTGTGTTTGAGCTCATCGGTCACAGATAAAGTTTAATCCTTGGACTGAATATGTCCAGTCTTTTTGACATGGTCTGGGAGAAGGGATGCTGGCAATGTGGAAGAGGAAGCTACCTGGGGGGAAAACCCAAAGTTATCTCATTGTTATGGTATACTGCCAACAGCGGCAACTTCTGCTATTTTAGCTGCTCAGTGGGCATCCAACTGAACAACTTGAATGCCCAGTGAAAGGGCCACTTCCCATCTCTACGTCAGAAAGGCCTGTGTGAGGAAACCACCAGCTCTCCTCAAGGGTTCCTGGGGAGGGTTGGGGACGGGGCGGGGAGTGGCTACAGGGGTACAAAGTGTCCCTGCTTTACAGCATCTTCACGGCCTATGGCGTGCCTCCCACTCCTGCCCCCCCGCCATGGCATTGGCTGCAGACGTGGCTATGGCCCCGCCAATGACCAACAAGATCCCCGCGCACTCCAGGCCCCACACAGCCCAACAACCCTGATCTCCAGGGTCTCACTACAGCAGTTCAAAGATAATTGATCAGCTGCGGCACGGTGGCACAGTGGTTAGCACTGTTGTCTCACTGCGCCAGGGACCCGGGTTCGATTCCCGGCTTGGGTCACTGTCTGTGCGAAGTCTGAACATTCTTCCCGTGTCTGCATGGGTTTCTTCCGGGTGCTCCGGTTTCTTTCCATAATCTGAAAGACGTGCTGGTTAGGTGCATTGGCCATGCTAAAATTCTCCCTCGGTGTACCCGAACAGGCACCAGAGTGTGGCGACTCGGGGATTTTCACAGTAACTTCATTGCAGTGTTAATGTAAGCCTACCTGTGACACTACTAAATAAACTTCAAAACTGTTTCAGAGAGCCTGAACATTGTGGCACCTTTTCCTTCATCCTGCACTTTGAGCAGTGGCCACCACTAGCAGCGACCTACTAATTGGCTGACAATGGCTTCAAAATGGCGTCCATGCAGCACCGGCCAACAGAGCAGGGTCATCTCCAGGGCTGTGTCACCATCCTCCCTTTTGAAAAATTCAGTCCCATCTCGCTATTCACTTCCATTTATCTCAAGTTGCCGACACAAACAGATGCTCGTGCCATAACTTGCGATTCATCCACTGATATGAAGCAATCGCCCTTCCCAAAGTAACAGAAAAAAGTCTGACCAGGCAAGGGACAAATGGAAACCATGGGTCCAAGCAGGTCCCTGTGTTGGATGACTATCTTTCTAGGATTTGAGGTGCTATTTGTGGAAAATAATTTTAAAAGCCTTTCAACCATGCCCTGCCTACTTAGTGTTAACTTCAAGCTGTAGCCAGAGGAATGGGGAAAAAAATGGCAAAAAACAGTCTTGTGTCCAGAACTTCAGGACATCCCCAAAGTGCTTTACTGTCAAAGCGCTGTTGTAATGTGGCAAGTGTGGCAGTAAATTCCAACACAGGAAGATCCTTCAAACAGCAATAAGATAATGACCAGATAAGTTTTTTTTTAAGTTTTAAGCTTATTTATTAGTCACATGTAAGGCTTACATTAACACTGCAATGAAGTTACTGTGAAATTCCCCTTGTTGCCACTCTACTGCACCTGTTCAGGTCAATGCATCTAACCAGCACGTCTTTCAGACTGTGGGAGGAAACCGGAGCACCCGGAGGAAACCCACGCAGACACGGGGAGAACGTGCAAACTCCAGACAGACAGTGACCCAAGCCGGGAATCGAACCCGAGTCCCTGGAGCTGTGAGGCAGCAGTGTGCCACCCATACAATCTGTGTTCATCTTAATGTGATGTCGTTTGGGGGAGCAGCAAGGAGGATGGGAGCAGCAAATGTCAGCCGGGAAACTAAATATTAGCATGAGAGGGCAATTGGAGATTTGGTTTAGGATTCCTTCTGAAAAATGGCTCCTCTGAGACTGCAGCATCTTCTCAGCACTGCGTCAAAGTGTTGCCTGGATTTTGTGCTCAAATAAAAACAGAAACGGCTGGTAAATCTCAGCAGGTCTGACAGCATCTGTGGGGAGAGAATAGAGTTAACAGGCCCGATTTTACCATTTTGATTCTAAGAGCTGAATCTGGGCGCAATTCAAATCTGACTTGGAAACCTGTTCTCAGGCACACCTATATGCACTTAGCCTGAAAAAAAATTGTGAATCTGAATTGCACTGTGGGCGGGGCTTATCGTGCCCAAAACGCTTCAGCTTCGATTGGAGGCTTCAACTGCGCATGCGCAATGAAAAATATTTGAAAAAAACGCTTCCCTGTCACATCACTCCTGGGCCATAAAAAGCAGATATAGCAGCCCGCGAGTGAAAAGCGGGAACGATGACCCCCACAGACATCGCCCCACCCACACAACATAACAGTCCCCCTCATTCACCCACCCCCAGGCTACCCAGACCGATCGTGACCCTCTGCCCCCCTTTCCCTCCACTGATCGCCCGCAGAGTGGCAGCAGTCCCCCCTGCCCCTGCCCCCCAGCTCTCCCCACCAGAGATCCATCTGGCCTCCCTCCTCCTCCCCCCTACCAGAGAGCGATCGGGCCTCCCCCCCCCCCCCAACCAGAGATACTCTGATCCACCTCCCTCCTCCCTCCCCCAGCACCAGAGAATGATTGGGCCTCCCTCCTCCTCACGCCTCCCCCCCCCCCCACCAGAGAATGATCGGGCCTCCCTCTTCAGCCCCATAACCAGAGAATGATCAGGGCCCCTCCTCCCCCCCCCAACCAGAGAATGATCGGGCCTACTCCCCACCAGAGAATGATCGGGCCTCCCTCCGCCCCCCCCATCAAAGAATGATCGGGCCCCCCTCCTCTGTTCCCCCCCCCCCACCCAACACCCCCCCCCCTTCCCCCACCAGAGAACCATCCAGCCCTCCCTCCACCCCCACCCCCCCCCACCACCAGAGAACCATCTGGCCTCCCTCCTCCCCCCACCAGAGAATGATCACCCCTTCCCCACCAGAGAATGATTGGGCCTCCCTCCTGCCTCCGCAAACCAGAGAATGATCGCCCCCCCCCCCCCCCGCCCCTCCAGAGAATGATCGGGCCTCCCTCCTCCCTCCCCCCCACCAGAGAATGATCTGGCTCGCCTCTCCCACCCCCCCTCCCCATCTAAGTTAGAGAGCTGTTGGAAGCTCTGAATTCTTCAGAAGCTGGAGCGCCCGAAACAGACCTTTGCCGAGCATGTCTGTTTCACGCTGAATCTGGACGGGCGAACGCGATGGTAAAGGAGGAAATGCTGGTAAAGTTGGGCGGGCAGCCCATTATTTCAATTTAAATGCATGCAAATACATTTAGATCGCCGTTGCGCCCGTTTCGGGCGCGGTTCGGATCGTGGCCATTTTCCGGCCTGGTAAAGTGGGCATCTGCGCGGACGCGGGCGTGGATCGCGCTACTCACCTCACGCCCGACTTTACCAAGTTTTCAGGCGCGACACAATCGTAAAATCAGGCCCACCGTTTCAAGTCTGGATGACCCTTCGTCAAAGCTGAGAGCAAAGAGAATCAGCAGAGATTTACACTATTGGGGGGGGGCGCGGGGGTGGAATGGGACAAAGGGAATGTAAATGGGGATACAGAAGGCTGAGAAGGTGATGAAAGTGTCCATTAAGTGATCAGAATACGAGAATGACAGAACAGAGGTAGAGATTGTTAAAGGAGTGCCTGTGGAAGGTGGCAGTTGCCCTGAAGGAGGGTGTGTGGAAAGCAGGAGAGCTGGAACGGAGAAGTGGAAAAATTGAAAAAGAAGGATGACAAAATGGATGAATGAGATGCTGCTGAGATTTTGGAGCATTTCCTGTTTGTGTTTCAGATTCCCGTATCCGCAGTATTTTGCCTTTATCTTATGTGCTCAAATGTCTGGAGTATGACTTGAACCCATAATCCTTGAACTCGGAGGCAGAGGTGCTAGCTACAGAACCGCAGCTGAGGTGGGTGGCAGGAGGGGAGGGGGGGTGGGGGGGGGGTGGGGGGTGTGCGCTTTGGATTGGGGTGGTTGGGGAGGGGGGTGTTGCAGATATGTTTGGAATTTTCACACGTTATATTTGTTAGTCTTCACCAAGTGTGTTAAGTTGTAACAAATGGAAAGTTCATGTCAAATGCCAAGAGAAACATTTCACAGTCTCGTCCCAGCGAAAACAAGCGTCTTTTTATCGTTGAAAATTAGTTGTGATGAAAAAAACATGGAAGCAAATTTATGACCCTAATAACTCCACTGGGCTGAAGCCAATGCTGTAATAACATTTCATAAATGCAACACACATTGTCGCCATTGGCACGCCATAAATCACTCCTCGTAGATGTCCTCATCCCCTTCCTCAGATTGTCAATAAACATTGGGGTAGTTGCTAAGAACAAAAATATTAGATTCCTTTCTCTCGTCTGAGGGTGAAATTCCCAAATAGAGCAGTCACCATCAATAGGCTTATTTCAAACTCACCTTTAAATTATGTCAGAATATTTTTTTTAAATCTTTTGACAGATTCACAACTTTTTTAGGGGAGCTAATTTAGTTGCTGAATTTAGGCAGAACTTACAGGTCCCTTAACAAGTCAATGCACAAATGAAGTCATCAATCTCCCCCATGACTGGAAGGAACCACCCTCCTCTCCAGGTACTGGCACACCTCACTATTCACCTTTTCAAGTTCAGACATTCCCAGACTTTGACAGATAATTAACCTCGCTACTGGTGGCTGCAGTTTAAGGCATCTTTCTAAGCACCCGCTTTGACAATCAAGGTCTTATCCACTCAGCTTCAGATCAATCTGTTCGCAGATAGGTCTATCAAACATTAGCTCCCTCTGGCAAGTAGCTCAATAGGAAAGTGGCATAGGCAAAAGCCCCAGTAACGCAGACACAATAGACCAAAGATTAATGTATATACGGGTGGCGGTTGGCACCCCGTGGTTAGCACCGCTGCCTCACAGCGCCAGGGACCTGGGTTCGATTCCGGTCTTGGGTCACTGTATGTGTGGAGTTTGCATGTTCTCCCCGTGTCTGCGTGGGTTTCCTCCGGGTGCTCTGGTTTCCTCCCAACACTAAATTGCCCCATAGTGTGTTGTTTAGGGAGATTAGTGTGGTAAATGCATGGGGTCACGGGGGTAGGGCGGGAGTGGGCCTGGGTAGGAGGCTCTATCAGAGAGTGGCCTCTTTCTGCACTGTAGGGATTCTATGATTCTATTTTATCATGAGGGTTATTATTGATGTAATTCTTCCAGCAACGGCCTCTGTGCAACAGCAATCAGAAATTCCAGCACCCCGTGAATTTCCGCAATACCCAGCCCCAGCAGATGAAGTTCCCCGCTGGAAGCTAGTTGGAAATTAACCCTTGAAAATCTGCTTAAAAATGACACCTGTGGATATTAGCAAATGAATATTTAATGCAATCAAGATACATTGCTGACTTCTCCATTTAACAATTTAACATTGGCTTCTGATTTGGACAGGATGAGGATTTATTTTAAAACTGCCCTGATTTCTTCTCTCACCACCTGTCCATAAACAGAAAGATGTTTGTTGATTTTTGATTCCCCTTTCATAAGTGATGGCGTATTTTCCCTAACCCTTCAGTTTTGGAGTGATCCAATCCTGTATTAATAACTCCACGGCAAACTTGAAATAAGGTAAAATGAGAGGGTTAGTTTATTTTACACACATACAACTGCAGGAAGAGGATTCACAGTCCCGACCCCCCCCCCACACACACCCCCCCACACCCCCCCCTCCCCCAACCACACCACCCCCCGCCAAGGGGCAGTGCCAGGACACTCCCTGGCCATGTCCCTTACCATCTGGGCTATATTTACCTCTGCATCCCAGCCTGGTCATCATGAATGTTTTTATCATAGAATCATAGAATCCCTACAATGCAGAAGAAAGCCATTTGGCCCATCAAGCCTGCACCAACAACAATCCCATCCTGGCCCTATCTCCGTAACGCCACATATTTACTCTACTAATCCCCCTAACACTAAGGGGCAATTTAACATGGCCAATCAACCTAACCTGCACATTTTTGGACTGTGGGAGGAAACCGGAGCACCCGGAGGAAACCCACGCAATGAGGAGAATGTGCAAACTCCACACAGACAGTGACCCAAGCCGGGAATTGAACCCAGGTCCCTGGTGGTGTGAGGCAGCAGTGCTAACCACTGTGCCACCATACCTCCCACCTCCCGCCCCTTTTGAAAACCAATAGAGATTCGCACCAGGATTTCTACCTGGGAGTGTTTCATTGCCGCTATTCCTAGCGTTGCTGTATTTTATAGCAAAACACTTGGAAAAAAGTGGCAGGATTGGATAGATTCAGCATGGATTCATGAAAGGGAAATCATGCTTGGCAAATCCACTGCAATTCTTTGAGGATGTAACTAGTAGAGTTGATGAGGGGGGACCAGTAGATACGGTTTATTTAGACATTCAAAAAGTTTTCGGCAAAGCCTCACATAAGAGATTAACGTGTAAAATTAAAGTGTATAGGATTGGGGGTAGTGATTTAGATGGATAGAGAATTGGTTGTCAGACAGGAAATAAAGAGTAGGAATAAGTTGGTCTTTTTCCATATGGCAGGCAGTGACTAGTGGTTTACCGCAGGGATTAGTGATAGGACCCCAGCTACTCACAATGCATTAATGACTTAATGAGGGAGTTAAGTGTAATATCCCCAAATTTGCATATGACACAAAGCTGGTGAGAGAGTGAGCTGTGAGAAGGATACGAAGATTCTTCAGTGTGATTTGTACAAGTTGAGTGAGTGGGCAAATGAATGGCAGATGCAGTTTAATTTGGATAAATGTGAGGTTATCCACTTCGGTAGCAAAAACAGGAAAGCAGATTACTATCTGACTGGCCATAAATTAGGAGAGGGGAATGTGCAATGAGACCTGGATTTCCTTGTACATCCATCATAGAAGGTAAACATGCAGGTGCAGCAGCCAGTAAAAAGGCAAATGATATGTTGGCCTTCATAGCGAGAGGATTTGAGTGCAGAAGCAGGGATGTCTTGATGAAATTATACAGGGCCTTGGTGAGGCCACACCTGGAATATTGTGAGCAGTTTTGGTCTCATTATCTGAGAAAGGATGTTCCTGCTCTAGAGGGAGTGCAGAGAAGTTTTACCAGACTGATTCCTGGGATGGTGGGACTTATGTATGAGGAACATCAATTAGGATTGTATTCGCTGAAGTTCAGAAGATTGAAAGGACATCTCATAGGAACCTATGAAATTCTAACTGGCCTAGACAGGGTAGATGCAGGGAGGATGTTCCCGATGATGGGGAGTCCAGAACCAAGGGTTGCAGTCTGAGGATACAGGGTAGACCATTTAGGACAGAGCTGAGCAAAGATTTCTTCACCCAGAGAGTGATCAGCTGACATAATTCACTACAACAGAAAGTAGTGGAGGCCAAAACATTGTGGGAGGAATCCTCCCATCCCACTGGCCACGGGAATCGTAGTGGGTGGGGGGGCGGACCACGCAAAGGTCCATTGACTGCAGGCGGGATTCTCCGATTCTCCAACACCCCCCCGCCCCCCCCCCCCCCCCCCCGACCCCCCTGGCAGTCCCGACCCACCTGCCACCTCCCTCCCACATGGATGGCCAGCCCCGATCACCTCTTCCCTCCCTCTCCCAGTCATCCCAAGTGCAGAGTGGCAATGGGTTCTCCACCTCCACGGATTGGCGCCCCCTCGATAGGCCCTTCCTCCGATGGCCCTGCCCCCTTGGCATTGTCCTGTGCCTGATGGCCCTTGGGCAGTGCCCGTTTGCCCATTGGGCTGTGCCACGGTGCCAGGCTGGCAGTGCCCGAGAGGCACCCCCCCTTACCCCCGACCTCCTGGGGGGCCTCAATGGCTTCTCTTCTGTCCAGCAGGGTCGGGCCACTTCTTCCCCTATAGTAGGGAGCAGGAATAAACCCTGCTGGAGTGAACCACTTCTGGCAAGGGTGGTGGCGGGGTGGGGGTGGGGGGGGGGGGGGGGGGTGCTGCGGTGGGGTGGGGGGGGAAGCTCGCGAGCCCAGAAGTCCCATGCCCACAAGTGCAATGTATATCGTGATTTCCATAGTGTAATCAGTTCCATGCCGGTTTTTGGCATGGAGCTGATTATGCTGGAAATCCTAGTCTGGGAGACTCGCGAAGGCTGGAGCAGCACAGCGGGCTGGGAGAATTGCCCCTGTTATATTACAGTTTCAGCTGTGAAGATGGCCTGACTCTTCCTACAATCAGTGGAAGGCAATGGAGGAAGTGTTTGAGTGTGTTGCCATTTTGAGCTTTAGCACTATCATCTGTGCACATGCCATGCAACCCTTGCTGCTGGGCACCACTGTATCATGTCTGTTGATCCATGTGACAGAAAAACTGAGAGTGACATTGTTGAACATCCTGTCAACAGATCTCTTCATGCCAGCCTGTCCATGATGGAAAAGAGAGCCCCTTAGGATCTTAGGATCCCTACCTAGGGTTGCCATGTATTCCTTGTTTTGATTCCATGCATCAGCAGAGCACAGATGCTGGTTGCGTACTCCTTTGCGCTAACTGCCATCTGTTGAAAGTGGCTTGGCATAGTCTACAAGAATTGCAATGTACTCTGAGGCTCCTAAAATCACCCTGTAACAAGTCGTCCCCTGATGTTCTGCTAGTCTATCTCTCCAGCCAGTAATTTCCTGCACCTCCAGTACCTTTGCCACCGGTTTCTGTGCTCTGTGTTTCACTCACAGCAGTTTCCTTGATCTTATTCTCAAAGTCCCTCTTTGTGCTGAATGAACATCAACTGTTGCCTTGGTTAGATGTTGTTACTCCGTTACTCTTTCCAGTTCTTCCTTTGACTATCTTAGAGACAGGAGAAGAAACACATGTTACAACGGTGTCTGTATGCAAACCTCTCAGTTATAGATTTCAGTTGAATGAGTGACACAGCAGTGGGCTTCAGTGTATGTTTTGTTGAGTGAATGAGTGGGTGGGTGGATTAAGAACGAACTGGTAAAGGCTTGCACTGAGGATGAGCTCAAGCTGAGCCTACTCCATCCCCAACTCTTGCTTCCTCCATGGTGTCTCTTCTGAATATCTACAATACTGCCTCTGCAAACCGAGCTGGGGAACACTCCTCCCACTTTCTCATCAGTATATGCTGCGTTCTCCTGTAACTTGTCAGTAGGACATATACAGGCGACATGGTGGCACAGTGGTTAGCACTGCTGCCTCACCACGCCAGGGACCTGGGTTCAATTCCGGCAATGGGTGACTGTCTGTGTGGAGTTGGCATGTTCTCCCTGCGTCTGTGTAGGTTTCTTCCGGGTGCTCCAGTTTCCTCCCACAGTCCAAAGATGTGTGGGTTAGGTGGATTGGCCATGCTAATTTGCCCATTAGTGTCAAGGGGACGAGCTAGGGTAAATAAGTGGGAATGAGCATTCATGAATTCAAAATACTGTCTGGTTGTGTTAAAGGGAGGTAACTCAGGATGTCATGCATGTCTAATACATAGCATTAATATAAAATTACAGTGGGATCTTCTTTCCCCACCTGATCCGATGAAGTCATTAGATTTGTTCTGGCATTTCTGCAGATATATTGAGTAGCGTGTTTGCCCCCTCGTGTCATGACCCACTGGAAAATTGCCTCCTTTTGCTTTGCTTTCTCTACCTTGATTTCTGGAGGCCCATCGTAACATTTTTAAAAGTCATTCTTAATAAAAGGGGCTGAATTTTGTTGGTCCCCCAGAGGCTGAGGAATAAAATCGCAGGGAGCCAGTCAGGGCATTTTACTGAAGGGGTGACCAGAGTGGACAGATTGCCAGCCCCAAGGAGGCGGCCAGCCAATAATCAAAGGCCCATTTTTGAGCCACTTACTATGCCAGTGGCATGTTACCACACGTAGCAAGACTGGCAGCTAAATGGAGGTGGCCTTCAAGAGGCCGTGGGTAGACGGTGGCATAATGGTATTGTTGGACTAGCAATCCAGAAAGGCAGGGTAATGCTCTGGAGACACGGGTTCGGATCCCACCATGGCAGATGGTGAAATTTTAATTCAATAAAAATCTGGAATTAAGAATCTACTGATGACCTTGAAGCCATTGTCGATTTTCGGAAAAACCTATTCGCTATTGTCCTTTAGGGAAGGAAATCTGTTGTCCTTTTCTGGTCTGGCCTACATGTGACTCCAAATCCACAGCAATGTTATTGACTCTCAAATGCCCTCAGGGATGGGCAATAAACGCTGGCCCAACCAGTGACACCTACATCCCATGAACAAATAAAAAAAGACCCAGGCTAATGCTCTGGGGATCTGGGTTCAAATCCCACTACAGTAGACGTGAAATGTGAATTCAATAAAAATCTGGAATTAAAATTCTAATGATGGCCATATTGTTAGTTATTATAAAACGCCAGCTGGTTCACTAGTGTCCATGAGGGAAGGGATTTTGCCATCTTTACTTGGTCTGGTCTACATGTGACTCCAGAGCCACAGCAAATGCCATTCAATTCAAGGGTAATTAGGAATGGGCAATAAATGTTGGCCCAGCCAGTGATGCCCACCTCCCCTGAACGAATATAAAAAAGGAGTTGCTCGGGGAGAAGGTCTCATGGATCAAAGAAGGGTTGTCAGGCAGGGAAGACAGCACATATAGCCTCAATGAGCAACCCAAAGACATTTCCTTGGCCCTGTGAGTTCTTTACAGTTTTTTTAAGCTTTCTTGTCCAAGACTCCAGGGTTCCCCATATTCCTTAGCAGCAAATGCCTCCCTGCCTTGGCTCAGCTGAGTCTTCAGTGCTGCCGGCCCTATGACTGGGTTGGCAGCATGGAGGGCACCTGTTGTCCTTAATTAGGTGGGGGCCAACAGGTGGGCAATTAGGAGGCTGCCTGTGGTAAAATTACCAAGCGGGTTCCGGTGCCAGCAAGCGAGAGTCCGGATCTGCCTTTCCCCCTAACGTTGGGGTCGCCACTCAACAGATAAAATTCAGCCCAAGGTGCCCCAGAATCCTTATACTTTGGAACAACTTCATAATAACTTTGTTACCCAGAAAGGAGCAGCAGTCCTTGAAAGTGTTGCAGGCATTTAAGGGAAATAGAGTTGAGGTTAGCGCTTTGTCGAGTGTATGCAACAATCATGCCTTACCCAAACAAAGGGCTCAGCTGAAATTCAGGCACAGAGGTGTGTGATAAAGGTAACGTGTACCATTGTAAAAACAAAATATGATGGCTGCATTTAAATAAATCCCAGAGCAAAACATCTTCATGTGAACTAATCTGAATGACTTTAAATCAAACCAGCCATTTGGAATAAAAACCTTTATTAATAACTAACAATAATAAAAAATCTTGCTTCACAATATTCCCAGTAGTTACATAAAATGTCCGGTTTATCGCTAAATTGTTGTGGTTGTGTATTATCCTGCACTTACTGGTGCACAAGGCAGACGTTGCCATAGCGAGGTTTTATCTGGAACAGGTCCCAAATATGTTGCCAGGGGCTTATAGCTTGAGGGGTGGCACTTGGCATTAAGCATGGCTGACCAGGACTCTCCCTTGCTCTTACCAATTTCCATTGGCATGCGTTGGGAGGGTTTTGCAAGTTGATACTCAACATCCTCTGCATTACGAACTCACACCTTCCTTGGCCATCAAGCCCCAGGATATGTGTGACTTAAACTCATAACTACTGGCTCAGAGGCCGGGACGCACCCTTTGCGCCATAAGACCTCCCCTTGTTGCTAAATACAGGAGGCTATATTTATGTTTACCATATCAATCTGCACCAAGTTCCTTAAGGAAAATTCCACTCTTGTAAAATAAGAAGGTTACTTCGAACTTCAGGCTTTTCTGACCTGCAATTACACGCTGAGCCTCCAAGATCAGGCCTTCTGGGGTGAGAAGGCTTTGAATGCTTGCAATATCTAGGGGCTCCTAAAAGGAAGCATAAAGATATGCGTCACTCCCTTCAACCTCCCCTCCTGACTCCCTAAGTAAACCACCAGACCAATGCAGTGTGGTGGTCGGTGAGCAGTAAAGTGAGAAATCAGGAATGCTCAATCCCACATGATTTGCATCTCAATAATGGGCAACAACAGCTTTGATCCTCTAGAGGAGGCCTGGAAATCCCAGAGCAATGGTAAAGGGCATGGAGTCAAATCTAAGCAGGATTCCATTCCTTTTACATGTCCTTTGTGCTGGGGGAAATGACATGTTTCCGGATGGCAAGGATCTGGAAAATTGATTCCCCCGGATCTTTTTTATGACACCATGAAGTTTTAAAGTATTCTTTGAAAAAAAGAACACAGTCCATCACTTCCTTTCATACTCAATCTCCCGTCTTTAAAATGCAGAATTTAAAAATGCATGCAAGGGAGATCAGTATAAACATTACAGTGTAGTCTAAAGCATACCTTTCTATATTGGCAGCCCCATGTGGCCCTGTTTGCCTTGGATCTTGTCCAACATAGCTAGCCGTTTGAACTGTATCAGTTCGCAAATATTATTCATCATATCCATAAATTTCCACATGTGCATTTTTCAAAAGATGGTTATTCATTGTAATGAACTGGTATAATTGCATTGACAAGATTTATGTTATTAAATGTTAGCACGCAACAATGTACTGAAGATAGATTAGTTTAACTTTATAAATATTTATAAAGGGAAAACAAGACTGTAGAAGGTCTGAATTCATAAATCTAACCTCCAATTTCAAAGAATGTTTTCATTGTGACTTGCAGTCTATATGGTTCCTGGTCAAACCTCCATCCCAAAACCGATTCAGAAACTAAGAGCGATGACAGCAGGAATTTCTCCGGCCGTTCAGGCCGGCAGGATTCTCCGGCACCCCTGCCCACGGGTTTCCCACCAGCGTGGGGTGATGTCAGTATGAATTCCCATTGACAGTGGCGAGACCAGAGAATCCCGCCGCTAGCAAACAACATGCCACCTCCCACCAGCGGGAAACACACAGCTGTGGGGCCGGAGAATCACACCTAACATCTTAAAGAATGTAAAAATGTTTGGAATTATATTCTTTTAATTACACCTATTCCTTCCTGTGACAGTGTAAATTCTCCCCAATCATGTCACCCAATTAGAAGTGATTCCGTCATCCAAAACTTTCAGGCAATGGCCTGGTGGTATTATCGGTAGACTATTAATCCAGAAACTCAGCTAATGGTCTAAGGACCTGGGTTCGACTCCCGCCACTGCAGTTGGTGGAATTTGAATTCAATAAAAAATATCTGGAATTAAGGAAATATTGCTGACTATGAAATCATTGTCAATTGTCGGAAAAACCAATTTGAATCACTCCTATCCTTTAGGGAAGGAAATCTGCTGTCCTTACCTGGTCTGGCCTACATGTGACTCCAGAACCACAGCAATGTGGTTGACTCTCAGCTGCCCTCGGGCAATTAGGCATGGGCAATAAAGCTGGCCAGCCAGCAATGCCCATGTCCCACGAATTAAGAAAAAGGTTTTTATTCAATCATGGGATATGGGTGTCACTGGCTGGCCAACATTTATTGCTCAACCCTAGTTGCCCTTGAGAAGGTAGCGGTGAGCTGCCTTCTTGAAACGCTGTAGTCCACACTCAGAGAGAAAAACTGAGGAAGCTTCAGTTATTCAATTTGGGAATATCCTTCTATTAATTTTAGTGGATGCAAAGATTCCTTCTTGTGGAGCCTGCACAGTAATTCTCAGCAAAATCTGGTTTTAAGGCACTATAGGCAGGTCATTTTTCAATTCTCTGCTTCCATGCTGACCCATTGCCAGCACATACTAGAAATTCAACCTTGATTCATAGAAGTATCATAGAAACCCTACAGTGCAGAAAGAGGCCATTCGGCCCATCGAGCCTGCACCGACAACAATTCCACCCAGACCCTTTCTCCGTAACTCCACATATTTACCCTGCTAATTCCCCTGACACTAATAAGGGGCAACTTAGCATGGCCAATTAGCCTAACACGCGCATCTTTGGAGCGTGGGAGGAAACTGGAGCCCCCGGAAGAAACCCATGCAGACACGAGGAGAATGTGCAAACCCCACACAGATTAATGGTCAAAATATCATAAACATGCCTGAATTTTCTCTTTGTGATAGTCCTGGGTGAGATTGCTGCCAGCAACACAACATCGAGATATGGTTCCTTTGACACATCACAGATGGAATCCAATTTTATATCTGTCACATTCTTATAGACATTAGTCCAATGATTGACTTTTCTTGTACACATTGTTAATACATATGAACGTATGAATTAGGAGCAGGGGTAGGCCATTCGGCCCCTCGAGTCTGCTATGTCATTCAATGGTTGATCTGTTTGTGCTCTCAATGCTGCTATCCTGTCTATCCCCTGCTACCTTTTGGTTCCCTTGTCAGCCAAGAATCTAGCTGTAACTGGAAAGATCCACCCAACCCTTAAGAATATTCAATCACCCTGCCTCTACCAGGGAACAGAGCACTGCAGACTCATGACCCTCTAAGAGAAAACAAATTCTCCTCATTTTTGTCTGAAATGGAAGACCCCTTATTTTTTAAACTGTGTTGCTTAGTTCTAGTCTCTCTCTCAAGGGGAAATGCCCATTCAGCATTGACCCTGTCAAGTCCCCTCTGAATCTTATATGTTTCAATAAGATCACCTCTCATTCTTCTAAACTCCAATGGGTACCGACCCAAAGTATCCAGCCTTTCTCACTTGACTGCACTTTTCTTCAGAAGTTGCAATAATGCCACAGTGGCAGCGATAAATGTGGAGTCAATCTCAGAGCCAGCACGGTGGCCAAAGGGGAAGACGTTGGTCTCGTAAACCAGAAATCGTGGGTTCGACTCCCGTCTGTGCCTGAAATTAGCTGCGATACTTTAAATTGAGAGCGGCACGGTGGCACAGTGGTTAGAACTGCTGACTCACAGTGCCAGGGACCGGGGTTTGATTCCCAGCTTGGGTCATTGTCTGCGTGGAGTTTGCACATTGTCCCTGTGTCTGCGTGGGTTTCCTCCGGGTGCTCCGGTTTCCTCCCACAGTCCGAAAGATGTACTGGCTAGGTGCATTGGCCATGCTAAATTCTCCCTCACTATACCCAAATAGGTGCTGGAGTGTGGCGACTAGGGGACTTTCACAGTGGCTTCATTATAGTGTTAATGTAAGCCTACTTGTGACACTAATAAATAAACTTAAACTTCAGCTGGTGACATGACAGCCTGGAATTCAAGACACTCAATAGCCAATTGCAGAAGGATGCAACTGTTTTCTCACCCTGAAACTGGAAAGGCCAGGAGAAAAATATAACAAAACTTACAACATGAATCCACCCAACCCGCATCCTGCATCCCCAACTGGGAACCAGCTGGGAGGGGTATGCGAGTCGGAGACCCATGGTGTTGATAATCCCCTCTCGGTTCTTCCGAGTGCAGTTCTCTATCTCCTATGATAGGCACCTATCTCGGTGAAGCCGCCGTTCCAAGCAACATGAATCAACACAGTTCATTAGCTAGTAATCTGTGCTGCTTAAGGAACAGCAGGAATCGTTATCTAGACAGTAACAAAGTACCTACAACCACATCACTGAGAGTAGAATTCGGAGACCTCGTTTATTTTGCGAGCTAGACAGCAGGATGATTGCGTTTTCCTCTAATTGCTGACTTTAGTGAAAACGGAGCACTAAACAGGAATCACCACTTCTACTCAAATGTATTCATTAACATCAGCAAAGGGCACTGTTATGTGTTAAAATTGTTATGATGATGTGGCACAATGATGCATTGGCAGGTGACCACCATGATTACATTTGATAAACATATGATAAAAAACATATTTCCACAAGACAGTGTCCCTTTAAGAATCCTGGTGTAATTACCAGAAAACAATCGAAGCTTATCACTTTGGAACAGATGCCAAATCCACAGCAGACAGAGGCTTTGTTACAATGCGGTTATAAAAAGTGGTGCAGGGAAACAGAATGTTTGTGTGTAATTATAAACACGACAATTCACTTCCTTGAATGCTCACCGTTACTGAGGCCAATTGTTCTGGGGAAAAATAAGACATGCCATAAGTGTTAGTCTGTTGGACACAAACAGCAGTTAGGTATGGGGCAGAGGCTGAGAGAGACTCCACTGTGGCAGCACAGTGGCATCTGGGACACGAGCACATATCACAACATAGAGCTCTAGTGCCCTGAACTTTCTTAAAGAAACCAGCTTGGGAATGTGAGCTGGGTGGAATACAGTTGCACTGTGGCCTGAATTTTCAGAACAGCATTCGCCACCCTGAGAGTTGGCACATAACCCGACAAGCCCACTGCCGTTTCACGCTCAATTGGGCAGTAAGTGGGATTTCCGTCCACCCTCTGAAGGAAGTTCTGCCTTGGAGAGCGGTCAGCCAATCTGATTGGCCAACAGATCTCCAACCCATCCAGGAACAGCGCCGCAGTGGCCAGAAAAGGAACTGCAGCACTCTGCCTCAGCCGAAGTAGTCATGATGTGGAGATGCCGGCATTGGACTGGGGTAAACACAGTAAGAAGTTTAACAACACCAGGTTAAAGTCCAACAGGTTTATTTGGTAGCAAAAGCCACACAAGCTTTTGGAGCTCCAAGCCCCTTCTTCAGGTGAGTGGGAATTCTGTTCACAAACAGGGCATATAAAGCCACAGACTCAATTTACATGAATAATGGTTGGAATGCGAATACTTACAACTAATCAAGTCTTTAAGAAACAAACAATGTGAGTGGAGAGAGCATCAAGACAGGCTAAAAAGATGTGTATTGTCTCCAGACAAGACAGCCAGTGAAACTCTGCAGGTCCAGGCAAGCTGTGGGGGTCTGGAGACAATACACATCTTTTTAGCCTGTCTTGATGCTCTCTCCACTCACGTTGTTTGTTTCTTAAAGACTTGATTAGCTGTAAGTATTCGCATTCCAACCATTATTCATGTACATTGAGTCTGTGTCTTTATATGCCCTGTTTGTGACCAGAATTCCCACTCACCTGAAGAAGGGGCTTGGAGCTCCGAAAGCTTGTGTGGCTTTTGCTACCAAATAAACCTGTTGGACTTTAACCTGGTGTTGTTAAACTTCTTACTCAGCCTAAGTCCCAGGGTAATGGGTGCCCAGGTGGATGATCATAGTAAAGTTTCCAATAAACTCCCCCGCCCTTTCCCCTCTCACAGTCACCTATGTCCTTTCAGCTGGGCTGAAAAATGGCAAATGGAGTTTAACCCTGATAAATGTGAGGTGATTCATTTTGGTAGGACTAATTTAAATGTGGATTACAGGGTCAAAGGTAGGGTTCTGAAGACTGTGGAGGAACAGAGAGATCTTGGGGTCCATATCCACAGATCTCTAAAGGTTGCCACTCAAGTGGACAGAGCTGTGAAGAAGGCCTATAGTGTGTTAGCTTTTATTAACAGGGGGTTGGAGTTTAAGAGCCGTGGGGTTATGCTGCAACTGTACAGGACCTTGGTGAGACCACATTTGGAATATTGTGTGCAGTTCTGGTCACCTCACTATAAGAAGGATGTGGAAGCACTGGAAAGAGTGCAGAGGAGATTTACCAGGATGCTGCCTGGTTTGGAGGGTAGGTCTTATGAGGAAAGGTTGAGGGAGCTAGGGCTGTTCTCTCTGGAGCGGAGGAGGCTGAGGGGAGACTTAATAGAGGTTTATTAAATGATGAAGGGGATAGATAGAGTGAACGTTCAAAGACTATTTCCTCAGGTGGATGGAGCTATTACAAGGGGGCATAACTATAGGGTTCATGGTGGGAGATATAGGAAGGATATCAGAGATAGGTTCTTTATGCAGAGAGTGGTTGGGGTGTGGAATGGACTGCCTGCAGTGATAGTGGAGTCAGACACTTTAGGAACATTTAAGCGGTTATTGGATAGGCACATGGAGCACACCAGGATGATAGGGAGTGGGATAGCTTGATCTTGGTTTCAGATAAAGCTCGGCACAACATCGCGGGCCGAAGGGCCTGTTCTGTGCTGTACTGTTCTATGTAACCTATGTTCCCCAGGAGGTGCACAGTGACTCCACAGACTCTCCCTTGCCCAGCCACGGGCCTTCAGTGTCTTCTTCTCCTCGGATGTCTGATTTTAACAAGGCTCTAAAGATAAGACCTGACTTTTGCAGGTTACGCGTGTTTTCCTGCCAGCCTAATGGTAACTTGGGCATGGGTGGGAGTGGAGGGAGTGGCAATTCCAATTGGGCCTTACTTTGCATCCCATTAGCAGGATTTAAATCAGTTTCATGCTGGCTCCCGGCAGGATCCGTCAGCCGCCATGGTAGAAGCTCGTAGATGACGCTGCAGTGATTTCATGTCAGCACGAAACCAATTTCTGCCCCTCCTGCTGATTTCTGCCCTCCCATTCCACCACAGCACCCACCAGTGAGAGACTCACAGAGAATTCGAGAATCATTGAATCCCTACAGTGCAGAAGGAGGCCATTTGGCCCATCAAGCCGGCACCAACAACAATCCCACCCAGGCCCTGTAACCCTACGTATTTAACCTGCTAATCCCCCTGACACTAAGGGGCAATTTAGCACGGCCAATCCACCTAACCCACGTATCTTTGGACTGTGGGAGGAAACCGGAGCACCGGGAAGAAACCCACGCAGACACGGGGATAATGTGCAAACTCCACACAGAAAAAAAGGCAGATTTTAGTTTAGTTGGTATGTGTATACCAGCGACTGAGGAGAGAAAGCTCGAAGTCTCTCTGATAAAAGCAAAATACTGCGGATGCTGGAATCTGAAACAAAAACAGAAAATGCTGGAAAATGTCAGCAGGTCTGACAGCATCTGTGGGGAAAGAATAGAGCCAATGTTTTGAGTTTAGATGCTCTGTTGAAGGGTCATCTAGACTTGAAATGTTGGCTCTATTCTCTCCCCACAGACGCGTCAGACCTGCTGACATTTTCCAGCATTTTCTGTTTTTGCATCGAAGATTCTCTGGCTAGACTTCTGAGGAAACGGGTTTAAGGAACTCAGATATGTTGCTTTGAGATATAGTGAATTTCAAGCGAATATTCAGGATATCTCAAGGGAGTTACCAATTACAGAAGGATCTCTAGTAAATGTTCAAAAGACCACTGGCAAAGAAACCTCTTTACAATGGACCCAACTCTACTCCTGGGTTGGAGGTAGTGGCACCTCTTTGCCAGACCTCTTTGGGTCTGAAGGGTATTGCTGATAAAAGGGTTAGAAAGAATTTGAATTATTATTATCTTGCTGGCTGTGATGAAATCTTTCCAACCTTTATGTGGTCTAGTGTAATATAGTTAATGTTTCTTGTTTAATTAATGTTTCATCCTTTTGTTATAAAGTCAAAAGCAGACTTCTGTGAATCTGTTTAATTAAGTATTCTCCATGGTTTAAAACAAATTAAAAAATGATCCATCAAACCAGGTTCCATGCTGGCATCTGACTTTAAAAAAAATTCATTCATGGGATGTGTGTGTCGCTAGCTGGGGCAGCGTTTATTGCCTATCGTCAGAGTGTTTTAAAGACTGCCACATTGCTGTGAATCTGATGTCCCATGTAGTCCAGACCAGGTAAAGATGGCAGATTTCCTTCCCTAAATTACAGTAGTGAACAAGATGGGTTTTTACGACAACCGACAATGGTGTCATGGTCATCATTAGACTTTTAATTCCAGATTTTTATTGAATTCAAATTTGACCGTCTGATGGGATTTGAACCCGGGCTTCTGGTGCATTACCCAGGGTCTCTGGATTACGAGCTCAGAGAAGCACAGTGGTTAGCACTGCTGCCTCACAGTGCCAGGGACTCGGGTTCCATTCCTGGCTTGGGTCACTGTCGGTGCGGAGTCTGCATGTCCTCCCCGTGTCTGCATGGGTTTCCTCTGGGTGCTCTGGTTTCCTCCCACAGTCCGAAAGACGTGTTGGTTAGGTGGATTGACCATGCTAAATTCTCCCTCAGTGTACCTGATGCACATCAATTTGGACACGAGGCTCGAAGCTTCAGTAAAAGAAGGCTTTTATTAACTAACAATGAAGCTATCAGAACTTTAACACACTATCCCAGACTGAAGGGGTCCCGTCAGAGCAGGGACTCTTATACCTCTCCCAGGAGGCGGAGCCCGACTGGGATGTGCCACAACAGTAACAAACACAGGTGTAACAACCCCACCCTAACCCAACAGCAACAGTAGTACAATCCAACAGTAACCTATATACATCCCTGTAGTACTGGCCAGCCCTGGCTCAGTACTATCCAGTGGGAACCAACGATGGTTCACCACAGTACCCGAACAGGCGCCGGAGTGTGACAACTAGGGGATTTTCACAGTAACTTCATTGCAATGTTAATGTAAGCCTACTTGTGACTAATAAATAAACTTTACTTTACTTTACATAATACCACTACGCCAATGCCTCCCCGTAATGACATCAGCTGGTGTCATAAAACCCTGTGTTCCACTCATCAGAATAGCTCTTGGATTTGAGAGTAGGCACACTATTCACCCACATGCCATGTTTCCCCATCAGTTTCCCCATCAGTCACATCCTCACAACACTGGGCAGATAAAATGGCTTGAGCATCCTTAGTGCTTGACATCGACAAATGTCTGCAGGAAGGGGTTTATTTGAAATGGCTTATCCTATGGTGATAGGGTAACTTCAAAATTCAAAAACACGGCCATTTTAAAAATAGGGCGACACGATGGCACAGTGGTTAGCACTGCTGCCTCACAGCACCAGGTGCCCAGGGTCAATTCCTGGCTTGGGTCACTGACTGTGCAGAGTTTGCACATTCTCCCCGTGTCTGCGTGGGTTTCCTCCGGGTGCTCTGGTTTCCACCCACAGTCCTGAAAGACGTGTTGGTTAGGTGCATTGGCCATGCTAAATTCTCCCTCACTGTACCCGAACAGGCGCCGGAGTGTGACGACTAGGGGGTTTTCACAATAACTTCATTGCAGTGTTGATAAAGTAAAGTTTATTTATTATTGTCACAAGTAGGCTTACATTAACAGGGCGGCACGGTAGCACAGTGGTTAGCACTGCTGCTTCACAGCTCCAGGGACCCGGGTTCGATTCCCGGCTTGGGTCACTGTCTGTGTGGAGTTTGCACATTCTCCTCGTGTCTGCGTGGGTTTCCTCTGGGTGCTCCGGTTTCCTCCCACAGTCCAAAGATGTGCAGGTTAGGTTGATTGGCCGTGCTAAAATTGCCCCTTAGTGTCCTGAGATGTGTAGGTTAGAGGGATTAGTGGGTAAATATGTAGGGATATGGGGGTAGGGCCTGGGTGGGATTGTGGTCGGTGCAGACTCGATGGGCCGAATGGCCTCTTTCTGCACTGTAGGGTTTCTATGATTCTTTCTATGATTAACACTGCAATGAAGTTGGATGGGGCGAAATCATCTCATTACACTAACAAGTCATGATCATTGGAATAGAGATAAGATTTGGATTTCATTCTCCAACACTCGCTTGCTACTGATCCATTTACTACAGCTAATTAGAATGTGACCAATGGACAGCTTTAATATTTAAGTCAGCACAAATCTATGCATGTGTGTGAGATCAATATATAATTTGGGAAAGAGAGAGAGATAACGTTCCTAACGCTTTAGCATATGTGCTGCAGCTAGATAATTCACAACCCATCCACATGGGAGACAGCCGGAATGACCTCTGATTATGTAAATCCAATTGAAACTAATTTGCGGTGCTGCCACTGTCATACTTCTCTGCTTCCTCTGATTCTCAAATTAACGACAATCAGTTGGTTAGAGAACTAGACACAATGCAGTTTACCTAGCTTCAACAGAACTGATACAGATCAAACATCAGAAGATAGGAATTAGGAGCAGAAGTAGGCACATTTGGCCCTGCGAACCTGCTCCGCTATTCAGTCAGATCATGGCTGATCTCTCCCCGGTCTCAAATCCACCTCCCCACCTGTTCCCTATATCCCTCTTTCTCTTTTTTTTATTAGAAATATATCCATCTCCTTCTTGAAACAATTCAATGATTCAGACTCCACCGCGCTATGGGGCAACGAGTTCCACAAATTCACCACCTTCTGCAAGAAGTAGTTCCTCCTCATCTCAGTTTTAAATCTACCACTTCGCAACCTATACCTATGACCTCTTGTTCTAGATTGTCCCGTAAGAGGAAAGATTTGGTCTACATTTACCCTTATCAATCCCTTTTAAAATTTTATATTCCCAATCAGATCCCCTCTTATCCTTCTAAACTCCAGCGAGTATAAGCCCAAACTGTTTAATCTCTTCTCATGCATCAACCCTTTCATCCCCGGAATCAATCTGGTGAACCTCCCCTGAGCTGCCTCCAATGCCACCACATCCTTCCTCAAATAAGGAGACCAAAACTGGACACAATACTCCAGATGTGGTCTCACCAACACACTATCCAATTGCAACAACACTTCTCTACTTTTCTACTCCAGTCCCTTTGCAATAAATGCCAACATCCCATTTGCCTTCTTTATTACATGCTGCGCCTGCAGACCGGCTTTCTACAATTCATGTCAAATTTATACAGCAACCTGCAATCCCCTGTCAGGGCATTCTTATTAGATTTGATTAAACATCATTTAAAATTTTTTTTTTAATAAATAGCAAACATTTCAATAGCTATTGTACAAGCTTTTAACTATTTATTCATTCATGGGATGTGGGCATTGCTTGCTAGGTCAGCTTCAATTGCCCTTGGGAAGGTACTGGGTGTGGGGGCGGGGGGGGGGGGGGGCGGAAAGGGGGGTGTAGCATGAGTGCGAAGCTTGTATCTGATCCATTGGTTGTGGGATCACTTAACTTGAACCGCTGCAATTCCTGTGGTGTAGGTACACCCACAGTGCTGTCAGGGAGGGGGTTCCAGGATTTTTACCCAAATGACAGTGAAAGAATGGTGATATAGTTCTCAAGTCGGAAAATGCTGGAAAATGTAAGCTGGTCTGGCAGCATCGATGGGGAGAGAATAGAGCCAACGTTTTGAGTCTAAATGACCCTTTGCCAGAGCTCCGAGGAACGATCATCCAGACTCAAAACCTTGCCGCTCTGCTCTCCCCACAGATGCTGTCAGACCTGCTGAGATTTTCCAGCATTTTCTGTTTTTGCTTCAGATTCCAGCATCCACAGTATTGTTGCTTTTATCTTAAGTTCCAAGTTGGTTTGGTGAGTGACTTGGGGGGCAACTTGGTGTTGCCGTGCATCTGCAGCCCTTGTCGGTGGTTGAGGTTGTGGGTTTGGAAGGTGCTGTTGAAGGAGCTCTGGCGAGTTGTTGCAGGGCACGAGGATTTGTAAGGATTGCAGTTTCCCCAGGCCACAGAGTGTGCAAGCTTCTCACCTGAACTCAGCTATCTTCATGAAGTGAAGGTGCAGCAGATGTGCATGTCAGTGAATGCCCGTTCCCTGTTATCCTGGCTGCTGTCACCATTCTTTCATTCTGCAGCCACCTTCTGTGCCACTTGATAGCGCTGTTGATAACTCGTTCCACCACTTTGCTGCAGATCGAGATAATTGGCTGGGTTGAACTTGTCTTGTTTTTCCTGTACAGGACACACCTGTGCATGTTTTCACCTTGCCGGGTAGATGTCAGTCTCGTCACTGTTCTAGCACAGCTTGGCTAGGGGCATGGCAAGTTCTGGAGCACAAGTCTTCATGACTATTGCCGGGATGTTGTTAAGGACCATAACCATTACAGTATCCAGTGCCTTCAGCTGTTTCTTAATATCATGTAGAGCAAATCAAATTGGCTGGGTACAGACATCTGTGTTGCTGGGGACGTCCGGTGGAGGCTGAAATGGATCATCCACTCGGCACTTCTGGCTGAAGTTGTTGCGAATGCTTCAACCTTATCTTTTGCACTGAGGTGCTGGGCTCCCCCATCACTGAGAACGGGAATATTTGTGAAGTCTCCTCCTCCAGTGAGTTGTTTAAATGTCCACCATCATTCATGGCTGGATGTAGCATGAGTGCTAAGCTTATATCTGATCCATTGGTTGTGGAATCACTTAACTCTGTCTATTTTATGCTGTTTGGTGCACAAGTAGCACCCTGTTGTAGTTTCACCAGTTTGACACCTAATTTTCAGTTATTCTTGGTGTGTCCTCCTGCACTCTCCATTGAACCAGAGTTCAATCCTTTGGCTTGATAATAATGGAAGAGTAGGGGGGGTGCTGGGCCATGAGGTTACAGGATGTGACTGAGCACAATTCTGTTGCTGCTGATGGTCCACTGGGCCTCATGGACACCCAGTTGTGCATTTCTATATCTTAGTGAAGTCTATCCCATTTAGCATGGAGGTAGTGCCACACAACACTATGAAGGATATCCTCAATGTGAAGACGGGATTTCATCTCCATAAGGACTGTGAGGTGGCCACTCCTACCAAAATGATCATGAACAGATTCATCTGCGGCAGGCCAGTGGTGAGGATGAGGTCAAGTATGTTTTTCCCACTTCTCGTTTCCCTCACCACCTCCTGCAGTCACGGCCTAGCAGCTATGGCCCAGTTAGGACCCGACCAGCTCAGTCTGTGGATGTACTACTGAGCACTCCTAGTGATGGACATTGAAGTTCCCCACCCAAAGTACATTCTGCACCCTTGACACTCTCAGAGCCTCCTCCAAGTGGTGTTCAACTGATTCATCAACTGAGGGGAGACAGCACATTGTAATCTTTTTTTTTGTTCATTCATGGGACATGGATGTCGCTGGCTGGCCAGCAAATATTGCCCATCCCTAGTTGCCCGAGGGCAGCATTTGGAGTCAACTACATTGCTGTGGCACTGGAGCCACATGTAGACCAGACCGGATAAGGACAGCAGATTTCCTTCCCTAAAGGAAAAAAGTTTATTTATTTATTTGTCACAAGTAAGGCTTACATTAACACTGCAATGAAGTTACTGTGAAATTCCCCTAGTCTCCACATTCTGCCTCCTGTTTGGTTCAATGCATCTAACCAGCACGTCTTTCAGACAGTGGGAGGAAACTGAAGCACCCAGAGGGAACCCACGCAGACACAGGGAAACCGTGCAAACTCTACACTGACAGTGCCCCAAGCCGGGAATTGAACCCAGGTCCCTGGCGCTGTGAGGCAGCAGTGGTGGCTACTGTGCCAAGTGAACCAGATGGGTTTTTCCGACAATCGTTTCTTGGTCATCTATAGATTCTTAATTCCAGATAGTTTTTATTGTATTCAAATTCCACAAGCTGCCATGGCGGGATCCGAACCTGGGTCCCCAGATCATTAGCAGGGTTTCTGGATTAATAGTCTAGCGATTATACCACTAGGCCATCGCCTTCCTGGGAAATTTGAGCAGGAGGTTTCCTTGCCCATGTTTGACTATATTACAAATACAATACTCAATACCTCTCAGCTATATTAAACAAACTTTGCTTTCAGGTGATCAAAACCATTTTGATCCTTACTCTCATGTTTTGTGATAGGAGTTGAATTATTGTTTTGTAACCCATTGAGCTGTAAAGATATTCTCTATTTATAATGAAAGATATTTTCTTAACCTGCTTACTTAATGTTGCCTGCGAATTAACCATAACACAAAAGAGGCTCCCATTCGGATCAATCTTGGTGTAAATAAATGTTAAATTTTGAATCAGAGTTAATGGCATCACTGTGTGTGAATGAAATCTGCTTGTCAATATGAGCCTCTACATGCAAGTGTGTTTTTTTATATCTAGGGTCCACTTGATCTCCTGATGACGTACACTAGTCAGCCAAAGCCAGCGTCATTCACGCCCACTCTTGCCTGTTAACATTTGGCAGATTTACTGACAAATGCCTTTTAGATGCAATGTCCTGCTTTGTGTTACAGAAGATAAGAGAGGATTTAATCCACTGCGGAAAAAAAGGGCTTCACTAATCCCTCACGAATTATATCATCAGTGTTAGTGCTGAGAACCCACCTCACTGGTCATCATCACCTTGTCTTCATTACAGTCTGTACACAATCAAGGTCAGTAAACTAGAGTTATTATGAGCCTGTACACTGTCTAATAATTGTTAATCATAGATCATAGAATCCTACTGAGCAGAAGGAGACCATTTGGCCCATCAAGCCTGCACCGACCACATTCCCACCCAGGCCCTATCCCTATAACCCCATGCATTTACCCTAGCCAATCCCCCTGACACTAAGGGGCAATTTAGCATGGCCAATCCACCTAACCTGCACATTTTTGGACTGTGGGAGGAAACCGGAGCACCCGGAGGAAACCCATGCAGACACGGGGAGAAGGTGCAGACTTCACAGAGACAGTGATCCAAGCCAGGAATCGAACCCTGGCACTGTGATGCAGCAGTGCTAACTAACCACAGTGCCAAAGTATGAAAATGAAAAGTGAAAATAATTCGAGCAATGTGAATGTAATTGCCTCAATGAAGTGACACTTTCTCAAATTAGGATGTTGTTTTGCGATGTGTACTGCTGTTAATTACCATCCTTCCTTTCTAATTAATCATTGTTTCTCTAATTCACCACTCAGCATTCTCAAATTCATCACGATTTTTGTGATCTTATGGACGACAATTTTGTTTCAATTAAAATGTCCTGCATTTGCAGAAAGACGTCTCTGGAGAGTTTACAGGGCAGAGGCTAAGTATCATTGATGCAGAGCGAAAGAGCAAATGGAAAGCTCGGGCTGAAGAGAACAAGATATAAAAGGCAGGAAGTGGCAAAGTGGAGAGATTCAGGGGGGAAATTCTCAGAACATACGCAACTGAAAACATGAGCAATCTAATTATTCAAAATCCGTAATACAACATACCCTACAATTTGCTTTGAAGTGGAATTGAGAATTGACTGCTAATTTAAAAAAACAGGCAAGGAATTCAGAAAAAATATTTCCAAATTTTCTAACATCTTCCGCTGCCATTAGAGAAACAATACTTGATTCTGTTCATTAAATAAATTCTAACATGTGGAGCCTCACTATCTGGAAGTGCATGGCATAAGATCAGTTCAATATTTATTTTTCCCTGAACCTTTTCTTCAACCCACGCTGCCATCTAGCAAGGCCACGTTGGAACAGAGCCTAACAAGCTAAGCTTTTGAATGTTAACCCCTATTCATAGATTCATAGAATCCCTACTGTGCAGAAGTAGGCCATTTGGCCCATCGAGTCTGCACTGACCACAGTCCAACCCAGACCCTATTCTCGTAACCCCACATATTTACTCTGACACGGGACGGCACGGTGGCACAGTGGTTAGCACTGCTGCCTGACAGGGCTAGGGACCTAGGTTCAATTACCGGCTTGGGTCACTGTCTGTGCGGAGTCTGCACATTCTCTCTGTGTCTGCGTCTGTGTCTGTGTCTAAAATCAAAAAATTCTATTTGAATTTAAATCCCAGTTGCACTGTCTATTAAGATTCAGTTTCTGGTAATCTTGGATTAAATTGCTCGTTAACCGTACACAATTTACACCTTTTCCCTCCGTATTTGTGTGGGTGCTCTAGTTTCCTCCCACAGTCCAAAGATGTGTCACTTAGGTGGATTGGCCATGGTAAATACGTAGGGTTACGGGGATAGGGAAGGGGGGAATGGGCATGGGTGAGATGCTCTTTTGGAGACTCGGTGCAGGCTCATAGCATCGAATGGCATCCTTCTGCACTGTAGGAATTCTATCTGTTCAAAGTCCATCCCTTTTGGCACGGTTGTATCTTCAATGTGAAGATGGGATTTTGTCTCCACATGGACTGTGCGGTGGTCACTCTTACCAGTACTCGAAAGGTAGTGATACTGTTTGCAGTGAGAGTGAGGTCAAGTATGTTTTTCCTTCTTGTTGGTTTCCTCACCACTTACCACTAGAGCCAGTCTAGCAGCTATGTCCTTTCAGACTCCCCATCCCATTTTATTGCAGCTTGCTGGGCTATTTTAGAAGATATTTTAGTGATGCTGTGGGTTTGGAGTCACAGGTAGGCCAGACCAGGTAAGGATGGCAGCTTTCCTTCTCAGAAGGACATTAGTGAACCTGATGGTTTTCACGACAATCCATGGTCATGGTTTTAATTCCAGATTTTTAAAAATTGAATTCATATTTCAGCCCCCGCCGTGGTGAGATTGAGCTGAATCCCCAGAATATTACCCTGGGTCTCTGGATTACTAGTTCAGTGAAAATGCCATTTGAATAGCATAGGAGGCCATTCGGCCCATTGAGTCTGCAGCGATTCTTTGACAGGGTATTGTACTCAAGCCCTCTCCCCCACCCTTTCTGTTTATCCTGAAGGAACTCTTCCAGTGTAGACAATAAACATATAGCAAAATTATTCCAACGTATAAATCAAAGAAAAGGTTTAATAAAGAAACTTCATTACTCCAAACCTGAGGCCTCACCCTGGGCCACTCCAAGTTCCCCACAATTCCCAACATGTTCTAATTTATACTGAGTCAGCTGGTCAACTGATGATCACATCGTTCTGTCATTGGTTTCACAGTTTACTGGGTCTGCTGACAGCTTGTTACCATTGGTCACATTACAACAGATCCAATGTTATCACCGGTTATATTCTAACACTATCCCCCTAACCCCATACGTTTACCATGGCCAAACCACCTAACCTGCACCTCTTTGAACTGTGGGAGGAAACCGGAGCACCCGGAGGAAACACACGCAGACACGGGGAGGACATGCAGACTCCACACTGACACCCAAGACCAGAGACAAACATGGGTCCCTGGGCCTGTGAGGCACCTGTCACCGCCACTGCCTCCCCAAATCCAGGTGGGATCTAAAGCTGACAATGAAGTGAGGAGTGTGGATGTAGGAGTCAGGCAAGTCTGGACATTCTTGCTTTCTCTGTTAATTATACTGCTCAAATCTTATGTAAGTAAGGAGGTTTCTATCCTTAAGGAGGCATTTAGATATTCCACTGCTCCCCCTCTCCTTCCAACCAGCTGCAGCTGATCCATGGATGTGCCAATCCTGTTGCCACCTGCCTTGCCTACGCCTGGCAGTGCCAATCCTCTCAGAGAATGGGTTTGACGTTGGGTATTTGTTCTCCTGCTTTTAACCCTCTCTTTGCAACCTTCAAATTCATCAGAGTATTATGGAGCTGCGTAACTATTGGGTGACTGGACAAGCCCTTGGAAATGTAGCCATGAACCACTCTCAGAGGAGAAACCTCTGGACCCCCTAAATTAATCTCATGTACTCACTGAACATTCACCCTCATGTTTAGACCAAGCAGCACAGTCTTGGGAGTGCTGGTAATGATGATCCCAGCACCTGGGCTGAAAGCAGAACATCCAGTTACCTGGCTGAAGCTGTCAGCGTGGTTTATGTGGGTTGGAGAGTAGGGGGTGTTATGGTGAATATTCATGCACACAACGCACTAGGCATCATTTCTGGAGCCAATATTCTTCAGCATGTGAAAGGCCTTGAGGCCACAGTTACAAACGATTCCTTGACAGAAAGTAGCCCGTTGTAAACAAAGGTTGATTCTTGCCTGTTTCTCAATGACACTACAGCGAGAAGACCATCAGGATGATGGAGTTTGGTGTTAGCCTTGCCTGTGTTATTGCTTATAGGCAGGAGAGAAGAAGGAGAAGATTGTGAAGGAGGCACCTGGCTTGCCAAAATGAGGAGCAGAACGTTCAAAGCAAAGGGGCATTGTCCGCATCCAAGGTATCACCAGAGCTGGAGTTTGGGGCCTAGTTCATCAGTGCCCTCGGTAACTTTCAGAGGTGCCTGAGAAAGAAATGAGAGAGAATTATTGCTTGGCAGGTGACTCTGAAACAGGAGAAACCACTCACAGTGTGGTTGCCTAATGGATGTTCTAGTGGCGGATCCTCATTTGGGTGTACGCCGCTGAACTCACCATCAACACAGACACGATCTACAACCCCTCCAGCCAACTCTGTGGCTCTGTTCTCAACGTTTAAAAAAAGTTTAAAGTTTATTTGTTAGTGAAACGAGTAGGCTTACATTAACACGGCAATGAAGTTACTGTGAAAATTCCCTAGTCCATGAAAACATTGATCCTGGGAACTACACCCTAGCCTGGAATCTCCTTCTTATTGGGAACCAACTTGCCCCACATGAAGACAGATAGAATGTAAGCAAGATTCCAAAGATGTGCGGGTTAGGTGGATTGGCCATGCTAAATTGCCCTTTGGTGTCAGGGGGATTAGCTTGGGCAAATACCTGGGGTTACGGGAATAGGGATTGGGTGGGATTGTTGTTGGTGCATGCTTGATGGGACAAATGGCCTCCTTCTGCACTGCAGGGATCATATGATTCTATGAAGACACATGGCAAGGAAGCCTGGCATGTATGGGTAGCGAGTGAAGCCCTGGTTAGGATTAGGATGTAAGCGCCAGAGGTGTTGCCAGATGGAAATGTGAGGATGTGTGTGAGAGTCAATGCTAATGTCCCTTGAGATGGCAATGAGTGAAATCCTTGTGAATGTGTGATGGGTCTACAAGTGTGTGAGTTGAGAGTGTTGAGATAGTGGACTTACTCTGGTGGAATGGAGGAGGTAATTTATCCTCCTTCTGCACTGGGTGGCTGACCATTTTCTGCAGAGCTTTTTGCACTGACCACCACTGACCACCTCCCAAGCTGGATTGGTCACTTTGGTGCACGTCGTGCAGCCTGGTTGGGGCTAGAGATCATCGCGACGGCCTCAAAGACAGCAAATAAGCACTCCAAAAAGGCACAACTGAATTTGGGCGCAGCGTGCCTTTGAAGCCATGTCTTGACTGAAGATGTCCCGGGCTGCAGAGAATGTGAACACTGTGAAGGGCATTGTTTAAATATGACAGCCAGAGTTAGGGAGCGCTGAGATCTCAGTGGGGTGGGTGAATCAGATGCTTCCTGCCAGCGAAATGTGTGTGCCCCATGGGTGAATTATTAATACAGTCTGAAGCACATGATACGGTGTGAAAACCCCTCATTGCGGATGAAAGGTGATTTTTATACCAGTTAATGTACTTAGTGCATTTCAAAGAAAATCCCAGCCCTAGGGTACACATCACGTAACCATAGTCAATGTGAAGTGGGTGGGTTTTCCATTGAGTATGCAGTTACAATGTAAATACAGCCAGAATCCACATTCAGAGCCAGATCTCATGTTGCAATGAAGTGGAGAAATATTTGTTGGAAGTAATAGCTTGAAGAGGGAACATTTGCTGACTCAGGGTGATGGGGCAAGGGAGTGAGACTAATCGGAAAGCACTTTGAAAGAGCTGGCACATGTACGGTGAGCCAAATGGCCTCCTTCTGTGATGAATGGATAATTTCAGCCAGTTCTGCTTTCGTCATACTAAGCCTGAGCCACTGAGTTCTCAGGGTTTAGCAGTTGAGCAAGACAGAAATCACTTTACACCACAATGTCACACTCAAACGGGACGCATTTCCATCCACCATTCAGGTGACCTGCAATGGGTAATCCATAAACCACACTGCTGCCACTCATCAGAGACAAGCCAGATGTTGCAGTGGTGATTTCTTGCCTTCTGCAACGTCTTTGGGATGTTTGACCCTTGAGTAAAAGTGTAACAACAACTCCTGTCAGTGAGTCACACTATTTACCATTTTGTTCTGCCCCTTCTGGGATATAGAAATGTGTGACAAAGTCCTTTCTGAATTTGATTGTAATAAACTCCCCTTTGAATCTGCTGGGATCTGATAGACCCCTCCTGCGGACTCCTGCTTTTCTATTTGATTCATTTAGGGGATGTGGGCGTCGCTAACGAGGCCAACATTTGTTGTCCATCCCTGGTTGCCCTACAGAAGGTGGTGGGGAGCTGCCTTCTTGAACCACTGCAGTTCCAGTGTGTAACCTGGCAGTAACCATTATATAGGATGCATTTTCTTCCAAATAACACATTACCAATATCGTGCTCAATGCTGGGCAAGTGGAAATTTTCTTCTTTCTTTTAAATGGATAAACAGTACAACAAATGCAGGCAGCAAGGTGGCACAGTGGTTAGCACTGCTGTCTCACAGAGCCAGGGATGTGGGTTCAATTCTGGCCTCGGGTCACTGTCTGTGAGGAGTTTGTACATTCTCCCCGTGTCTGCGTGGGTTTCCTCCGGGTGCTCCGGTTTCCTCCCACAGACCAAAAGATGTGTGAGTTTGGTTGTTGATTATACCAAGTTGCCCTTTAGTATCAGGGAAAATAGCAGGATAATGGGGATAGGGCCTGGGTGGGATTGTTGTCGGTGCAGGCTTGATGGGCTGAATGGCCTCTTTCTGCACTGTGGGGATTCTGTGAAATGCAGCATGGGTTAAAACCTCAGAAGAACATTGTATTAGCCTATCCCTCCTCCAGCTATCTTTCATCAATCTGTGACAAGATTATTTATTTAACACCAATTTAAGACTGATTTATGATCACTTCTCATGCACGCCCTCTTGAATGAGGAACTATGATGTAATTATTAAAATTAATTTCCCTAGGGAATCCTATAGCAGCCAGAGAAATGCCATGACTTCAAGCCTTACTCTAGAGATGAGGATCTAATTTAGATGGTATGCCAGTGCAATAGTGAAGGAGCACTGCATTGTCAGGGATGAGACAGAGACCATGTCTGCCCTCTTAGATTGATGTAAAAGATCCCAAAACACTATTTGGAGAAGAGTGGGGAGTTTTCCCAATGCCCTGCCCAACATTTATCCCTCAACCAATAACTAAAACATATTACCTAGTCAGGATGATGTGTGGCTTGGGTGGCACAGTGGCACAGTGGTTCGCACTGCTTCTTCATGGTGCCAGGGACCCGGGTTCAATTCTGGCCTTGGGTGACTGCGTGGAGTTTGCATCTTCTCCCGTGGAGTTCCTCCCAGTGCTCCTGTTTCCTCAGAGTCCAAAGATTTGTAGGTTAGGTGGATTAGCCATGGTAAGTGTATGGGGTTATGGGGATATGGTTGGGAATGGGGGGAGGGAGGGGGCGGGGGTACCTGGGTAAGATGCTGCTTTGGAGAATTGGTGCAGACTCGATGGGCCAAATGACCTCTTTCTGCGTTGTAGGGATTCTATTATTTAATTGCTGTTTATGGGACTTCGCTGTGTGCAAATTGGCTTCCACATTTTCCACATTACAACAGTGACTACACTTCAAAAAGATTTTGTCAGCTATAAAACCTTTTGGAAGCCTCTAGGATCATAAAATGGATTATATAAATGTACGGTCTTTCACTGTTTTCTGAAATGGGTTTAGGCTGAAGGCAATACCAGAGACTGGGAGTGAAGGCACATCTACTAGCTCAGTAGCCCCAGCAAATTGCGTTTTTGGAAACCATTCAAAAGCATTGTTTTCATCACAATTGTGTCATAGAAATCATAGAAACCCTACAGTGCAGAAGGAGGCCATTTGGCCCATCGTGTCTGCACCGACCACAATCCCACCCAGGCCCTATTCCCACACATTTACCCGCTCATCCCTCTAACCTCCGCATCTCAGAACTCTAAGGGGCAATTTTTAACCTTGGCCAATCAACCTAACCCACACATCTTTGGACTGTGGGAGGAAACCGGAGCACCCGGAGGAAACCCACGCAGACACGAGGAGAATGTGCAAACTCCACACAGACAATGACCCAAGCCGGGAATCGAACCCCGGTCCCTGGAGTTGTGAAGCAGCAGTGCTAACCACTGTGCCACCGTGCCGCGACCGTACCGTGTCAGTTGCAGCCAGCTACCCAGCTTGATCATCCTGACATTACCATCAATTCACTGTTGTCAGTTTTTATGACGAAAGATTATGCAACCGGACTGCATCATCCAATCGACTGACAGGTTTAACTGGGCAAACTGGAACTTTTTAACTAAATCATGAAAAATTTCCTTTATCTGGAAAAAAACTTTTCAAGTAGGCCAGACAAATCTCTGCACCATTTAACCATTTACTAATGCAGTAACAGCAGGGCAGCTTTTCCTCAGCTTGTTCTCTGGTAGCCTGAGTCCAACAAAGCAAGGAAATTCAGGCAGAGGTTTAATGCAATCTGCCGGAATTTCTGCTTATCCATTGATAGTGAATCACACAGGCCCTCGTGTGAACATAGGATCTTTCTCACCCACGTTTCCTTGCTGTGCTGACCCTCAAGGCGATCCTTTGCACTCAGAAATAAGAAGATCTGTCCCGATTTCTCCAGTGTAGGATGACCTGAACAGGCATTGGGAGGAGATATTTCTGAAATGCAGATCTATGATTGCAGAGCTTGACCTTGGTGGTGAAGCAGAGGGAGAGGGGACATTCCCTCTTCAGTTTGCCCACAGGTCAGCATGAGAGGAGGTTTGACGGGGCTTTGAACTGAGATGCAGGGCTCGAGGAGTTTGTAGAGGCAGTATGGGGAGGGGTTACTGAGGGAATTGTGAAGTATGGGTCAAACATTTTGTTGGAAATGACCAGGAAAATGGATAACCTGTGGGTGAGGAATGAAAGGGACTTACCTGGAAATACATTTTTAAAAGGGTAGGGTTTGTTTATGATAGAGTTTGGGAGGCAGTTCATAGAATCACAGAATCTCTACAGTGCAGAAAGAGGCCATTCAGTCCATCAAGTTTGCCATGACTCTTCAACAGAGTATTTTAGCTGGGCCCTAACCCTACGAATTTACCCTCCTAATCCCCCTGACCTACACATATTGAGACACTAAGGGGTAATTTAGCATGGTCCACCCAACCTGCACATCTTTGGACTATGGGAGGAACTCGGAGCACTCGGAGGAAACCCACGCAGACACGGAGAGAATGTGCAAACTCCACACAGGCAGTCACCCAAGGCTGGAATCGGACCCGGATCCCCTGGCACTGTGAGGCGGCAATGTTAACCACCGTGCCACTGTGTCATTGAAGGAGAATGGGGAGCAGCCAAGGGGAGCATTGGTGGAAGCCAAATGTGGAAGCGTCAAAGGGGTGAAAGAGAATTTTAACAATGCTGCGGTGTCCAGAGAACATCAGATTTCAAACTCAGCTCCAGGTCAAACACAAACTGAGGTTGTGCAATATCAGGGCTGCCTCAGCAGTCAGGGAGTTTAATAGCATCAGGGTGAGGGTGAGGTTTTATGGTCAGAACAGGATGGCTTCAATGTTGCCAGGGTTAAGTTGAAGAAAGCCATGGCTCATCAATGACTTAATTTCAGACAAGCAATTGACCATGCAGCACATTAACCGGCCAGGAGCTCAGGAATGATCGCGGCAACATAAAACCGATCAGCCCCCCACCTCCCACCCAGAAACAGCATGCAGACAAAGACTTGGGGAGTCAGATTGCAATCACTAAATCAGCGGCTCACTCCTACTATTAACCATGATTCAGACATGTTGGCTAGGATTCAATACCAGGCCATTTCATTAAATAGTAACATTCCTAACCAGTCAGTACCTCATCATTTTAACAAGAGCTTTGCAGTAAGTGCAGTGAGCCAAATGAAGTGATTAATGTCAGCACTAAGGTTGCCAAAGAGAGGTAGGTTTCTACGAGATCGAATAGATGAGGGTCACAAGCCAAAAGGAAAAAACAACCTCAGGCCAGCATTCTGATTTCCCAGTTTTTACTGGGTTTTTTTCCTTCTGGGAAGCCTCTCTCCCAAAACAGCTAATAGTCCAGCCAGAAAGTAGCAAACATCATCACAGATATACTAAGAGGCAATTTTAAACTTGCACGTGACCTTAGTTAGATTGCAGCTGGAATGTTGTGAACGATTTTGAAAACAGGGTTACAATAGCAATGCAAAAGATGCACACAGATTTGTCAAAAGTAAGGGTTTTTTTCTCACTGGAGAAGACCAGATGATCATACAATCCTACAGTACAGAAGGAGGCCATTTAGCCCATTGAGTCTGCACCAACCACAATCCCACCCAGGCACTATCTTCATAACCCCATGTACTTACCCTAGCTAGTCCCCCTGACACGAAGGGGCAATTTAGCATGGCCAATCCACATAACCCACACATCTTTGTACTTTGGACTGTGGGAGGAAACCAGAACACCTGGAGGAAACCCACATGGGGAGAATGTGTAAACTCCACACAGTTAGTGACCCAAGCCAGGAATCGAACGGGCAGTAGTGAGGCAGTAGTGCACTGTGCCACCATGTCGCCCCTGATGACCCTGCATTCAGGGCTATGATGAGGATAATAATAGAATGTTTCCTTAATTGCAAGAATGGGGGTTGGGGGGGGGGGACACTAATTTAAAATAATCAATAAAATAAAACTCAAAAGGAAACTTAGTGGAAATTTCTAAACACAGCAATGCTTGAAAGCTTTAACCTTCTGCCAGAAATGATTATTGTGACACACATATCGATCTCAACTTTAATGCAGCACATCAAACCCCACCTATAACCCAAACCTCCACCTATAACCCAAACCCCCACCTATAACCCAAACCTCCACCCATAACCCAAACTCCCACCTATAACCCAAACCTCCACCTATAACCCAAACCCCCACCTATAACCCAAACCTCCACCTATAACCCAAACTCCCACCTATAACCCAAACCTCCTCCACCCATAACCCAAACCTCCATCCATAACTCAAACCTCCACCCATAACCCAAACACCCACCCATAACCCAAACCCCCACCTATAACCCAAACCCCCACCCACAACTCAAACCTCCACCCATAACCCAAACCTCCACCCATAACCCAAACCTCCACCCATAACTCAAACCTCCACCCATAACCCAAACCTCCACCACCCATAACACAAACCCCAACCCATAACCCAAACCTCCACCCATAACCCAAACCTCCACCTATAACCCAAACCTCCACCCATAACCCAAACCCCCACCCATAATCCAAACCCCCGCCCATAATCCAAACACCCATCCATAACCCAAACCTCCTCCACCCATAACCCAAACCTCCACCCATAATCCAAACCCTCCACCCATAATCCAAACCTCCTCCACCCATAACCCAACCTCCTCCACCCATAACCCAAACCCCCACCCATAATCCAAACCCCCACCCATAACCATAAACACCCCACCCATAATCCAAATGCCCCTCACCCATAACCCACCCTCCTCATAACACCCCACCACCCATAGCCCCTTTACAATTGAATTTTGGAGAAAAAGGTTGCAATCAGTTCAATAAGTCAGTGCTAATAACACTTTAATTTGAAATTCTGTTTTGCCTTCCTTCATCAAAACAACAAATACAACACAGTAAAGTTTATTTATTAGTCACAAGTAGGCTTACATTAACACTGCGATGAAGTTACTGTGAAATTCCCCTAGTCGCCACACTTCGGCGCCTGTTTGGATCAATGCACGAATACATTTAGGGCATGAACAGAATTCTGCGAGGTCTCAACCTCTTGTTCATTCAGTCACTGACTCTCACACGTGGGGGATGAGTTGAGGGGGAACTTCTTCACCCAAAGGGTTGTGAATCTGTGGAATTCCCTGCCCCATGAAGCAGTTGAGGCTATCTCATTGAATGTTTTTAAGGCAGAGATAGATAGATTTTTGAATAGTTACGGAATTAAGGGCTATGGTGAGCAGGTTGGTAAGTGGAGCTGAGTCCACAAAAAGATCAGCCATGATCTTATTGACTGGCGGAGCAGGCTCGAGGGGCCAAATGGCCTACTCCTGCTCCTGGTTCTTATGTTCTTATGGCCATTCTGTTAAAGCACTATAAAAGTGGTGTTTGTCCAGGAAACTGTTTCCCAACAGGAGTCAATGCCTTCAAGAGAGAAGGGAAGGAAAAAGGGAAATATAAATTTTAAAAAGTGACAGTCAGCACACAAACAGTAAATATTTATACGTGTGAGAGCATCTGGAGACCAAAATCGACATTTTGTTTAGGGATAACTTATGAATGCATGTTTTTAGTTTTAATCTATTATTTCCATAAGATGCCATGACCAATGTCAGGGGACAATATGCTACTATCTTTACTCCTTGCCAAAAGTCTCCAGCATTTTCTGTTTTCAATTTCACATTTCCACCACCCGCTTTTGCTATCTTTAGTAAGTTGACTTTTACCTTTCTGGTTTGTTTTGACTCACTCGTTTATGCTAAGTTTAACCCAGGAGTCTGTGGGAGACCGTGTTTGGACAAACAAGCTAATGCTGAGATACAGCACAGCCGTTACACGCACTTTGTGCTCCTCTGAGTGAAACCTAGGTTGGCCAAACATTAAATTCCTTTTGTTTCCCTCCGTGAGCCATGAGCTGGCTGATATTGAGTTTGGCTGCCTTCCCATTTCCATTCATCAGCTATCCCTGAAGCTGATGCCGCCACAGAGTAATTTAACTCACTGGCAGAAGTGAACGGGGCAGATTTATTGGCGGAACCACAGTAGATGGTTTACATCGACTGGAGGCCTGTGCACAATTTTCACTGGAATACCTCAGTGGGAGCCACATTTCGAGACAGCTACATCTGCAGGGAGCATCAAGCCCTGACCTTTGAACCACACAGTCTTCCCATAATTACTGGTAGCAAAAATACAGCTGGAACCTCCCTCCACAGAGAAAGAAAATACAGACAGGAAAGTTTGAGGAAGGGAAATTTGTGCAAATACGTTGATTGAGAGTGGAAAAGTTGAAATATTGTGCGGTATAAAAAACTTCTATCACGAGAAACAGTTTTTAAGGCACTGCAGGCATGATTTGAGTTAATTTAGCAAATTTAATTTTGAACCTTCCTCTCAATTTTTAATTTTTATCCAGCAAAGCAACATTAGTTACAGAATGCTAATACAGAAGAACATTGCTTTGTGGTACAGACTTCCCGTAAACAAGGGTCAGAGTTTTATAGTTAATAAATGGATTTTCAAAAGTTTGAAACATTACAACTTCAGCAATGATGACCAGTGAGATCTATCGGTTAAGTGCATCTTTCAGACAAGCCTTGGGTCAATAAAAGGCTGCAGCAGAATTATTAGTAAATGAAGCTGATGTGTGAACTCAGTATGTTCAGTCCTGGTTTGCTCTAACCTTTTAAACAAATTGTAGGAAGGATACACAAACTGTATTCCTGAAATAATGAGTCAGATGAATGGGTGGCACGGTGGCACAGTGGTTAGCACTGCTGCCTCACAGCGCCAGGGACCCAGGTTCAATTCCAGCCTGTATGGAGTTTGCACATTCTCCCCGTATCTGCATGGGTTTCCTCTGGATGCTCTGGTTTCCTCCTACAGTCCAAAAGTGTGCGAGTTAGATGGATTGGCCATGCTAAATTGACCCATAGTGTCAGGGGGTTTAGCTAGGGTAAATGCATGGGGGTATGGTGATAGGGCCTGGATATGGTTTAAATTTGGTGGGCCGAACAGACTTCTTCTGCACTGTAAGGGTTTTATGATTCTATGGCCCACCTTTCAATGGTGTTAACGTCACTGAATCTCCCACCGTCAACATCCTTGGGATTATCATTGACCAGAAACTCAACTGGACCACATTAACACAATGGCACAAGAGCAGGTCAGAGGCTAGGAATACTGCGCCGAGTAACCCAGCTCCTGACTCCCCAAAGCCTATCCACCATCTACAAGGCACAAGTCAGGAGTGTGATGGAAGACTCCCCACTTACCTGGATGGGTGCAGCTCCAACAACACTCAAGAAGCTTGACACCATCCAGGACAAAGCAGCCCGCTTGATTGGCACCACATCTACAAATATCCACTCCCTCCATCACCAACGCTCAGTAGCAGCAGTGTGTACTATCTACATGATGCAGTGCAGCAATTCACCAAAGAGCATTAGGCAGCATCTTCCAAGCCCATGACCACTTCCATCTAGAAGGACAAGGGCAGCAGATACATGGAAACACCACCACCTACAAGTTCCCCTCCAAGCCACTCTTCATCCTGGCTTGGAAATATATTGGCATTCCTTTGCAGTCCTTTAATTCCCTCCCTAACGGCATGGTGGGTCAACCCACAGCACATGGACTGCAGCGATTCAAGAAGGCAGCTCATCATCACCTTCTCAAGGGCAACTCGGGATAGGCAGTAAATGCTGGCCGTCCAGCGATGCCCATGTCCCACGATTGAATAAAAAAATGTACAAATCTGCGATGGAAAGCCCATACTCTGAACTCAGATTGGAGATACAGTCACCTGATTCTCAGTCTTCATGATTTTCTGTCCATTAATTTTATTGCAAGTAAGTCCTGTTTACCTCCAGTCTCAACTCACGATGCAAGTTCCTGTTGCAAAAGCTTCGGAATCCTGGGCACAAACTTGCTCAGGTAATTATTTTGTAACAAACCAGTGCCTTAATTTAAAGGATTAGGCTTGGTCTGCGCAGTACCTGCTTTTTGGCTGTAAATGACTGCTGTGCCCAATCTGTACACATGCTAGTCCCAATGGGAAAGCTGTGATGCCCAGAAAGTATTATGGAGAACAGTCTGCAATTTATTGGTCAGTCATTTCAATAGATGTGAGAAGTTGAATATTGATCACACTACTTCTTCTTCTCATTGCCCTAGTTTTAATGGCTCAACTAAATGAATGATTTGCATGGGTCAAATCCCTAAGTCTCCAATATAGACAAACCAAACAAGATTCCCACATAGCAATATTAAAGGTGGCCAATAACTTTAAGTGCAACTACTGCATCACCAGCAGAGTTCAGTTTGGCAGACCAATATGTACCAATTTACCTACTCTTATCCATTCTAATCTCTCTGGAACTAATCAGCAAATATTAAAACTGCAAGGGAAGGTGATAAATGTGCATAATAAAGATGTCGGTACATAATTGCCACGTTTACAAATGGGAAAACAAGTTCGCATCCAAGGTTACACAGAGGGTATATGGCAACTAGCCTAAGTATCAAGGATTTGTTCGGAACCAATATCTGATTAAGTTGTTACATACAAAGGTGCAACAGTGAGGTGTAACTGAGGACAAATCAGATCCGTTCCAGCTCCTCAATCGATGCTTGCATCCTCGCAAGCTCAGAGGCCCTACTCCAAGCTATCATCAACACCTTCAATGAGGTGAGTGCATGGGCCTTATACTAAACATCCATAAGGAAAACAGTCCTCCAACAAGCTGCCCCCACCGCACAGCACTGTCCCCGCTTGTCAAAATCCATGAGGCCTTGAACAATGTGGACTACTGTTCATACCATGGGAGCCTGCTGTCAACAAGGGAAGAGATCGAAGATGCATTTCAACATCATCTTCAGTGTGCCAGTGCGTCTGAGGAAGCGAGTGTTTGAAGACCAGGACCTCAGAACCACCACTAGGCTCATGGTCCACAGAGCAGTCGTGATAACCACCCTCCTACATGGCTCAAAGACAAGGACTATCATCATCATGCCACAGATCATGGATCACCTTCTGTGTGTTTATATTGGATTTGGAGGCAGGTAAAAGATTGATTTGAAAAAATCTTCTACTTCCCATTCACCCTCTATATCGATCCTTCTCCTTTCTTCCAACAGCAACATTCCATCTCTTCTAATACTTGACAAGACACTTGCTGTCTGCAGTGCAAACATCCAGTGATTAATGCTGTTGCTGACTTTTTCTCACCCGTCCAATGTAATTTAAAATATAAAATAATCTCCCATTGCCAACAATTTTTTTAATTGTCACTACTTATAGTGACAGTGCTATTCCCAGCAAGAATGCAGAAGACTGGGTCACTCGCTTGTCAATCACACCTGGATTGGGTTATAAATGGGATTGTATTTTGATTTTGATTTGATTTGATTTGTTATTGTCACTTGTATTAATATACAGTGAAAAGTGCTGTTTCTTGTGCGTTATAGAGACAAAGCATACCATTCATAGAGAAGGAAATGAGAGAGTGCAAAATGTAGTGTTAGTCATAGCTAGGGTGTAGAGAAAGATCAATTTAATGCGAGATAGGTCCATTCAAAAGTCTGATGGTAGCAGGGAAGAAGCTGCTCTTGAGTCAGTTGGTACGAGATCTCAGACCTTTTCCCAATGGAAGAAGGTGGAAGAGAGAATGTTTTTGGCCATATTTTGTATGTGACTACCCTCCACTCACTCTATTTTTCTGGAGATATCATTTTTTTTATCTGGAGAAGTTGTGAAGTTCTGTTTGCTACTGCATTCATTTTAAATCGATTTTATAAATAAATTTTGTTTGCTGTAAAATAGCTTGCTTTGTGTGCGTCCCACTCCAATTTCAAGGCATTGGCTCTTGCCACACTGACGTCAATACATACTCAGTTTATAACTGGCCAGTCCATTGTCTGATAATGGAACAAGGTTACCCAAAAACCTGAATAAATCAGAGGCGGATTTATAGTTCACGGGGCCCTACATTCCTCATGGCTTCCAGGTCCTCCTCCTGGCCTCTAGTGCCTCCCAATCCTATCCACCCTCCCCCACAGAACGCAAAGGTGGAAGCCACAGAAACACACAAATTGATCATGGTTTTTCATTTGTAAAAACACGTTTATACATTGCTCAATACTTTGAACTTTTCAAAGTAAAATGATAAACTGTCCTCTTGCCTCGCCTTCAGTTTTCTGCATTTTTGACTGCCAGATTGATGTTGTCACTTCATATTGCTAAAGAAACTGATTTTGATTTTAATGAAGGGTCTGAAAGAGCAAACATTTGCTGTCAATCTCACGTTTTTATCAGCTCAAATCCACGTTCTGGAAACATTGGATTCATCTTTTAACTATGAAGCTATCATTCTGGATTTCAAGCAATGCTCAATCTACTCTTCTCCTGCCTAGTCCCCCCCCGCCTCACAAATTCTCCCTCCTCGTGGACCCTCCCCATCCCTTCACAAACTCTCCCAACCTCCACAATGCAAGCCGGCCCTTAGACACTCTCCTGCCCTGCAGCCCTGGCTAACCCCAGCACATACTCTCCTCCCTCACTCCCCGCCATCCTCACACAGTCTTCCCCCACCCCTCACACTCTCCCATTCTCATAATCTTTGCAATCCGGTTAACGTGAAGATATTCGGTTGTGCTGTGGCTGCTGGATCAGGACACATTTCAGGGAGAACACAATTCAAACACACTGGGCACGATTTTCCAGCCGCACTTGCCCCGCCCGAGGTCGATGGGTATAGAGAGATATGGGCCAAATGCGGGCAACTGGGATTAGTTTAGAGGTTTTTTAAAAAATGGGCGGCATGGACAAGTTGGGCCGAAGGGCCTGTTTCCATGCTGTAAATCTCTATGACTCTATGACTCTATGACAGACCTTTGCAAGGTCTGCCCCCCTGTCCGCTCTGATTCCCATGGTAGGCGGGATGGGGAAATTCCCCCAGCTGTGTAAAAACAGCAGTGTAGGGGGAAAGATGCAGACTTTTGGATGAAAATAACCCTCCGGCACCCTAGAAATAAGCCAAAGGCACAATTCATAAAATATTGGCCGCTTTACATTGGCTACGCACATACCTTGCGCCTGGGCCATATTTAAGGACATGAGACTTATCCCCCCCATTGATACAATTCACATATATATCAGAATTCTACCACCTCACCCGCCATAGAATTGGACAACCGAAATGTCCGTTGATCTCAGGTGGGAATTTCCGGTCTCGATTGAGCGAGGTCATAAAATCCCACCCCTAGAATGGAAATCAGCTGCTAATGATTTCAGCCATGTTTGCATCATCTCATGGAGCCCACTCATATCTGTAAAATGCAGCAATAGTAAACAGGCCACCGGAGTATGCAAGTTCAATCGCTGGCATTTTATTAAGATAGGATAAGCCAAGCTATTTTGCTATTATACTCTCCAAAAACACTGACACGTCTTGAATTAGCCACTCATACCTTTCCAGGAGATACATTTAAAGAGATCTTATTTGAAAAATTTACAGGGAGGTCAGTCATGATCCCTAACAAAACTCCCAATCTTTTCTCCTGGACCCCCCACGCAGGAATGAGTGCATTTCTGCCCAGTAAACGCATCTGAGTTCTCCAATGGATATGACTGCCCTGCTATCGGAGAGTCTCTTTCACATGCCTCTAACCTTCTGTCTATAAGATGAAAGCTCACTTTGAGAACATTTCCCAAACTCTATCTTTTCATTTTCCATTGAGCGGGTGAGGGGCGGACCATGGGAAGGTCTGTTGACCTTGGGAGTGATTTTCCAGTTTAAGGGCAAGTGAGGCTGTAAAATCCTGCCAAGTTTTTGTGGCAACATGTACTTTTAGATATATGAGAATCCAACTTTCATTCCACCATAAGGTTGACCAGGTATCCCTCCCATTCTTACCTTAGTTGTGCTTGAAGGATTTACAGGTTGCACTCAACCTGTTTGGCAACATGATCAACGCATCTTCCTTAGACGTCAAGTCGTGGGGGTGGGACTCGAACCAAGGTCCCTGCTTCAGAGGCAGGGATGCTAACCACTGCATCACAAGACCTCCAATGGACTTGGGTGTGCAGGGAACAATTTCAGAACTTGCAAGTCGGACAAAACCTGAAAGTATTGTGAACTGTGAGGACACTATAGTGGCTTCAAGAGACCATTGGCAGGCTGGTGGAATGGGAGGATAGATGGCAGATGAAACTTAATGCAGAGAAGCGTGCAGTGATACAGTTTGTAGAGAGAATGAAGAAATTCAACATAGAATAAAGGACACAAACAAAAACAGTGCCAAAACAGAGTGACTGGGGGTACATGTGAATAAATCATTGAAGATGGCAGGGCAGGTTGAGAATATAGTTACAAAGGCATAGGAGATCCAGGGCCTTGGAAATAGAGGCACATATTACAAAGACAAGGAAGCTATGGTAAACCTTGATAAAACATTGGTTCAGCCTCAACTGGAGTAGTGTGATCATTCTGCACATCCCTAGCAAGGATATAAAAGTAATGCAGAGGGTGTAGAAAAAATTTGGCAAGATAGTTTTGGAGATGAAAGACTTAATTTATATGGGTAGAGTGGCAAAGTTGGGACTGTTTTCTTTCACAAAGAGAAGGTTGAGAGGAGATTTGATAGCGGTTTTCAATATCACAAGATCCTGCGCAGAGATGAGTGGTTAGAATTTGGAATGCACGTCTGAGAGTGTGGTGGAGGCAGATTCAATCATGGCTTTCAAATGGGAGTTGGATAATGATCTGAAGGGAAAACCATTGCAGGGCTAAGGGGGAAAGGAGAGTGGGAGTAGCTAAGTTGGTCATACAGAAAGCCAGCATGGACACAACAAGCTAAATATTCCCTTCTGTGCTGTAGCCATTCAATGATGCTATAAGAAGCCAATTGCATTTTCTCACTCTAGTGATTCACGTAAAGAAAGAGCTTCTAAGGGAGGGCCACTTCTTAGTGTAACTCCCCAACTGTGAGCGATGCCAAAAAAACAACCTACTTTACCAAAAGCCAAACTCTAAAGGAATCTAAAACTGCTGGACCAATTATAGCAAAATTATATTTTTATTAGAAGTACATTACTTTGAAACAACATTAAAGTACAACTAACTGACAAAATGCAAAAAAGGTCTAGATTTTTCAACAATTGACTGTCAATGAATCACTAATCTTATGATGTAGCTTAGAGATGTTCTCAGAACAATGGGCTTGAGTTCCAAAAGGTTCTAGTATTTAGTTATTTGTGCATTTTGTAACTAGTTTATGAATTTTGACCTCAGGATGCTATTCTGTAGTTATTCTTCAGTACATCTATGGAATTGAACACGGGACTTATTACATTCAATTTGTCAGAAGATTGTCGTTGATGCATGCACATTTTAAAGAATTATTTATTTGAGGCGTCCTTTGACAGTTCTGTAAAATCTTGCTTATCAGTGCTCTGTAACCTACTTGATTTGAACTAACTTATTGGCAGGACACTCAAGCGATAAATCAAGAAATAGTTTTATTAATTAAAAAAAAACAGCAACTCCTTCCAGAACTGGACTTGGCTGTAATTTTCCAAGAAATGCAAGACTATAGTGAAAAGCAAAGCAGGAACATTTTATCCAAGAGTGATAGTTCCTTCTATTTCTAAATATGATGTGAAAATCCCACGGCTAAAAGGATGTCTATTTAAAGTTGGAATACTTCAATAACCCAGCACCAAAGACCAACGTCAGATGGCCAATTCAATGCTACAGGTCCACTGTTAAGTTCCATAGGTGCACTACAGACTAACCTTAACAGGTATGCCTTATGAGGATAGGCTGAGGGAGCTCGGTCGTTTCTCCTTGGAGAGACATAGGATGAGAGGAGACCTAATAGAGGTATATAAGATGTTGAGAGGCATAGATCGGGTGGACTCTCAGAGGCTTTTTCCCAGGGTGGAAATGGCTGCTACGAGAGGACACAGGTTTAAGGTGCTGGGGGGTAGGTACAGGGGAAATATTAGGGGGAAGTTTTTCACACAGAGGGTGGTGGGCGAGTGGAATCGGCTGCCGTCAGTGGTGGTGGGGGCAAACTCAATAGGGTCTTTTAAGAGACTCCTGGATGAGTACATGGGACTTAACAGGATGGAGGGTTATAGGTAGGCCTAAAAGGTAGGGATATGTTCGGCACAACTTGTGGGGCCAAAGGGCCTGTTTTGTGCTGTAGTTTTCTATGTTTCTATGTTTCTAACACCTTCATGTGTAAAATAGTTGAAATCCATTGCATAATACTCACTGGTTAGCCCTACTGCCTCACAGCGCCAGGGACCCGGGTTCAATTCCGACCTTGGGTCACTGTCTGTGTGGAGTCTGCACGTTCTCCCTGTGTCTGCATGGGTTTCCTCCCACAGTTCAAAGATGTGCGGGTTAGGTGGATTGGCCATGCTAAATTGACCCTAGTGTCAGAGGATTAGCAGGGTAAATGTGTGGGGTTACGGGAATAGGGCCTGGTTGGGATTGTGGTCTGTGCAGACTCGATGGGCCAAATGGCCTCCTTCTGCACTGTAGGGATTCTATGACTCTATGATTCAATAAGTAATAGGGCCTTTTGGAAGCCAATCTCATTGTTCTGAAATGTAACAGCCTCGAGGTTACATCATTAGATTAATCACTCATTAATAGCCAATGGTTGAAAACTCTAGACCTTAAAAGTCTATTCAATAGTTTTCTTTCTTTTTAACCAAAGCATCAGGCAATTGGTTCATTCTTTATGAAGAAGTTGGGTGAACGTACAGTTGTGACGGAAACAATGGGTAGGTATAAATGGAAAGTGGATATTGGAAATGTTCAGGAAGTTGGGGGGTGGGCAGAGAATCTCTCCTCTCCAAATGATTAAAGCAAGCTCATATAAGTTTATAAACAGCTTTGTAAACCAGGTCTAACGTAACACTGGGTTTATCTTCCTCGTGATGTGACATCCATATTTACACCTCAGGAATAATGTCAGTTTGCAATAGAATTTGTTCAAACGCTGAACAGAAACCCTGGGAGGATCCAAAATCCTATTGGGTATGATGGTCACAATGATCCAGGAGAACGGGGTGGAGGTGGGGGAGGGAAGCATTCTGCAGAATTTCTTGATCAAAATTTTTAAAATAATTTTTATATTTAATTTTTAGGCAGAAGTTAAGAGTAGGCTGCAGGCTCGATGGGCCGAATGGCATCCTCCTGCTCCTATTTTTTGTGGATACAGCCCATGCATGATAGGATTGGCCTGTGGAGAAACTGGATTTAGTGAGCAAGATTTACTTTTGTTATATTCTAAGTCAATTTCTAACTAAAGTTTGTCAGAGAAAACTATGGCCAGAATTTTACCATCTTGTTCGCCACAGGAATTGGACCAGATGATGGGCAGATCATGGAAAGGTCCGTTGACCTCAGGATTTTACAGTTTTGGGACAAGCAAGGCCATATAATCCCACCTTATGTGTATTGCGAGCAAAGAACAAAGAACAAAGAACAGTACAGCACAGGAAACAGGCCTTCGGCCCTCCAAGCCTGTGCCGCTCCTTGGTCCAACTAGACCAATCGTTTGTATCCCTCCATTCCCAGGCTGCTCATGTGACTATCCAGGTAAGTCTTAAACGATGTCAGCGTGCCTGCCTCCACCACCCTACTTGGCAGCGCATTCCAGGCCCCCACCATCCTCTGTGTAAAAAACGTCCCTCTGATGTCTGAGTTATACTTCGCCCCTCTCAGCTTGAGCCCGTGACCCCTCGTGATCGTCACCTCCGACCTGGGAAAAAGCTTCCCACTGTTCACCCTATCTATACCCTTCATAATCTTGTATACCTCTATTAGATCTCCCCTCATTCTCCGTCTTTCCAAGGAGAACAACCCCAGTCTACCCAATCTCTCCTCATAGCTAAGACCCTCCATACCAGGCAACATCCTGGTAAACCTTCTCTGCACTCTCTCCAATGCCTCCACGTCCTTCTGGTAGTGCAGCGACCAGAACTGGACGCAGTACTCCAAATGCGGCCTAACCAGCGTTCTATACAGCTGCATCATCAGACTCCAGCTTTTATACTCTATACCCCGTCCTATAAAGGCAAGCATACCATATGCCTTCTTCACCACCTTCTCCACCTGTGTTGCCACCTTCAAGGATTTGTGGACTTGCACACCTAGGTCCCTCTGTGTTTCTATACTCCTGATGACTCTGCCATTTATTGCATAACTCCTCCCTACATTATTTCTTCCAAAATGCATCACTTCGCATTTATCCGGATTAAATTCCATCTGCCACCTCTCCGCCCAATTTTCCAGCCTATCTATATCCTGCTGTATTGCCCGACAATGCTCTTCGCTATCCGCAATTCCAGCCATCTTTGTGTCATCCGCAAACTTGCTGATTACACCAGTTACACCTTCTTCCAAATCATTTATATATATCACAAATAGCAGAGGTCCCAGTACAGAGCCCTGCGGAACACCACTGGTCACAGACCTCCAGCCGGAAAAAGACCCTTCGACCACTACCCTCTGTCTCCTATGAGCAGTGAATAACAAAGAATTCCTGTGCCACTATGTGCCGTTGTTAGCAGAAGATGGCATCGTCAATAGAAAACAAAATCTTCAATTTGGAAAACTGGAACCAACCTCTATGTAACGACTTCAATCAGGCAACTGAGGTTGGTCTGTTAGAATATGAACTCCCTGATTGAGGGCCAAATTGATGGGTCAATCAGGGAACCTCTTGCCTTGTACTTAACCAGGTGTGTCAGTTCCTCTGGGACACCGAGTGTAGACTGCTAACTGAAAGCCCTCTGTATGCTGTTGTCAGACCTGTGAATAAAGGGATTTTGGTGAAGGGACATTCGCCTCCGAGGATTTGTTACACTCTGCAAATAGGTTACAAGTTGTAGAAAGGAAGCTGATGCTTTGGAGGTATTTGGGATTCAAGACTGAAACCTGCATGCCCATTTAATTAGTGAGCTGCAAAATCCCAAGTTGCTTCCGAAAAGGCGATTGATGACTAAGACAAACCTTAGCCAAGATGGAAAGAATCTAAGCATATTGGCTACACTTAGGTTAGTTCAGTAGTCCCAAAGGACTTCAGATTCAATAAAAATCCATCACCCTCCTGGAATATTAAACAGGGCATAAAGGGAATTTCTTTGACGTTACTGAAATGATGAAGACATACGAACAAAATACTTTTTCAACAGGTTTGTTAGCAGTGAAGACAAGCAAAATGGAAAGCAATGTGCATTTTTGTCGCTGATGGAATTAAGTAGTTGTTGTAATTAGATCAGCCTTATCCTCCATTAATTAAGTGAGCCAGTTCTGCAATAACATTTCTATAGGCTGTGCCTGTTTTGAAATTTCATTCAGAAATACAGAGGATCTGAGCAGTAAATGATCGATTGACTGTGAGTCAGATGCCACTAAAATTCTACCTTCATTTATCTCCCTTGCATTCTGCCATCATAGGAAATAAATCAGAGATATGGAAAGAGTACAGTAAGTATCCATCAGGGAAGAGATCACAAATGAAAGCTTATGGTTTCAGGGCAGAGAATATTAAGTAGGATTTAATAAGAAGTTTCTCATTCTGCAAAGTTTTCAAAAGGATAAATAATGGACAATTGTTTCCATGGCTTGGCGCATGAGTACCAAAGGGACACAGATTGAGGATTGTCATAAGAAAAATTGATAATTGAGATTATCTTTTCTCGCAGGGCTATTAGAACATGAAGCACTTTACCACTCATGGCTCTTCAGATGGAGATGCCGCAGTTAATTAATCACAAGAGAAACAGTTCATTTCTGAATGATTGCAAACAAATCAGGAAAGGGGAAACAAAATGCTTATGGCTTCAAGAAAGACTAAAAACAAATTCAATCCATTGACAGCCTTTACAGAACCAGAAGATAGAGGGATCGAAGAGGTAATTCAAACACAACAGGAAGGGAAACCTAATGTTCAGCTCCAAGTCTGCAGGCAAATGCTGGAATAGCCCAGCACTTGACACCAACTTAATGGCTGGTGTGAACACGCCTGTTCTTTCATGAATCCACATTCAAATTATAGAGGTCCTCCTGCCGTTAGCATCATATTGTGTTGCGAGTTCGGCTCGTGATACGCTGTGAGTGATGCTCTGGGGCATCTGCAAAACACGCACAACCCTAATTTGAACAAATTCTCCTGAATGTTAGAAAGTTCTCAATGTGCGATCCTGCTGGGAGCACATTTACCTTTTCATAAATGGCGGCCAACACTCTTAAGACCTGAGATTACGCATGCTGTGTCCCTGCTGCTCCTTTGAAGGTATAGAAGGCTGTTTAGCACTGGAAAATGGCTGCAGTGCAGTTAGATTTCTATGCCTACATATTTCTAACATCTATTTGACACTGTATTCAGACAGACAATGTTCGTACAATTGAGGAAACCAAGTCTATGACAGTGCTAGAACCTGATAATGTATTCAAGAGGCAGCTGGATTTAGCAGTTGGGAAGAATGGGATCAAAGGTTATGGGGAGAAAGCAGGACTAGGCTATTGAGTTGGATGATCAGCCATGATTGTAATGAATGGCGGGCAGAGCAGGCTCGAAGGGCCAAATGGCCTCCTCCTGCTCCTATCTTCTATGTTTCTATGAATGGTTTCAACACTAAATATTCAACTGTCTAAGACACTTACCTACATCAATACTTCATTTTGCTTTTTGGATTAAGCACTGGACCCCACAATTTTATTTTCCTGGTTATGCTGACATCCATAAAACAGTGGCTTAATTAAGGGTTAATTAAGCTTTTCCAAGACCTTACAACCAGTGAGGATCCTCGCTCTTCAATACAACAGGTGACTGGCCCACCATTTTCAAAGTCAACTTGAGGAACCTGAGATCTCCAAGGAACCAGGCTTACATTAGAGTTAACGAAATGCGTTCCACCATAAATTGATGCATATTCTACAAACCTAAATATTCGCCACCACCCTCCTGTCCATTAATCAGAAATACATGTTCCAACAAGAATATTCTGTTCACAGTTTAAGTATCAGTGCGACTTCTGTTATAGTGGTTAGCACTGGTGCCTCACAGCGCCAAGGACCCAGGCTCAATTCCGGTCTTGGGTGACTGTCTATGTGGAGTTTGCACATTCGCCCGTGTCTGCGTGGGTTTCTTCCGAGTGCTCTGGTTTCCTCTAACAGTCCAAAGATGTGCAGGTTAGATGGATTGGCCATGCTAGGTTGTTCCTTAGTGTCAGGGGGATTAGTGGGGTAAGTGCGTGGGGTTACGGGGATAGGGCCTGGGTGGATTGTTGTCAATGCAGGCTCGATGGGCCCAAATGGCTTCCTTCTGCACTTGTAGGGATTCTATGATTTTCCTCCTCATATTTTTGATTTAGCTGATCTTGCTCTCATCTACTTTTCGTTCTCTTACACCATACCACCAGCCAACCCCTACAATGAATAGAAACTGGAGTCAACTGCAGACCTTAGCGAGTTCTGCTATTGAGCTCATCACAAGGCGACAGTGGCATTGCCATCACTGAATTCCTTACCTTTAACATCCCATTGTCCAGAAACTGAACTGGAGCAGTCAAATGAAAGGGGCAGGTTAGAGGCTGGCAATTCTGTGCAGAGTAACTCATGTCTTGACTCATCAAAGCTTCTCCACCCTCTGCAAGGCACAAGTTTTAGGGTCGCGGACCAGAAACCCAAGTTACATCAGGAAGCCAGACTAGACCCCAATTTTTTTTTTCTTTTTGGCATAAATGTGAGGAAAGAATATCTCTCTCTAAGAGTACTTCCATTAACAAAGTATGGATCTTTTATAGTGAAACAAACTTAATTTAATAACACAGATTAATTACAACTCCAACAAATGAATCAGCTTAACCATTAACAATTGAACAATATTTAAAAATTAAAGGAAGCAACTTTTCTTTCCAGCTCATGACTGTCCCAGTTCCAAATAAGCCGCATTCATGCATAAATCAAAACCACTTTCAAATAAATACAGTTAGCAAACCCAGACATACTTTCTATAAATTGTGTTAACAGCCCTGAAGCTTTCAGAGAGAGATTTTGTGGAAAGAGAATTAGTTCGCAGGAACAGACTGCCTCAGACTTCAGCAATCCTGCAACAACAACTGCCTAGTTTTCTTCCCTGGTACAGACCTCTCTCCTCCCATCATCATAGTCACAGAATCATAGAATCCCTACAGTGCAGAAGGAGGCCCATTGAGCCTGCGCTGACAACAATCCCACCCAGGTCCCATTTCCGTAACCCCACATATTTACCCTCCTAGTCCCCTTAGTGGCATTAATGCGTAATTTATCATGGCCAAAAAACCTTTCCCACATCTTTGGACTGTGGGAGGAAACCAGAGCACCCAGAGGAAATCCTCGCAGACACGGGGAGAATGTGCAAATTCCACACAGACAGTCACCTGAGGCTGGAAATTGAACCCGGGTCCCTGGCACTGTGAGGCAGCAGTGCTAACCACTGTGCCACCATGCCACCCAGCACCTGATTGATAACTCATGATCCTTTCAATCAACCTAATAAAAAAACCCCAGGGGAAATCTCCATCCATAATAAAAAATGATCCTGCTCTCCTTAAATCTGGGCTGCGTTAGCTCCAAACATACTGACTGTCTATAGAATAAAGCTGAATTTTAAACATTCCCCTTAAACATTAAAAAATAAGTATTTATATGAATTGCACTATCATCACAAAAGTCAGGAGTGTGATGGAATACTCTCCTCTTGCCTGGGTGTGTGCAGCTTCAAAAACACTCAAAAAACTCATCACCATCCAGAACAAAGTAGCCTACTCGGTTGGCTAATCCACCATCTTCAACACTCACTGCCTCTTCCATTGAGTCATTGTGTGCCATCTGCCAGATACACTGCAACAACTCACAAAGGCTCCTTCGACAGCACCCTCCAAACCCATGACTTCTACCACCTAGAAAGACAAGGGGAGCAGATGCATGGGAACACCACCACCTGGAAATTCCCTTCCAAGCCACTCAACATCCTGATTTGGAAATATATCGCCGTTCCTTCACTGTCACTGGGTAAAGATCCTGGAACTCCCTCACTAACAGCACTGTGGGTGTAGCTACACCACAGACTGCAGTAAATCAAAACGGATGGCTCATCACCATCATCTCAAGGGCAATTAAAGATGGGCTATAAAAATGCTGGCCAAGTCCAGCAACACCTGCATCCAAAGAAATAACCTTAGCAAACACAACTAAGGATTCAGATTTGGTTTATCCTTGCCTCATGTAGGGAGGAGCGAGACCTCTACTCACTGAATACTACAGTTAACGTTTCATAGAATCCCTACAGTGCAGAAGGAGGTCATTTGGTCCATTGAGCCTGCACCGACAACAATCCCACCCAGGCCCTATCCCCGTAACCCCATGTATTTACCCTGCTAATCCCCCTGACACCAAAGGTCAATTAGTATGGACAATCAACCTCAGCAGCACATCTTTGGAGTGTGGGAGGAAACTGGAGCACCCGGAGGGAACCCACACAGACACAGGAAGAACATGCAAACTCCACACAGTCATCCGAGGCCAGAACTGAACACTTGTTCCTGGCACTGTGAGGCAGCAGCTCTAACCACTGTGCCACCGTGCCTCCCTTCGGAAGAGAGTGACAAATTGCTGTTTGGGAATGTCAACAATTAATCCATACCCTGCGTTCCACACTGCTCAGGATTGCAGCAAATCAGAACAGGCATGTACTGTGGGCAGTGGCGGCTACTGTAAACTCTTTAAAAGTTTGCATTCATCCTCAATCCTCCCAGAATTGGCAATGATAATAGCGATTTCTGTGGAGCTCTGTTCCTGGGAAGCTGCCGACTTGAACTCACAGGGCTGAAGAGAGATCTCTGAAGTTGGCTGTGGTTACTCCAATAGTCATGACTTGGAGATGGCGGCGTTGGACTGGGGTACACGTGTGGCTTTTTGCGACCAAATAAACCTGTTGGACTTTAACCTGGTGTTGTTAAACTTCTTACTGTGGTAACTCCAATAGCACAGCAAGTTCAAACTGCAATATTCTGGCACTTGACGGGCTGAGATATTGCCCTTTAAAGTCTGTATCCAACAAGAGAGTATTTTTCAAAAAATGTTTACCGGAATAGAAAAGAAGGAACAAGCGCAGAGGGGGAAAAGAGAGAATGTTCAAAATTAACCATGGAAAGAACCATGAACCTCATTAGCTCAGTGAATAAGTGCACTCTATGGTGTGGTGCTGAAGTGTGCCGATCAGAAAGGTCCCAGATCTCTCTTCTGATTCGCATGACAGAATTTAAATGAATGACTCATGCTGTAAAGTGTAGATGTGCAGATTAGATAAGGACAGGACCAGTCTTGGTCACGATGCCCTATACAGTTGAACGACCTGGCAACACTCATTGAAGGCTCATTTCCAATACTTTCATTGAGGCCCAATGATCATTTTTTAAATTTTAATTTGTTCTTGAGTGATGCTGAAACACTCCATTTATTGCCCCACCGAAAGTGATGAGGGGGTGGTTAGATTCCTCCTTGAACCGTTCTCTGTATTTGGGCCAGAAGTATTTTTCCAGGTGCTGATGCTTAAACAGATTGACAAGAACAGTGTATAAGTACCAGAGATGAAGTCCACGGCCGATCCTAAAGGAAAACACACTTGTTGGCCTCGAGTTCTTATGAGTTGTTGATTCAAATCCCACTCCAGAGGCTTGAGCACCAAACCTACACACTCCAGTGCAACACTGAGGGAGTACCACACTGTCAGCGCTGTCACCTTTCCATTGAGGCATTAAACTGAGGCCATCTGCTCTCTCGGGTTGTTATAAAAGACCCCATGGCACTCTTTCGAACAAGAGAAAGGGCATTCTATTCAATGTCCTGGCAAATATTTTTCCTCAACCAACAACATTGAAACCGATTAGCTGAACATTTGGCCTTTCGTAGAATCCCACAATGCAGAAGGAGGCCATTCGGCCCATCGAGTCTGCACCGACCACAATCCCACCCAGGCCCTATCCCCATAATCTCAGGCATTTACCCTAGCTAGTCCTCCTGACACTAAGGGACAATTTGGCATGGCCAATCCACCTAACCCGCACATCTTTGGAATGTGGGAGGAAACCGGAGCATCCGGAGGAAACTCACGCAGACACGGAGAGAATGTGCAAACTCCACACAGACAGTGACCCAAATCAGGAATCGAACCCGGGTCCCTGGCGCTTTGAGGCAGCAGTGCTAACCACTGTGCCACCGTGCCGCCCTTTGTACAAATTGGCAGTGGTGTTCTTACTTACAACAGAAATTACACTTTAAAGATACTTCACTGACTGCAAAGCATCTTAAAGCCCAAGGCCATGAAAGGCGCTATTGAAATGCAAGTCTTTCATTTCAAAGAGAGTTCGAATGAGATGCACATGGCTGAATGACCTTTGATTTTCCATTTTACTCAAATGTTCCCAGTGATTTCTTGGGCTCAGCTGAATTAAAAATATTTGGGGACCCCAGGACTGCGCAGTTTGATGTGGTGAATGTGGTGGAGCTCAGCTGCTGAGGAAACAGGGAACCATTCAGCCTTTGTCATTCCAGGCTTAGGCAAATAATGATCTCCAAAGCAGCTAGTCCCAATGTGGAGCAGCAGATAGTAGAGGAGCTGGATTCTGGCTTCACTGTCAAACTCGCGTGGATAAAATGCTGCAGGAAGTTCAACAAATTCATCAGAAAGGAAACAAGGAGGTATTGAATAGCTACACACCTCACCAAGCAGGGGATTATGTGCTTCTTAATATATTCCATCCTTTACAACCCCTTGAAGGTGGCCAGCCTTCAATCCTTCTTTCACCTTCACTTATTCTCAGGGCAAATGTTTGCCACTGTTTGATGTTCCTAATCTTCAATGCCTCCTGAAACATTGCCACCTCTCAAACCAGCTCCCATTCCCTTTCAGGTATAGGCTTTGTTCAAGGTAATCTCCATCCCCATTTCTTTCCTTACAAATGAAAGAAGGCTACAGGGATAATACTGGGGCTGAGTCTTCCGTCACTGCATCCTCACTGGGTGATTTGGAAGGTCTATTCCTCATCTTTCTTCTGGGATGTGCACCCATTATGTGGAAGTAACGCACTATAGTATCTGTCCAACATCATAAGAAACTACAAAAAAGGGGTTGTGAATGAAGTTCAGTCCATCGCGCAAACCAGTCTCCCATCCATTGACTCTGTCTACACTTCCCTTGCCTTGGAAAAGCAGCCAGCATAATCAAGGACCCCACACACACCGGACATATTCTCTTCGACCTTCTTCCGTCGGGGAAAAAGGTACAAATGTCTGAGGTCACGTACCAACTGACTCAAGAACAGCTTCTTCTCTGCTGCCATCAGACTTTTGAGTGGGCCTACCTTATATCAAGTTGATCTTTCTCGACACCCTAGCTAAGACTGTAACACTACAATCGGCACTATCTCCTTTCCTTCTCTATGTACTGTATGCTTTGTCTGTATAGTGTGCAAGAAACAATACTTTTCACTGTGTACTAATACTTGTGGCAAGAATAAATCAAATCTCATGAGGGCCAAACATGGAAGAAGAGGTAGGAATGGCTAGATGCAATGCTTTTGGTGGATCCTTCCACCGTGCACCATCCCTGTCCCGAGAAGGTGTAGGTTGAAAATGAGAAGGAAACTAGCACATAAAAGGTATGGGGCACATTAATTCTCTTGACATGTCACATCAACTCGTTGGAAATATAGACTGAGCTATCTAATTATCTCACTCCCTGTCCTTTCCTCATACCCCCTATTTTTTCCCCAACTTTTACCCAATTCCCTTTGAATGTTATTATTGAATCTGCCTCCATGGTTGCAAGAGATGTGAAAAGGTCACAGGTGAACAGGCAGCACATGGCTCAGGCCATTGTGCTGTAGGGCCTGTTAGCAGTCCTACCTTTGCAGCTTAATTGAGGTCTGCTGCAGCTCCTGTAGTTGCCATATACCTGGCTAACCCTGGCTGCTATCTCCTGTTGGTTGTATTACACTTCTGCCCTCTGAGAATAGCACCCGTCACAAACATAGCAAATATTCTCATGCCTACTCCATGCAATACTGCTTCCAACCACTCCATCTGACGAAGGAGCAGCACGCTCCGAAAGCTTATGGTATTTGCTACCAAATAAACCTGTTGGAATTTAACCTGGTGTTGTGAGACTTCTAACTCCACTTTAACAGCCAGCAATCAGGCTACATCTCCATGAAATTGGTAGGCAGATGTGTTCACTAGAGGCCAGTCCATAATAATTGCTCTTCCCTCACTGAGATCACTCTGCAGGCACTTAGTTGCATTTCCAACAGCTGCAGGGACATATTTTACACTTCTGTCTGTGGATGTTTGAACAGCCACAAGGTACTGGCTGTGAGCAGAGCTGAAGCTAACTGAGAGTTGATTCTACATCATTTCATGTCATTTCAACGCCAATGATAGTCGGAATTCTCTGGCCACTCACACCTCGCTAATTCTGCCAGCAAGAACAGAGAATTTGGTGCTCAGCCAAATCTCCATTCGTAGCAGCGGGACTGCGGGTGAGGTCAGAGAATCCAGCCCAATGTCAACTGAACGCCTGTAAGCAAATAAATGTTCACCATTGATGTGATTTATGTGGATTCATGTCAGCTCAGTGACTTCACCTGATCACCTTCAGATGTCTAATGGTGACTGAAGGACCATTTCTGAATGCACAGTATCACACCTGAATTTTGCGTGCAGAATTCTGTCAATGTTTCCAAGTAGGAGTGCCACTCTGTCAGTAATTCAGTTTCTGTTCCTCTCTGCTCAATTGTTTGGCCTATCCGTTCACCAGCCGCACTGCTTTTCCAAAAACTATTGTGGAGAAAAAAATTGAAGGATGAAGGAAATGTGCAGAGAGAAAACCATCACTCCCAGATTATTGGAAAAGTGCCAAAAATCTGAGTCACCAACAGCTTCTTGAACTGCTGGAAAAAAAATGTCCTTGCATGTAATCACTTATTGTTAAGTGGTTTCATCCCTTCAAAATCTGGGCACAGCCACTGCGCTGTATACTTATTTACCCAGCCCCGCGCCGCCTCTCTCCTCATTTGTCTCTTCGCAATGGGACAGAACATGATGAATCAACAAAATAGCTTCAGGCTGCAGCCATATTTCTAGTACAACACTGTAACTGTATGGCATTTATTGGGATAAACTACACCACCGATGTTTCAAACAAATTAGGATGAGGTTTCCTTCGGTTCAGCTTTGGAATTCCAAACATTTCAATTTTATGACAGCCATAAATCCGATTTACTCCCGAGCATGGGTTCAGACTCCTCGGGATCTCTCGGGATCATGCCCCACACGGCACCACGACATCCTGAGGGGAGATGGGTCCAGTTCCATCTCTAAACTGGTACTATTTCACTGCCCGGCACAGCACAACCTTTGACCTTCGAGCACATGCTGCCCGTCAGGGCTCCGAGTGCAGCCCACAAGACATTTCGTTGACCCATGTGCAGGGTTACCATTTTCCACTGGTTTCCCATGTTTTTCTAACCTCCCCGTGTGACTGAAGTGATACTCGAGTAAAGCAAGAACACGTGAAGTGAGGATGTCTCTGTTGATTGAACGCAACATTGACTGTGAGAGCCGTGTGCTCCCTCTGTGCCCAATCAAAGCACAGATAATGCTTTTGCCATTTACCGTTTAAGGTTGATGATGGTTCTATAAATATCCAAAGGACTAAGCATTTTCTGCAACTCATTATGAAACATTCAGGGTGTATTAAATGTTTTCAATCTTAGCTCACCATCATGGTTAGTGAACACTTCCGAATTCAATCTTTTGGTCCACTGGGATGAAGGAGGGCCACCCATTCACTAGCATGGCTTGCCTATTGCTGCCTTAGCACCTGAGAATGTGGATATACAGAAGCTATACAACTACCAGGTTCAAAACCCCTACCGCCAATCAGCGCGTGGGAAGAGCAGGGGTTTTTCCTCATGACTTGCACAATATTTATAGCTCATTGAAAAAAAATGGATCAACTGGTGTTTGTGGGATCTTGCTGAATGTAAATCGGCTCCGCATTTCTGCGCGTAGCTTCACTCCCATCGTGCTTCATTGATTGTGAAATACTCTGAGACCATATGTGGTCATGAAAAGCATCAGATAAATGAAAGCTTGCCAGTTTTGTTCTTTCATGGATGGTTAAGTTTAAGTTTTTTTTTAACGTTTAGTTATTAGTGTCACAAGTAGGCTTACTGCAATGAAGTTACTGTGAAAATCCCCTAGGCGCCACACTCTGGCGCCTGTCCGGGTACACTGAGGGTGAATTCAGCATGGCCAATGCTCCTAACCAGCACGTCTTTCATGATTAAAAGGTGAAGATTAATCCTGTGCCATTGCACCAATCGCAATCAACACTCGCCTATCAAATCGTTTTGTCTTGGATTTCGCTTTTGTGCCTTGGATGGGAGATGAGTCCCCCCATCTCTAGGCATCCGCTACGCTGAGCAGGGCTGTATGTGTTCTGCAAGAAAATCATCGCAAGTCTTTTCGTAAATGGAATTGAATCCAAATTCTGCTGTTATCAATTGCGTAATCTTTTATATCATAACAAAAAATGTTTTACATTTTTCAAAAATATTTCATTTTGGAGCGAAATCTTCTAAATTTTTAAGGCACTTCGATAATCCCCATAATCCAGTAAAACCATTTTCATTTTTGGTAGTGCTTGCCCAGTAGACTATAAATCCTCTTAGCAAGGATTTAGATTTTAAACAGTTTGAGATGGTAAAGCTCCAAAATAGAATGCAGTCCTATTATTGATTACAAAACTACAGCCTGTGTCTGAATAATGCTTCACAGATTGACTTATTTCCATTCTAAACCAATTCTGTGTTCTGGGACACAGTGGGGTTGCTGTTAGCACTAACATTTTTGTACTCACATGGAGCTGCTGTTGAATAGAATGCTTTTGAGAAGTCATTACACTATTTCAACTAACCGTCACCAACTTAAAATTGGTGACTACCACATACGCACAGATTTGTAATCCAGGTGCTCAGTATGAGGGTCAATGAGAACTGGTGAGTAAGGGGCTGAAGGTGAACGCAATAGCAATCATGGTATTGCTCTATTACTGAAGTGTGTATGGAAAATTATTCACAATATAAATGCCCAGGAATCGCTCTGTACCAATGGAATACACAGTTATGGCTGTGCAGATTTCATTTGCCAGCAACTCCAGGTGATTGCAATTTTCTTCTGAACATTTCGGGGCTGTGTGTGTCATGGTAAGGATAGAGCTTGTATTTATACCCAGCACACTACATAGCTTCAAAGCTTCACAAAGTATCTTCCAATCAATGAATTACGTTTGAAGCTTAATTTGCTCCTGTCATGTGGACCAGCAGTCACGGGAATAATAATTGAGTTTCTGGTCAGCAGGGATCTAGGTTACAGCGAGATAATTCAAGCTTCCATTGTAGATGCAATGCAAAATGGAAATCCAAATGCATAAGTCACCCAAGGCGCAAACTATCAAGCAGAATTTAATACTCACATGGAGGCTTTCCCATCGGCTGCACAAGCAGTGGAGCATCATGCCACTTCCCTTAGGAAAAACCCGTTGGGATTAAGTCCCAACAGCACTTAACTGGCTGGTGTTGGGCCTTCCCTGGAGTACAAAACCCACAAGCCTTCCTGCCTTCAATCAGGAAGAGGTGGGAGGCAGTGGAGTCCCCATTCACCACCTCCCCTCCCGCCCGATTATGTGCCTCTTCTGCCTTTAAATATACCAGCTGGGGGATAGGGGTGTGTGATAACCCCATGATCAGTGTGGGGAATCACTAACTGACCTCTCAGTTAGGCTCATTGAATCCGAGCTTCCTGGGGATTGGTAACTAGCCAACCAGGTGGAGCTCCGATACTGAGCCCTGTATAAAGCAAGACCCTGAGTGGGTCTATTATCCTTTTAGTTCTGGTTGGGACCTGTTGTGTTCACCAAAGGCTTGTGGTTGTTGTTTATATTGATTTTGTGCAATAAATGCATGGTTCGTTCGCAGCCAACTCCTGGTGTTATTATAGGGTGAATATTAAATTCTTTGATATGATTTGATTTGATTTATTATTGTCACATGTATTAGCATACAGTGAAAAGTATTGTTTCTTGTGTGCTATACAGACAAAACATACTGTTCATAGAGTACATAGGGGAGAAGGAAAGGAGAGGATGCAGAATGTAGTGTTACAATCATAGCTAGGGTATAGAGAAATATCAGCTTAATATAAGGTAGGTCCATTCAAAAGTCTGATGGCAGCAGGGAAGAAACTGTTCTTGAGTCAGTTGGTACATGATCTCAAACGTTTGTATCTTTTTCCTGATGGAAGAAGGTGGAAGAGAACAGCAGTTTTTCAAGTTTAAAGTGAAAACTAGAAGTGGGCAGCAAAGGAGTCTGGGAAGGGTTTTTTAAGCGCGTGAAGTATAAAAGGTAGGCTGCAGTATACAGCGGGCAGCGTCGGGAGCGGGCAGTGGAGTGTGTGGGAAGCAGAGTGTGAGCTATAAGACTTTGGCTCACAGGGCTTAGGCAGAAAGGGCGAGCAGGGGTGAGTTGAATTCATTTTTGCACTTTCTACCTGGTACTGGCAAGGTATCTCGAGGGGATGGGTGTGCAGGCAGTGCAATGTTCCTCTTGCACTATGTTTGAGGTGAGGGACGACGACAGTGTCCCTACTGATTACACCTGTGGGAAGTGCACCCATCTGCAGCTCCTCCAAAACCGTGTTAGGGAACTGGAGCTGGAGTTGGAGGAACTTAGGATCATCAGGGACGCAGAGATGGCCATAGACACAAGCTTTAGGAATACAGTTACTCCGAGGATTGAAAACAGATGGGTGACGGTGAGAGGGGCTGGGAGGAAGCAGTCCGTGCAGGGATCCCCGGTGGTCGTTCCCCTTAGCAACAAGTATTCCGCTTTGGATACGGTTGAGGGGGATGACATACCAGTGGGGAGCCGCAGTGAGAGGATCTCCAGCACTGTGTCCGTCTCTGTGGCTCGGGAGGGAAAGGGGGAGAGCGGGAGGGCGATAGTTATTGGGGACTCGTTAGTTAGAAGGATAGATAGGAGGTTCTGTGGCAGCAAAAGAGACTCACGGATGGTATGTTGCCTACCGGATGCCAAGGTCCGTGATGTCTCAGACCGTGTTTTCCAGATTCTGAAGGGGGAGGGGAAACAGTCACAAGTCGTGGTGCACATTGGTACCAATGACATAGGTAAGAGAAGGGACGGGGATTTAAAGCAGGAATTTCTGGAGCTGGGCTGGAAGCTGAGAGCCAAGACGAAACATGTGGTCATCTCTGGTACGTTGCCGGTACCACGTGATAGCGAGTTGAGGAACAGGGAGAGAGTGCAGTTAAATATGTGGTTGCAGGGATGGTGTAGGAGGGAGGGTTTCAGATACATGGATAATTGGAACACGTTCTGGGGAAGGTGGGACCTGAACAAACAGGACGGGGTGCACCTGAACCAGAGGGGCACCAATATCCTCGGAGGGAAATTTGTTACGGCTCTTCAGGGGGGTTTAAACTAATTTGTCAGGGGAGTGGGAAAGGGAGTTGTAGTCCAGAAGTCAGTGAGGGTGGTGAGGTATTGGGGAAGGTATCAGGGTCAAGGGTGGGTACTGGTAGACAGGAAGGTGGGTTGAAGTGTGTCTACTTCAATGCAAGGAGCATCCGGAACAAGGTAGATGAACTTGGGGCGTGGATTGGTACTTGGGACTACGATGTTGTGGCCATTACGGAGACGTGGGTAGAACAAGGACAGGAATGGTTGTTGGACGTTCCGGGGTATAGATGTTTCACTAAGTGTAGGGAAGCTGGTAAAAGAGGTGGAGGAGTGGCATTGTTAATCAAGGATAGTTTAACGGCTGCGGAAAGGCACTTCATGGGGGATCTGCACACTGAGGTAATATGGGCTGAAGTTAGAAATAGGAAAGGAGCGGTCACGTTGCTAGGAGTTTACTATAGGCCCCCAAATAGTAATAGAGATGTGGAGGAAGAAATTGCTAAGCAGATTATGGATATGTGTGGGGGTCACAGGGTAGTTGTCATGGGGGACTTTAACTTTCCAAATATTGATTGGAACCTTTGTAGGTCAAATAGTTTGGATGGGGCAGTTTTTGTGCAGTGTGTGCGGGAGGGTTTCCTGACACAATATGTGGATGGGCCGACTAGAGGTGAGGCCACATTGGATTTGGTACTGGGAAATGAACCGGGCCAAGTGTTAGATTTGGTTGTGGGAGAGCAATTTGGAGATAGTGACCACAATTCGGTGTCTTTTGTTATTGCAATGGAGAGGGATAGGGCCGTACGGCAGGGCAAGGTTTACAATTGGGGGAGGGGTAATTATGATGCGATTAGGCAAGAATTAGGGGGCATAAGTTGGGAACAGAAACTGTCAGAGAAAGGAACTAATGAAAAGTGGAACTTTTTCAAGGAACAAATACTGGATGTCCTTGATAGGTATGTTCCTGTCAGGCAGGGAGGAAATGGCCGAGTGAGGGAACCATGGTTCACAAAAGAGGTGGAATGTCTTGTGAAAAGGAAGAGGGAAGCTTATGTAGGGATGAGGAAACAAGGTTCAGATGGCTTGATTGAGGGTTACAAGTTAGCAAGGAATGAGCTGAAAAAGGGGCTTAGGAGAGCTAGGAGGGGACATGAGAAGTCCTTGGCGGGTCGGATTAAGGAAAACCCCAAGGCTTTTTACTCTTATGTGAGGAATAAAAGAATGACCAGGGTGAGGTTAGGGCCGGTCAAGGACAGTAGTGGGAACCTGTCTATGGAGTCAGTAGAGATAGGCGAGGTGATGAATGAATACTTTTCTTCAGTGTTCACCAAGGAGAGGAGCCATGTTTTTGAGGAAGAGAAGGTGTTACAGGCTAATAGGCTGGAGGAAATAGATGTTCGGAGGGAGGATGTCTTGGCAGTTTTGAATAAACTGAAGGTCGATAAGTCCCCTGGGCCTGATGAAATGTATCCTAGGATTCTTTGGGAGGCAAGGGATGAGATTGCAGAGCCTTTGGCGTTGATCTTTGGGTCCTCGCTGTCCACGGGGATGGTGCCAGAGGACTGGAGAATGGCGAATGTTGTTCCTCTGTTTAAGAAAGGGAATAGAAATGACCCTGGTAATTATAGACCGGTTAGTCTTACTTCGGTGGTTGGTAAATTGATGGAAAGGGTCCTTAGGGATGGGATTTACGACCATTTAGAAAGATGCGGATTAATCCGAGATAGTCAGCACGGATTCGTGAAGGGCAAGTCGTGCCTCACAAATTTGATAGAATTTTTTGAGGAGGTAACTAAGTGTGTTGATGAAGGTAGGGCAGTTGATGTCATATACATGGATTTTAGTAAGGCGTTTGATAAGGTCCCCCATGGTCGGCTTATGATGAAAGTGAGGAGGTGTGGGATAGAGGGAAAGTTGGCCGATTGGATAGGTAACTGGCTGTCTGACCGAAGACAGAGGGTGGTGGTCGATGGAAAATTTTCGGATTGGAGGCAGGTTGCTAGCGGTGTGCCGCAGGGATCAGTGCTTGGTCCTCTGCTCTTTGTGATTTTTATTAATGACTTAGAGGAGGGGGCTGAAGGGTGGATCAGTAAATTTGCTGATGACACCAAGATTGGTGGAGTAGTGGATGAGGTGGAGGGCTGTTGTAGGCTGCAAAGAGACATAGATAGGATGCAAAGCTGGGCTGAAAAATGGCAAATGGAGTTTAACCCTGATAAATGTGAGGTGATTCATTTTGGTAGGACTAATTTAAATGTGGATTACAGGGTCAAAGGTAGGGTTCTGAAGACTGTGGAGGAACAGAGAGATCTTGGGGTCCATATCCACAGATCTCTAAAGGTTGCCAGTCAAGTGGATAGAGCTGTGAAGAAGGCCTATAGTGTGTTAGCTTTTATTAACAGGGGGTTGGAGTTTAAGAGCCGTGGGGTTATGCTGCAACTGTACAGGACCTTGGTGAGACCACATTTGGAATATTGTGTGCAGTTCTGGTCACCTCACTATAGGAAGGATGTGGAAGCGCTGGAAGGAGTGCAGAGGAGATTTACCAGGATGCTGCCTGGTTTGGAGGGTAGGTCATATGAGGAAAGGTTGAGGGAGCTGGGGCTGTTCTCTTTGGAGCGGAGGAGGCTGAGGGGAGACTTAATAGAGGTGTATAAAATGATGAAGGGGATAGATAGAGTGAACGTTCAAAGACTATTTCCTCGGGTGGATGGAGCTATTACAAGGGGGCATAACTATAGGGTTCGTGGTGGGAGATACAGGACGGATATCAGAGGTAGGTTCTTTACGCAGAGAGTGGTTGGGGTGTGGAATGGACTGCCTGCAGTGATAGTGGAGTCAGACACTTTAGGAACATTTAAGCGGTTATTGGATAGGCACATGGAGCACACCAGGATGATAGGGAGTGGGATAGCTTGATCTTGGTTTCAGATAAAGCTCGGCACAACATCGTGGGCCGAAGGGCCTGTTCTGTGCTGTACTGTTCTATGTTCTATGTCCGAGGTGCATGGATCTGTAATTATGCTGGCTGCTTTTCTGAGGCAGCGGTAAGTGTAGACAGAGTCAATGGATGGGAGGCTGGTTTGCATGATGGATTGAGCCACATGCACGACCTTTTGTAGTTTCTTCATTAAGGTAGACAAGTCCCCAGGGCCTGATGGGATATACCCCAGAATACTGAAAGAAGCAAGGGAGGAAATTGCTGGGGCCTTGAGAGAAATCTTTGTGTCCTCACTGGCTATAGGGGAGGTCCCAGGGGATTGGAGAATAGCCAATGTTGCTCCTTTGTTTAAGAAGGGGTAGCAAGGATAATCCAGGTAATTACAGGCCGGTGAGGCTTACATCAGTGGTAGGGAAATTACTGGAGAGGATTCTTCGAGACAGGATTTACTCCCACTTGGAAATAAGTGGACGTATTAGTGAGAGGCAGCATGGTTTTGTGAAGGGAAGGTCGTGGCTCACTAACTTGATCGAGTTTTTCAAGGAAGTGACAAAGGTGATTGATGAAGGTAGGGCAGTGGATGCTTCTACATGGACTTCAGTAATGTCTTTGACAAGGTCTGTCACGGCAGACTGGTAAGAAGGTGAAGTCGCATGGAATCAGAGGTGAGCAGGCAAGTTGGATACAGAACTGGCTCAGTCACAGAAGACAGAGGGTAGCAGTGGAAGGGTGCGTTACTGAATGGACAAGTGGCGTTCCTCAGGGATCAGTGCTGGGACCTTTGCTGTTTGTAATATATATAAATGATTTGGAGGAAAATGTAACTGGTTTGATTAGTAAGTTTGCAAACGATACAAAGGTTGGTGGATTTGCGGATAGCAATGAGGACTGTCAGAGGATACAGCAGGATATAGATCAGTTGGAGACTTGGGTGCAGAGATGGCAGATGGAGTTTAATCCGGACAAATGTGAGGTAATGCATTTTGGAAGGTCTAATAAAGATAGGAAACATACAGAAAATGGCAGAACCCTTAAGAGTATTGATAGGCAGAGGGATCTGGGTGTACAGGTACACAGGTCACTGAAAGTGGCTACACAGGTGGAGAAGGTAGTCAAGAAGGCATACGGCATGTTTGCCTTCATCAGCCGGGGCACTGAGTTTAAAAATTGGCAAGTCATGTTGCAGCTTTATAGAACCTTAGTTAGACCGCACTGGAATATAATGTTCAATTCTGGTTGCCACACTACCAGAAGGATGTAGAGGCTTTGGAGAGGGTACAGAAAAGATTTGCCAGGATGTTGCCTCGTATGGAGGGCATTAGCTATGAGGAGAGGTTGAAGAAACTTGGTTTGTTCTCGCTGGAATGACGGAGGTTGAGGGGCAACCTGATAGAAGTCTACAAGATTATGAGGGGCATGGAGAGAGTGGATAGTCAGAAGCTTTTTCCCAGAGTGGAAGAGTTAATTACTAGGAGGCATAGGTTTAAGGTGCGAGGGGCAAGGTTTAAAGGAGATTTACAAGGCAAGTTTTTTACACAGAGGGTGGTGGGTGCTTGGAACTCGCTGCTGGGGGAGGTAGTGGAAGCAGATACGATAGTGACTTTTAAGGGGTGTCTTGACAAATACATGGATAGGATGGGAATAGAGGGATATGGTCCCTGGAAGGGTAAGGGGTTTTAGTTCAGTCGGGCAGCATGCTCGGTGCAGGCTTGGAGGGCCGAAGGGCCTGTTCCTGTGCTGTAATTTTCTTTGTTCTTTGCGGTCTTGAGCAGAGCAGGAGCCATACCAAGCTGTGATACAACCAGAGAGAATGCTTTCTATGGTGCATCTGTAAAAGTGGTGAGAGTTGTAGCTGACATGCCAAATTTCCTTAGTCTTCTGAGGAAGTAAAGGCATTGGTGGGCTTTCTTAACTACAGTGGCAGCATGGGGGGGACCAGGACCGGTTGTTAGTGAAATTCTGCCCATTGTTGTACAAGGTGGTAGGCTGCTAATCTCCCAAGTGTCAGGACAGACCCAGTGGGCTGAATATTGCAATTCAAAAATATGTAATTAAATGACATCAGAGAAGCTTCCATCTAAATGGAATGAGGTAAATACTGGAGATTGACACACTCTATTTAGATTGCAAGCAATTAAGATCCATTTAAAACCACTGGATTAACAGTAATTTTAGTTATTTAAAAAGCAAGATTAAGCAGTTAATATGCAATGCGTTACATAATTAGAATGCAACTCAGGCATTACTTTAGCTCGATGATTTAATTCATCTGGAATATGCTTTCCCTATTGCAGCAACAGAGAATGATGCATCTAACTAAATTTAAGCAGTATTTATCTCTCCTTTCTTCACTCGGATGAAGATGTGTGAGAGAGAGAGAGAAAAACGGGCGACAGAAACACGCTAAGAAAAGGAACTCAAGAGATAGAAAGGCGAACAACGCAGTCCTTTCACAATGCCAACTGGAATGGAATTGAGTGCACGGGAAAAGCTAGATTAAGCAAGAAAATGGGTCCAGGGATCACGATAAGCAATTAACTCATGCCCATTGTTGCAATGCAGACAGAACACAAAGTTCATGCTGCCTACTCATTTAAATGCTTGTGGCATGCAGCCCAGCACTTAGTGCACTCCTGAGTGGCTGCACGTCTCAGTGGGGGCCCCAAGACCATGCAAGGTTAGCGCCAAGTTAGTTGGCATTACCTTAATCAGTCTGCACCTCTTAAATGCAAGTTGCATCTGTCTAAAACAGGTGCGACTCCCGACAGGGAGAAAACTGCAAACAGCGCGACAGGACAGAGGGCATGTTCCAAGGCTCTCCAATACAATACTGGAGGGTTTAGTGCAGGAAGAGAGAGGTCCTCTTCCCAAAGGGAACTAGGCAGACATTAAGAAAGCAATGGGAGCAGCTAGTTATCATAGTAAATGCCATCAGTCTAATCCCAAGACCTGGTTCCAGCACAGGGAGAAGTTTAATAACCTCACGAGTGCATATTCCTACAAGTGAACTGTTAGCCTCAAGCTCCATTCATCACTCCCACTTCACTCCCCTCCCAAAATTCTCTATCTGGCACGATCCACATCTTACATTCGTAACCTCACACACTTAGCACTGCTGCAAGCCTCACACTCATATCTTTCAGCATGCATACAGCGTCAGATATTCAACCATGACGGATACACCATCTAAACACATTACACCACGCTCACTGATGGAATTCCTTCTCTCTCCAAGACAAGGATGTACAGTACGGGAGGCAGTAACACCCCTAAAGAGCAGGGAATACATTGATAGAGGAGACAGGAACAACCACCAGTGGAGTGGCCCCAACTGACACTATGGCCAGCAGCAGAGATGAAAGCATATGTGAGGCTTTGCTGCCTCTGGTTATCTAACCCACTTTCTCACATTCCACCACCTCTCACCCCACAATCTCTTCCAAGTTACAAAGTACAAATGGTGTAACAATGCTTTACCTTTACAATGATTTACCCTTGTTGACCTAAGCACACTGACACATTTGTTTAATTAATAAGGCTTAACTTAAAAAAAAGTACAAAACATAAGTTTAGTGATAGAAAGTCTTAATTTGCGTGCATTATTGGAATGTTGTTAATCTTTAACTTGGCATCCCTTTAGGTGTAAAACACTGTAATGTAGCTTTAAGGAAAAAGGAAATCCAGAAGTGAACTGAAGTTGTAGTTGGGAACACGTGTTGCATTTGGGCTCCAGTGAGTCTGACATTAGCAGTGAGGGCGGCCCGATGACACAGTGTTTAGCAGGGATCCAGGTTCGATTCCTGGCTTGGGTCACTGACTGTGTGGCATTTGCACATTCTCCCCATGTCTGCGTGGGTTTCCTCCGTGTTGTCCGGTTTCCTCCCACAGTCCAAAGATGTGCAAGTTAGGTGAATTGGCCATGCCAAATTCTCCCTCAGTGTACCTGAACAGGCGCCGGAGTGTGGTGACTAGGGGATTTTCACAATAACTTCATTGCAGTGTTAATGTAAGAGTACTTGTGACTAATAAATAAACTTTAACCTTTTTAACTTTAAGCAGAAGCCCCTGTCCAAGACCGCAAGAAACTACAAAGGGTCGTGAACGAATCCCTATCCATTACACAAACCAGCCTCCCATCCATTGACTCTGTCTACACTTCCCGCTGCCTCGGCAAAGCAACCAGCATAATCAACGATCCCACGCACCCCAGACATTCTCTCTTCCTCCTCCTTCCATCGGGAAAAAGATACAAAAGTCTGAGGTCACGTACCAACCGACTCAAGAACAGCTTCTACCCTGCTGCTGTCAGACGTTTAAATGGACTTCCTTCATATTAAGTTGATCTTTCTCTACACCCTAGCTATGACTGTAACACCACATTCTGCACCGTCTCGTTTCCTTCCCTATGAACGGTATGTTTTGTCTGTATAGCGCGCAAGAAACAATACTTTTCACTGTATGCTAATACATGTGACAATAATAAATCAAATCAAATCAAATTACACAGGTACTCAGACTTGGGCTGAAAGTAGCAAAAGCTGCCAGGAGAAAGGTTATTAAAAATATAGGAGCAGGACTGGGGTCTTTGCATTTGCTAGCATTGTCTCAGGAGACTTGCTAAAAGGGGCACTTGTGGGAGAGAGCGCCAGTCGATAGACAAGGTTTGGGTTTAACCGTAAGGAACACAGATGTAGGTTTGTGGTTGACCACAAGAAACCCAGAGTTGACTTATATGTTTGGGATTTGCCATAAGAAGACCAAGATTTCAGTATTAGATCAGTATTAGAATTCAGTATTTTGACTGAAGGTAGTTGCTTTGAGAAGAAAGTGAAAATGAAAGCTGCCTTCAGCAATAATTGTAGAGAGAGAGAAAGGATTGAGCAAGTGGCTGTGAAATAGACCTGGAATTTAGAATTGAATGTGGCATAGTGGCACAGTGGTTGGCACTGCTACCTCACAGCTCCAGGGACCTGGGTTCAATTCCCGGCTTGGGTCACCATCTGTGTGGAGCTTGCACGTTCTCCCCGTGTCTGCATGGATTTCCTCCCACAATCCAAAGATGTGCGGGTTAGGTTGATTGGACATGGAAAAATGCCCATCAGTGTCCCGGGATGCGTAGGTTAGAGGGATTAGTGAGGTAAATATGTAGGGTTACAGCGTAGGGTCTGGGTGGAATTATTGCCAGTGCAGACTCGATGGGCCGAATGGCCTCCTTCTGCACTGTAGGACTTCTAGGTTTCTAAAGGTTTTTTTTATGCACATTAGAATTAAGTTGACTAAAGGTAGAATCAACACTTTGTGAGCTTAGCTCGTAGAGACCAAGAGGAGAAGCCCTTTGAAACAGTGGGAGCCATGAGAAAGGCTGAATATCGTGCGATGCCTTGACTAGTGGAATGTTAAGTATTAATCTTTGTGTTCAAATAAAGCGTGTTTGTTTGCAGTCTAAATTAGTGATTGTCATTTTTGCCAATTAGGTTACTCCCCGACAAGAATTTCTTACTCTGCTGTATTAGTGTGGAGTTAAAATCTCGACATCCTCACTCCCCCGCCCCTTTCCCTCAGCCCACCCTATTTTTGTGACATTATCCTTTCAGATACCTAAGGCATGTGATCTGGTCAGGCACAGGTATGGATGGGTGAAAGCCAAGAAAAGCAGGGCACCAATGAAGAAGAAATGCCATCTCTTGATATCATGGTTGTAGCCACCAGAGGCTGCCACTATGTGTAGTATGGGGGTGCCTGCGTGGTGAGTCATTGGGCAGGAGTGGCATGCAGCCAGACCAAGAGGAAAGGATTGTATGGGGGTGCCAGCTCTCCAGGTGGCAGAGGTTGCACATGATTTCTACTGTAGAGAACGCAGATGAAAACTTAGATGGGGCACAGCAAAAGGTTGATGGGCATGCGCAATGAAATGATTGAAGCATTGGCAGGCATGGCAAAAAGCTTGGTGCCACTGCCAAGGGACATGGAGGAATCCGAATTTAAAATTGGCACAGGGCTTAGCTAGAGTTTGGAATCCATTCTGCCCAGCGTTGCAGTGATGGCCAACTTCATGAGAACACCAATGGACTTAACCATGTTATAGTGTCTGATGGTCAATGTCCCAGCTTCCACTGCAGCTCCAGATGAAGCCTCCCAACATTTGAGTGGAAGCTCAGACTGAGATCATGAAATTCAATGTGTTGCCATGCAGTCTCAGAGTGCTGCCACATTGGCTGTGGATATGTGTGTTTGGAGGGACTTGCAGACTCTTCCAGCAGTCCTGCAAAAGAGATGCAGGATCCTGCCGTCTGGAAGGTCAGCTCAAGTCTCCCTCCAATGGCTGATATCAGTGAGTGTGACCTCACAGAGATCGTCTGCAATCAAAGTTTCATACAAGGGCAGTCATTGGGCCCGATTTTACCATTTTCATTCAAAGTGCTGAATCTGGGCGTAATGCAGATCCGACTTAGAAATCTGCTTTCAGGCGCCCCCATACACACTCAGCCATCTCCAGTCCCATTCGCGCTGTGGGTGAGGCTCAGTGCGGCTGAAACGATCGGAGCTCTGAACTGTGCATGCGCAGTTGGAAAAAAATTTGAAAAAGCGCGCCCGTGTCAGATCGCTCCCGGGCCGCAGAAAGCGGAGAAAGCGGACCGGGAGCGACAAGCGGGAGCGATGGTGCACACACACATCATTACCCCACTTATTCACCCCCCCACTACCCACACACATCACTGTCTCCCTTATCCACCCACACCCACTACCCACACACATCACTGTCCCCCTTATCACCCCCCCCCCACTACCCACACACATCACTGTCCCCCTGATGCGCATCAATTGGACACGAGGCTCGAAGCTTCAGTAAAAGAAGGCTTTTATTAACTAACAATGGAGCTATCAGAACTTTAACACACTATCCCAGACTGAAGGGGTCCCGTCCGAGCAGGGAGTCTTATACCTCTCCCAGGAGGCGGAGCCCGACTGGGATGTGCCACGACAGTAACAAACACAGGTGTAACAATCCCACCCTAACCCAACAGCAACATTAGTACAATCCCACAGTAACCTATATACATTCCTGTAGTACTGGCTAGCCCTGGCTCAGTACTATCCAGTGGGAACGAACGATGGTTCACCACACCCCCTTATCCACCCCCCCCACTACCCACACACATCACTGTCTCCCTTATCCACCCACACCCACTACCCACACACATCACTGTCCCCCTTATCCACCCCCCCCACTACCCACACACATCACTGTCCCCTTTATCCACCCCCCCACTACACAGACCGATTGCTACCCCTGCCCCCCTCTCCCCCCACGATCGCCGGCAGAGTGGCAGCGGACCCCCCTGCTCCCGCCCCCCCCCACCAGAGATCCATCTGATCCCTCCCCTCCCCCCCCACTGGAGATCCATCTGCCCCCCCCCCCACCCTTGAGCGATCGGGCGTCCCTCCTCCCCACCCCAGACAACGATCTGGCCTCACTCCCCCCCCCCCGCCAAGAATGGTCTGGCCTCACTCACCCCCCCCCCTCAGACAACGATGTGGACTCACACATCCCCCCCCTACCCCCAGAGAATGGTCTGGCCTCACTCACCCGGCCCCCCTCAGACAACGATCTGGCCTCACTCATCCTCACCCCCCCCCAGAGAATGGTCTGGCCTCACTCACCCCCCATGCCCCCAGAGGAACATTTGGCCCGCCTCATCCTTCCTCCCCACCAGACAACGATCAGCCCTCCCACCCCCGCCAGAGATACATCTGACCCGTCTCCTCCTCCTCCCCCCACCAACCAGACAACGATCTGGCCTCACTTCCCTTCCCCCCCCCCCCCCCCCCCCCGCAACCAGTGAATGATCTGACCCACCTCCCTCCTTCTCCCCCCCCACCACTGATCTGAGTCAGAGAGCCGTTGGAAGCACTGAACGCGCTCTTCAGAAGCTGGAGCGCCCGATTCAGACTTTTATTTAGCAGGTCCATTGTGGCGCGGTTCCGGATTGGCAAACACAGTGGTAAATGGGGAAATGCTGATAAAGTTGGGCGGGCAGTTCATTAATTCAATTTAAATGCATGCAAATGCATTTAAATCGCCATTGCATCCGTTTTGGGCGCGAATCGAATCGCCGCCATTCCTGGGTTTCGGTAAAGTGGCAATCTGCGTGGGCGCGGATCGCGTTAATGGCCTCTCACCCGACTTTACCACGTTTTCGCACCCGTTGCGCAATGGTAAAATTGGGCCCATTTTGTGTAGTTAGTTGAGTGAGTGCCAAACACCAACTTGGGGCAACTACAAAGAAGCCAACAGCTCAGATATACCAACCAAGTCCTTGGCCACAACATGGACAGAGATTCGAAGTTTAGATGCTGGAATGTTTATGAATTCTCCAACAAGAGAAGTAAATACCTTGCGTTTCGATACTTCAGTCATTTTGTCTGGTTTCATCCGGCTGGGAATTAGATTGTGTGTGGCATAACACGAGATTCAAAAACTTGCCCACTGTCCAACACTAGAAAACATTTTGTCTGGGTTGTCACCTTGAATTCCTGTAACAATTCCCAGGATATGTTCTTGATAATCTCATTATTAGAAATCAGTATAACCTCCAATTCACCATGAACAATGTCAGACAGTTTGCTGACATAACAAACTGATCCAAAGCTAAAAACAACTTTTCATTTAATACATAATGACATGAAATTACAGACTTAAATTCCAGAATAATAATTTATGATTGATGGCATTATAATAAGATAATATAAATTGTGTGAATACGTTTTAATTATATTTTTTTCATTGTCCTGTGAAAATTAATATCTGTGAAATGAAAAAAACAGCTATTTTATGCTTTCTTTATTGGGATGTGGACATTTCTGGCTAGGCAAGCAGTTATTGCCCATCCTGAATTGCCCTTGAGAAGTTAGTGATGAACTGTCTCCTTGAATTGCTGCAGCCCATGTACTAACATAGAACATAGAATCCCTACAGTGCAGAAGGAGGCCATTTGGCCCATCGAGCCTGCTCGACAGCAATCCCACCCAGGCCCTATCCCCGTAACCCCATGTATTTACCCTACTAATCCCCCTGACACAAAGGGTCAACTTAGCATGGCCAATCCACCTAACCTGCTCGTCTTCGGATTGTGGCAGGAAACCGGAGCACCCGGAGGAAACCCACGCAGGTACAGGGAGAATGTGCAAATTCTGCACAGACAGTGACCAAAGCTGAGAATCGAACCCGGGATCCTGGCACTGTGAGGCAGCAATGCTAACCACTGTGCCACCCAAGTAAGTACACCTCGACAGTGCTCATAAAAGGGGAGTTCCAGGATTTTGGCCCAGCGACAATGAAGGAATGACAATATATTTCCAAATCAGATGATCTGTGATTTGGAGGGGGGCTTCCATGTGGTGGTGTTCCCATGTGTCTGTTGCCTGAGGTGGTAGTGGTGATGGGTGTGGAACATATTGCCTACTAAGGAACCTTGGTGAGTTTCTGCAGTGCATCTTGTAAATGGTATATACTGCTGCCACTGTGCATCAGTGGTGGGGGATGTGAATGTTTGTGGATGTGTTGCCAATCAATCAAGTTGCTTTGCCTTGGATAGTGTCAAGCCTCTTGATTGTTATTGGAGCTGCACTCATCCAGGCAAGTGGAGAATAGTCCATCACACTCCTGACTTGTGCCTTGTAGATGGTGGACAAACTTTGGGGAAACTGGAGGTGAGTTCTTTTCTGTAGGATTGCAAGCCTCTGACCTGCTCTTGTAGCCACAGTATTTATATGGTTCATCAAATCCAGTTTCTAGTCAATGATAACACCCCTGATATTGATACTGGATATTCAGCGATGGTGATGCCATTGAATGTCGAGATGGGATGGTTAGATTCTCTCTTGTTGGAGATGATCATTGCCTGGCACTTGATGTGGTGTAAATGTAGCTTGCATCTTGTCAGCCCAAGCCTATACATGACCCAGATCTTGTTCCATTTGGACATGAGATGCTTTAGTATCTGAGGAGTCACAAATGGTGCTGAACATTGTGCAGTCATCAGCGATCATCCCCAATTTCCACCTTATGATGGAAAGAACATCATTGATGAAGCAGCTGAAGATGGGCCTAGGACACTACCCTGAGGAACTCCTGCAGTGATGCCCTGGAACTGAGATGATTAACCTCCAACAACCACAGCCAGCTTCCTTTGTGCCAGGTATGATTCCGACCACTGTAGTGTAACACCCTCCATGATTTCCATTGACCCCTGTTTTGCTAGGACTCTTTGATGCCACACTCGGTCAAGTGCCTGTCTGGATTTCAAGGGCAGTCACTTTCAAGTCACCTCTGGAGTTCAGCTCTTTGTCCATGTTTAAACCAAGGTGATAATGAGGTCAGGAGCTGAGTGGCTTTTATGGATCCAAACTGAGCATCAGTGGGTAGATTATTGCTAAGCAACTGTCACTTGATAGCACTGTTGATGACCCCTTCCGTCACTTTACTGATCATCAAACTGGACTAGTCATTTACACACTGTGAGTACAAGTGCAGGTCAGAGGCTAGGAATCCTGCAGCGAGTAACTCACGCCCTGACTCCCCAAAGCCTGACCACCATTCACAAGGCACAAGCCAGGAAGGAGTGTACAGGAATGCTTCCCACTTGCCTGGATGAGCACAGCTCCAACAACACTCGAAAAGCCCAACACCATCTAGGGAAAAGTAACTTCCTAACAGCTAACAGCTCTGGCAGTGTCAGGTTCAGCTGATGTTTACATGGTTCAAAATAATGTGTAGCTTGGACCCATGCAAGTTCAAATCAATGTCCTCCATCAAGTTCCCCACAGGGTGGATAGGGAGCAGCTGTAGCCCTTAGTTGAAGGGTCAGTTACAAGGGGACACAAGTTAAAAGTGAGGGGTGGGAGGTTTAGGGGGGATTTGAGGGAAACCTTTTTTACCCAGAGGGTGGTGATGGTCTGGAATGTGTTGCCTGGGAAGATGCCTCACATGCTTTAAAAAGTACCTGGATGAGTACTTGGCCCAGCATAACATTCAGGGCCATGGGCCAAGTGCTGGCAACTGGGATTAGGTGGGCAGGTCAGGGCATTTCATGCGTCAGTGCAGACTCGATGGATTGAAGGGCCTCTTCTGCACCGTAGGATTCTGTAACTCTGAAGTTGCTGTTACTCCCCAATCTTGAAGTTCTAATTTTTGTTTATACACCCAAAAGACAGCAGTGTTAAAAATAACAAGTCGCATTTACATAGTGCCTTTAACACGGTAAAATCCACTAAAGACCTTCACAGGAGTACGATCAATAGTTGACATACAGCCACATAGGGAGATCTTAGGATAAGTGAACAGAACTTTGGACAAAGAGGTGGATTTTAAGAAACGTCTTAAAAAAGGAGAGAGAAAGAAAGATGTGAAGATGGTTAGGGAGGAAATTCCAAAGTTTAAGAAAACATGGAAACTAGAAGCAGGAGTAGGCCATTCGGCCCTTCAAGCCTGCTCCACCTTTAATCTTGATCGTGGCTGATCATCGAATTCAATATTCTGATCCCCCCCTTCCTCCCATATCCCTTGATCCCTTTAGCTCCAAGTTTCTATGAGATTCCCCTCTCACTTTTCTAAACTCCCTTAAATATAATCCTAACCCTTCATCAGGTGACTCACCTGATGAAGGGGCAGCGCTCCGAAAGCTTGTGCTACCAAACAAAGCTGTTGGACTTTAACCTGGTGTTGTGAGACTTCTTACTGTGCTTACACCAGTCCAACGCCGGCATCTCCACATCATAATCCTAACCAACTGAGTCTCTCCTCATATGACAGACTTGCCATCCCTGGAACCCCACAAAATCCAAGTGGACTTAAGCTGTCCAATATGAAATAAGAGCACTAATGGGACCAAGTTGACTAGGCTTCAAAAAGTCATCTCCAAAGTGTTTAGGAGCCACTTTTGGCTCAATGGCCATAACTTCGATATCCCGGAACCAGCCTGCTCTTAAATTGGTGGACTGGAGCCAAATCAATGCAACTGTTTGGATATTCCCAAGACTCCTCATTCAGAAATGCCTCAATGTCTGTCTCATAGCCAAAATGAAACTAGGACTCCACTGATGTAAGATATCACAGACAAGATCATTACCTATTCCTCATTGATACTCTGCATCAGGGAAGAAGCCAACCATTTTATAATTCTTTTTCAAAGACTTATCCTAATTGAATTTCCATCCAGTTTCCTCTCCCTCTGCAGCAGTAATGCAGCTGTGTGGCTCAGTCAACAGAGGGAGGAGAGGACAGGAGGGAAGGGATGAAGGAAAGTGAGGGAAAGGATGAAGGGAAGGAAAAATGAAGGGTGCCAAGGGATGATAGGAGGGAAAAGATAAAGGAAGGGATGAAAGGGAGGGAAGATTTGCATTTGTATATCACCAGCTGAGTACTTTTGGTGTAACTGCTGTTGTCAGCCGTAGCTCAGTTGATAGCATCCTTACACCTAGGCCACAAGCTTCCAGATTAAGTCCCATTCCAGGGATTGAGCACAGAAGTCCCAGTTCACACACCAGTGCAGCACTGAGGGAGCACTGCACTGTTGAAGATGCCATCCTTCAGCTGAAATATTGAAACGAGGCCCCATCTATCTGCTCGAGTGGCTGTAAAAGGTCCCGCGGTGTTATTTTGAAGAAGCGCAGGGGAGTTATCCCTGGTGTCCTGCACAATATTTATCCATCAACCAACATCACAAGAAACAGATAAGAAAGATTACCTGGTCATTATCATATTGCTGTATTTGGCAGTTTGCACAAATTGACAGCTGTGCTTCCCTCATCACAATGCTGACTACATCTCAAAATGTACTTCAATGGCTGTTAAAGAGTTTCGAGACATCCAGTGTGTGGTAAACCACTGTTAGCTTATTACCTGTATATGTGACATGTCTGGACACATCCCTGCCGGCCCTACCCGAGACTCCTCCCCCCCCCCGGTCCAGGTATAAGGGCGACTGCTCCCCACCCCCCTGCCTCAGTCTGGACCAGTTCATCGGCATGGGTGTGCTCCAAGTCTTTTGCTAATAAAAGCCTATTTGTTCTTGCATACAAACTAGTCTTTGCTCGATTGATGGTGCATCATGGTGGTCGTGAAAGATGCTACATATGTCTCCTTTATGTAGGAAACATGCAGCTGGTTTGCACATAGCAAGTTTGTACATCAATAAAAGATAAATATTGGCCAGGGACAAAACCATTTGTGTTCCTTCAAAAATGTGTTTTGGGATCTTTTACTTCCAGCTGGGAGGGAAGACGTGATCTTAGTTTATCAAAGAATCCCAACAGTGTAGAAGGAGGCCACTCAGCCCATCGAGTCTACACCGACTCTCTCCGACAGAGCATCTTACCCTCCCCCCCACCACCCTAACCCTGTAAACCCACATATTTACCTCACTAATCCCCCTAACCTACACATCTTGGGTCGTTAAGGGTCGATCGACCTAACCTGCACATCTTTGGACTGCTTATCTAAAAGGGAGTGGCCAGAATTCACTGGTCTCGCACGCCCCGCTGCTAATACCAGCGAGAACTGAGAATTTGGCGCTAGGCCAAATCTCCATTCACAGCAGCAGGGGCCGGAGAATCCCAGCAGCGGGGCGAGGTCGGAGGATTCCAGCCAGCACCTCCGAACACCCCTGCTTCAGAATCACGCAGCAGAGGCAGCCCCGGACTTTGTGCTTTAAACCTCGGGAGTAGGACTTGAACCCGTGTCCTGCTGACACAGACGCAAACTGCCGCTAAGCTACCATTAACATCTGCAGTATCCAAGTTAGAAAGACAGTATTTATGTAGTACTTACCATACATAGCCCCAGGAAATCCTCTGGAGCATCAACCTAGATTACGAGTTTAAATCCTGAAGTGGGATTTGAACTCATGACCTCTCATTCAGAATGTGAGCGGCTGACCCAAGCTGACATCAAACTCTTGCCATTCCTCACATGCAGCAAGATAGACAGCAGTGAATTTAATTTCCTCTGCGCGCCCACATTTGCTGTTCTTAATGTGTTTGCATAAATTCTTGTCTGCAGCATATTAACACATGGCCATTAAACTGTTCAGTTCTATTTTCATTCGAAAGTCATGCGCAGAGGAAATGAAAGCTGTAAATGTTGATGAGCTATTCACCTTGGGGAGGGGAGTAATCAGAGTTTACCACATCCTGTCTTGCCTCAATATGGATTTTTACATAAGAGGGTCACTAAGTGGCATTAAAGGCAGGAATGTACGTCGGTGAAAAAAATTCCTTCTGCTTCCTTGCAACTTTACACAGAATGCTTGGTGGGGAAAACACATCGCCCCTTTTAATTCAGTACCAAGCATTTCTTGGTAAATAGAATCCAATTTTTTGACATTCATGATAATATTGGGGTGGGGCTAAAGTCAATGGAATAGTCACCGAATGCAACATTGGCCAACAATTAAGCACCCTCACAGGCTGTGGGTTTGAGTCCCAGGACGTCAGCATAAAAACCAAGGCTGATACTCCAGTGCAGTACTGAGGGAGAGCTGCATCGTCAGCGGTTCTATCACTTGCAAGATTAAATTAAGGCCTTGCCTGCTCTCTCAGATGGTTGTAAGTGATTCTATTTTTTTATTCATTCATCGCTGGCCAGCATTTATTGCCCATTCCTAATCGCCCATGAATTGAGTGGTTTGCTGGGCCATTTCAGAGGGCAGTTGAGAGTCAACCCCATTGCTGTGGCTCTGGAGTCATAATTAGGCCAGACCAGGTAAGGACGGCAGATTTCCTTCCCTAAAGGACACTAGTGAACCATAGAATCATGGAATCCTACGGTGCAGAAAGAGGCCATTCGGACTATCTAGTCTACACCAACCACAATCCCACCCAGGCTCTATCCCCATATCCCTACATATTTACCCACTAATCCCTCTAACCTATGCATCCCGGGACACTAAGGGGCAATTTAGAATGGCCAATCAACCTAGCCCGCACATCTTTGGACTGTGGGAGGAAACCGGAGCACCCGGAGGAAACCCACGCAGACACAGGGAGAATGTGCAAACTCCACACAGACAGTGACCCGAGCCGGGAATCGAACCCAGGTCCCTGGAGCTGTGAAGCAGCAGTGCTAACCACTGTGCTACCGTGCTGCCCAGATGGGTTCTTCCGACACTGACAATGGTTTCATGGTTATCAGTAGATTCTTAATTCCAGATATTTTTTTATTGAATTCAAATTTCACCATCTGCAGTGGTGGGATTTGAACCTGGGTCCCTGAAAATTAGCTAAATTTCTGGATTATTGATCTAGTGAGAATATTACTAGGCCACCATCTCCCAATGAATTATTGTCTCCTCCATAGTATTATTCTGAAAACAGCAGGAGGGTGGTTATCTTGGTGTCCAGTTGTAGTAGCATCTTGCAAAGACGGATGACCACCAAGTAGATCAAAGAATGAACGGTTTATTCAGATAACTAACTATAAAGACTACTCTAATCCATGACTCCAGACTCCAAACTGGCAAGGAAAACCCACGCTCAGTTTCAGGATTTGTGCACTCAAGCCCAATTGACTGAATGGGTCACATGGTCCTCCAAGAAGTTGCCCCTTAAAGGGGCATGCTAACCCATCCCTCCCTTTTAAGTTCCTGATTAACACATTTGAATAACAATTGAACTATTTATAATATTATACAACAAATGGATCTCAAACACAGTCCCTTTTAAGGTATGTCGATCCAGGGACTGCCTGATGCTTTGGGAGTGTCACTAGCAGATGCTCCGGCAGTAGAAATGGGTTGACTCTAGTCTTGCGAAGGTGCATCAGTGCAGATAACTGCTCCAGTTCCCAGGGGAAAATCACTTAGCTTGCTGCTGCATTACTTCCATCCAGAGAAATACCATTGACAGGCACACAACGGGCAGACTGCCTCTCTCGTTCTGTGTGTAATTCTCTCCTTCTCAAAGGTGTTTTTTTACCCTTTTTCCTTGGACAACTGTTTCATACGACACTGGGCCTGTTCTGGTCGCTGGACCGTACTATGAAGGCACTCTAATTGATTCTCATCGCCAAATGTAGTATCTGCAGAGATGGGCGACCACCAAATAGATTAACAAATGAATGGTTTATTAAGATAGGTAACTATGTACAGAGAGTGAGGTTAAGGCTACCGTACTCCATGACTAGACTCTGAACTGGCAAAGAAAACCCGCACTCAGCTCCAGAATTCACGTGCTCCGGCCCAATTGGCCGAACAGGTCACATGACCCTTCGAGAACTGCATGCTACCACGCCTGGCCAATAATTATCCCTCAATTAACATCACAAAGACAGAAAATCTAGTCACTATCATGTTGTTTTTTGGAGGAGATTGCTGAGCACAATACAGCTGTTGTATTTCCTGCAACACAACTGAAAACATATGTACTTCAAAAGTATCTCATTGGCTGTAAAACATTTTGGAATGTCCCGTGATCATCAAAGACACCATATAAGCTTTCTTTTGGAACACGGTCAAATGTATATTCTTAGAATCTTAGAAACCCTACAGCACAGAGAAAGGCCATTCAGCCCATCGAGTCTGCACCGACCACAATCCCACCCAGACCCTACCCCCATATCCCTACATATTTACCCACTAATCCCTCTAACCTACACATCCCAGGACACTAAGGGCAATTTTAGCATGGCCAATCAACCTAACCAGCACATCTTTGGACTGTGGGAGGAAACCGGAGCACCCGGAGGAAACCCATGCAGACACGAAGAGAATGTGCAAACTCCACACAGACAGTGACCCAAGCCGGGAATCGAACCCCGGTCCCTGGAGCTGTGAAGCAGCAGTGCTAACCACTGTGCTACCGTGCCGCCCATATTATCTTTCTATATGCTGCATTCTAAACAAAAATCGTGTATCAAATGATTCTAAAGCTGAGTGAGGATTGTCATTTGAAAAGAGATCTGAAATGGGCCAGCTGAACATTGACTTTGGCCAAGACTGTGGGGGGCTGCCACGGCATGTCTCTCACGGCATGTCTGCCACGGCATGTCTCTCACGACATGTCTCCCACGGATGTCTGCCACGGCATGTCTCTCACGACATGTCTCCCACGGATGTCTCCCATGGCATGTCTCCCACCGGCAGACACAGTGAGCCAATTAAATTGCTGTTGACCTCAGCAGAACCATAATATCCCGCTGGCAGGAACATACTGGCCTTCGTGATTTGGGGCTTTGAATGGTGATGATAGGCTTTTGCTTTCCACATCACATCAGCGATGTGCTAAATTTGTTCTCCCAGGTATGGATAGAGTTGCAACATCTTTGTCCATGTAATTGGAGATGGATGGCTAATGACTCAGCACCATGCAGTGAAGGACAGAGTTGCACGAATGTGGGAGGCACTAGCCATCCCATTCTTTTATATCAATTAATTCCATTTTGTTAGGGGGGCATGTTTTGAAGTTTATTTATTAATACCACAAGTAGGCTTACATTAACACTGCAATGAAGTTACTGTGAAAAATCCCCTACGGTGACCCAAGCCGGGAATCGAACCAGGGTCTCTGGCGCTGTGAGGCAGCCAGTACACACACTGCGGTGTTATTTGAGATGTGGCTAAGCCAGCATTTATTGTCCATCCCGAATTGCCTTAAGTTGGCAGTCAGCCATCTTCTTTAACGACTGCAGCTTTTGCGGTGTGCGCGCACAGTGCTTTTCAGGAGGGAGTTCCAGGATTCTGACCCAGCCAGACAATCTCATCCGGCCTAATGCATATCAGAAAATTACCAAGGCAAACCGGACCTTGTTTTTACATTGATGTCTCATTCTGAAAAGTAATCTGATAGAAGTGAAGGCCCCTTCTAAACTCATTACAGTAGAAGGCTTCACTGCTTCAGATTTATCTTATTTTTCACCCAATTTATTTGACTAATAGCTTCCACATTTGTGTTTACTTTGGAGTTTGACTGCATGTACTTTTATCATTTACATCTTCTCCATCCGTTAGTATTGCTTAAATATGATTAAATCAGGATATTTTAGACAGCTTTCCCAGATATTCATCTATCTTAACAATAAAAAGGTGAGGTCAAGGGGAAAGTTTTCTGTATTTCCTGCTGACTTGGAAGCAATCTTTTACTGTGGTTGAAAAAAATTGAGCAGAGTAAGAAATATCAAAATATATTGTCCAGCGTTTTTAAAATTTTCTTTGCAGGATGTGGTCGTCACTGGCTAGGGCAGCATTTATTGTCCATCTCCAACTGCCCATTTCAAAGGATATTAGAGAGTCAACCACATTGCTGTGGTCTGGAGTCACATGTAGGCCAGACCAAGTAAGGACGGCACATTTCCTCTCCCAAAGGACATTAATGAACCAGATGGGTTTTTATGACAATCAACAGTGGTCTTGTGGTCATCATTGGACTTTTAACTCCAGATTTTTATTGAATTCAAATTTCGCCATCTGCCTTGTTGGGATTCGAATCTGGGTCCCCAGAACATAACCCTGGGTCTTTGGATAGTTAGTCTGGTGATAATTCCACTGTGCCACTGCCTCCCCAGAATGTGTACACCCTAATTTGTTGTATATATTACCTTCTGCAGTGGCACACATATTTCCTTTAATACTTTCCCTTCATTCCTTCCCCCAATCCTGTTTTGTTGATGGTGAGAGAGCCCCGATTGCGATGATGTGCACTCTGCTTCACCACAAGCAACACCGGAGGAGACCCACCAATGTAATAAAAACACTTGAAGGATTGTGTGTTTTGCTAGATTGAGCACAATTGATGTGTTGTGGAATTAAGATATCAAGTTGTGTGCTCTTCGATTCCTGCAGACATCGTCTTGTAAAATCTTAAGATCATTTAAGGAAGGCATTCAAAATTATCTCCTCTGAAAAGGAGTTTGGAAATTGTAATTGACAGTCTTGCCAGATTAGCGAACAGAGAAATGTGATGTGAACGCATTAAGCATTCATGAAGTATTATTACAAGATAATATTTGTAATAACTTCAAAGGCTACTCATCGTGGCTTCAAGGTATAACTAATTTATTACCAACAATATTTACATATGGACAATAAAGGGACTGACAGAACATGTTCTGGGGACCCAGACTCCAACTAAGGTTCCTCCCCGTCCCAGGACGTGCGCCCTTGCTCCCAATTGGCTCAGTTCCCTGCGCTGCCTCTCCATAGGGTCATGCCCGATCATGTGGCCCTCAAGGATTGACCCCTTTAAAGGGGCCACTTTAAGGCACTCCTTCCCCCCCCCCCCGTTCATCTATGAATGAATCAAAAGAAACATATGCATGGCACAATAAGACATCAGGAATACCCAGGGAAAAGCTCATCGCAAATTCAGTGGGTCAGGAGACATCCAGACCCTGGAGGAACATCTCAATTCTGTCCTATGATAAGCAATGAATCCAGGCAGGCAGATGCAAAAGGCAAACTCATCAACCCGGGGTCGAGATCCTCAGAACTGTCTCCTTGGCTACAGAAACCGCAGGTTACCTCGGCTCCACATTAACAACATAAGTCTACTGCAGGAGATACCTGTTGGTCCCCTCTGTCAGGCCCAACTCTCTTCTTCAAATAATCCATATGTTTTTTTACTCAACAACCTTGTACTTCTACAATGTAGGAGAGCAGTCCCATTCCTTCCACAATTTTGCCAACCACCCACGTCAGTCCAGCTGTAAAATTCCTGGCCCAAAGCTAAATCATCACTCTGGAAAACTGTCTCTTTTCCTTGAGTCGTGGTTTTCTTTTGGGGAGGCTTGTCTAGCTTCCACCCTCCCCGCCAAATGTGGGAATACCAAATCCAAATGAGTCGGAAGGTGGCATCCCATTAGCAATTCAGCTGGCGTGACCCCTGTGGTTTCATTTGGTGCAATATTTTATGAGCCCAGTTTTTCCAATCTCTTCAATCTGTGTCCAACTTTCCTCACACGTTACATGGTGCTGATCTTTCTCTTAAATGGGGTTGCCTCTGGAGCTGCACAGATCTCCACCTGGAGGCCCTTTATTTTACCTAGCCCATCACAAAAAACATTCTCATATATTTTCATTAACTGAGGCAGTTCCCCCTTCCCGCACTTGGATGATCGTCATCCAGTTAAAATGGATTATCTTGAGCCAGTCACGGCCCAAAAGACTTGGCCCTTCGCCTGGCATTATTATTACTGTGAGCTGAACAGACTGCACCGATAGCTTACGGGTACTGTGGTAGCACTGTTTATCTTCATTACTTTTTAATTTATTTATTAGTGTCACAAGTAGGCTTACATTAACACTACAATGAAGTTACTGTGAAAATCCCCTAGTCACTAGACTCTGATACCTGTTTGGGTACACCGAGGGAGAATTTAGCATGGCCAATGCACCTAATCAGCGCGTCTTTCGGACTGTGGGAGGAAACCGGAGCAACCGGAGGAAACCCTCGCAGACACGGGGAGAATGTGCAGACTCCACACAGACAATGACCGAATCCAGGAATTGAACCCAGGTTCCTGGCGCTGTGAGGCAACAGTGCCAACCATTGTGCCACTGTGCTAGTTTTGCTGCGATACCCCTCAAACTCAATGGTTGGACTGTTTCTTTTAAATATCGAAATATGCGTTCTCCTATCACTGTGACAGAGGCTCCCGAATCAAATTCCAACTTTGAAGGCCTACCATTTAACAAACCATCACAGTAATGGGGACGAATTGCTCACTTCCACATTGAACAACAAATTAACATTTAGATCCTTAGCACTGGGCTCGTCCATATTATGCGATGTATTGCTAACTCTGTTACAGGGTGGACTAGACTCACTTTTACACTGGTGTCTTAAGTGACCTTTCCTGTGGCAGAAACAGCATTCAGCCTCTTTAAACCTAAAGCATCAGGGGAGTGATTACCCTGCACCAGTGGCACTCTACTTCATTCCTAGGTGATTGATTACTCTTTAAATCATCTTGTTCTATTCAAGGATGCATTTCAAAATTACATCTTCATTTTTGGCACCACTGCTCACTACAGCTTCCTGTCCTAACTGAGGGATGATGACATTTCACACTGTGAAGCTCCTGTACACCCTTCTTAGCACTCTCCATTGCCTCTGCTCATAGTTTTCTTTGGATGGCCTCATTATTTATACCGCAGACTAAACAGTCCTGCAGCATATCGTTGAGAGTGGCTCCAAGGTTGTACTGCCAGAGATCTGTGTTAACATGGTAATATAAGTTTCAATAATTTCCCCCAGCGCTACTCCTGGATGAGTTAAACGTAAATTGCTCCAATATTATCAATGGCTTCAGGTGATAGTGTGTTTTCACCAATTAAACTATCTCAGTGAATGACTTGCGGTTGGGCAACTTGGGGATGTGAGGCTGCATATTAAACTATATTCCTGGGGTCCCAGATGTTGCTTTTCTCTTCTCCTTCTTCTCTATTCCATTGGCCCGGAAATAGTAGCCCAAACATTCAGTGCATTGTGTCCAATCTCCCACAAAAGCATTTAAAGGTCTACCTGTCCGTAAAGGGGCATATTTGCAAACAATTGAACTTGAACTGAATTTCAATGTGACTTTATTCTCACGATCTTGGGACCACCTTTTAAATCATTTGTCCTCATCGCCAATGTAATAATTCCTGTTACCAGTTAGGTAAATAACAACAGCATTTATTTACAGATAAACATAATACAGAGGCTTGCAGCATCATGGTTGTCAGTCAGCTTCCGAGAAAATCCTGGAACAGAACACCAAGCTCACCAGGGTGATACTCCATCCTGTTCCCTGACTGGTTCCCTGGCCCATGTGACGCTTACTCTGCAGTGAATTCTTAAAGGTATAATCCAAATGCTAAACAACATCTGGAATTTTGGGTTCTTTAACTTCTCTTTTGAGGGAGTACCTCGGGATGGAGGATGGCTTGTTTCCACTCTGGTTCAATGAGTTTTGAGGTGACTGGGTAAGTCTGGTGAAAGATCTGCAGACTCTGACAAATGCGGGGCAGGTGGTGTTGGAAAGGTTGGGTGGATGGATCATTTGGAGGTTTGTGCATCCCCTCCCATGGTTGGTCAGAAGCAAGGTTGAGGAGGCGGTACTTCATGCATGACCTCAGTCGATATATGAATTGAAGCCGTGCTGTTGGCATCACTCTGCATCACTAACCAGCTGTCCAGCTAACTGAGCCCATTACCAACATCAGGCAGACTGGTCCTGTTTTCCTAACAAAGGCATGAATGAGGCTTTCAGCATCAGATGAGCTGAGGCAAAGGGCAAAGTGGTGGAATAAAGCGGTTTTAGTGATGACGTGGACATGTGGTTGGAAACTCATCTTGGGGTCAAACATAATGTAAGATTGGGGGGGGCACGGTGGCACAGTGGTTAGCAATGCTGCCTCACAGCGCCAGGGACCCGGGTTCGATTCCCAGCTTGGGTCACTATCTGTGTGACGTTTGCGCGTTTTCCCTGTGCCTGCATGCGTTTCCTCCGGGTGCTCCGGTTTCCTCCCACAGTCCAAAGATGTGCGGGTTAGATTGATTGGCTATGCTAAATTGCCCCTTAGTGCCAGAGGGACTAGCAGAGTAAATATTTGTGGTTACAGGAATAGGGTCTGGGTGGGATTGTAGTAGATGTAGACTCGATGGGCCGAATGACCTTCTGTAGGGATTCTTTGGGTGGGATTTTATGGCCTCACTGGTGGCAAAACTGTAAAATCCCGTCCAAGGTCAACATCCATTGTCTGCCCCCCCTCCCCCCTGCCCGCTCCGATTCCCGTGGCAGGTGGGGCGCTAAGATTCCAGCATATAGAATCATAGAATCCCTACAATGCAGAAGCAGGCCATTCGGTCCATTGAATTTGTACCAACCACAATCCCACCCAGGCCCTATTCCCGTAACCCCACATATTTACCTGACTACTCCCTCGACACTAAGGGGCAATTTAGCACGGCCAATGCATCTAACCCGCACATCTTTGGACTGTGGGAGGAAACCGGAGCACCCGGAGGAAACCCACGCAGACACGGGGAGAATGTGCAAACTCCTCACAGATAGTGACCCAAGCCGGGATTCGAATCTGGGATCCTGGCGCTGTGAGGCAGCAGTGCAAACCACTGTGCTACCGTGCCACCCCATATGTTTCTATGATTATGATCAATCTAGTTCAGCCTCTGATAGTTGCCAGGAGAGCAATGGAGTTGGTCGCTACAGAATGACATTTGTAATGAAGACAATGGCTTCAGTCTTCCCAATGGTTAGTTAGAGAAAGTGTCCACACATCTAAAGAACATTGATGAATTGGAGAAGAATAAGGCAAGAGTAATTCTTGGGGCAGAGAGCCCTGAACCATGAAGAAACACTCAAAGAATTTGACTTCTTTTCATTGTTTAATCTGAAATGTGATTTCTTAAGTGCAGAAATGTTGATAAGCTTCAAGGAAGATCAATGTTTAGAAGAGTTATCATTTGCTCACAGTAAACACCTCATCATAAAAATATACTTTCTGCATTAAATCTTGACAGTTGACTACTCTTGAAAGTAAGGCTTGCTTAATACCAGTTTATGAACAGGATTGAAATATATAAGGAAACAGACGAAGATTATTAAATTTGCGTTTATATCACACCCTTATCCCATCTTTCAGAAATGTCCCTAAATAATTCACAAAGAATGAATCGCTTCATAAGTGACAGCCACTTCTTTCGAAATGCAGTTCAAAATTACATAAAATCGCGGAGGTCACATTAGCTGTGAGGATAATTCAAAATCCAGCGGCAGTGATGATTGAGCAAATAATTGTGACACAAAATGGGACAACAAATCAGACATTGTGATTGCCACAGTGAGTGGCGGGGATGAAGTTGCTAATTGAGTGACAGTTAATGCATTAAATCATTACGTTACCAAAGTAGTCACCAGGGAAGACAACATACCCTCACAAAACAACAATATCTCATGTAGAATTAATGATATCAGGATAAATGAGATGGAAGTATTCAACAGGATAACACTGTGCACAAGTAAATCCCCAGAGATACCTGCTACCTCTACTGAACAATGACAAGGGAGATTAATGAAGCATTTATTCCTCATTGTCATAGTCAGATGAAAGCTGAAAAGGTCTGCGTAAATGGTAATACACAATTAAATGATGTTTTGGGGTGGTAACGATGGCTGCACTGTGGCACAGTGATTAACATTCCTGCCTCATAGCGCCAGGGACCGGGTTCGATTCCAGCCTTGAGTGACTGTCTGTGTTGAGTTTGCACGTTCTCCCTGTGTCTGCGTGAGTTTCCTCCGGGTGTTCCGGTTTCCTCCCACAGTCCAAAGATGTGCAGGTTAGGTGTATTGGCCATGCTAAATTGCCCCATCAGCGTCAGAGGGACTAGCAAGGCTAATTCCAGCCTTGGGTGACTGTCTGTATGGAGTTTGCACGTTCTCCCTGTGTATGTGTGGGTTTCCTCTGGGTGTTCTGGTTTCCTTCCACAGTCCAAAGATGTGAAGGTTAGGTGGATTGGCCATGCTAATTTGCCCCTTAGTGTCCAAAGGTGTGTGGTTTGTTGCATTAGCCATTGTGAGTGTGTGGAGTTATGGGGATAGGGAGAGGGAGCGGGCCTGGGTAAGATATTCTGTCAGAGAGTCAGTGCAGACTCAATGGACCACATGGCCTCCTGCTGCACAGTAGGGATTCTATGGTGGTTATTCACTTGAGATCCAGTCACAATCCTTAAGAATTGTCTTCAGGTTCTGTAAAACTGAGGGCACGTGTGGACAAACACAGAGCAGGCAAAATTCGACAGACCGTGGAAACACCTGCAGGGACGATGATGCAAGATAAACCCAGTGCCCATTGTGTCCAAAGCAGGCAACATGCCAACATAGTGCTGCCTGTTACTTTACACATGATTGCTGAGTGAAGCCGCAATCAAATATGTCAAGTTTGTGTGAGGCGAGCATCATTTTAAGTCAGCCTCCTTCACCTAAAGGGGAGGTGCATTTTGGCCACAGTCGTCACTGGAATTACTTCAATCTTGTGTCGGGCTCCTCCATCATTGAAAATGGGAATATTTGTGGAGCCTCCTCCTCCAGTGAGTTGTTTAATTGTCCACCACCATTCACAGCTGGATGTGGCAGGATTGCAGAACACCAATCTGATCCATTGGTTGTGGGATCACTTACCTCTGTCTATCCAATGCTGTGGCTGCTGTTACGTGTGTAAGTAGTCCTGTGTTGTAGTTTTACCAGGTTAACACCACATTTATGCTATTCCTGGTGTTGCCCCTGGCACACCCTTCTGCATCCTTCATTGAACTAGGGTTGACCCCCTGGTCTGCTGGAAATGGTAGAATGAGGGATAGGCCAGGCCATGAAGTTACAGATTGTGGTTGAGTAGCACCTTGTGGATGTTTATTTGTATTGCTACATCTGTTTGAAATCTATCCCATTTAGCACGGTGGTATTGCTGCACAGCACAATGGAGGGTATCGTCAATGTGAAGATGGGAATTTGTCTCCATAGCGACTGTGCAGTGGTCATTCTAACCAATACTGTCATAGACCAGTACACATATGACAGGTAGATTGCTGAGGTCAAAGTCAATATTTCTTCCTCTTGTTGGTTCCCTCTGTTGTACCTGTTAATTCTCAGATACTTTCAACCAGTTTACTTACTCCAAGGTTTTACCCCGGTGTCCTTATTTGCAAGATGGACAAAGGACAAACACAAGTAAAGGTTCAACAAGTTTATTAATAATAACACTATTAACCCTTAAATTACCTACATAAAACAAGAGGATACCCCAGCAGATTCAAGTATACTACCCGTAAAGATGGTTTGGTTGAACTGCAGGCCCGATTCTCTGAGTCCCTCTGGTCCGTCGTCACGAAGGTGAGTCTCGATGGCAGCTCCTTCCTTCCTTCCTTCTTCAGTCAGTCTTCCGAATGGGCAAGGCCGCCTCCTTCGTCGAGTCTTCGCTGCTGGTCTCTCAAAGTATGTCCCTTTATCCCCCAGCCTGCTTGCCTTTCCAGAAACTTCCCTGGCTTCCGGCCAATGAGGTTCCAGGAGGGGGTTCCAATACCCAGTGGGTTTCTTGATGTCTGCCTGACAGGACACCAGGGTCCGTCCCCAGGTGTCTCATCACCATGCTGTTGAACTTGTTATCAGATAAGGTATCTACAGGAACTCTTGGTGACAGAAAGTCTGGCCCGATCTGGGCTTCTAACAATAGTGCATTTCAATGAGGTGCAATGATCTCCTGCTAAGTATCAGTAACGACCTTTGATGGGTGGTTGATGGGTCAGGCGCAGACACGTTTGTGTATTTGTACAATTGGCCTGTGGTGAACCATAGATGGTTACCACTATGGGTACTTGTACATATGTTACTCTTGTTACTGTTGGGGTTAGGGTTGGGGTGTTCCACCTGTTAGCATTGTTCTGTGGTACACTCCGTTTGGCTCCGCCTTCCTATAGGAGTATAAAGGTCACTGCACTTCCTAGTGACCCTTAGTCTGGGATTGTATTGTGAAGCAGTATGCTCTATTCTTGTTGCGAATAAAAGCCTTTATTCCCGGGTACGATCTAGCCTCCCGAGTGGATTAATCGCGCATCATGGCCTGCCTGAGGTTTGACTGTGTTTGATTTTAATATGCCCAATTCTTTAATTTAGGATATCCAATTTTATCAGCCTTAAAACTAGGCCCTGTTTATATCACCACACCTCAGACCCAGACTAGCAGCTATGTCCTTTAGGACGCAGCCAGCTTGGTCCGTGGTGGTGCTACCGAGCCACTCTTGGTGATGGACATTGGAGCCCCCACCAAGAGTACAGGGGACTTGAGGCACAATGAGTAGCATCCCTACCATCGGACCAGAAGCTCCAGGTTAAAGTCCAACACCAGATTGGCAATTCACCAACCTCGCCGTGGCATTTGCTGATTGCCCCAATCCTGGAGAAAGCGTGCGGGTGCAAAAGTCCATTTCGCGCCCGACACCAAAGAGTTTCCCACCCCCTTCCCAATGGCATGACCCAATGCCATGAGCCAGATTGCTCCCAGAAAGGGAGCATTTAAGTATTAAAGAAGTATTTAAATATGCATATCCCATTCAATTCCCAGTGCACGGATGTCTCCGGTCTACAAGTGCGGCGTGACAATGGTAACAATCACTACTGATCTCCATCAGTGGAGACATGGCGTGATGGCCACAATGTGAGGGACTCAGAGGCCATTGAAGCCCCCAGGTGTCAGGGGTGTATCTGAATGGTGCCCATTGGGCAGTGCCCAGCTGGTGGGCCCCACCTGGCACCCCAGCAATAGACCCTTGATATCCTGGAAGTGTCAGTCAGGCACCACCCGAATATCAGGGGCAGTGCCGAGGGAGTGAGGCCTGCAATGGGCATCTATTTCTGCCTCATTATGAGCAGCAAGCCCAAATATCCATCCTACTGGCCTTCCTGTCCAGTGTATCTGTTGGGACTAATCCCATTCTTATCATTCAATGTTAAATCCCCCTGGTAAATACCAAAGCAAAGTAATTGTTTTTTTTCTCCAAAGTATAGTTTATTCATAACATTTGCAAAAATACATTACAAAACATTTCAACATGAAAATTACTGGAAGTTTGCTTTGTCTCCATACAGTACACTCCATTCTAGCTGCTTCTATACAATCGCATTTCCTTTGAAATTTTTAATAACCGTATTTTGCCATCGCTTTATCATTAACTTGTGGTATCATTCGGTCAACCATTTAACGGTTCTATTCCTAACGCAGCCTTCACTTTCTTATTGTTGTGCCTGTAAAATATTTCACTACTTTGTTTTATTTCCATGGTTCCTTTTTGCCTTCCTATCTTTGAATTGACTTCTCTCCCAACCTCTTCATATTCCCTGTTGCCATGGAGTCCTCTGCTGTCAATGTGCTTAATGTAGGTCTCTTCCCCGTCACTCATGCCTTTATTTTGGAACACTATTTATCCCATCAGATGTCAACCTGCCTTTTCAACTCAGGAGAAAAGGCATCCCAATTGAACTCTCATATCAAGAAGCCACCAGGCCAGGCTTCCAACACAATGGGAGCGATTCTCCCCAAAGTGCTGAATTGGTGGGAAAACTGGTCTAGATTACAACTGTTCTTTCAGTGCAGCTTCACACTCGACTCTCCCCACTCTGTGCGCTGCAGAGGTCCCAATCGCGAATCTCATTAAAAACCTTGGGGGGGCGGAGGGGGTAGGGGGCCTATTTGCGCCAGAACCTGACAGCTCCGGAAGTCCACACATGCGCAGTGGCCCTAATCTGTCAACCTGCACTTTGCTGGTCAGCTCGATCACTGGCCAGCCCGGGGCCCCGGAGTGCCCCGATGTCCAGCCCACATCCCCCCAGCAGTGGTGATCACCCCACCCGCTTCACCCTGGCAAACCCCCCCCCCTCTCCCCACCCCCTGGGCTGATCTCCCTCTCCCAGTCCCCCTCCCCCCACCCCCCCCAGTTGCTGGCCTCCCTCCAGCCCAGACCGATCCCCATGCAGAGTGGCAGTGGGACCCCCCATTCCCACCAATCCCCTCCTAGGCCCCAGCCACAATAGGCACTGCCCCCTTGGCACTGCCTGATGCCCAGTGGGCAGTTACAAGGTGCCCCCTGAACATGGCTACTTTGCCCCTTGGGCAATGCTAGGGGGGACAGGCTGCACTGCTAGGACGCCCAGAGGGCACCAGCCCCCCACCTCTCGACCCCCTGGGAGGCCCCCGATTGCCCCCCTCACTCCGGCGGGGTCTCCCACTAGTTCCCCTAATGTGGGGAGCTACTCTAAACCCCGCTGGAATGAAGTACTCCTGGCGGGGTGGGAGATGCTATCGGGCCCAGTAAGCCCTGTGCCGGGCCCGATAATCACATTTAAAATAGATTTAAAATACATTTTTAAAAGATTTAAATGACTTACCACTCTTCCCGCCGGTTTTCAGCACGGTCTCAACTGCGACTGTTCTCCGGCTCTGGGAGACGCGCATGCACGAATCCCGCAAAATAGCCGACACGCGAGTCTCTCGACTGGACCCGCCAGAAAAGCTGCGGGTCGCGATGGGAGAATCGGGCCCAATGTGTTTTTTTGTTATTATGTTGCCTGTTTTTACAAATGGGAAAATATGAGTAACTGTTTTTCAGAGTGTGGTGTTTTGATTCTGTGAAAGTCTTTGGTGGATAAATGACCAGAAAACTTGTATTCAGAAAAGTACTGCCAGAATAAAAAATATTGGGGCCGATTCTTCCAGCCCGCTGCGCTGCTCGAGTAGTGCAGCAGGCTGAGAGACATCAGCAGTAGCCATTTTGAAAGCTTCCTGCACATCTCTCAGCCTAATGTTTTTTAAGCGCCAACGGATTTGTGCTTAAAATCAGCATGGTGGCAATTTACATGCGTTACCATAGCTTTACATATCATTAGTGGGTCCACAACTGAATTCTACCCCCCGCTAGCGTCTCCCACCTCTCCGGTTGATGTCACGCTGGCGGGGGTTACAGCTGCTCTATAAAAGTTGGGGTCTGGCTTGACAGCGCTGAAGAGGAGCGAGGAGGTGAGCGTTGTGGAGCTGCAGCCCCCAGACTGCAGGGGGCAGTGGAGGCAGGAGCTGGAAACTCTTGGGGTGCAGTGGGGAAGTTTGTTGACTGCTGGAGGTGCTGTCCCCAGGCCCAGAGATGTTCCATTGTTCTGGCTGTGGAGTGTGGTGAGGGGCTGTACTGAGTGTTGGGGTTTTAGGGAGGAGTGGGAGGGGAGGCACCATGTGCTGCTTCCGGGATCATCCAGTCAGGCAGCTGGTGCTCCAAGCAGGGTGCTCACGTTAACACAAACACTCAAACTTCATGGACTCTGCAGTGAATGGGAACCCATCTTGTAATAATTAGGAGTCTGTCCCTGCCCCGTGTCCCTGACCTGCAACACATGCCTGGAAGGGAATGCTGTGGTAGCACCCATGGCAATGGCTCAAGAATGCGCAATGGCCACGCCCGCACACCAACCTGTATGCGCTCCCTGCCAGCCATGGCCATGATGCCAATGGCAGGTGACCTAATCAGATGACACATGGCACCCCAGGTTGTGTTGTGGTGCCAGCATCCACAAGTGGGACACTGGCTCCAGTGAGGAATTGGGGGGTGCCGGGATAGTTACAAGCAATGACATGTATCTACCAATCTCTCTCTCTAACTCCCACTATGCAGATGGATTTTGGACTGGTAGGTTTGGAGCTGGCCATCATGGTGGCAGCAGCGGAGGAGGAGGAGGTAGCGGCTCAGGAGATGGAGAGAGTTGCACAGCCACTGGATTGGCAGCCAGTGGCGGACCCTGCAGTAGGAGGGCAGGGGCCTGCTAGTGAGCTCCAGGAAGTGGGAATGCAGTCTCCTGCAGGGGGCACCAGGAGAAGCAGGATGCAAAGGCCAAGGCTCCACCGGACACAGAGGTCCTTTGAGAGCCTATCTGAGGCCATGTGCGAGCACTGGCTCCGCCTACACAAGGAGATGGTGCAGCACCTGTGTCAGGTCTTGGCAGACCTGGCACCTCATCAGAGGGGAGGGCATCCACTCCCAGCACAAGTCAAGGTGACGGTGACCCTCAACATCTATACCACAAGATCGTTCCAGGCATCCAGTGGTGACCTCTGTGGCATTTCAGAGGAGGAGGGGGAGGAGGAGGATTGCCCCCTGCAGGATGTGGAAGAGGTGCCGTACGAGGAGCTGGAGGATGGAGGACAGGTGGCGATGGCAAGGGCAGGAGGACAAGGGAGGCTTTAATTGCAGCACAATTCATCTAGTTGCTTCAGTGCAGCATGGTGGTTGCTCCCGACACCCTCCCACCACACCCCAGGAGAAGCTGCAGCACCGCCCCCCCCCCTCCCCCGCCCACCCCCAACCCCAAGCTGCCTCCCCCTCAATCCATTCTCCTTCACCACCCTCTCTCACCCCACACCCTCGAGGCCAAGTAACATTACAACAGGTTAATGGGCCCGGGCTGGCACTGGTAGCGGGTCTTTGGTGAAGGCTGGAGGATGATGACGACTCGCTGTTAGGCACACTGTGATCCTGCCCCTGGTGCCAGGCTAGTCTGACTCCTGCCTGTTCTTGGACTGCACACTGCCACCTGGGTCCACGTGGCAGTCAGGGTTTTGACCACAAGCATGTGGGCCAATGGGGGGGGGGGGGGGGGCAGTTGCCAGGGGGTGCTATTTGACTAAGGGTCCATTGGATGCTGGGAAAAGTAGGGCAGGCGGTCTGTAACTTTTGACCAAGGTGCTGGTATCACGCAGCACAGCACTCTGTGCCTTGATGCATGAGATTGGCGTACAGTCAGCTCTGTGAGGGGAGAATCAGACACTGAATAGTCACACCTGTGAGGTACAAAAAACAGTTAATTGTGATCTTAACAGTGATAAAATCCTTCACCCTGACCTTACACCTTTCTAATCTTAAGTGGCTTACTGCTTCACCTAGGTGCTCCCCCAGGATGTACATCGGAGGTGGAAGTGCCCAGCTGTGATCCATGCCATGTTGCCTGTCATGTCCTGATGGATGTCCCCTGGGTGGCCGAGATCTGGAGGGCCCTGGCCAACCTGTGTATGATACTGTTTCTGTGCCGCCCTGTTCATCCAGCAGGCATTGAGATGCCCCAGTGTGAGGAAGGGGGAATTCAGAAGGTCAGGGAATGTCCGGAGTCTCCTGGGTGGAAGACCGCAGCATGGGCTCGAGCCCTTCCTCCTCCCTCAGGCTCCGGAACACTCCATGGAATGCCAGGGTAGCTGGACTGATCTCCAGAAGGTCCGGCATCACCTGGCTTTGCTAGTCCTGGAGGCCCAGATGCATCTGCCGTATGATGTGTGATCCCTCAGCCCTGGTCCTCTGAGACTGGGCCAAGCTCTGGAGCCCCTCTGCTACAGCATTCTGTGAGTGAGCCAGGCTCTGGAGCCCCTCAGGGTAGCCCTCTGAGCCTGGGCCAAGTTGTCAAGGCTCACAGCCACGGCCTGCTGTGTCTCCAGAATGCCAGCGAGAGACCCAGCCATGGCCAGCAGTGTCTTCCACATGCCCCTGACATCCATGGTCATGGAATGCTGTGCCTCTTGGATGCCGATGACACCCTCGGCTGTGTCACTGCCATGACCCGCTGTGTCTCCAGGATGGCTTGGACCCTATCACCCATGAGGCCCAAATCCCTGACATAGACTTTCCACTGCGGATTCTTGCAGTGTTGGCCTGGTTTGCACATTGTGTCGGCACCACCTCCTACAACAGCACTCTGTTGGACTCCCCTCAACTGCCTTGCAATTGCAGCATGGTTGCTGACAGCCCTTCCACAACTCCCCGGGTTTCCTGACGCATCTCCACCAGCTGCAGGATGAACAAACTCTGAGGCCCAGCATCTGTATGGGGACAGCTGAATCCTCGCCTCCGGCAGATTTCCGTGTACCCGAGCCCTCAGATGTTCCCGCCTCCACCTGGTGTGCATCAGTGTCTGTGATGTGCTCACCAGTAAGTGAGCCAAACTACTAACATGCCCCACCGTGGTGATAGTCTCTGCGTTGGTGGGTTGTGCTGTTGATGCCTGTGCTGATTCACTGGTGTTGTCCTCAGAGGATTCTTCAGGGCCTCCCTCCGAGGTGTCGTCCGAGGTGTCCTGGGGAGTCTCAGCAGGAGCAACGGGGTGGGGCTTTGGGGGGACAGTGACACCAGAAGGGCCTGGAGCATCAGGTTCCACCCCTGTAGGAAAGGACACACCTTCGTGGAAGGGAGGGAAAGCAGCCCGTGCAGCATGGCATTTACTTCAAAGAAGACCTCAGGAATAGGGCTCAGCTGATGCTCACTTGCATGCTGGACAGGACCTGGCTATCGGTGACCATTCTCTGCTCCGCTTCCCCTGCCAGCTCCAGGGCACACCGTTCAAACCCCATGAGCAGGTGCAGCTCGGGTATTCTATCACCCTCTCTCGGCGGTTATGTGCAGTTTTCCCTGGTGGGGACACAAGAGGGATTGAAAGCATAATGTATAGAAGGGCATGGGGTGCAATGTGTGTCGGGTGTGGGGGTGCTTTGGTGGACCGTTCCGGGGCAATGCCTCCCCATTGTAGGGTGCTGACCCTGGGGGGGGGGGCGGTTCCACAGGGTTTGGGGGCAGTGCTAAGGGGGAGTGGGGACAATTGGTGGCTGCCCTTGAGGTATCTGGGGATGGTTTCACCTTGCAAGCACATGGTTTCAGAATGCGATGCACACTCACCCTTGCTGCCCGAAGAAGGTTGTGCATCTTTTTGTGACACTGGTCTCTGGAATGATGTGCCAGTGCATGGGCACTTACAGCTGTAGCACAGCCTCCCAGATAGCATTGGCTGAGTGACCCCTAGGGGGAGGGCCCTCAGTGGGGTAGAGCAGCTGGCACCTCTCCTCCACAGCATCCAGTAGACAGGCCTGCTCAACCTCTGAGAATCCGGGTGCACTTCTCCTCTGTGCCATCTTCCTGATGTGAAAGCCTATGTGTCCATAATTGCAGCTTGTATACAGCTCTGCCTTGTTCAGGGAATCCAGGTGCAGACACTCATGAGCCCGTTGGTTAAATTTCATTGGGAATAATATAGAGGCAATCTGGGTGAGCCATCTCCAAAGGTGCTGATTGGGTTAACGCAACAAGGTACTGTGCTTGGTGAGGGGGGAGGGTGCAATGCTGAAGGGTCTCACTCAACAAAGGGGAATGGTCTCAGGCAGGGTGTGTGCATGGTGGCCCAGCACTCTCTGCGAACAGGGGGACAGCATTCTGGATGTGAATGGGGTGGGGGACAGCACTCTGGGTGAATGGAGTTGGGGGAGGGGGGGGGGAGTGGCGGGGGGGGGGGCGGGGGGGGGGGAATGGAGAGGCCAGCGATGTTCTTGTCGGGGGGCGGGGGGGATGAGAGGCCAGCAATGTTCTTATTGGGGATAGCGGGATGCGAGGCCTGCGATGAGGCCAGCAATGTCTGTGGGAGGGCGAGGCCAGCGATGTCTATGCTGGGAGGATTTGTTTAGCGATCTCCCAGAGATCGGCCCCTGTGCGGGCGTCCGCTCGCTCAGCACACTGAATTCAGCCTCTCCCACGGGAATAGGCCCTGCCCACCCCTTTTCAGCATGATTTTTGTTAGTGCCCTCTTAGTGCGGGAGATTCATTTTGAAAATCCCGCTGAGAAAAACCAGCGGGATTTACTCGTTTTTGCAGGAATGTGACACTTCAAATTTTTTTGGCGGCATGGTAGCACAGTGGTTAGCACTGCTGCTTCACAGCTCCAGGGTCCTGGGTTCGATTCCCGGCTCGGGTCACTGTCTGTGTGGAGTTTGCACATTCCCCTCGTGTCTGTGTGGGTTTCCTCCGGGTGCTCCGGTTTCCTCCCACAGTCCAAAGATGTGCGGGTTAGGTTGATTGGCCAGGTTAAAAAATTGCCCCTTAGAGTCCTGGGATGTGTAGGTTAGAGGGATTAGCGGGCAAAATATGTGGGGGTAGGGCCTGGGTGGGATTGTGGTCGGTGCAGACTCGATGGGCCGAATGGCCTCCTTCTGCACTGTAGGGTTTCTATGGTTTCTATGATTTCTATGAGAATGCCAGCCATTAATTTGACCACAAATATTTCATGGCCCTCTGCTAGTTTTAGCCTTGCAGCCAAATTTGAAGTTGTGATCCTTTATTTCTCATTGAATAGGAAGAGAAGGGCCCTAATGTTGTGGCGAATTTCAACAGAAGTTGTGGACAGAAAGTTTTATCCGGAAAGCAAGGATAAGAATAACGTTTTGATTATTGTGATATGATGCATCTTTATGATACCTTTAAGGAGCTGTATCTTAAACCGCTGCCAATCATTACATACCTCAACAGGATGCACCATATTAGTCTCATGACTTGTAGGTAATTTTCCAGCATTAGTGATCAAGGTCAGGCATATGTCCTCCAGGCCTCCCAGTGAATGTTATCTGTTTATAGTCTGATTTTCAAATAAAGAACCCACATTATTATTTCACTTATCCTTCTATATGCTTGGTACATTTCCATTGAAAAAGAAGAATGTAACATGGTGGCAGCTATTGGTAGTATTGTTTTGAAGATTTGACTGAAAAATGTAAAAGCCTCAACCTTTCACGTGCAACAGAAGAGCTGGTATGAAAGTGAACCAACTACCAAGACTCACCATGTAATTAAAGTAAATCACTGTGGATGTTGGGATCTGAAGACGCACCATGTGTTAGGATTCTGCATCTTTGTAGGAGCACTCTACCTTGTGAACACTATACTTCCATTCTGGGATCGTACCTCATTCCAGCCAGCAGGCACCAGGTGCTTTATAAGAGTTTAATTACCAAAAGTCTAACTGCCGCAAAATTTAAACATGAACAGGAAATAAACTGCAAGTGGTTGTGGTTTAAGTAACGTTTCACAGACAGGAGAAGGCATTAAGGGCGGGATTCTACAGCCTCACTCATCCTAAAACCGTAAAATCCTGCCTGAGATCAACGGATCTTCCCATGGACCAACTCTCGCTCGCTCCGATTCCCATGACGGATGGGACGGTAAAATTCCAGCCTAAGATTCCACAGACAACTGAAGCTCAATGCTGTAGACTGGTTGGGAAGCATCTTCCAGTAACTTCCCCTAACAGCTAAAAGAAGGCTGCAAAGAAAAGCTTTTTACACTTTGTTTGTTTTCACTTTTGAAGTCTGCAGCTATTTTCCTGATTAAATCACTGCTTCGTGTGTGGAGCTTGAAGCTAAAACCAGGCATGTTCCTAAATAACTCAATAGCACCACCACTGCAGCCAAGCAGAAACTTATGAGCAGCTAAGGCAGTGGTTACTAAAGGTACTGCATCTCAGCTGGAGCAACTCTGAAAGAGCGAGAAGAAACTTGCATCGCTGTGAAAAGCTCCATTTAGCACTAACAATGCTGCAAAAAGCTGAAAGATTACAGCACTCAATTGGCAGTGAATTTCCTATCTGAATTTACTATGACCCAACTCATCGAGCTGCGTTTTCCAGACCTCCTAAATATTCCAAATCACATAGACAAGTCATTAAAATTAAAATTGCGATAGACAATGAAAGCTTCCGCAGCCTGAACATATCACATTTGTCAACACCCATTTGAAAAAACAGATAAAATATGGTCAACACTCAAAGATTGAAGCAGTTTCTGGAGATGGTCATTGCTGGAGAAACCAGCATTTATTGCCCATCCCTAAATGTGTTTGAGCGGATGGTGCCAAACTGTCTTCTTAAACTGCGACTGTCAGGTCAGCATAAGCTGTGTGCGAAACTGGTACCGGTGTGGGTACACCCATCCTCCCACTTTGTACATTGGAATGTATGTGCCCAGCAAAGTGGCAAGTGATGATTCAACCAACCAATGCCAAACTCAATGATTTGATTTGATTTATTATTGTTGCATATATTGGGATATAGTGAAAAGTATTGTTTCTTGCGTGCCACAGAGACAAAGCATACCACGCAGAGTACATAAGGGAGAGGGAAAGCAAAATGTAGTGTTACAGTCATAGTTATGGTGTAGAGAAAGATCAACTTAATATAAGGGTGGTCCATTCAAAAGTCCAATGGCAGCAGGGAAGAAGCTGTTCTTGAGTTGGTTGGTTTGTGATCTCTGACTTTTGTATCATAAGGTGGAAGAGAGCATGTCCGGGGTGCATGGGGTTCTTGATTATGCTGGCTGCTTTGCCAAGATAGCGGGATGTGTAGACGGAGTCGATGGATGGGAGGCTGGTTTATGTGATTGACTGGGCTACAGTCACAACCCTTTGTAGTTTCTTGCAGTCTTGGTTGGAGCAGGAGCCACACCAAGCTGTGATGCATCCAGGAAGGATGCTTTCTTTTGGCATGGAGTGACATGGAGATTCCATCCCTAGGATCCATTACATTCACGTGCCAACTCAAAAACTCACCCTGAAGAAGGAGAATGGGGCAATTAGTTAAGGAAAAATTTTAATGACGTTACCAGTGCTTTCCAAACATGATTCCCATTCACATTCTCTCTCACACTCTGTACAGGAAGTTGTGAACCATTTACGACCATGATCTAGGATTATGAACACTAGAAAATTTACTCTAAAGATCAAGGTATTCAAAAGGAAATTGGATTGCTATCAGGGGAGGCAGTGGTATAGTGGTATTGTCATTGGACCAGAGATCCAGGGTAATGCTCTGTGGACCCGGGTTCAAATCCCACCATGGCAAATGGTGAAATTTGAATTCAATAAAATTCTTGAATGAAAAGTCCAATGATAACCATGAAACCGATTGTCAAAAAAAACCATCTAGGGACAGGAAATCGGCTGACCCTACCTGGTCTGGCCTACACATGACTCCAAATCCACAGCAATATGGTTGACTTTTAAGGGATGGGCAATAGCCAGTGATGGCCACATCCCATGAACAAATAAAAAAAAAGATGAATGTTCAAGATTACAGGGATAAATCAAGAATATGGGACTAAGTAGAATTATCTTCCAGAGACCTAGTGCAGACAGTTTACAGCATGGAAACAGGCCCTTCGGCCCAACTTGTCCATGCTGCCTTTTTTTAAATCACTAAACTAATCCCAATTGCCCGCGTTTGGCTCATATCCCTCTGTACCCATCTTACCCATGTAACTGTCTAAATGCTTTCTAAAAGGTAAAATTGTACCCGCCTCTACTACTACCTCTAGCAGCTCGTTCCAGACACTCACCAGCCTCTGTGTGAAAGAATTGCACATGATGGGCTGCATGGCCTCCTTCAGCACTATAAACATTCTCCGATACGACAATACTTCAATACCATATCAAATACAGGGATCAATTATCAGAGAATTTACTTGTCTAATAATATCTCAACAACAATTGACATAGATCGAGAAAGAGAAAATCCTACCGTTCCAACAGTCTTCATTTGTTTTTAAATGAAAGAAGGCACATGTCAAGTAAACAGTGGAAAGCAGCAAACCTAGACTTCCTTTGACCAAGATCCACACACGGAGTTAATAGTTCAACTTAAAGCAGCTGGAGCTAGGGTAAAATCTGAGAATCAATAAGAAAATGGAAGAGTAGAAGACATTTCATGGAGCTTGATCTTCCTGTGTTTAGTCACTAGTCTCGGAAGTTTGCCCATGGCAATAGAAAACCATGTATACTGAGATGGAAGGATTGGCCTGTGAGGTGTTTTGAAATTTTCTTTCACACGCCCTCATGAATTGATCCTTCTTTATACAACTGAGAGCAGGAGCTCATCAAAATAGAGCCATTTTAATCAAAATTCCTGCAAGGCATATGTAATTAATAACTAGAAGCTTGCAGGAATTTGCTGATTTATTTTAAGCAGTGATCATAACCATCCTTCAGTCAATTAAATTTTTGATTTTATTTATTTTTGGGATGTGAGAATCTCCAGCAATTGGCCAGCAATTATTGTCCAACCCATCAAGAAGATGGTGGGAGCGGCCATCTTTAATTGCTACATTCCTTAGAATCATAGAATGGTTGTGGCGCACAAGGGGGACATTCGCTCCATCCAATGTGTGCCAGTTCTCTGTAAGACCTACTCAGCTAGTCACACTGCCCTGCCTCTTTCTCTTCAGATAATTAGCTGATTTGTTTTTGAATCACTCTTTTGGTCAGTGTATTGTGAGGCTAGTGTCCCTTTAAGAAAGGATTTCTTTTTAAACATGATTTCTGCAGCTCTCACAGCTTCAGTGATGCCGGCTTGCCTACAATAAGTCCTTTTATTGCATCTGAGGCTCATATTTAGGTTTTTCTTTAGTTTTTGCAGGGGCATCAAGCAAGAAAGAAGCTGAAGTCTCTCTCTCTGTCTTCCTGTTCTATTTGGAAAGTCTGCTGGTTATCTCAAGGCAACGTTTTGCCTTCTGGAAGGAAAGTGCAGCCTTCAAAAAGACATGATTCCAGTCAAGTGAGATTTTAATCTATGCTGTGTTAAGCCTGTGAAAAGGATAAAGTTAAAAAGTTTATTTATTAGTCACAAGTAGGCTTACATTCACACTGCAATGAAGTTACTGGGAAAATCCCCTAGTCGCCACAATCCTCTGCCTGTTTGGGTACACTGAGGGAGAATTTAGCATGGCCGATGCACCTAACCAGCACATCTTTGGACTGTGGGGGGAAACCCACGCAGACACAGGGAGAACGTGCAGACTCCACACAGGCAGTGACCCAAGCCAGGAATTGAACCTGGGTCCCTGGTGCTGTGAGGCAGCAGTGCTAACCATTGTGGCATTTTGTCTATGAAAAGCCTGTTGCAACAGCTTTAATATTCAATTAAGGGTTAATATGTTATTGTGGCTGTTTCCTTTCTGTTTTTTGTTTATAATTGATAAAAGGTATTGCTAATAGCGCATCTGCTTTGCATTTACAGCACTTTCTGTTTTTATTCTGCACATCCAAAATTTTTTATTCTTGCTTTTTAATTGAAGTACAAGTAGCCCCTTCATTAACTTTTCCAATATCTATTAGCTCATTCACACTATAAATATTACTTTTCATCATGATATTTAAGAATGTTTGGTAATAAATTATTTACTTGAATTCCTTTGGAATGTCTCCTCTGGGCAGCATGGTGGCACAGTGGTTAGCACTGCCAGCCTCACAGGGTCCCAGGTTCAATTACCAACTTGGCTCACTGTCTGTGCAGAGTCTGCATGTTCTCCCTTTGTCTGCATGGGTTTCCTCTGGGTGCTCTGGTTTCCTCCCACAGTCTGAAAGACATGCTGGTTAGGTGCACTGGCCGTGCTAAATTATCCCTCAGTGTACCGAACACACACTGAGTGTGGTGACTAGGGGATTTTCACAGTAATTTCATTGCAGTGTTAATGTAAGTCTGCTTGTGACACTAATAAATAAACTCTACATATTTGCAAGAATGTAAACTCATCCTCCCTATAATTCCAAGTAAAAGATAACTATATCCAGGTTAACATCTGTTGAATGATTGTATACTAATGCAGTAAGTGTATTCCAGCATCTAGGGGAGGCATGGTAGCACAGTGGTTAGCACTGCTGCTGCACAGTGCTAGGGATCCAGTTCGAATCCCGGCTTGGGTCATTGTCAGTGTGAAGTTTGCACATTTTCCCCGTGCCTGCGTGGGTTTCCTCTGGGTGCTCCGGTTTCCTCCCACAGTCCAAAGATGTGCAGGTTAGGTTAATTGGCCGTGCCAAATTGCTCCTTAGTGTCCCGGGATTTGTACATTAGAGGATTAGCAGGGTAAATATGTGGAGTTTCGGGGATAGGGCCTGGGTGAGATTATTGTCGGTGCAGATGGGTCAAATGGCCTCCTCCTGCACTGTAGGGATTCTATGATTTCTACAAAGAAATGAAGCACTCTGCATCCTAACATCACCACACTATTACAAAACCACTCTGTAATTGATAACCAGATGCATCTAGATTTGCAATCATTACCTCCCATATGGAACGAGTTGACAAGTAATTAATTTTGTGAGCTCACCACGAAGTTGGAAAAATAAATCAAATTTAATATTATTTAAAACACAGACTTTCCAGATACAGCATGAGGGAATTCATTTTTACACTGAGGTCTACATCAAGAGAACAAGGTAGGCTTTATAATACAAAAACAGAAAATGCTGGAAAGCTCAGCAGGTCTGGTGGCATCTGTGGAGAGAAAGACGTGTTTCAGGTTGCATTGGACTCATTGGCGAGAACTCTACCACCTTTGTCCGCCACGGAATCGGCGGACAATGGAAATCTCCGTTGACCTCGGGTGGGAATTTCCGGTCTCGCCCGAGGTCGTAAAATCCTGCCCATTAACTCTGCTTCACTCTTCACAGATGGTGTCAGACCTGCTGCATTTTCCAGCATTTTCTTTTTCAGATTTTTAGTACCTGCTCTATTTCACTTTCATATGAAGGTTGGTTTTATCTTCAAGATTTATTCAGGGACTGTTGGTCTGCTATTTTGATATTCCATTAGTTATAGAGTTAGCGATATCAAATTATGGGTGTGAGGATAACAACCGTAGTTTAGAAGATTAGGCTAAACCCTGTATTTTTGCCCACTGACACAAATGCTCAATGACCAGGTACACTCAGGAACATAGATAACCTGCGCTTAATCCTCCCTCCACTCGCATTGCCTGTACCAGTAAAGACTTGATTACATGTTAAGACTCGCATTCCAACCATTATCTTGCAATTGAGTTTGTGTCTATATATGTCCTGTTTGTGAACCCAACTCTTTACTCACCTGATGAAGGAGCAGCGCTCCGAAAGCTCATGCTACCAAATAAACCTGTTGGACTTTAACCTGGTGTTGGGAGACTTCTTACTGTGCCCACCCCAGTCCAACGCTGGCAGCTCCACATTATAAATAAATAAGAAAGCAGTTTGTAATTGGGCGGCAATGTTGCTGCACTTGACAGAAATCATAAGAGACTTGGTTCAGTTCAGACAAAGCGGTCACAGTTCAAAATTATGGTGTTGTATAGTTGTGCAAAAATGGAGAGAGAAGACATGTAAACATTCTCCGAGGAATTTTTCACCAAAATGAATTTGGCACATTTGATCAATGTGCATCATTACAATGAGATACACCCGGTAAGAGTGTGCACATCCAGTCAGGCGCTCTTTTCTTCATCTTAATGGTACCTTCTGAAGATCAGTGAGGTGCCAACTGAGGCTAAGAGGAAATTGAAAATCAGTGGTGTTTTTGTATGCATACTGTGTTGCAAGGACACGGTGAGCATTATATAGAATTTCTGACATCCTTCCTCACCCTGTAGCATCTCTCAAGATTACGGGCTGTCCAATCTATTACAAGATCAGATGCCATCACCAGACAATCAGCTATGATGCTGCGGGAAAATGCTTTGTCTCAGACAGGATGATAGAGCTTTACTCACCAGTGACCATACAATACCTGATGCTGGAGTGTTTCAACGAATGTTAATTATCCAAAACTGCAAATTTGTTTTCTATTTTTTTTGCTCGTGCTCTGACATTGCTCACACTCAGCATAAAGTAGACGGGGTGGCACAGTGGTTAGCACTGCTGCCTCATAGCGCTAGGGACCTGGGTTCAATTCCAGCCTCGGGTCACTGTGCGGAGTCTGCACGTTCTCCCCATGTCTGCGTGGGTTTCCTCCGAGTGCTCCGGTTTCCTCCCACATTTCGAAGGACATGCTGGTTGGGTGCATTGGCCATGCTAAATTCTCCCTCAGTGTACCCGAACAAATGCTGGAGTGTGACGACTCGGGGATTTTCACAGTGACTTCATTGCAGTGTTAATGTAAGCCTACCTGTGACACAAATACATTTTTAAAAAACGTGTAGGTGAATTTAAGTTGTTTCCATCGGCTGGATAACTAGAGATTTCAGTGAATTGGCAAAAGAAGTTGCAAGGAGATGAGGGGGATGTATTTAAACATAAATAAGACCATAAGGTACAGGAGCAGAATTAAGCCATTCGGCCCATCGAGTCTGCTCCGCCATTCAATCACGGCTGATATGTTTCTCAACCCCATTCTCCTGCCTTTTCCCTGTAACCTTTAATCCCCTTACCAATCAAGAACCTATCTATCACTGTCTTAAATAACCTAACTGACCTGGCCTCCACTGCCTTCTGTGGCAATCAATTCCATAGATTCAATGTTTAAAAGGGAATTGAATGCATTTATTAAAAGATAGAAACTTGGAAGATTTATTTCATGGAATAAAGCCATCTGGCCCCCAGTTGCGTCCATGCTGCCAAAAAAAGAACAGTCGGCCTGAACCCACCTTCTAGCTCTTGGTTGTAGCCTCTGGCACCTCAAGCTCATATCAAAATGTTCTTTGAAGAGACAATAAGGGATTCCATCGCCACCACTCTTGCAGATACATATCGGGGGGAATTAATTTTCACATCAGTGTTAGTTAGCACTGGGCGGGATCCTCTGGTCCCGATGAAGGCGAGTTCCTCGGTGACGGGGCAGGAGGGCAACACAAGGCTCCATGGATATCAGTGGGGCCGGAAGATCCTGCCAACAGCCAATGGCGAGATGTCTTCGCCGCCAGAAAATGTACTGCGCGGTGATGGAAAATCCTGCCCACTGAGCTGAATTTTCCCAAAAATCGGCAAAGTCCAATGGTGTGCAGGAAGAGTGATGATGAAGCAATGATGGCTTTCTCTGCCGCTTGGGACTTAGGGTCGAAAACCTAAAGAAGCGGGTCCCACGATGTGGTGCTAGCAGGGCGGGCTCTGGCTGGATCTTAGCTTCACAAAGATCAGAGCGCCATTTTTAAAAGCCACGCCAGTGCACAATATTTCACCAGGAACCCCTGCCACCACGCCAACATCGGCACTGTCTGTGCGCTGTGCCCGGCACTGCCCAAGGCTGTCAGGGGCAGTGTCCGGGTCGTACCAGGTTTGCGCCCGGGCATGATGCTCTCCTCTCCAAGCGATGTACCCACCTGAGCTCCTCTGGGAGGTCTGCCACCAGGTGCATGCTTTGGGAAGACAGTTGGGTTTCACGCCAATGTGAAAGGAATGGGAAAGGATGAGTCAGGCCTGATAATTATCTGCTAATTTCAGGAAATGGCATCACACTATGTTACTGGTGGGGGGAGGGGACATTCTCCTCATGCATTTATGCTGGCATGAAACACAGAGCTCGATTCTCCCAAAAACATTCTCAGTGCTGAATTCGCAGGAAAGCTGGTGTAAATCACGGTTGTTTTTTCAGTGGGAGTTCACACTCGAATCTCCCACATGCTGTGCAATGCAGAGGTCACAATCGGGAATATCATTAAAAGCTCGGGGGGGCCGGGCCTATTCACGCAGGTTGCAGGTTGCTGGCTAGCTCAATCACTGGCCAGCCCAGGACCCCCACAGTGCTGCCCCTTCAGCCGCCCCCACAGCTCAATCGCAGCCCCCACAAGCACTCCCTCTGTCCCAGAGCACCGCAATCTCCAGACCCCTCCCCACACCAGCAGTGGCGATCTGCCTCCACCCTTCCCCCAGCAGCCCCCACCCATTGACCCCCCCCACCCACCCCCCCCCCCCCCCCCACCCCACCGGGAGGAAGACCCCCCCACAGGAGCCAGACCGCCCGGCAGACCACACCTCCCAACCCACCCCGATCACTGGCCTCCCTGCAGCCCCGACTAATCCGATCTGCAGAGTGGCAGCGGGAACCCCAACCCCACAATAGGCCCTATCCACAATAGGCACCACCCACAATAGGCCCCGCCCTTGTTTCCACTCCTAGGCCCCACCTCTTGCCCCCTAGGCCCCACCCCCTGGCCCTGTCCACTTGCCCCTAGGCCCCGTCCCCATCCCCAGCCCTGCTACTTAGGCCCCACCCCCTTGGCGCTGCCCAATGCCCAGTGGGCAATGACAGGCTGCCCCCCAGACATGGGCACTTTGCCCCTTGTGCAGTGCCCACAATAGGTGGAGATGCTATCGGGCCCGGAGAATTCTGTGCCGGGACCGATAATGACATTTGAATAAGATTAAAAATAGATTAAAATCACTTACCTGTCTTCCCGCCGGTTTCCAGCACGGTCCGGTTGTGCCTGCTCTCCAGTTCTGGGAGACTCACGAATCCTGCAAAATGGCCGACACGCGCATCTCCTATCCCGCACGCCAAAAAACGTGCACATCGGGTTGGGAGAATCAGGCCCACAATTCAGGCTTTGGGCGAGATTTTCCACTCCCATCACCAAACCCACCTACAAAAATTGGAAAATTTGGAGTGGAAAATCCCAACCTTGGTTGGACAACATATGAAGGTAGTTGAAATATCCATTGTTTTGACTGGGTTAGAAAGATCTGGTCACACACACATATCATATGGGCTTGAGATCTGCTTCCAGTCTTCTGTCAATGCCAATCTTCAACAGAGCAATCTGAGGCATACAGTATTAACATGGCAATGAAAGTGTCCCGCTCTCCAGCACTAACCTCACTCACCTTGACAAGTGCAAAAATATGTACATCAAAAGTCATCAATATTTTTTGTACAAATAAATAGCTGTGTTTATTTTGAAAACAAACTTGTGGTTGCAATACAGCTATCATATTACATCTTTTCAGCCAAGTCATTGAGTACATATCAAGCCTCTCTAGTTTTGTGGCAGTGTGTACATGGGCTGTACGCAGAGAAATCTCAACCCAGAAGGGTTTTTTGGAGTTTTTGGCTGGAATTTTACCCCCCGTTCGCCTTGGGAATCGGAACGGGTGAGGGGTGGACAATGGAAAGGTCCATTTACCCCGGGTGGGATTTTACGGTTTTGGGACAAGCGAAGCCACTAAACCCCGCCCTTTGTGACAGCTCCAAATTGGATCTACATCTTCCTCATAACCTTGAAGATTTTTCTCCTTAATGTACATACCTAATTCCTTCTTAGATATCATAAGAACATAAACACAGTGTATTTGCATCCTCCTCACACCTCCCCCTTCCACCAAATTTTGTGTCATCCGCAAATTTGGAACTATTACATTCAATCCCGACAACCAAATCGTTGATACAGATGGTGAATAGCTGGGGCCCCAAGTATTGATCCTTACAGCACTCTACTAGTCACAGCTTAGAGTCATAGAGGTTTCCAGCATGGAAACAGGCCCCTCGGCCCAACTTGTACATGTCACCTTTTTCTTTAAACCACTAAGCAAGTCCCAATTGCCTGTGTTTGGCCCATATCCCTCTGTACCCACCTTACCCATGCAACTGTGTAAATGCTTTTTAAAAGACAAAATTGAACACACTCTACTCGTACCTGTGGCAGCTCATTCCAGACACTCACCACCCTCTGTGTGAAGAAATTACCACTCTGGACTCTTTTGTATCTCCCCTCTCACCTTAAACCTATGCCCTCTAGTTTTAGCCTCCCCTACCTTTGGGAAAGAATGTTGACTATCTAGCTGATCTATGCCCCTCATTATTTTATAGACCTCTATAAGATCACCCCTAAGTCTCCTACGCTCCAGGGAAAAAAGTCCCAGTCTATCCAGCCTGTCCTTATAACTCAGACCATCAGGTTCCGGTAGCATCCTAGTAAATCTTGCCATCCTGAAAATGAGCCATTTATTCCTGCTCTCTGTTCTTTGCCCATTACAGGAAGAAGTCTCACAACACCAGGTTAAAGTCCAACAGGTTTATTTGGTAGCACAAGCTTTCAGAGTGTCACTCCTTCTTCAGGTGAGTGTCAGGAGTGACACTCCAAAAGCTTGTGCTACCAAAAAAACCTGTTGGACCTTAACCTGGTGTTGTGAGACTTCTGACTGTGCTTACCCCAGTCCAAAGTCGGCATCTCCACATCTTTGTCCATTAACCAGTTCTCTATCCATGCCAGTATATTACCCCCACACCCATGTGCTCTAATTTTGTTTACTAACTTCTTGTGTGGGATCTTATCAAAAGTTTTCTGAAAATCCAAATATACTACATCCACTGGTTCCCCCTTGTCTATTCTGCCAGTTAATCCTTAAAAACTTCAACAGGCTTATTAACTACGACTTCCTTTCATTAATCCATGTTGATTTTGCCCAGTCCTAACACTATTTTCTAAATGTCCTTTCCTCAGATCCTCTAGAATAGATTCTAGTATTATTCTAATTTCTAATATCAGGTTAACAGCTCTGTGGGTTCCCCATTTTCTCTCTCTCTCTTCTTTCTTAAAAAGTAGGTTTCCATTTGCCATCTTCCAATCTGCAGGAACCGTTCCAGAATCTATAGAATTTTGGAACATGATGACAAATATACCACTATTTCTACAGCCACCTCTTTCAACATTCTGGGATATAGATCATCAGATCCAGGAGATTTATTCACTTTAAGTCCCATTAATTTCTCCAGTACATTTTTCTAACTAATATTGACAACTTGCTGTTTCTTGTTTACGCTAGTCTATTGATTTTCCATTATTTTTGGGAGGTTTTTCATGTTTTTCTCCATGAAGACAGAACAAAGGCTGGAATTTTCCAGCTCCGTCGCGGTGGGACTGGACAATATCGGTGGTGGGCGGAACCGGAAACTCCGCCCAAAGTATTTGTTTAGTCTCTCTTCCATTTCCTTATTTCCCATTATAGGTTCTCATTACTCTGTTTGCAGTACACCCACGCTCACAAATCGTAGCACAGAACTTGAGTATTGCTGAAAAAAGACCTTTTGTCGAAGCTTTTCATCTTGCACTCATCAGGACAATCGCAAGAATACCAATGCCAGGGGAAACAACAATTTTACACTGTATGAGAAGAGTGTGCTAATTGGTTGGCAAGTAGATGATGACTGTTCGAGGTGTTACCATGGAAAAGGCACCAGTCATTGGTGACTGACAATTAACAGCCAAGCACTGTTTGAAAATTTAAACCAAAAATGGGAGTACACAGCATGCAGGGATACCCAGGATGGTTGCTCTTCAGTTAGCAGCAACTCTATTGGCTGGGTGATGTAAGCCAAATGGATGATGGCCAGATCCCCAAAGATATGTTCAATGGTGCGCTTGCTATTGGCCTGAGACAATAGGCCACTCATGTTTGCGATACAAGGACATTAGTAAGCAAGACCTCATATTGGCCAGGATTAGGGTTGATGCATGGGAAGTCATCACTGCTGACTACAGAGCCTGGAAACAAGCTGTCAAGAAGATTGTGGGAAAAGCAGAGGATGAAAGAAACAAGCACATGGCAGGAAAAAGTTGCCCTCGGATCAGCTGTGGAAGGGACTGCGAATCGATCTCTACAGCCACAACAGATGATATCCAATTCAGAAGTGATCTATCCCATTGCAGGCCATCATCTCCCTAGATGGATGGATGCTGAAGAAGATCAGATTTGCTGCTTGTTCTGCACACCAAAAGCAGTTTGAATTGTGTACCTTATCCCTCAAGAAAAAGATCTCAGAAACAACAAAATAGAAACCTTTGCACCATTTATCACAAGCTAATCTGGACATACGTAATTTTGAAGGTCTTGAATTTTCTTTATACGAGTTAGGGGCACATGAAACCAGGGTGCGAGTTAATCATATAGCCCAAAAGACCACAGGATTTAAGGTATCAATGAGTTACACACGTAAGTACAATATGTCCAAGTCATCTTGACATTTCATGGCCATCCATCAATTCTTACATCATTATAATGGCCCCACTCCCAAGTTACAGAGCCTTCTATTCAAATTCCCTGCCATAACTTTTGCCGAGGTCCTCTTAGAATTACTTAAGATTGGGGAGGTATTGTCACTGGACTAGTTATCCAGAAACCAAGGGTAATGCTCCGGGAACCCTGGTTCAAATCTCACCTTGGCAAATAGTGAAATTTTAATTCAATAGAAATCTGGGATTAATGACAACCATGAAACCATTGTCGAAATAACCCGCCTGGTTCACTAATGTCCTTTAGGGAAGGAAATCAGCTGTCTTTACCTGGTCTGACCGACATGTGACTCCAGACCCACAGCAATATGATTGACTCTTAAATGCCCTCAAGGATGGGCAATAAATGCTGGCCCAGCCAGTGACGCCCACATCCCATGAACGAATAAAGGAAATTCTAGATTTTCAGGTGCAGCAGTAACCAATAATTCTGCTGGTGTTTTGTGAAAATTTTTAAGCCTTTTGAAAATAATGTATTCTCAAGAGACTTGTAATGTGTTTTCTGTTCTTTCAGTGTAAGTCGCGTTAAAAGTTCAAAATTCCAAGCAGGTACTTGGTTGTACCAGCATGCACAAATGATTATTAAATGGGTTAAAATTTTAATTTTCATGCTTAAAGCAGGGATATATGGTGAGTGTTTTGGGCCTTAACGATTGTTTATATTAATTTCCATCTTTTTCTCATTGGAACACATTCCAATGTAAATTGCAGAAAGTTTGAGTGTAAATTGACATGGGCAGAACGGATGCATTTTCTTCTAAATTGCATCCACAGAGGATCTTCTGGGTCAAGTGTACGATGAGTGAATTAAATAACTCATGGTGAAGCATGCTATTTTTCACTCTTGTTTTTGACTGCATTCTGTTTTTACAGAACTTAAAGAACAACCAAAAGGAACTTTCTGTCTTCCCACATTCCTCCCTGCCCAATTTGACCATGAAAGGATAAATTCATTGATCCCACACTTCTGGGTTTTGAAATATTCAATAAGAGCACCTCTCAGGGATTGGACTGGAATGATGGAGAGTTGTTATTCCAATCCGTGCTGCTTTCCTGATCAGCTCCCTTAGCGCATAGTTTCATGTGGAAATGCGTGTGGTGAATTTACCTCTTAGGCCTTCTTAAACTTGTAACATCACCAATTTATTCAGCAAAGTTCTTTCCTATTTTAGAATCGTAGAAACAAAATCATAGAAATCCATACAGTGCAGGAGGAGGCCATTCGGCCCATCGAGTCTGCAACGACCACAATCTCACCCAGGCTCTATGCCCGTAACCCCACGTATTTACCCTGCAAATCCTCCCTGACATTCAGGGGCACTGTATAGCATAGTCAATCCACCTAGCCCACACATCTTTGGACTATGGGAAGAATCCAGAGCACCCGGGGGAAACCCATGCAGACATAGGGAGAACGTGCAGACTCTGCACAGACAGTGACCCAAGCTGGGAATCAAACTCTGGTCTCTGGCAATGTGAGGCAGCAGTGCTAACCACTGTGCCACTGTGGCACCCTTTTAGTTGTTACTTTACGCAAAAGAAATGAAGTATATTTTTAAAAATTCATTCCAAGCCACTGCACAGAGTAGGAATTTTGGCGCAAGTCCACCACAACTTTCTATCCATTAATTTTAACAGACAAGAAAACATCACTGGGACAAACGGCTGAATTTCACATATGAAGTCTCAGCAGGTGAGCTCTCGTGGGGGCAGCCCAAACTTTTAAATTCCCTCCTTGTGTAGTGTTGTCACTGTAAATGCCATTGTCAGACATTTAACAGTGCTGCAAATCCCAGGGGAATCAAACTGGAATCTAAGGGCGAATGCAACTTTTCTTTCCAAGCAGTTATTAATAGAGTCATAAACCATGTAAAAACAAAATAAAATTCACAACATTGAGTTTGATTGATGAGCGACCCAAAGCAGAACCAGATCTGTACTGCAGAGCTTAAAAACAGTGGCTTCATTGTCTGACTGCCAACTCATTTTTACAACTTTCACAACATTGTGCTATGCTTCAGGACTATACATTCACTTTCTGATGGCATAAAGCTTTGTAATGTCTGGGGTCGAGATTTCCTATTAGTAACACAAGGATCATGCGAGCACCGTACCACCATTCTCCACTGCAAAGAGTTCTGCTCAGGCAACATTTAATTGGCTCCTGACCTCCCTACTTCAGATGACTTTCCATTGATTCAGTGGATAAATTGATTGTGCTCTCTGATATACGGATTAGGAAAGCCCTGAGATTAGTTCCTGATTTGGATGAAAGTAACTTAGTTTAGCTGAGTTGACATGAATGGCCTCATAATGGACAGAATGTCCGATTACTATCCAGTGACACTAGCCCCTGATTTAAAAGAGAATCGGGCTGTATTGTCATTTTTTAAAAAATTCGTCCATGGGATGTGGGCATCGCTGGCTGGGCCAACATTTATTGCCCATCCACTGAGGACATTTAAAGGACATTGCCATGGATCTGGAGTCACATATAGGCCAGGCCAGACAAGGATGACAGATTTCTTTCTTCCTTCGGGAAAAAGATACAAAAGTCTGAGGTCACATAACAACCGACTCAAGAGCAGCTTCTTTCCCGCTGCTGTCAGACTTTTGAATGGACTTACCTTGCATTAAGTTGATCTTTCTCTACACCCTAGCTATGACTGTAACACTACATTCTGCACTCTATCCTTTCCTTCCCTATGAATGGTATGTTTTTTCTGTACAGCGTGCAAGAAACAATACTTTTCACTGTATGATAATACATGTGACAATAAATCAAATCAAATCAAAATCAAATTAAAGGGCATTAATGAACCAGATGGGTTTTTTTTATGACAATTAACATGGTTCCCTGGTCATCAGTAGTGTTTTAATTCCCAGATTTTTTTTGTTGAATTCAAAATTCACCATCTGCCGTGATGGGGTTTAAACCTGGATGGTACATTGGGGAAACCATGCAGACGCTACGACAACAGATGAATGAACACCGCTCGACAATCACCAGGCAAGACTGTTCTCTTCCTGTGGGGGAGCACTTCAGCAGTCACGGGCATTCAGCCTTGGATCTTCAGGTAAGTGTTCTCCAAGGTGGCCTTCACAACACACGACAGCGCAGAGTCGCTGAGCAGAAACTGATAACCAAGTTCCGCACACATGAGGATGGCCTAAACCGGGATGTTGGATTTATGTCACATTATCAGTAACCCCCACAGCTCGCCACAGCTTTCCCTCTGATCTTGCATAATATCACTAGCTGTTCTGTCTGGAGACAATACACATCTCTTTAACCTGTGTTTAATGTTCCCTCCACCCACATTATCTGTACCTTTTAAGACCTGGCTGGCTGTAGAGATTTGCATTCTAATTAGTATTCTGTAACTTGATTTCTGTGTCTGTGTACTGTTGGAGAACAGATAACTACTCCATCTGACGAAGGGGCATCGCTCCGAAAGCTTATGGTATTTGCTACCAAATAAACCTGTTGGACTTTAACCTGGTGTTGTGAGACTTCTTACTGTGCTTACCCCAGAGTATTGCCATGGGTCTCCGGATTACTAGTCCAGCGAACTACACCACTAGGCCACTGCCTTCTGTAATTCTGTGGTCAGCTATCCTGTGGATATTTGTCACCTGGATTTGCATATTAAGATTGAGTACTTGGGGATATTAGTGGCTGCCAAGATCCATCTTGTTGTTTTCAGACAAGGAGGTGTTTGCTTTGTGCAAATCCTTCAATGAGATTAGTTCCTTTCCTACTTGCTAACATCACTACTGTTACATATCCAGACACGCCCTTGACCTGACAGCAGATTTAAAATGCTATCAGGAATAGGGACACAAAAGTCACCAGACTTTTCTTTGCAGCTTTCTTCAGGGTAAGAGGCAAGCACCCTTGCTCCAGTGCTGACCATAAAATATTTGCCAATATCTCACCCGAAAAGAGGCCCATGATGCAAATTGACTCACGATTAAATCTATGCATTAGAATAAGTACCCAGATTTGTTCTACTTTTCTAAAAGATTTTCAAAACTTCCTCAATCCCTTCCCCTCTTAGAATATAGGGAAGTCAACATATTTATACCGTGTGAGAAGGGAGTGCTGATTGCATGGCAAGTGAACTCTGGTTGGTAGAAGCATTGCCATGGAGAAGGCACCAGTTGATGGTGACTAGCGGTTAACTGCCAAGCATTGTATGAAATTTAAACCAGCCAGCTTGATCAAGGCATTGCCCTGTGAAATGAACTAGCGAGTGCCTGTCACTTATTTTGTTTGGCCGAACCAGATGCAATATGCACATGTTCTTTCTGTCTGCAAAGATCAGGACTCTGTGTATTAGTATATATAGTTTCCAGTGCACACAAATGTACCACACTGTGAGCCAGACTGGCTATTTTAAATTAGTTGTCGGCATAATATTTAGTACAGTGAGGATTATTTAACAAATGTTGTCAAATCATTGAATCACATCTAATTTTGGACATTGTGAGCCTGATTCTCCCAAAAACATTCTAAGTGCGGAATTGGCGAGAAAAATGGTATAATTTAACGTTATGTTTTCAGTGGGAGTTCAGACTCGAATCTCCCACACTCTGCAATGCAGAGGTCACAATTGTAAATATCATTAAAAGCACAGGGAGGAGGGGCCTATTCACATCGGAGTCTGACAGTTCTAGAAATATGCGCATGCACAGTGGCCCCGAACTGTCAGACTGCAGTTTGCTGGTCAGCTCAATCGCTGGCCAGCCCAGGTCCCTCGCACTGCTGCCCCTCACAACACCCCCATGACCTGAACATGGCCCCATGGTGGCCTGCACAAGTATTCCCGGGCCAGCCCTGACCACCCCCGCCCCAGAGCACCACAATCTCCAGCCACCCCCAGCAGTGATGATCCACCCCCATGCCCTTGGAAGACCACCCCCCCCACCCCCCAGAGGCAGACCACCCCCCGACGGAGCACCTCCCAGCCTGCCCTCCCTGGCCTCCCTCCAGCCCCAACCAATCCTGTCTACAGAGTGCAGCAGAGTCCCCCATCCCCACCGATCGCCCCCTAGGCCCTGCTCCCTTGGCCCTGCCACCTTGCCCCACCCCTGATCCTGTCCCCATGGTTCTGCCCCTTGGCACTGGAACAGGCCCTGCCCCTTTCCCCCCTTGACACTGCCCCCTAGGCCCCACCCCTTGTTCCCCTAGGCCCCGCCCCCTTGGCATTGTCCAATGCCCAGTAGGCAGTGCCAAGGTGCCCCCTGGCCATGGGCACTTTGCCCCTTGGGCAGTGCCAGGGGCACAGGCTGGCACTGCCAGGGTGCCCATGCCCAGGGGGCACCACCCTCTCATCACCTGACCCCCCTGTTGGACAACGATTTCCCTCCCTTCACTCTGGCAGGGTCACCCACTAGTTCGTCACATGTGGGGATCTACTCTAAATTCTGCCGGAGTGAAATATTCCTCGCGTGGTGTGAGATGCTATCGGGCTCGGAGAATTCAGTCCTGGGCCCGATAATGACATTTAAACCAGATTAAAAACTGATTTAAATCACTTACCTGTCTTCTCTCCGGTTGCGCCTGCTCTCTGGCTCTGGGAGATGACCATGCATTGGGAATGCATGCGTAAATCCCGTGAAATGGCCGACACGCGCATCTCCCAACCCAACATGCCAAAAAAACATGCGTATCAGGAGAGGAGAATCAGGCCCTGTGTTTTTAGTTTTTCAAGAAAAGGCTGGTTAGGTACAGTTCGTATTTTGCTCGTTGCAAACAGCAGAAAGGACATGTTGTTTAATATGATGCGGAGGTCTTTAGGACATACGGCATACTTCCCTAGCATCACACTGGGACTAATATACCACATTACTCATTTGTGTGATAGGCAGAATGGTTTTTTGGCTTGATGGCAGCAGCCTGTTAGTGATGAATGCCAGTTGTGTTGCCACTGCGTTGCTGCAGCGTAAAACAGCTAGCTTCAATTGTTGCTCAAATTTTTGAGCTACCTTGACCTTCCAAGGTAATCAGAGTTGGACTGGGCACTTTTCAGGGTCAAACATGATGGCCTTAGGCTTGATCATGAGTTTGCGCGATACGCAGCACAAAATGATCTCATCAGGGTAGCCATTATCTCACAGGGTGCCTTAGATGTGCCCTATTTACTATCAGTCACCATCAACTGATGCATTCTCCATGGCAACACCTCTATCGATCAGAGTTCACTTGCCAACTAATCAGCCTTCATAAATTTGGTATTTCCCTTACATTGTATTCTTGTGAATGTTCTCATGAGTCCAAGACAAAAAGCATCAGCAGAAAGTATCTCTCTTTTTCAGCAATACTCAAGTTCTGTGCTACCAAAGGACTATTTATATGACATCTATTGGTTCCCCTTTATCTACCCTGCTGGTTACATGCTCAACAAACTCCAATGAATTTGTCAAACAGGATTTCCCTTCAGCAAAGCCGTGTTGATTTGTTCTAATCATACTATGCTTTTCTAAGTACGTTGTTAAGACTTCTTTCACAACAGATTCCACCATTTTCCCAACAGATGTTTGGCTAACTGGCATGAAGTTCACTGTTTTCTCTCCTTCCCTCCTTTTTTGAAAAGCAGACGGATGCCAACTTCCAATCTGGTCGGACCATTTCGGAATCTAAGGGATTTCAGAAAATGATAGCTAACACATTTGCTATCTCTGCAGCTAATTCTTTTAGAGCCCTAGGGTGTAGGCAATCAGGTCTGGGGGATTTAGTCCCTTTCTCTAAAATGATATCGAATCATGCTTCGCTAATTTCCTCACTCATTTTAGCCCCTAGATTATTGGTATGGAACTTATGTCTTCCACTGTGAAGACTGACACAAAATATTTGTTCAATGCCTCCACCTTTTCTTCATTTCCCATGATAATTTCTCCTGTCTCTGCTTCTAAGGGACCAACAGTTGCTTTAGCTACTCTCTTCCTTTGCATATACATATAAAAGCTCTTACAATCTATTTTTATATTTCTGGCTAATATTCTATTTCTCCTTGCTGTCAGGTAGATTGACCTTGCTAAATTCTCCCTCAGTGCACCAAACGGGCGCCAGAGTGTGGCGACTAGGGCAATTTCAGAGTAACTTCATTGCGGTGTTAATGTAAGCCTACAAATAAATAAAACTAAAACTTTTTGGTGGGTGGTGGCCCTTTGCTGGTTTCCAAAACATTCCTCATGCTTCGATTTGCTATTGTTTTTTTGCAACATGGTAAGTCTTTTTTATCATTATCTTTCTTATTGAGTAGGGAACCTTCTTGCTGAATTTATGTTCTGCGATGACATGTATTTTTGTTGACTATTTTGAACAACAGAGATGACTAGCTATTTCTTTAAATGTTTTTCACTGTTCATTTACCGTCAGAACTTTTAGTCTATTTAGTCAATTAATCTTGGAAAGTTTTCCTTTCATACCTATGTAATTGGCTTTGTTTAAGTTGAAGATTTGTGTTTGCAATTGGAATATATCACTTTCAAACATAACATGTAATTCAATGGTTTATGATCACTATTTCCCAATGGATCCTTTATTGTAATATTGTTAATTCACCTTGCTTCATTACACAATACAAGATATAAGATAACTTTATCCCCAATCAGCTTTGCTACATATTGCTCCAAGAAACTGACATGAAAACATGCTATAAACTCATCTTCTAGATCACTCGTACCAAAATGATTGTCCCAGGCTATATGATACTTAAAGTTGCTCACAATGATTACACATCCTTTGTTACTGGCTCCAATAATTTCTTGTTTAATGAATCTGCCCAAAAGTATAACTATTGTTAGGGGGCCTGTAATCTATCCCGACTAGTGTTAAGACCCAGATCAGAAACTCCAAGGTATATTATGCAGTTAGCCTAGACACTAAATTTTACATTTGATTTTGGCATTAGGGTGAGCATAAGGTGTTTCACTCCAGGTATGATTCAAGTGATCCACTAGGATGCTTTTATCAAAACAAATTTATTTAAGAACACAGTTGGAATATAACAAAAAGAATTAGCATAGCTTTTACTAATTAAAATAGACATGGCAAAGTATAATCCTTAATAGCTAGCTATCTCTGTTGTTCAATTTTAAAGCAATGCCCCATAAATATACACCCTTCTTCAGAATTAGTTTTGAGTATAGTAACAACAAGTCTTTATTAAAAATTCATAACTATATAGATATATACAGTAGAGAATACAGGCATGGAGCTGACTCATCCTCAGTCTAAAGAAGCAATGGATTTGAAGGGGCATATAAAACCAAGTATGCTCATGTGATGTTGGATTCTTAGCTTTTCAACACTTCTGGATAGAGATTCCGACAGCAATTTTCAAAGAAAGATTCACTCTCATACACCAGAATATCTGAGAAAGAAACAGATTGCAGTCTCCAACTTCAGAAAGGGGAAAAGAGAGATACTACTCCCTCTTTACTCAAAAGCAGCATCCAAGCTTGAATATTCTGTGTAAGCCCAGCTTCCCCATCACATGACCACACCTGCCAATCATCGAAAACAAGCCCGACTCTGCAAAATCCCAGGGGGAGCAGCAGACCCCAGCTTTAGTTCAGAGTAAAACCAACATTCCAGCCATTAGAAGCAGTTATGCTGCTGCAGCGACAATACAAGATGCTGATAGACAGAACAGATCCGAGTGCATAAAAAACTGCTACAACAGATCCTGCACAAGAACATGGCTCAAACACATTTCTTAAAGGCACAGTATCATCACACTAGTGTTTTCTGTCACTTGCTATTCCTAATTTCCACCCATACTGATCCAATTTCATGATCCTCAGGGCCGGATCCTTTCTCACTGATACCCTTCTGTTATCCTTCACTATCAGGGCTACCACACCTCCTTTGCCATTGTATCCATCTTTCTGAAATATTGTGTATTCTGGAATATTTATTACCCTCCCCCTCCACAATCACCTTGTAAGTATGCTTCTATAACGGCGATTAGATCTAAACTATTCAGGTCTCCTTGAGCTGCAGTTCATCTATTTTATTGCAGGTACTTTACGTATTCAGATAAATAACGTTCAATTTCATGCAATTCCTTGCAATGGCCTTATTCATTGATGGGATTTTTTTGTAAAACTCTTTGTCCTTTCTCTAGTAGAGTCTGGTGTATACAGGGTTAATATTGGACTGCGTACAGTACCACCCACTCAAAGATATAAGAAGGTTAGGGTTAGTCTAGAGATGGACACAGATGCATAAAGACTTAGGATGAGTCAGCTCCATGCCTGTATTCTCTACTGAGTATCTATATAGTTATGAATTGTTAATGAAGACTTGTTGTTGCTATACTCAAGACTGCGAAGCCTCCCACTCAGCTTGTCTTTACCCACACCACTTTACTGTTCCAATACTTTGATCTTTTTCTTTTGATTTCTAAGCCGCCCTTCACCCAACATTGTGATCTGAATCCATCATGAATTTAGCCAATGTGTGTTCCCTGCCAAGTTGACACAAGGAATTTGCAGTTGTACGGCACCTTACTACATCCACATAACACCACCATTCCAAAGCACTGTAAACCACATCTAATGACTCAATGCTGGAGCGCAAAGTATATTGGCAAACATAGCAGTATTTTCACATAGCAAAATCCCCCCAAAAAAGCAAACAAAATGAACAACCAGTTAATCTGCTCTTAGTGTGTTGACTGAAGGGTGAATACTCACTAGAACAGTAAGACAACTCCCTGTTCTTTAAATACTGATATAGGATTCTCTGCATCCACTCGAACAGACAGCAAAGGCCCTGGATTTAAATGTTTCATCTGAAAGGCCTCAACTTTCACAACAACTCACTGACTTCAACCGAGATTCTTTGCTCAAATCCTGGAGTAGAGTTTTATCCACAACCTACTGACTGCAAGCTAAAAGGTCTTTCAACTGAGCCAAGTCACCATATGACCACAATTGCTTAAAACGTAGCTACATGACATCTGGCTGGTTAATGGCCAGGTGGTCCATTCATTACACCATTACATGTGACTTTTCTTTTCCGAATCTATTTTAAACAAACACTGATACTATTACCAAATCGCCTGTCAAAGCATTAAAACCACAAGCTTCAGATTACTTCATTTTTGCAGACGCTCAGTAATTACGTGTTAGGAAATAAATTGCAGCTAACCAAAACTGCATTTCCTTTGGAATTAAAAAAAATACTTTTCCACAACTGTCCCCATAAACTTCTACAAGTAATGTTTTCAGATAGTTTGAAGCACTATTACAAGCATTCATTGCAACAACCCACCCATTTGTTTTTCATTTTGTCTGCTCATTAATTCCAAAATCTAAATCTACCACTTCCATCTGCAACTCCAAACTAGCGGGACTCGCCTTCTCCATCCAGTTCAATTTGGTGACTATATCTGTCATTAGTTATGGAAGACCCAAAGCCAATGTTCCATTACATTCCCACAGCCACATCTGGAAAAGGCAGAGCACTCAATGTACCCAAACCCAGTGACATGTCATGCAGTTCATTTGTTGAAAGCCATTTAAAACAACATCTTTTAAATTATACCTCATATAGGGCACGATTTTACACTTCCCCCAACTGAGGTTGGGAAGGTAGGATGGATTGGGTAGTTTAAAATTGAATGGATAGGATTCCCCTGGGAAGCTGCCCGTCCAAACCCAGATACAATTTCACGCTTGGCCAAAAGGGCCTTGGGTGGGAAATGCGCCCATTTACTCATTAAGGCTCTTAAATGGCCACTTAATGGCCACTTAAAGACTTTACCCCACCCAGCATCAATTTTCAGGCTTGCAGGACTGGGTGGGAGAGAAATATCCTTTCCCCATCTCAGACAGGATGTTGGGTGGGGGTTGGGGAGGGTGCGCCTCACTCTGAGGTCCCTCCAAGTTGGGACGCCTTCCCCACTGGAGCTCCCCCTGACCTACATCCCAAAGCTGCAATTGCCCCCCTCTTGACTCTCCCCTACCCCCGGCATCCCCTGCTGTCCCAGCCCCAGGATTTACCTCTTCAAAGACCCGGGGACTGAGTCCTCAGCAGAGCATTGCAGTACCGCTTCTGGCCACTGCAGCGCTGTATGTGGCCGGGCTGAAGGATATGGCTTCCTTCCAAAGGCAGACAGAAGTCCCACCTTCTGCCAGTCAATGCTCAAGTGAGCTTTAGATGGCAATGGAAGTTCAAGAATACGTGGTTGCTCGCTGGGCATCAACTCTCAGGATGGTGAGCACCAATTGCTCGCCATCCTAAAAATCTTACTTATAGCACAGCTTCTTTAAACTAAAACAGGTTCGACAGAGATTAGCAATTAGGAAAGCTCAGATATCAAGCTGGACAACATTTTAAATGATCTCCAATGGAAGCAATGTTGGTAGCACACATGAGTTTTAAATTGCAGCTGTGGATTCTTCTGGGTCCATCAAATGACATCAATGTGGTTTAAGTGTAATCTCCACCCTTCTTTAGATGTGGGTAAGTTAAAAGCAGTTCCTAATTAACCCTGTTTGTGTCCAACTGTTGAGGGAGATTTAGATTTTTTCAAGCACAGTGAACATGGAGGGATTCCAAAGGGTAATTTATTTGTGATCTGTCCTCATCACGCCAACACCAGCTTCTAGAGCTTTCTTCCAAACAATTCACCGAATCGTCTGGGGAAGTTGACTTTATAAACTTTCGATTTTCAGTTCAACTTTATTCACACAGGCAAAAAAAAGAATGCCAGCAATGGATTTGAAGGACTTCAAACCTGGGCATTATTTTCCAAGAAAGAATGCAAAGTAAAAGGAAAATCCTTGTTAAATTTAATCAGAACCTGGATCAAATAACAACAGATTTAACAGCAAAATCCCAGAGCTGCTGCAGTTTGCGATATTCATTTCATATATATATAAAACCCATCATTTAAAAAAAACACACTGGTACTAAAGCAAAATACTGCAGACACTGGGAAACTGAGATAAAAACAGAAAGCGTTCAATAGGGTCTGGCAGCATCTGTGGAGAGGGAAATTGAGTTAATGGGCGGCGTTTTATGGTCTCACTCATCTTGAAACCCATAAAATCCCACCCGAGGTCAACGGACTTTTCCCTGGTCTGTCCCTCGACCGCTCCACTTTCCTTGGTGGGCGGGGCGTAAAATTCCAGCTAATGTTTCCAGGCTTTTCTCTTTTTATTTTTAAAATACCTGGTGTTAGTGACATCAGTGAAACATGTGCCTGCTTACCAGTTACTGGGATTACTTCGTTGGTCATCTGACTTCAGCCTCTTATTAAGGACCCTGGGCATGATTTTCCCACTCCGTGGCACTGGTTGAGTAGCATAGCAGAGTGGGAAATAATCATGGAATTGCTAAAAGGGGAAATGCGCCCGGTGTCTGGCCTTCTGCAATCTTGATGTGGAGATGCCGGCGTTGGACTGGAGACAATACACATCCTTTTAGCCTGTCTTGATGCTCTCGTTGTTTTGTTTCTTAAAGACTTGATTAGTTGTAAGTATTCGCATTCCAACCATTATTCATGTAAATTGAGTTTGTGTCTTTCTGTGCCCTGTTTGTGAACAGAATTCCCACTCACCTGAAGAAGGGGCTTGGAGCTCCGAAAGCTTGTGTGGCTTTTGTTACCAAATAAACCTGTTGGACTTTAATCTGGTGTTGGTAAACTTCCTTCTGCAATCTTCTCAGGCCATTTTTTCCAGCGGGATCGGGATTGCGCCGAAAATGGGCGCAACATCAATTTAAATGTTTTTGAATCCCTAGCAAGTTCAGGATGGTACTTCCCCCCTCCCGTATGTTCCCCCTCTCTGGCTTAACATCACACTAGCGTCATTTCCAATTGCTCCATGAACGTCTGGACCTGGCGTGGCAGCGGTGAAGGGGAGCGTGGAGGTACGTTTCATGAAGCTGTAGTCCCTCAGAGTACAGGGGGTGAGGGGGACCCAGGTGCTGCAAAATTGCTGGGTGAGGTGGGGGACTCGCATGGGTGCTGGAGTTTGGGGAGTGGAGGAGGGTGCTGTGCTGCTCTCGGTGTCTGCAGGTCAGGGGTCGCCACTATGGCCCATGGTTGGTGCATTGCCCTGAGTGCAGAGAGAGGCCCGAGGGGTGTCACATGAGGTCCGCCACCAACCCCACGAATGTCGACCATGCTTCCCTGCTCTCCGTTTGCTGTAAGGAGTTTAACAACACCAGGTTAAAGTCCAACAGGTTTATTTGGTAGCAAAAGCCACACAAGCTTTCGGAGCCTTAAGCCCCTTCTTCAGGTGAGTGGGAATTACTGGACAGGTAATGTGGCTGATTCCAGACCTTGCATCCCAGGCCCCACTAACAGTAACACCAGCTGCTGCCCCAAGCAAGGGAGCACCCCAGATTGTTAACATAGCCCCTCATACTGCATGGACTCTGCAGTGCTGCTTTCGATGGAACCATCTTGTGATAAACAGGAGGCTGCCCCTCCCCCATCTGAACTGCAACTCTTACCTGGAAGGCAATGCAGTGGTAGCACCCATGTCCATGTCACAAGAGTCCGCAATGGGCACCCCCGCACACCCACACGTATGCTCTCCCTGCCTGCCATGGCCAGGATGTCAACAGTAGGCAACCCATTCAGGTGACGCATGGCACTGGACATGGTGTCAGGTTGCCAGCGTCCTCACATGGGAACAGTGGACCCTGGTAGCACTCCCCTAGCCCCCATCCCCCACTAAAGATACAGGTTTCGGATTGTTAGCCAATGAGATCGTCATCATTATGGCGGTCGCTGAGGAGGAGGAGGAGGAAGAGGGAGATGTCCGGCCATTGCAAGGCCAGCCAGGGCCAGATTCCACACCAGGAGTGCACAGGGCTGCCTGTCAGGGCCAGGACATGGCAGTGCATCCTCCTGTGGCGGGGAGATGGGGGGGTTGCAAGGGAAGGGGAATGCGGGGGGAGAGTCAGGGTATATAGGACGCACAAGTACTTCAAAGGGATGACGGAAGCCATGTGCCATGTTGGCTCCGGCTAAGTAAGGAGACAGTGCGGCACCTGTGTCAGGTCCTCGCGGACCTGGCACCTCGAGGCACAGGAGGACATCCACTCCTGGTGGAGGTGAAGGTCATGGCAACCCTCAACCTCTACACCACCGGCTCTTTCCAGGCATCCAGTGGGGAACATCTGTGGAATATCGCAGGCATCTATGCACAAGTGCGTGTGCCAGGACCGGGATGCCCTGTACGGCAGGGCTGGCCGTTATGTATACTTCAAAGTGGGCCAGGCCGAACTGGAAGCCATCGCTGGCATGTTCCATGTGCAGGGGGCTGTGGGTGGTACACACATCGCCCTATGGTCCCCATATGGTCAGGGATTGCAGTTCATTATTAGAAAGGGGTTCCACTCCCTCAACGTTCAGATTCTGTGTGCCCAGAGGAAACCCACGCAGACACGGGGAGAACATGCAAACTCCATATAAACAGTGACCCAAGCCGGGAATTGAAAGCAGGTCCCTGGCACTGTGAGGCAGCAGTGCAAACCATTGTGCCATCGTGCCATCCCATCTCCCTCTTGCCAATCTCCTGTGACATTTAAAGTATCGCAAGTCAGTTTACTGCACTTCCCCCATCACTGCATTTTGATTGAGAGAATTGAATATCCTACTGAGCTTGTGTCTGGCTACGGGTTTGACTAGCTTTTCAGCTTCAGTCTGTTCCCAGTCATAAGTTACAAACGCATCTGTGTATGATCATGCATGGGGCTGAAAACTCCACAGTATCAGTCTCCCAGAATGGGAAGGGGTATGTATTACTTCCTATCCATGCAGCAGAACTTAGTCTCTGTGGTGGACCTCAGTTGTGCCTTTGTCCTATATGGACCACCGTTGTGTGTGCTTGTCATACCTGGACACATCCCCTTCCAGTTTGGGTCCTCCCCTCAGCACCTAGTATAAAGGTGGCTGTCTCCTCCCCCTTGTTCAGTCCAGGTCGGTTATTTGTTGGGATCTGCTCCTGATTCTGTTGTGAATAAAAGCCTACACTTATATTGGCATATCGGTAGTCTTTCGCCTTATTGATAGCGCATCAGTCTCCAAACGTCTCAACCATCCCTGTCATTAACAAAGACATTGCTCTGTCAGAACCGGGTGGGAGCAGGTGTGCACATTACAAGAAGCCTCTTCCCCTCAAAATGATGTGGAGATGCCGGTGTTGGACTGGGGTGGGCACAGTAAGAAGTCTCACAACACCAGGTTAAAGTCCAACAGGTTTATGTGGTAGCACGAGCTTTCGGAGCGCTGCTCCTTCATCGGGTAAATGTACTCACCTGATGAAGGGGCAATGCTCCGAAAGCTCGTGTTACCAAACAAATCTGTTGGACTTTAACCTGGTGTCGTGAGACTTCTTACTGTGCCTCAAAATGAATTGTGGGACCTACAACATCAGAACTGTCATGGATAAGCTGCAGCAGCGATAGACCAGAATGTTGCATTGCTGGCATTTTTGATTTATTATTGTCACATGTATTGGGGTACAGTGAAAAGTATTGTTTCTTGTGTGTTATACAGACAAAGCACACCCTACATAGAGAAGGAAAGGAGAAAGTGCAGAATGTGGTGTTACAGTCATAGCTAGGGTCTCGAGAAATATCAACTTAATTCGAGGTAGGTCCATTCAAAAGTCTGATGGCAATAGGGAAGAAGCTGCTCTTGAGTCAGTTGGTACATATCCTCAGACTTTTGTATCTTTTTCCCGAAAGAAGAAGTTGGAAGACAGCACGTCCGGGGTGCGTGTGGTCCTTGATTATGCTGGCTGCTTTGCCAAGGCAGCGGGAAGTGTAGACAGAGTCAATGGATGGGAGGCTGGTTTGAATGACGAACTGGGCTTTGTTCACAACCCTTTGAGGTTTTTTTCAGTCATGGGCAGAGCAGGAGCCATACCAAGTTGTGATACAACCAGAAAAAATGCTTTCTATAAAAGTTGGTGAGAGTCGTAGCTGACATGCCTCCTGAGAAAGTTGAGGCATTGGTGGGCTTTCTTAACTATAGTGTCGGCATTGAGGAACCAAGACAGGTTGTTGGTGATTTGGACACCTAGAAACTTGAAACTTCTACTTCATTCCCATTGATGTAAAAAGGGGCATGTTCTCCTTTATGCTTCCTGAAGTCAATGACACTCTCCTTTGTTTTGTTGACATTGAGGGAGAGATTATTGTCGTCGTGCCAGTTCACCAGATTCTCTATCTCATTCCTGTACTCTGTCTCATCATTGTTTGAGATCTGACCCACTACGGTGGTGTCATCAGCAAACTTGAAAATCGAGTTGGAGGGGAATTTGGCCACACAGTCAAAGTTGTACAGCCTTGTGGGGCACCAGTGTTGAGGATGATCGGCGAGGAGATGTTGTTGCCTATCCTTACTGATTGCAGTTTGTTGATTAGGGAGTCTAGGATCCAGTTGCAGAGGGAGGTGCCAAGCCCCAGGCCACAGAGTTTGGAGATGAATTTTGTAGTTTTGGGGACTTTGGTAATACGACATTGATGGCACTGCCCTGAGTGAGGCGTAGTGGGCAGGAAAAAAACATCTCAAGGACCAAGATGGTGGATTCCCCTTCTTCAAGAGAGGTAAATTAGAAGAATGCCAACTCCACAGGGTTGATTTCACCGTCAAAAATAAACTAGTTGATCCTTCTCAGCGAGCCCTCTTGTGGTATAAAGGAACATCTCATGAGCCTTTGGCTCATCCTCGCCCAGAAACGCCACAGCTGTCAGCGTCTACGCCCCAACCCGAAATGCAATGGATGGCACCAAAGAGGAATTCTACTCCGGGCTCAATCACTTGTTGTCCCATGTCCCAAAGGGAAACTTCAGCATTTACTCTGTCGGACACTGGGTTGTCCTAGTCACTTCCTTTTCCTCCAAGACAGTCTTTGGAAAAACTGGAACATACAAAGGAAACATTTAAAGGTCAACAGCTTCCTTGTCTTCATATGGTGCCAATTCACAAGGCCCCAAAAGATCTGCAGCTCACCGTGAATAAATGATGACACTGGGAAAATCTCAGTCGTGCTGGAAACCGGCGAGTGTATATTGCACTCCTGGTTTCTTCAGTGCTACATCCATTTCTGTGTCCCTGCAGGGTCGATTCTCCTGCTCCTGGCTTCCATTTCTATACAGAATCTAAATTTAAATCAACTGTATGAGGATGCACTCACTGGGCCCTGTATTACCATTTTGATTCTATGTGCTGGGCGGACTTGAAACTGGGAGTGTTTCAGATCCAACTTTTAGACCCGTTCTCAGGCGCCCCCATACGCACTCTGCCTGAAAAAATATCTGAATCGCGCTGCACAAGCTTGTGGGCGGGGCTTAACACACCCGAAACCCTGCAGCTCCGATCGACGCCTCCAACTGCGCATGCGCAAAAAGAAAATGATAGAAATCTGCTCCCCTGCAACATCCCTCCCGGGCCGGATAATGCCTCCCCCTGGCCCCCACAGACATTGCCCCACCCCCACAACATTACTGACTTCCTTATCCCCGAACCCACCCCCCCCCCCCCCCACCGATCTCACGCAGAGTGGCAACGGACCCCCCTTCCCCTCCACTGATCTCAGGCAGAGTGGCAGCGGACCCCCCATCCTCCCCCCCCCCCACCGATCTCAAGCACAGAGCCGTCGGACGCTAGGCACCTACCTCCTCACTAACTGGAGTGCCCGAATCGGACTTCTATGCAGTGTGTCTGTTTTGCACCGAGTCTGGATGGGCGAATGCTGTGGTAAAGAGGGAAGTGCCAGTAAAGTTGGGTGTGCAGCCCATTAAGTCAATTTAAATGCATGCAAATGTCCCAATCGCAGCCATTTTTGGGCCTTGCTAAAGGGGGAACCGGCGGGGATGGATCACGCTACTTGCATCACGTCCGACTTTACCAAGTTTTCACGCCCGATAGCGCAATGGTTAGCACTGCTGCTTCACTGCGCCAGGGACCCGGGTTCAATTCCTGGCTTGGGTCACTGTCAGTGCGGAGTCTGAACGTTCTCCCCGTGTCTGCATGGGTTTCCTCCGGGTGCTCCGGTTTCCTCCCACAGTCTGAAAGACGTGCTGGTTGGGTGCATTGACCGTGCTAAATTCTCCCTCAGTGTATCCGAACAGACGCCAGTGTGTGGTGACTGGGGGGGGGGAATTTCACAGCAACTTCATTGCAGTGTTAATGTAAGCCTACTTGTGACTAATAAATAAACGTTAAACTTTAGGTGGAACTGACCAACTATTGCTGCCTTTGTGCCCTTGCAGAGTTAGAAATATGGATCAGAGAGACAACTGTTTATATAAAGTTGGAACTTTTGAACAGGCCAAGCTGTAGATCTTTAATGTTAGATGGTGATTGCCTCACCATTCGGCTCCTATTTGCTGCAGTGACATTTTGTGATAAATGTTCCAACTGATTGATGGTTTTCTGTGAACCTTGTGGAAAATTTTCTAATGACCATCTCACTGAAATTTCATCCAAAACCCATATATTTCAGTCTACATTACTGCAGCTCTCTGTCATACAAGGGAATAAATAAACTGGGATAAATTTGTCACATATTGAGTAACACGGAATATGCTTTTACATTTGAACAAATAATTCATTTGCTTGGAGATTTCAATACAAGACTGTCATTATCACTGTTAAGATAATTCAATATTCATGTCAGAAGAGTTTTCCGGGCCGTCATTTTAGTTCAACCCCTCAGTTGTCCTTTTCTTTCTCTTTAGGGTAATTGACAGCACGGTGGCAAAGTTGTTACCACTGCTGCCTCACAGCACCAAGGACCCGGGTTTGATTCCCGGCCTGGGTCACTGATTGTGCAGAGTCTGCACGTTCTCCCCGTGTCTGCATGGGTTTCCTCCGGGTGTTCCGGTTTCCTCCCACAGTCCGAAAGACATGCTGGTTAGGTGCATTGGCCATGCTAAATTCTCCCTCAGTGTACCCGAACAGGCGTCGGAGTGTGGCGAGTAGGGGATTTTCATTATCGTATTAAGCCTACATGTGACAGTAATAAATAAACTTTAAAACACTATCCCCTGGACAGAAATAGTAATGTTTCTAACAAGACTGGGAACTCCATTTCAACTTCTTGGAGATCCTTCCACTGACAATGTGGGATTAAACACCACCATCTAGAACACAAATGAGTGAGACAAAAACAAGGTTTGGGAAAGTATTGTGAAAATAAGCCAATTGTGTGCGAACTTTTTATATCAGCTGGAACTCTCCAGACGTTCACGGCGGTGTGATTTTCTGATCCTCCCAATGCCGTACCTCTGCCATAGGTTTCCCAACAAGATTCAGTGGGAAATCCCATTGACAGTGGCTAGACCAGAAGGTCCCAGTGATAGTGGAGTCAGGCACTTTAGGAACATTTAAGCGGTTATTGGATAGGCACATGGAGCACACCAGGATGATAGGGAGTGGGATAGCTTGATCTTGGTTTCAGATAAAGCTCGGCACAACATCGTGGGCCGAAGGGCCTGTTCTGTGCTGTACTGTTCTATGTTCTATGTTCTATGTCCCACCACCGGCTAATGGCACACCACCTCCCTGCCACAAGAAACACGCGGCAGGGAAGCCATAAAATCTCGCCCATTACAAATATATAGTTCAATAAATGTGCACTTGTCTGAAAGACTTGCAAACACAGAGGGTTGAATTTAGTGCATGTGGGACAGGTCTGGGCAGCAGCCTGGAAGGGGGTGCTGTCTCTGCAGGAGAGGGAGAAGTGGCCACTTGACCACAATCAACAGCAGGCAGAGAATAAATGGTCTCGAGGTGAAGAGCCCATCACTGCTCGGGTGGGAGCCTCTGTCACAGTGATTGGATTTGATTTGATTTATTATTGTCACATGTATTGGGATACAGTGAAAAGTATTGTTTCTTGCGCACTATACCCACAAAGCATACAATTCAAAGAATACATACGGGAGAAAGAAAGGAGAGAGTGCAGAATGTAGTATTACAGCCACAGATAGGGTGTAGAGAAAGATCAGCTTAATATATGGTAGGTCCATTAAAAAGTCTGATGGCAGCGGGGAAGAAGCTGTTCTTGAGTCGGTTGGTACGTATTTTCAGATTTTTGTATCTTTTTCCTGATGGAAGAAGGTGGAAGAGAGTTTGTTCGGGGTCCTTGATTATGCTGGCTGCTTTTCCGAGACAGCAGAAAGTGTAGACGGAGTCAATGGATGGGAGGCTGGTTTGCATGATGGACTGGGTTATAGTTTCTTGCGGTCATGGTCAGAGCAGGAGCCACACTAAGCTGTGATACAACCAGGAAGGATGCTTTCTATGGTGCATCTGTAAAAATTGGTGAGAGTCGTAGCTGACATGCTGAATTTCCTTAGCCTCATGAGAGAGGCATTGTTGGTTCCAAATGTATTGCCTGCTGCCTTATTTGATGTCAACTAAACCTTTGCTCCCTCAATGGGTTGCTAGTCTAGGGGCAGCTGCTGAGCTGTGTCATTGGCCTATAACCTCTGTCTCAAATCCCGACACAGTAAGAAGTTTAACAACACCAGGTTAAAGTCCAACAGGTTTATTTGGTAGCAAAAGTCACACAAGCTTTCGGAGCTGCAAGCCCCTTCTTCAGGTGAGTGGGAATTCTGTTCACAAACAGAGCATATAAAGACACAAACTCAATTTACATGAATAATGGTTGGAATGCGAATACTTACAACTAATCAAGTCTTTAAGAAACAAAACAACGGCGACTTACAGGGATTGTGCCCCACACATGCGCGTCAGGACAACACGGAAGTCCCAACACCCAAACATGCATCCTGAAAGTGTGCCAAGTTTAAACCTTCGGTTCTGTTTTTTAAAGCGGTCGGGATTGAAGCACTACATTACAGTTTCTCCCTAACTTGGCTTACTTGGTATTACAGAATCCAGTGCAGGTTGAAAATCTGGAGTCATCTTCCATCATCGCTGGTACATCACACTTTTAGCTTGGCTTCTTAAAATCACTGAAGTTCTTTTGCGGCTTCGACATAGGCACAGAGAGCATGAGAGGAGAGTCGGGCTACATGCAAAATGTACAGTTAACATGTCGAAACACTCCCACCCCCCGCCCCCCTCTGCTCTCCACCCCCTCCTTTCCCCTTCCCTCCTCACCCCTTCTCACATCCCACCCTCACTTGCCCCTTGTTGTGTTAACCGTTGTGTTAAAGTAAAACGTACTTATTGATGGTTGTGTTAAAGAGAAAAAATATATTTTATTGCAAGAAATTTGAAAAGGTGAGCCAATTAAACAAAGCACCATAATGCAGCTGCTAAGTTAAATGTTTAGTGAAACGTTAATATGATATCAATGTTTTGTATTTATAACTTATCTTTGTCAATAAATGTTTTCCATTAAACTTTACAAAATTCTGCAAATACTTTATTGAAACATCAAAACGCAACATTTAAAGATGAAATGCTATGGCATGGTGTGGTGGCACGGTGGCACAGTGGTTAGCACTGCTGCCTCACAGCCTCAGGGACCTGGGTTCGATTCCTGGCTTGGGTCACTGTCTGTGTGGGGCTTGCACGTTCTCCCCGTGTCTGCGTGGATTTCCTTCGGGTCCTCCAGTTTCCTCCCACAGTCCAAAGATGTGCAGGTTAGGTGCATTGGCCATGCTAAATTGCCCCTTAGTGTCCCAGGATGAGTAGGTTGGAGGGATCAGCAAGGTAAGTATATGGGTTTGCGGGGATAGGGCCTAGGTGGGATTGTTGTCAGTGTAGACTCAATGGGCCGAATGGCCTCCTTCTGCACTGAAGGGATTTTATGATCCTACAAATGCTTTATTGAAATATCAAAACACAACGTTTAAAAATGAGATAATTATAAATGAAGTAAACAAGGCAGGAGATTACTAATGATAAACACATGGTGGTTTAGATTTTCCACAGCCCAAAATGTGAACTCTCCTTTGCTCAAACTCATGCAATAAGCTATCCAAATCATGGTTTGAGAAGTTCAAACCTCTCTTCTTCCCAATTACATTTTCACTTTCCATATTCTAAATTGAAACATACAAACACTTCTAAGCATGCCACATGTCTATATTGCAATGCAGATTTAAACAGTAATTTTACAAATTTGAAACAAATAACAAAACCCAAGCTCATTTATACATATTAAGTACCATTCATCTTCAATAATCAAAATAAAATTAAAAATTACACTTTAAATGAACTAATAGCAATAGGATTAATTGCTTAAAAGAAATAGCAAAAAGACAAAAATAAAAAATCAACATGCCTCTATAATAACTGGGAATCCTTTTGATCGCTCTGTCTTCACTTAAAAACTGTTGTTTCAGAGTTAGACCTCAATGGGTGTTCCCAGTCTGGCCCTGTCATAAGAGGGTGAGGTTAGAGTCCTCCTGCGCGATGCTGGGACCTCATAGAATCATAAAATCCCTTCAGTGCAGAAGGAGGCCATTCGGCTCATCGAGTCTGCACCAACCACAATCCCACCCTGGCCCTATCTCCATAACCTCATGCATTTACCTTTGCTAGTCCCCCTGATACTAAGGGCAATTTAGCATGGCTGATCCACTTAACCCACACATCCTTGGACAGTGGGAGGAAACCGGACCAAACCCACGCAGACACTGGGAGAACGTGCAAACTCCACACAGACAGTGACCCAAGCTGGGAATCGAACCCGGGTCCCTGGTGCTGTGAGGCAGCAGTGCTAACCACTGTGCCGCTGTGCCTGCAGAGCTTGTCTCACTGAAGGCCGAAGGCTGTTGCTCCCATCAGGAGTTGGAGCGCAATTTTTCAACTCAGGCAAGTGCACAAGATAATCAAGTATTTTTGGATGTCTGTGGCTTTCTGCTGCCCACAGAAGTTATGGACCATTATGTGTGGAGAACCTGTGCATTGTCGACCTTTCTCCTGATGAGGTGGTACTCTGAACTGCCAAACCCCCTTCCTTTCTCTTCCTTCTCTGGCACCATAATCACTACCATAATTCATGACTACCATAATCACTAATATGGAGGCTCGTCCTAATGGTGCTTCGCTGTAACAGGCAACAACTTCTCCACAATATTTATCTGCAAAAAGTGGTCTTGAACTTAAAGCAGCTTTAAACACATATTTAAACAGGTACTAGAGATAGATGAAGACGGATGAAAGGATGTTCTTGTGGAGCATGAACATACAATTTCCAAAGGACCTATTGTTGTCCATGCTAAGCGATCCTATGTAATTGAATACCCTGGACCCGGAAGCAGCGAGCTTGCTGGGACTGGCAAATTCCAGCTAAGATCTTGCATTGACAAAACAAATCAGGCAGGAAAAGGGAAATGAGCATCTCAGGTGGCCAACGGGCAATGAAAAATATACACAGCATCACAATCTATTTTTTATTTTGTAACTATAAATGTCTGCTGCAATATTGCAGAGAAATAGGAATAATCTGCATTTAAGCTGAACTCATCGCATTCTTGGCACGTTCCAAAGCATTTCTTTTTAAGTGTGTGACTGTCGCTATGTGGGCAAATGTGACAGGAAAATGCGTGCACAGCAAGATTCCACAGCATCAAAAATCAATGACCATCTATTTTTGACAGTGTTGGTCGGAAATTAATCAGGACATATAGAACGATCTTTATCCATCTTCAAGTTTTGTGATAGAATCTTCTACACTGACCTGATCAGGCAGGAGGGCCTTGGTTTAATGATTGAACTGATAGGCATCATCTCAGTTCAATCATTAATTCAATCAGCAATTTCAAACTATCACAACAATTTATACCTGTGGTATAAAATGTTCATAGAATTCCTACAGTGCAGAAGGAGGCCATTTGGCCCACCGAGTCTGCACCGACCACTATCCTACCCAGCCCCTATCCCCGCAGCCCCACGTATTTACCCTGCTAGTCCCCCTGACATTGAGTGGCAATTTAGCATAGCCAATCAACCTGACCCACATGCACATCATTGGACTGTGGGAGGAAATCGGAGCACCCGGAGGAAACCCACACAGACACAGGGAGAAAGTGCAAACTCCACACAGACAGTGACCCAAGCCGGGAATCGAACCCGGGTCCCTGGCGCTATGAGGCAGCAGTGCCAACAACTGTGCCATCGTGCCGCCCATTTAGTTGTAGTATAAATCATTTAGTATAGATCATTTAAAATTTACCATTTTTTTGTTTGCCCTGATGAGTGCTGGAAGAAAAGCTTCAGCAACAGTATCCTAGTTTCTTTCCAACAGTGTCCTAGTTCTGCACTACCAAGTGGTAGTGGCACGGTGGCACAGTGGTTAGCACTGCTGCCTCACAGCACCAGGTGGCCAGGGTCAATTCCTGACTTGGGTCACTGTCTGTGTGGAGTCTGCACATTCTCCCCGTGTCTGCGTGGGTTTCTTCCGGGTGCTCCGGTTTCCTCCCACAGTCTGAAAGACGTGCAGGTTAGGGTGCATTGACCCAAACAGGCGCCGAAGTGTGGCGACGAAGGGGATTTCACAGTAACTTCATTGCAGTGTTAATGTAAGCCTTACTTTTGACTAATAACTAAACTCTAACTTAAGTGACTATGTTTGTAATATCTGGGTTAGTAATATTTAAAAGAATATAAATAATTAAAATCTTTTTGCATATATTTCTGCTAAAAGCATGAAGCCCAATAAGTCATACTAAATTAATCTTGAGCTACTGTAAGGGAAAAATAAGAAGTAACTGGTGGAAGCAGTAAAACATTTGTTATTCCTTTAAAGGATCAAAGTTCAGCTTTTAGCATTGTCTTTTATAAACCTCAAGCATCATTTGTTGAGTAGTTTTTCTGTGAAATTAAAAGAGACAATTTAATATATCATTATTTGAGGGGATTTCTCAATGAACAAAGGAGTCTAATTAAGTTTTGAACTTTTATAGACTGGATTTTGTTTTAACAGAGAGAAGTTATACGGCCTGTTACAATTTTGTCTCAGGCGTAATATATCTTTCTTTACTTGTTCTGGCTGCAAAAGTTCATGGACAAGCCTACACTGACCATTAACAGAGACATAACACACCATTACTTGTGTCAACCTTGAAGCATCTGGGTTGAAAGGTCATGAAGTTCAAGCCCCCCCTCCCAGGACTTGAGTATATAATCTTAGCTGACATTCCAGCATGTTACTGGGGCAGTGTCATACTGTTGTAGCTGTTGTGTTTTGTGATGGGACATTAAAGTAAGGCCCTGTCTGACACATGACACTATTTGAACACAAACAGGTGGTGTTCAGGCCATTATCTCTCAGGCAACATCACTAAAACAGATTATCTCATTGCATTTGCAGGGTCTTGCTGTGCACACCTTTCCCAATGGTCATTACACTTTTAAGTGACTTATGATGTTCTATGAGGCCATGAAAGATGCTATATAAATGCAGGTTTTTCCTTTCTGCCTTCAGTATGTTGGATATAACACGTTGCACATTTTCTAGAACCAGGCTATCACCATATAAAAATAAGAGTCACTCATTTAGGACAGAGATGAGGAGACTTTTTTCTCAGAAGGTCATGAGCCTTATGGGGAAAGGTTGCACAGGCTAGGCTTGTATCTGCTGCAGTTTAGAAGAGTAAGAGGCGACTTAATTGAAACATAAAAGATCCTGAGGGGCCTTGACAGAGTGGATGTGGAGAGGATGTTTCCTATTGTGGGAGAATTTATAACAAAGGGGTCACTGTTTAAAATAAGGGGGTCACCCATTTAAAACAGAGGGCGGTATTTTTCGGCCGCGCTCACCCCGAAACCGGAAAATCCCACCCGAGGTCAATGGGCCTTTCCATGTTCCACCCTTTGCCCACTCTAATTCCCGTGGCGGGCACATTCAGGAAAATGCGCCCCAGAGATTAGGCAAAATTTTTTCACTCAGAGGGGCGTGAGATCCTCAAAAATATTCAAAGACTCAGCTCCAACCATCATTTCAGGAAGAGAGGTCCAAAAACTCACGATCCTCAATCCCAACCATTGTTTTTACTACCTTTGATCCCCAATACAAATGTTAAGATGGATTCGCCTAATTGACTCCCATTGTAAAGTATGTTCATCATTTGCTTTTTCACCATTCGCAAGGTTTCATACCAACGGCAAGACTTGACAGCAATCTCCTGTTAGGTCATTCTCAGCAGCTCATCCTGACAGCGTTACAAGGCAAACGTGTCATTTTCAACACAGTCCAACATAATAACATGCTACTGTCTCGCAAATTCAACTGATATGTAACAGCAGCCAGTATTGTCACGCCAGAATGACCTTACACTATTAACGAGGTGGATATTAATTGTTTAATTATAGACATTGCGCCAGGGAACAAACCTACTGACCTTTAAATTGGGAGCTAAACATTTGTTTGAGTGTACTTTTAAACCTACTCTATAAAAGCAAAAAATAAACACGAAGTCACACCAAAATATTTGTCACAGCTTTCCCCACAAGAAAAAGCAAATTTGTTTGGTATAATTTATGATCTTATTTTAAACATTTATTTCATTTGTAAGACGGATGATGAAACCTTCCTGGCAAATCCTATCGAGCTGCTTGATGTTACCTTTAACCAACTAGAAGGTCCTTAGCTACAATTCAAGGTCTAATCATGTGATGTTAATCCCATTGAATAACAGTCTTCCTGACATTTCTCTACGTTAACCCAACACCATCCGGATTGCACTTAGAACAACTAAACTGCCCTTCAGATAAAAAAAATCAGGTTAAATATGTACTGGATGCCTAGTTAATAATAAAAAGGCTAACAATTGCTGCAGTGGCCAGCTATGGCTCAGTGGTAGCCACCTCATGATCTGAGGTTTGTAGGTTCTAGTCCCATTTCAGCAAACTCTTGACTGCAATTCAGCGCAGTACCAAGGGACGGCACGATTGGCAGTGCCACCCTATAGATGAAGTGTTAAACTGGGGCCCTATCTGCTCTCTCTGTTGAGCTTTAAGAATTTAACAGCATTACTTGGAAGATGATCCACAGTATCCTGGCCAACATCACTGATGACCTGTCCATGATCATGTTTGTGGGATCTTGCTGTGGTATTGAAGCTGCTGCATTTCCTACATTGCTGCAGTGAAAGAACTGCAAGAGTATTTCATTGGTTGCTGGGTGACATCGGCCGGAATTCTCCTACCCCGCCTGCCAATGGAATTTTAGCGGGCGGGATGCAGAGAATGTGAAACGCCATTGACGTTCGGGTGGGAATTTCCGGCTTTTAGACCAGCGCGGCTGGAGAATTCCACCCATAGTGCTTGGTGACAAACGGAGCTATAGAAATGCACATTTTTCTTTGAATAAACTCATATTAACCCAAAGATTATGCAATTTATCTGCAGGGACCGTCAACACAGTGCTGAGTTCTTCATGTCCATCTGTACTGAAGGAGGTTTGTTTCTGTTATAGAGTGTCTTTTGTTGTTTCTCGAACTCCGTGACTAGTGGCGTTTGAATCTGTAAACATAGTCACAGACTGTTATATTAAAAAAATTCTACACATGAAAGTGATATAAGCATTCCACTTTTCTCCAGAGAGTTCTGTGGGCCAAGTGGGAAGTGTTGAATGCACATATTGTTTCTGTTAGAGATAGCGTGTTGCCAAGATCCTCATTAAACTACTTTATTTAATTTATCAACATTTATTCTTCGAGTCAAGCCAAACAATAAAAGCGTGTGGCTCGGAGCCTGCTTCTATAAGGGGCTGTTCTGAAGAAATGAAAAACCAGCTCATAGTTTGAGTGTTCTTCAAAAGGTCATATAGAATTTGACTCTTTCTTCACATGAATCGGCCATTTTAGTCCAATTGTGCATACAATAATAAAATTTTACTAAGACGCCTGCAGTTTTAGTCAGTGAACGTTGTGTTTGTTATGCTGTAATTCTGGCCTCTTCTGCAACTCTCGTGATCATGTAAATATGACTCACCATTTCAGTAACAAATTGGTTAAAAATTACAGCTCTACCTTATGGAACATTAACATGTCACAATCTAAATTGCTCTCAAAATTGATTTATTCATTTCCCTTCCCATTCACTTAGCCCGGCGTCAGAAGCGGCCAAGTTTTTATGCTGTTTATAGGTACAGCTTTGTACTGTCCTTCATCTGTCCAACAGTAACTGGAGGGGTGTAAAGATCGTCAAGGGATTGAGATCTATGATATATGCATAATGTTGTACGACCCAAAATACCACCAAAAAGTGTCTCTCACAAACCGTCAATTCTTGTTCTGTAGGAGTTAGGAGTCAAGAGGCCTATGTGACTGGTCCAAGCCTCCCATGGTGCCCCTAAAGAGGACCGCCAAAATGCTGGACTCTGTCACCACCACTTCCAAAGCAAAGGGGAGCTCTGGATTTGACACCTGCAGTGCTGAAGGTTTGGCTGGTGCTTGTTTTAGTTCAAGAATGGCCTGGGTATGTTGTGCAGTCATGATGTGGAGATGCCGTCGTTGGACTGGGGTAAACACAGTAAGAAGTTTAACAACACCAGGTTAAAGTCCAACAGGTTTATTAGGTAGCAAAAGCCACACAAGCTTTCGGAGCCTTAAGCCCCTTCTTCAGGTGAGCCCCTTCTTCACCTGAAGAAGGGGCTTAAGGCTCCAAAAGCTTGTGTGGTTTTTGCTACCAAATAAATCTGTCGGACTTTAACCTGGTGTTGTTAAACTTCTTACTATGTTGTGTAGACCACTGCCAAGGAGCCCCTTTCTTTAACAGTGGAGTGGCTTTAGTGGCAAAGCCATCAAAATGGTTTCTGCAATTGCCCACCAATCCCAGAAAGGGGACTTCATAACTTGGGCCTCTTTGGGGTTCACCTTAAGTCTCAAAACACTGAGGAGAGTTAGCAATTCCCGAAGGAGCTGGAGAAGTTCCTCCTCGGTGTTTGTTTGGAGGAGGAGACTGTGAACATCATGAATTAAGCACTCAGGACGAGAAAAGCCAGCAAGCCCTTCAGCTAACTTGATGAAAAATTGAGGGAGAATTATGAAACCCTTGGGGTAAACAGATCCACGTATATTGTTGGTGCTGGAAAGTGAAAGCAAGTTTATACCGATACTCATGTTTTAAAGGGATGGACCAGAATCCATTGCTAATATTCAAGATAGTAAAGTATTGTGCTGGTGGGACTTGCTTCATCATAGTCTCAGGACTGGTTGCAACTTTGGGTGCAGTTCACGGGGTGATGGTTTAATTCTCAATAATCAATTGTTAATTGCCAGGAACCATCAGGCTTCCTGATCGGCCGGACGGGTGAATTATTGATTAATGCCACAGGGCATAACACTCCCTGCTGCAACAGATTTCATATTACTCACAATTTTTTGTTTTCTGCTTGCTTGGTAATCACGCACTGTTTCTATGGTTTCGGGTCGGGGTCATCTGTGACCACCTTACCCACTATTCGACCACAGTCATACTTGTGCTTAGCAAAGACAGATGCATACTGTTTGATAATTTCCTGCATTTCCGAATCGTCGAACACATCTGAGGATTTTACCCACAACTGAACGACTGTACAAACTCTTTCAGAGTATGTTCCAGCAGGAACCTCTTTCAGGGCCTCAGATATTTCCCCCATCTGCCAAAGCAGCAATTCACTGGGTCAAATGACAAATTACACTTCCTCACTAGGTCAACTCCAAAAATACGTTCTGCTTCAGGATGTAAGTTAACTAATATGGCCAGGTGGTAACAGGCAAGATCCCCCTGCCTAAATTCTAAAGGGCCAGTTTTGAATCCCTTTTGTGAGTGAATCCATTTAATACAATGGTTCTTTTAGTGCGCCAAGATAGGGGTCTATTCCTCTGAATATGTTAAGGGTGGTGCAGGAGACCCCAGTGTCTCATACCATGGCAAGCCACACTTCCTTTCTCGTGATATCATGCTGAGCCACCCCAATGAAATCCCCCCATCGGTGGACATGTATTCAGATAGCATGCATGTATGGAGCAGCTTGACAGATTTCTTGCCTTTATGGGAAGTAAGAGGTTTCATATCAGCAAGACGGTAAACCCTTACCCTCTGCCCCTTCTAAAACACATTATTCAAACAGCCCAGGTACAAGAAAATGGATAGTCAAAGTATGGGTGCAGCACAGGTCCTCAACTGCAGTAACCATACAGGCAGTTGAATTGGCAAAGCAAGGTGCCCGATAGGGAAGGCCGCGGCAGCCCCCAATTAACAAGCAAATAGACTCAGTCACTATAAATCAAACTAAAATTGGGGACCTGGTAGAGGACTAAGGAATGGACGGTGATTTAAAATAAATTTGAGATGGCACATTCCTCGTATCATTTAATAATGGAAAGCTATGATAACTGTTAAGGATGGACTCATCCTTAAAGATGAACAATATGTGGTACCGACTCAAGGCCGCAACCAAATTATCTACCGGTGCCGTGATATTCAGGAACATCAGGAAATAGAAACGACCACAAAGCAAATCAAAAGCTTGTGCTGGTGGCTCATTGTGGGTAAAACATTATGTAAATAACCTTATTAGTGTGTGCCCAAAATAACCCAGAGCACTACACTAACAAAGGGGAACTTGGGCACACCAGACCAGGAGAGGGACCTTGGACAAATCTGCAAATTGATTATGTATACCCTCTGCCACTGTGCAAGGGGGATATGAATACATCCTGGTGACTATTGACACCTTCAGTAAATGGGTCGAAGCATTCTGCACTCGAACTAATACGGCCAAGATAACAATGGACATATTAGTATGGCAGATTTTTACCAGGTGGGGACACCTAGGTAGCCTTGCGACTGACCAGGGTACCCACTTTACCACCCAGGGCAAGCAGAATGTGTTAGCCTTATTGGGAGTAAATCAAAAGTTTCATATAGCCTACCATCCAAAGTCTTGGATCGAGACTTTGAATGAATAGAACCCTTAAAATCAAACCCGGGTCCCTTGCGCTGTGAGGCATCAGTGCTAACCACTGTGCCACTCCAATGGTTAAATTATGAAGAGTGATTACACAAACTAGAGTTGTATTCAATGTAATTTCAAAACGTAAAGGGTGATTTGATCAAAGTTTTCAAGTTATTAAAGGGAACAGATTAATTATAGAGAAAAATTATTTCTGCTGATCGGGCTACCTTGCACCAGAGGACAAAATCTTTTTTAAAAAGCCAGCTAGAGTGAAATTATTAAACACTCCGACATTGCAGAGAGTGGTGGAAATGTGGATCTCTCTTCAGCAAACGACAATTGATGAAAGGAGAATTGTTAATTCTAAACCTGTGACTGATAGATTTTTGATATCCAAAGGTTTAAAGGGATATAGGGAAAGGGCAGGTTTGTGGAGTTTGATCATAGATCAACCGTGAACTCATTGAATGGTGGAACAGGCTCAAGGAGCTGAATGGTCTACTCCTCTTACAATGGTGGAGACCTGCACGGTCCCTTTAAGGATCAATGTGTCAGCCACATGTAGACCTGGTCTTGCTGAATACAATTGGCCTGCTGGTGACTACTTTTAGGGGAAACTAATGTAGTGAAGAAGGCATCAAACGGGTCTAAGGGCCCAACACCTATTTCAGACAAGAGACCTGGACATTTTCTTTGGTGCCTATATCAGTACAGCAAGTGGCACATTCCTTCGACAGCACCTTCCAAACCCGAGACCTCTACCGCCAAGAAGGACAAGGGCAGCAGAAGCATGGGAACATTTCCAGCCTTAAGTTCCTTCCAAGCTACAAACAATAATGATTTGGAATTCTATCACCATTCCTTTAAAATCCTGGAAATCCCAACCGGTCAGCACTGTGGATCACTATATGGATCGTAGTTCACGAAGACAGCTCACCACCACTTTCTCAAGGCTGGGCATGATCATGGGAGTTGAATAAGTGGTCAGAATTACAGCATAACAAACACAAGAGTTTACTGACTAAAGCTGCAGCTGTGTTATCAAAATTGTATTACTATATGCACAGTTGGACTAAAATGGCTGATTCTTATGAAGAAAGAGTCAAATTCTATTTGACCTTTTGAAGAACACTCAAACTATTCGATTATTTTTCATTTCTTCAGAATAGCCCCTTATAGAACCAGACTCTGAACCACACACTTTTCTGGTTTGGTTTGATTTGAAGAATAAAAGTTGTCTGGCCAGCAATGCCACAATCCCATGAACAATTATATTTTTAAATATTCAAATGCCAGAAATTGCTGCCGTTTATACCAGGGGGATCTTATAGCCCAACCAACAGTGCATCCCCTGTGTGGGTTTCCCGGCGGCGAGTAGTACATTCAGCGGGAAACCCCTTTGACAATGGCAGGACGATAAGCTCTCGCCATCAGCAAGTGTAACACTGGCCTTCCGCCACCGCGAAACACACCACTGAGGGAGAGGAAAATTCTACCCAAAGTGTGCTCAAATATAACCCCTGCCATTTCAGATGACTCGGCAGTTTGTAAAAGCAATATCATCCAATTTCTCAGCCCGTGAGTCTTACTTTAATAGCAGAACGACAAAGATGTACCCGACTAAATTATCCCAATTATCTTCACGAAATAGGATCATTCCTTCAACAGTAGTTTTGCCGTAATTTAAAGATTGACTCGGGCTTATTAGAAACATCCAAACTGTCAGTCCTGCTCAGAAAACCTTTAGGAGGAAATTAATCTGGTGGAACGCTCTCTACAATCATCATGAAAATTACTAAATTGTAATTTATCCTCAAGACAATTTCATTTTCTAAAAAGATAATTACAAAGAAATTGAGTTCTTGAAAGGCTCAGATGCTCTTCACGTGAACCTTATTATTACCAGGTTGGAATAGAAGTGTCACTTTTAAATCACAGGTACAGCCAGGCCTCATTAGCATGCCACAGATCATCTGCCCAAGCAAAACATTCCAGCCTGGACATTGATGCCCTCCATTACAGAGCAGCAACTGCTAGGAACTATGGCAAATGTCCCCCAGCACCAAAGTAAGTCTTCAGGAAAAGGCTCCAGCAGAGAACGTAGGATGGAGGAGGCCCAAGGTTTCCACTTCCTTTCTTATGCGTGTTGTTGGTTTTAGTTCAAGGACTCGCCCAATGTTATCCGGGCTGTCCTGTGGTGTTGGGAGGTGTCACATTGTTCCTAACTTGCCCCACCAAATACAGGCTGGCAGCACCACCTACGGGTGTAGTACCAATGGCATTCTTAACCAGGTGCAGACCTTTGTGCATGCCAATGTCGTTTGTTGTCCACCTTGCCTCCCAAGTAGGACGGAGGCATAGATTTAAAGCAATTGGTAGCAGGATTTAGAGGAAAGTTGGGGAGAAATGTTTTCACCCAGAGGGTGGTAAGGGTCTGAACTCACTGCCTGAAAGGGGGCCAGAGGCAGAAAGCCACATTGCATGAAAAGAAACTTGGATATGCATACAAGTCAGAATCTGGAGGGTTATGTTCTGTGATCTGGAAAGGGGGATGCAACTGAATAGCTCTTTCAGCCAGTACATTCACAGTGGGCCGAATGGCCTCCTTCTGTGCCAGACATTTCTATGATTCAATTCTACACTTTTTATGGTTTCAAATTTCAATGCGCACTTTGGATAGATTTGGGTACGGTAGCTTGTTACAAATGCTGGACTTTATAAGACAGCAATGGTTTAAACTGTATCCTTTAATTCAAGGCAAAATAGAATGCTTTGGAGAGGGGGATTTGACTGATGAAATCTGCCTAGAGATCATGTGACCTAGTTGTCATGGGGATAGGGCCTCAGGTCAAAGCTTATTGGGGTGAGTTTAAAAACCTGGACACAAAGGAGGCAGCTGGTGTTGCTATGCCTAGACTCTCAGACACTCAAGGTCAGTCAGACAGAGATACCTGGGGATGCAGACCGTAGTAAGAAGTTTAACAACACCAGGTTAAAGTCCAACAGGTTTATTTGGTAGCAAAAGCCACACAAGCTTTCGGAGCTCCAAGCCCCTTCTTCAGGTGAGTGGGAATTCTGTTCACAAACAGAGCATATAAAGACACAAACTCAATTTACATGAATAATGGTTGGAATGCGAATACTTACAACTAATCAAGTCTTTAAGAAACAAAACAACGTGAGTGGAGAGAGCATCAAGACAGGCTAAAAAGATGTGTATTGTCTCCAGACAAGACAGCCAGTGAAACTCTGCAGGTCCACGCAACTGTGGGGGTTACAAATAGTGTGACATGAAACCAATATCCCGGTTGAGGCCGTCCTCGTGTGTGCGGAACTTGGCTATCAGTTTCTGCTCAACGACTCTGCGCCGTCGTGTGTCGCGAAGGCCGCCTTGGAGAACGCTTACCCGAATATCAGAGGCCGAATGCCTGTGACCGCTGAAGTGCTCCCCAACAGGAAGAACAAAGAACAACAAAGAACAATACAGCACAGGAACAGGCCCTTCGGCCCTCCAAGCCCGCGCCGCTCCCCGGTCCAGGATTGAATCCTGAATCCAGGATCCCCGCCCAATTTTCCAGCCTATCTACATCCTAATATCCTATCCACCGAGCTGTCCCTCACAGCTACGATGCTTTGTTCATTACAACCTATTAACTCACCCCCACCCCCCCATTCCAGACCATGTGATCTCCAGGGAGAGGCGAAAACCCAGAGTGAAAACCCCAGGGCCAATATGGGGAAAAAAATCTGGGAAATTCCTCTCTGACCCCCTGAGGCGATCGAAACGAATCCAGGAGATCACAATGGCCCTGATCGGGAAATGCTTCCCAACCCTAGTCATTTCCACTTCCACGAACACCATATGAATTCCCTGCCCCCGAGACAGGTTCCCAACTATCCGCAGTCTCGCTCTGTACTGGCACCAGCAAGATGATCATAGAATGAAGCCTTGAAACGAGAAACAAGGAACAATTAGCCCGCGCCGCTCCCTGGTCCAAACTAGACCACTCTTTTGTATCCCTCCATTCCCACTCCGTTCATATAGCTGTCTAGATAAGTCTTAAACGTTCCCAGTGTGTCCGCCTCCACCACCTTGCCCGGCAACACATTCCAGGCCCCCACGACCCTCTGTGTGAAATATGTCCTTCTGATATCTGTGTTTAACCTCCCCCCCTTCACCTTGAACCTATGACCCCTCGTGAACGTCACCACCGACCCGGGGAAAAGCTTCCCACCGTTCACCCTATCTATGCCTTTCATAATTTTATACACCTCTATTAAGTCTCCCCTCATCCTCCGTCTTTCCAAGGAGAACAACCCCAGTTTCCCCAATCTCTCCTCATAACCAAGCCCCTCCATACCAGGCAACATCCTGGTAAACCTCCTCTGTACTCTCGCCAAAGCCTCCACGTCTTTCTGGTAGTGTGGCGACCAGAACTGGACGCAGTATTCCAAATGCGGCCGAACCAACGTTCTATACATCTGCAACATCAGACCCCAACTTTTATACTCTATGCCCCGTCCTATAAAGGCAAGCATGCCATATGCCTTCTTCACCACCTTCTCCACCTGTGACATCACCTTCAAAGATCTGTGGACTTGCACACCCAGGTCCCTCTGCGTCTCTACACCCTTTATGGTTCTTCCATTTATCGTGTAGCTCCTCCCTACATTATTCCCACCAAAATGCATCACTTCGCATTTATCAGGATTGAACTCCATCTGCCATTTCCTTGCCCAAATTTCCAGCCTATCTATATCCTTCTGTAGCCTCTGACAATGTTCCTCACTATCTGCAAGTCCTGCCAGAGAACAGTCTTGCCTGGTGATTGTCGAGCGGTGTTCATTCATCCGTTGTCGCAGCGTCTGCATAGTTTCCCCAATGTACCATGCCTCGGGACATCCTTTCTTGCAGCGTATCAGGTAGACAACGTTGGCCGAGTTGCAAGAGTATGTACCGTGTACCTGGTGGATGGTGTTCTCACGTGAGATGATGGCATCTGTGTCGATGATCCGGCACGTCTTGCAGAGGTTGCTGTGGCAGGGTTGTGTGGTGTCATGGTCACTGTTCTCCTGAAGGCTGGGTAGTTTGCTGCGGACAATGGTCTGTTTGAGGTTGTGCGGTTGTTTGAAGGCAAGAAGTGGGGGTGTGGGGATGGCCTTGGCGAGATGTTCGTCTTCATCAATGACATGTTGAAGGCTCCGGAGGAGATGCCGTAGCTTCTCCGCTCCCTTTCAATCATTCTGTGAGACTTGAAGTGGTTCCTTAATCTTTCTTTTAAGAAGAGGCAGTGGATGCATGGTGAGAATGGATGCAATTTCTGTTTTGACACACACTGCTTAAATCTCCATGTCTGCCTCATTCTTCATTATTGCCTTGTTTTCCCTAGCCTCTCAGCTTATTCAAAGAATGTTTCAGTTGAGTGTTTGCTGTTTATTGTGGGTGGAATTGATTACACAAGTACTGAGGTTCTTTACCTGATGCAGACCATAAACAGGTGTTGCTATGCTAGGTAGAAACAAAGTGTTGGTGAGGATGGACTCCCTGTTCATAGAGGCAAAGCTTATGAAGAGTTAAACACCAAGAAGTCAACAGAGTGTCAATTCAATAACGCTCAGATGGTTGAGTGAAGGGACTTAATTTTGAGAGGACACAGGAAGAGTTACCCTGGTGGAGCAGGGGGAAGAGATCCTGGTGAAGCCAAGAGGAACTTGAAACTTCATACAGGAATCGGTACAGGTGGGACTGAAAAATTTGAGGAGCGACCAAAAGTCCATTGACTTTGGCCAAAATCCCACTCTATAACTCTGCTGATAATGTGGTGTAATGTATAGTTTACATCTTGATGGGAATAGATACATTACATATGAATTAGGAGCAGGAGTAGGCCACTCGGCCCCTCAAGCCTGCTCTGATATTCAGTAAGATCATGGCTGCTCTGATTGTAACCCCAAAGTCACATTCCTACCTAACCCTGATAACCTGCCATCCTTTTGCTTATCACAAACCTATCTATCTCTGCCTTAAAAATATTTAAAGATTCTGCATCCACTGCCAGAGACTCCCGACCCTCTGAGAGAAACATATTCTCCTCATCTCTGTCTTAAATGAGCGACCCCTTATTTTTAAACAGTGACCCCTAGTTCTAGATTCTCCCACAAGCAGAAACATCCTCCCCACATCCACCCCGTCAACACCCGTCGGAATCCTAAAGGCTTTGATCAAGTTGTCTCCTACTCTTCTTAACTCTAGTGGATACAAACCTAACCTCTCCAATCTCTCCTCATAAGACGACCTGTCCATTCCTGGCATTAATCTAGTAAACTTTCTCTGAACTGCTTCTAATGCATTTACATCTTTCCTTAAATAAGGAGATCACTATTGTACACAATACACCAGATGTGGTCTCACCAGCGCCCTGTAGAAGTGAAGATAACCTCAGTACTTGTGTAATCAATTCCACCCACAATAAACAGCAAACACTCAACTGAAACATTCTTTGAATAAGCTGAGAGGCTAGGGAAAACAAGGCAATAATGAAGAATGAGGCAGACATGGAGATTTAAGCAGTGTGTGTCAAAACAGAAATTGCATCCATTCTCACCATGCATCCACTGCCTCTTCTTAAAAGAAAGATTAAGGAACCACTTCAAATCTCACAGAATGATTGAAAGGGGAATGGAAAAAGAATTCAGAGACGTTGCATGGTGTGTAAAGTAAAAGACCAGACTTACCCTGAATGATGGCCAGTAATGTTGATATTCTGTTTGTCTCCTTATAGGTTAAACACTAACATCTGTGCTGAAAGTAGTAATTATGGATACTGTTCATTGTTGTGAAATACAACATGGTGTGTGTATATGTAATTATAGACTGCACTCAGGAAGTGTGGGGTCAGTTTAGTGGTAGCTGCACCCCTTCAAGTCTAGCTCATTGCCAGAAAATAATATTAATCAATAAAATATCCTGTAAAAACACATAAAGTGCAATTTATAAATCTCAACTGTTTCGCCTTTGGCTCTTTATTAACCACATTATTTATATAACCATCAATCTACTTAACTAATTCCTCATTTTGACCTTATTTTTCTTAACCCCACAAAAGACTTTATTCACTCTCCCATCTCAGTCAACCCCTCCCCCTTCCAGGTCTGCCCCCACCCTCCCACCCCACCCTATCCTTGTGCCCTCAGATTCACGGGACATGAGCATATCTGGCACTACTTCAAGTCACCAATCGCAAGATCTGGCTAGACGGCATCAAGCAGGCCAATTTTGTAGGGGCCAAATGGGGTTCTTAGTAAGACTCAGTGCACTGAGTCTGAAGATTGTGGGTTCAAGGCCCATGCCAGCAACTTGAGCACAAAATGCAGGCTGGCATTATAGTGAAGTGGTACTGAGAGAGGTTGTGCCACCAGAGGTGCCACCTTTCAGGTGAGACATTAAACTGAGTCCACAACTGCCCTGTCAGAAAATGAGCTTGCCCTGGTAGTACCGTCACATCATTGTAATATATCATTGTCCGAGCAAGGAACCACAACGATGTCTACATCACACGTGCCAGGACTGGAACCGACAACTACTGGACTGACCACCAAATAAGCCACTCAACCACCTCCATCACCCTGACACCAAACCGGCAGAGGCAGAATAAACTTAATGTCATTGGACTCCAAGACCCTGAGAAGAAAGAGCTACTCAGTTGGCACCTCACAGCTAACCTGGTAACAACCAACGGGACAGAGCTGCAGAATGCCCACAGCACCGGGTCCAATTTAAATGCCACTGTATTCCGCGCCTGCGAAGAGGCACTTGGGCTCTCAACCAGGAAACACCGAGACTGGCTTGAGGAGAACGGGATCTCCTTGACCACAAATGCAATGTTGAACTGGCAGCTCCACCAAAAATCGAGTGAGAGGAAACAAGCCCAGAGGCCACTGAAGGCTAAAGTGCATCAAAGAACCCACGACCTAAAGAACAGATGGTGTGTGGAAAGACTGCTGGAGACTCAGCAACTCAGGATGTGCATGACTTCTTCAATGCAATTAAAACCAGCTGTGGTCCAAGTACCCAGGGACCCACAACTGAGAGCCTAAAACAGAGAGGCACTCAGTGAAGACAGAGGCAGACCAAGCCCGCACAAGAGATCTCCTTGAGGACCTCCTCAACCAAGAAGCAGCTTCCGACACAAGTGCCCTCGACACCAACCTGCAATACGCTACCCGCCACCATCATAGTGCACGCCCAGCTCACCGTGTGGGTGGAAAAGCCATCCAACAGCTTAAAAACAACAAGACCTCCAGCGCAGATGGAATCCCCGTTGAAGTATTAAAATATGGTGGAGAGGCAGTCTTGACAAGAATCCGCAACCTCATCACCCTTGTCTGGAAGGAAGAAAGCATGCTGGAGATCTCGGAGTTGCCTTAATTGTGACCATCTTCAAGAAAGGAGCCAGGACCGATTGCACTCGTAGGTTTTCCCTACTGTCCGCCACGGGAAAGGTCATCGCAAGAATCCTCCTCAACCACCTCCTCCCAGTGGCTAAAGAGCTCTTCCCTGCGGCTTCCACCCAACAAGAGGCACAATGGACATGATCATTTACCTTGTGCTAATTTATTGCAGTGAGAATCTCGCCGATGGGGTCAGAGGACAATCGCTTCCTGTTTTTACATTGACATGAAACTCAACTTGGACCTTCTTGTGATATTTTCCACTCGTCTCCAACAGGAGCAGAAAGGCACGATCATCCTTTCAACTACAAACTGGAACTCTGAATTCCCGTTTAACAGTCTCTACAGAATTTAGGACAAGTTAGATGCATTACATGTATATACATATATGAAATGTGAAACATTACTCTGATAATATCATCCAGAAGGAACAAATTTAGGAATTCCTCCTGTTAACAACGTCAAGCTGCTTTTTCATCTAAGGGGAGAGAGTGATATTGGCGCTGGACCCAGGGTAATGCTCTGTGAACCTGGGTTCGAATCCCACCGTGGGCAGATGGTGAAATTTGAATTCAGTAAAAGTCTGGAATATTGATTGTCATAAAAGCCCATCTGGTTCACTCATGTCCTTTAGGGAAGGAAATCTGCCATCCTTACCTGGCCTGGCCTACATTTGACTCCTGATCCACAGCAATGTGGTTGACTCTTACCTGCCCTCAGAGATGGGTAATAAATGCTGGCCCAGCCAGTGAGGCCCACATCCCATGAATGAATAAACAAAAACCTGTATACAGGAGTGAAGGGAAAAATTGAACAGCCAGCCACATTTTCTATCGATACACCAGGAAATGCATTTAGAATTGAGGCACATTGGACCCACCTGAGTGCATCGATGGTAAGAAGGGCTGGCGTGGAACCAGCAGATGAAATGTTGAAGGGCTGGCACCTGGTTTTGTTTCTCTTCAAAATGAAAAGCTCCTGGACTCTGGTGGCCAAAACCACACCCATTATTTCCCAACACTTCAATGGAAGCACAAAATGGTCACCTGCATTAAAATAGCAACAGTGTGTGGCATAACTTACAGTCAAAGAAAGAAGTTACAATTGCAAACGGCTACGTGCCCATTAAAACTATCAACGGCTCAAAAATAAGCTGGCTATAATAATAGAAGGTCGGAAGGAGCTATGAGGCAGTTACGTGATCAAAGAGTTCAAATGACATTGTAAATATAATCTGAGTGCAGACTGTGTAAATATCTTGTAACACATGGCAGAGAGCCATCCAGTGCATGTCCTGGCAAGAATAGACTTCAGATGGAACTGTGAACGGCCTTTTGAGATAAACATTCAAGCAACAGAGAAATGTTCAGCATTAAAACCATCTCTTGACTTTGAAACTGATGACACCAGTTGATTTGTCGACATGAGAAACTAATTATGGGTAATATTTCCGGTAATAGGTCCGGCCGACTTGGAGCAGCGCAGAGACGATGAGAATTACGTTTGTCTTCAGGCAAGCTTCTAAATGGAAGGCAGACTGGCCAGAGCAACAGAAGTTACAGCCTTGCAGAAGGAGCTGGCAACTCCTGTAAAACTGGAAAAGAACACGCTCTGAAAAAGAGATCTGACATCTTTGGTCAGGAAAGAACGTGATTGATCTGTCTTTGCACTGACATCATAGTGGAAAGCAACAACAGGGAATAATGGGCCTGAGATAGGAAGATAGTACCCAGTTTTAAATTAACAGTAGTGGCCTCGAGGGAATCTGTGCAGTATGAAAGAGCACGCACTTACATAGCACCTTTCAGAACCTCAGCATCAGAAAGACATTTACATCCAATCTACCACTTTTGAAGTGTTATCACTTGCACTATAGCAAAACAAGAGGCAAAAAAAATCAAATAAACAAAAAGGAATAAAACTGGAAGGACCACGTGGCATCAACTGAGGCACCAGAAACAGCAATAGCACACCGACCTCTGCCAAATCCTCCATACTCCATGCCAAAATTGGGAGAACTGTCTCACAGACCAGGCAAGTGGCAGCCTCAGAAAGTCATACCCTACAGAAAGGGTGGGATTTTACGACCACATTCGCCCCAAGGCCAGAAAATCCCGCCCGAGATCAACAGACCTTTGCATGGTCTTTCTCCCGCCTGCTATAATTTCTGTGGTGAGTGGGATGATAAAATTCCATCCACAATGTCCCAGACACCACCATAACCATCCCTGAGTGTGTCCTGTCCCAGCGACTGGGACCAGAGGCGGCGACAGCACAGTGGTATATGGTCAGGAATGAATTGTCCTGAGATTCCTCAACAGCGCCTCCAGACTCCATGAAGTCTCATGGCATCAGCTCAAACATGGGCAAGAAAATCTCTGACTGATTGTCACCCACCCCCTCCCCTCAGCTGATGAATCAGTATTCCTCTATGTCAAATGTCATTTGGAGGAAGCACTGAGGGTGGAAAGGGTACAGAATATCGTCTGGGTGGGGGCTTCAATGCCCATCACCAAGACTGATGTACCACTACCTCTGTACCACTACTGACCGAGCTAACTGAATCATATCGAGCAAACTGGATCTGTGGCAGGTAGTGGTGGAGACAACAAGGGCGAAAAACTCAGCAGTCTACCTATCCCAAATGCATCTGTCCATGACAGTAGAGATAGCAGTGACCACCATACGGTCTTTGTGAAGACCAAGTCCCGTCATCACACTGAGGATACCCTCCATCATGTTGTGTGCTAAATAGAATAGATTTAAAACACGTTTAGCGGTTTAAATTCTGGCATCCAAGATGCTCAGTGGGTCATCAGCAGCTGTAGAATTGTATTCAACAACGATCTGTAACTTCACAGCTCCACACTACTATTATCATCAAGCCAAGAGCTCTAAAACGGCACTTACATTTACTAACCCTCTCATTGATGCTCAGTTTGGGCTCTGCCAGGGCCACTTAGTTTATTATAGCTTTGGTCCAAACATAGGGAAAAGAGTTGAACTCAAGAGGGGAGGCGTGAGTGACTGCCCTTGACATCAAGGCAACACGTGACCAAGTGTGGCATCAGGCAGCGCTGGGAAAATCTAAGTCAATGGGAACCTGGGGGGAAACTCTCCATTGGTTGGAATCATACTTAGCGCAAAGGAATATGGTTGTGGTTGTTGGAGGCCTGTTACCTCATCTGAGTATCACTGCATGAGTTCCTCAGGGTAGTGTCCTCAGACAAACCATCTCATTGACTTTCCACAAGAACACAATAAACAGGAACAAAAGTCTATCTATGATGGAACATTCTCAACTTGCAGTTCCAACAACACTCAAGGGCTTTGATACCATCCAGGATAAAGTTGGATCATCACCCCATCCATCAACTGAAACATTCACTCCCTCCATCACCAGCACAGTGGCAGCAGAGTGCACCACCTACAACCTGCAGCAGCTCGCCAAGGCTTCTTCATCCACATCTTCTAAACACAGGACTTCCCCACCACCTTGAAGGACAAAGGCAGCAGACGTTTGGGAAGAACACCAGCAAGCAAATTCCCCTTCAAGCCCCACACCATTCCGGTTTAGAAGTTTCCCACTACAGTTTCATTGTCGCTGAATCAAAGTCCTCGAACTCCCTTCTTGACAGCACTGTGGGTGTATGCGCACAAGATGGATGACAACTGTTCAAGAAGATGGCTCACCCCCACCTTCTCAAGACAATAAGAGATGGACAACAGATCGCTGGTCATGCCAGCAATGCCCACATTCCATGAAAGAATAAAAAGTGATTGATCACAGCAAGGTCCCACAGTGACGGGCAGGATGTTCCATTGGCAGAGACCACTTGCCATTGGCCGCCGCTGGGATCTTCCAGTCCTGCCGATGCTTGTGGCATTTTATATGGCTTGTCTGTCTCTCCAATCGCAGGAGGTCACCTTATGCAGAATTGGAAGATCCTATTGGCAGGAAAAGTCAGAAAGTCTCCTCCAACATCCTCGTGGTCTCAGAAGCATGTTTAAAGCTGGAGGATTAGGCACTATCGTGTCGCCTTTGTATAAATTAGCCGGTTCAATCTCACAGAAAGTTTGTGTCCCCAGTTTGATAAGGAAATATGATTATCTACAAATGCTGTATTTATTGATATCAATCCTGTTCACATCCTCAAAGATAAAGGTCCAAAGACCTTCACCACGAGTGAATTACTTTCAAAGTGTAATCGTTGTCATGGTGTCGAACCTGCATGGGATGAATGATCAGTTAATATGTCTTTTAAGGTGTCAGCCTCGGCTCTTGCCTCTGAGTCAATGAGTTCAAGTTGCATTCCAGAGAATTGAGCACACCACCCTGGCACTGGCTATTCTTTCAGTTGGACATAAAAGATTAAATAGTGCTATTCAAAGGAAAGCAGGGAGTTCTCCCTCATTTAATAAAATACTCATCAGGTCGGGCAGCATCTGTGGAGGGATAGACAGGTTAATGGCCAGAATGCTCCCAAAGATTTTGTAAGTCCCCAACATGCGGGAAAATGGAAGTAAATCCTGCTAGTATTTTCAGCGTTATTTCCAGAATGAATCACTAACACTATGCATCACAGAGTGCCCTAGCGGGATTCACTTTGGAAATCAGGGAGCGGGACCTATTCCCGCCCCACAGGCCAGCAGCATAGCGTGGAGCAGGCCACTGCGCTTGTGCCAATCTGTCACCATGGAGATCCACACACGCGCAGTGGCCCGGCATTGCCAGCCTCCAGATCGCTGGCCAGCCCTGCAAACCCCCCATTGCTGGTCTTCCAACCACCCCCCCCACCTCTTTACCACCTCCCCTCCGGGACCTCCCCAGGCTAGTCCTGATGGCCCCTTACTCAGCCAGCCTCAATCTCCTGAATCAACCCCACCCCCTCCCGGCAGCTCTGACTCCCCCCCCCCTCCGCCCCCACCCCCCACAGCCAGTCCCGATGTTCCCCCCACCACCAATCACGTCTTATCTCCCTCTCCCTGTGATCCTAGTGCAGAGTTGCAGTGGGTTCCCCCTCCACTGACCACCCCACCAATAGGCCCCGCTCCCTCTGGCTCTGCCCCTTGGTACTACTTGATGCCCAGTGGGCAGTGCCAAAGTGCCCCTTGATTGGCACTACCCAAGGGCAACACCCCTTACATCTGATGTCCCACGGGGGAGGGGGGGGTCTCAATGGCCTCTCTGCCTTCCTATGGGGTCGGCCACCTGTTCCCCGTTAGTGGGGAGTAGTAGTAAACCCCACTGGAGTGAACTTCCCCTGGCGGGGGAGGGGAGGAGACGCTAACAGGCTGGGAGAGTGGGCCCGCTGATCACATAGAAATTGTCATTTCCATATTTTAATCAGTTAAGTGCCGATTTCCGGCATGCAATTGATTACGATGGAAGTCTTTGCCTGAGAGACTTGTGCAGGCCGTGATACCAGGCAGGAAGCCCGGGAAACGGCCTCCGCTCATGGCTCCTGGCCTACTCGAGCAGCGCAGCAGGCTGGGAGAATCACCCCTAATGTTTTGTTTCTGATGGAAGGATATCGCCCTTGTAATAACTTGAGGGTGACTCATTGTGATTTCAAGTTAAGAAGGTTTAACAATAATAATACGCAAATACAAGCAATGATCAGACTGAACTAAAGGCATGACTACAATCTCTGCTCCACTGGCTCCAACTGAGGTTCCTCCCCAGCCCCGGGTACATGCCCTCGCTCCTGATTGGCTCAGCGTCGCATGCTGCTTCTCCATTGGGTCTGGCCCGATCACGTGGCCCTCAGGTATTGCCCCCTCAAAGGGGTCAATCCTCCACAGCCCTGAAACTGCCAGACCTGCTGAGTATTTCCAGCGCTTCCTGTTTTTATTTCAGATATCCATCTTCCTCAATATTCTGTTTTTCAATGAGCTCTATCCCCTGTCCCAATTAACAGATTATCTGATTGTTTAACCCATTCCTGTTTGTGAGCCCTTGCTGAGGCTATGGCTCCTTATATTACAATGGTAACTATATCTTAAAAGTGCTCCATTGGGTGTAAAGTGCTTTGGGACATCCTGAGGTCCTGAAGGTTACCAAATAAATGTAAGTTATTTTCTTCTGGTGGTTCCAGTAGAGTGTTGGCCAAGTAATTGCAATGTGAATTGAGAAAGGAATGATGGATGAAATTGGCAATGACAAAATGGGGTGGTGGTGGGGTATTGGGATTTTCCATTCCTGCTTTCATCCAGTGGGATCAGCAACGGGAGTGGAAAATCTCGCAAGATGTCCAAACTGTGTTTCACATGGTTGTAAAAGTACCCTCCAGTGACGTAACAGGATTCCCGATATTCAATATCGGGAATATTATTATTGTACATTTATAGTATATTTAGAGCGTAACTTTTCGAAAGAGAATTGACACTTTGGTCAAGAAAGGAAACAACTTATCTTCGAATCATCCACAAGGTACAAGTTAGGAGTGCGTTGAAATAACCTCCCCTTTGTCTAAGTGGGTGCAGCTCCATTAGCACTCAAGAAGCTCAACGCCATCCAGAACAGAGCAACCTGCTTGACTGGCACACCAACTACCACCACCTTAAATACCCTCCATCTCCATCACTGGCACACTTGGAAGAACAAGGAAACAGCACCACTTGCAAGTCCCCTTCAACTCATGTACCAACATTGTAGTTTGGAACAAAATTGTTGTTCTTTATCATCAGTGGTGCAAATCCTGGAATTCCCTCCTACGAATGTGAGCATACTTACACCATAAGGATTACAACAGTTCAAGACAGTGGATTACCACCACCTTCCCAATTCTGGATAGGCAATAAATACTGGTTTTCCCAGCTATGCTAAAATCTTATGGATAAATATAAAAAATAATGTGCCTTTAAATGGGCTGTGGGCCTTGTTTTCATTTCTTAATTTCTTATAAATTTAAAAATAAACAAATGTTTATTTATTGGATATATTTCAAATATTATTGTGTTGCATTAAATCTGCCAAATATTTAATTCCAACATGTTTTCAAAGAGCAAAAGTGGAATGGAAATCTAATCTCTGTAGAAAAGTTTACAATAATAAACTCTGCAGCTTTTGTGAATTTAGAGTCATAGAATCCCTACAGTGCAGAAGGAGGCCATTCAGCCCATTGAGCCTTCACCAACAACAATCCCCGTAACTCCATCTATTTACCCTCCTAGTCCCCCTGTCACTAAGGGGCAATTCAGCATGGCCAATCCACCTAACCCACAGATCTTTGGACTGTGGGAGGAAACCGGAGCACCCGGAGGAAACCTACACAGACACGGGGAGAACGTGCAAACTCCACACAGACAGTGACCCGAGGCCAGAATTGCGCCCGGGTTCCTGGCACTGTGGGGCAGCGGTGCTAACATCTGTGCCACCGTGTTTAAAAGAAAATACATTTTTGCTTTTGCAGCTTTTGCTCCAATGAGCATGATTCATCAGGTTTAATAATAAGAATTATCCAGAAGAATTAATGACAGCTCTTCTCACTTGGTCAGCGATGAAAATAGACCACAATTCTGGAAAGGCACTTTGCTTGCAGGTCCCCTGAGGAGATTGTATGGCTGCAGGCAATTTTTTTGAATGTGGCCGAGGAGGGGACAGCCTGAGAAACATGCTGTCATTTCCAATTGAGGGAGTCCTTTCAGCCCTCACTCCTGGCAGCAGCTTTCTTAATGGGAATTCATGCGGTGGTGCTAAATGTCACACAGCTTGCCTAATTATCACCCCGTGTTTCTTTAACCGCTACTCACCAGGCTCACTGGTCTCTCTTTAAGTCAGTCTGAAAAATGTGCTTCAAGCTCAATAATTTCCACAACTTCTTAACCTCTTCCTCGCTGTTACGTGTGAACATCTTACTCTTCCTCTCTCCACTGCCCTCTGTCACAGGGATATCCAAACGGCATCCCTCAGAGTCCAGATAACTCAATCATTTCCCATTGTTGGCTAGTCTTGCTGAAATGTTGTAGGCCTAAATGTTTGAAAAGGACTACTCTTGGTGCCATTATCCCGTTGCTAATAAATCCTAAATCAGAGCACCAAGATTGATCAGTTTTAAAGTTCAGGGTAAAAGCAAAACACTGCGGATGTTGGAATCTGAAACAAAAACAGAAATGCTGGAAAGTCTCAACAGGTCCGTCAGGGACAGCAATTGTTTACGATTTACATAGAATGATTTGGAGTTGGGGACCAAGTGTAGTGTGTCAAAATTCGCAGATGACACTAAGATGAGTGGCAGAGCAAAGTGTGCAGAGGATGCTGAAAGTCTGCAAAGGGATATAGATAGTCTAAGTGAGTGGGCGAGGGTCTGGCAGATGGAGTACAATGTTGGCAAATGTGAGGTCATCCATTTTGGTAGGAGTAACAGCAAAATGGACTACTATTTAAATGGTAAAAAATTGCAGCGTGCTGCTATGCAGAGGGACCTGGGTGTCCTTGTGCAAGAATCACAAGGAGTTGGTTTGCAGGTGCAGCAGGTAATTAAGAAGGCAAATGGAATTTTGTCCTTCATTGCTAGAGGGATGGAGTTTAAAAACAGCGAGGTTATGTTGCAGCTGTATAAGATGTTGATGAGGCTACACCTGGAGTACTGTGTACAGTTTTGGTCTCCTTACTTGAGAAAAAATGTAGTGGCACTGGAGGGGGTGCAGAGGAGATTCACTAGGTTGATTCTGGAGTTGAGAGATTCACTTATGAGGAGAGCCTTAGTAAACTGGGACTATACTCACTGGAATTTAGAAGAATTGAGGGGGGATCGTATAGAAACATATAAGATTATGAAGGGAATAGATAAGATAGAACCAGGGAAGTTGTTTCCACTGGCAGGTGAAACTAGAACTGGGGGCATAGCCTCAAAATAAGGGGGAGCAGATTTAGGACTGAGTTGAGGAGGAACCTCTTCACACAAAGGGTTGTGAATCTGTGGAAATCCCTGCACAGTGAAGCAGTTGAGGCTACCTCATTGAATATTTTTAAGGCAAGAATAGATAAATTTTTGAACAGTAAAGGAATTAAGGGTTATAGTGAGCGGGTTGGTAAGTGGAGCTGAGTCCACAAAAAGATCAGCCATGATCTTATTGAATGGCGGAGCAGGCTCGAGGGGCCAGATGGCCTACTCCTGCTCCAAGTTCTTATGTTCTTATGTTTGACAGTATCTGTGAAGAGAGAATAGAGTTAACATTTCAATTCTGGATGTCACTTCATCAGTGCTTAAGACAAGAAAATAGGAAGACATTTCGACTGTTCGGGTGGTTGGGAGAGTAATTGACAAAGCTATCATAGACAAAAGGACAAAGGGAATGTAAATGGTGGTGATCATGGCTAAGTAGGGCACAGACACATTAAGAAATCAGAGTGCATTGATGGCAGAAATCTCACAAGTGTTAATGCAAGCCTCCTCACAAGTAGGCTTACATTAACAAGTCAATGAGGTTACTGTGAAAATCCCCTAGTCGTCACACTCCAATGCCTGTTCAGGTACACTGAGGGAGAATTTACCATGGTCAATGCACCTAACCAACACGTCTTTTGGACCGTGAGAGGAAATCAGAGCACCCAGAGGAAACCCACGCAGGCATGGGGAGAATGCGTAGACTACACACAGACAGCGACCCGAGGCTGGAATCGAACCCGGGTCCCTGGCACTGTGAGGCAGCAGTGCTAACCATTGTGCCACCGTGCCATCCCTGATGACCCTGAAATGTTGACTCTATTCTCTATCCACAGATGCTCTCAGACCGGCTGAGATTTTCCAGCATTCCTGTTTTTGTTTAAAGAACAAAGAACAATACAGCACAGGAACAGGCCCTTCGGCCCTCCAAGCCCGCGCCGCTCCCCGGTCCAGGATTGAATCCTGAATCCAGGATCCCCGCCCAATTTTCCAGCCTATCTATATACCAATATCCTATCCACCGAGCTGTCCCTCACAGCTACGATGCTTTGTTCATTACAACCTATTAACTTACCCCCACCCCCCCATTCCAGACCATGTGATCTCCAGGGAGAGGCGAAAACCCAGAGTGAAAAACCCCAGGGCCAATATGGGGAAAAAAATCTGGGAAATTCCTCTCCGACCCCCTGAGGCGATCGAAACGAGTCCAGGAGATCACAATGGCCCCGATCGGAAAATGCTTCCCAACCCTAGTCATTTCCACTTCCACGAACACCATATGAATTCCCTGCCCCCGAGACAGGTTCCCAACTATCCGCAGTCTCACTCTGTACTGGCACCAGCAAGATGATCATAGAATGAAGCCTTGAAACGAGAAACCAGGAACAATTAGCCCGCGCCGCTCCCTGGTCCAAACTAGACCACTCTTTTGTATCCCTCCATTCCCACTCCGTTCATATAGCTGTCTAGATAAGTCTTAAACGTTCCCAGTGTGTCCGCCTCCACCACCTTGCCCGGCAACACATTCCAGGCCCCCACGACCCTCTGTGTGAAATATGTCCTTCTGATATCTGTGTTAAACCTCCCCCCCTTCACCTTGAACCTATGACCCCTCGTGAACGTCACCACCGACCCGGGGAAAAGCTTCCCACCGTTCACCCTATCTATGCCTTTCATAATTTTATACACCTCTATTAAGTCTCCCCTCATCCTCCGTCTTTCCAAGGAGAACAACCCCAGTTTACCCAATCTCTCCTCATAACCAAGCCCCTCCATACCAGGCAACATCCTGGTAAACCTCCTCTGTACTCTCTCCAAAGCCTCCACGTCCTTCTGGTAGTGTGGCGACCAGAACTGGACGCAGTATTCCAAATGCGGCCGAACCAACGTTCTATACATCTGCAACATCAGACCCCAACTTTTATACTCTATGCCCCGTCCTATAAAGGCAAGCATGCCATATGCCTTCTTCACCACCTTCTCCACCTGTGACGTCACCTTCAAAGATCTGTGGACTTGCACACCCAGGTCCCTCTGCGTCTCTACACCCTTTATGGTTCTTCCATTTATCGTGTAGCTCCTCCCTACATTATTCCCACCAAAATGCAAGGTTAGGGGTTGAGATGTTCTATTTGATATCACAGTGCTGGCCATTCCAGTAAGTGGCTTGAGTGTCTAACTTTGAAGGGTGCACCTGTAATGGCTGCTATCCAATGATACAATAGTATATCAATCTATGTTCTGAACCGGAGAGTTGTGACTTGTGCATATCCTTTTCCAATTTGTTCTCCAAGTTAGTCTGACAATTTGAAAGAAACAATTTGTTTAGCTGTTTTACCTCAAAACAAGTGAATATACAGAGCAACAGGTATGACTGAATTCACTAAATCCAATGAGGACAACTTGCCTTCATGTAAAAGTACAAACTAATGGTTATGCTACACTCTCAATATGCCAGTCTCTTTCTCTCAACCTTTTCACACCCTGACGATGCATAGGTCAGACTGCTCCTGGAGCTAATTATTCCTGGAACAGGTTGCTAGTCTGTCGCCAGGAGCTTTTGGCTGGAGGGGCATTGTCCCATACACACTCAGACAATCTAAGGGGCAATTTTAGCATGGCCAATCAACCTAACCCGCACATCTTGGAGTGTGGGAGGAAACCGGAGCACCCGGAGGAAACCCACGCAGACACAGGGAGAATGTGCCAACTCCAAATAGCGAGTCACCTGAGGCTGGAATTGATCCCGGGACCCTGGCGCTGTAAAGCAGCAGTGTTAACCACTGTGCCACCATATACCAGTCGATCACTTCAATCATAAAAATTCCTAACTGCTCTCCTGTATTGATAAGTAAAAGATAGCAGTCTTGGTTTAGTGATAGCATCCTTGCCTAGGAGACGTCAGAAACACCATTAAATGATGAATGATTCATCGCGATGTTACTCACATTTCAGCTATTAAAATACTGTGTGCACACTTTGCATTAAAGCACAATTCTCCAAAGGTAACATAATTTTCCTCTAACTATTTCTGTGGACAAAATTGAGATTTATTCAAGTTAGAGGGAGTTTGATGGAACCCTTACTAGGTTTTCCAGTTGCAATTCTGATGGTAACATTTTTATTTTAAGTGGATTGCAAATGGTGTTGCAATTGGAAAACGAAGGCCAATAACTCCTCGTGTTTCACAGATACCAGACTCATTTGGGAAGTTCTGGTCTTGTTCTTTTCAGTGAATCAGATTCAGCCTGACCTTGAAGCTACGTTAAAGTGAAGCCTTTAACATATATGTAAACATTCATTTGTCCATTTTTTTAAAAATTCGTTCGTGGGACATGGGCGTCGCTGGCCGGGCCAGCATTTATTGCCCATCCCAAATTGCCCTTGAAACTGAGTGGCTTGTTAAGCCATCTCAGAGGGCTGTTGAGAGTCAACCACATTGCTGTGGCTCTGGAATCACATGTAGACCAGACCGGATAAGGATGGCAGATTTCCTTTATTAAAAATGTGGGTTATAAATTTCATACATAAAACATTGCGCATCGTAACCCAGCAGTAAAAATGTCTCTTTATCAGATGGAAAAGTGTGCCTGGTTTACCAACTATTCCAATTTTTGTTTATACACGTACAATTTAGGTATTGCAACCAGTCTCTGACTTTTAATGCCTTCTCACACATTTTTGGTTAAATTCCTGTTGTGCATTACACTTCATTTGCTTTCTTGAGGAGTATTTTATTTTTTTAATGCAGTGGTCCTTTTTTAGGTGCCCATGCCATATGCCATTCCTCAAATAAGTGTACAAACCTCTTGCCCCCACATGTCATTTCCTTGATAACAGTCCTACAGAAGGTACTTGACAGCATCAAAGGTCTCCTTTTCCTCCTCTTTCTTTTCCGTCAGGGAGCCTTGTACCTTTGCTCAGCAGTACCCACAGGCAGTCGGCCCAAATTTCAGATTCCAGGCCTATCACGAAATCACTCTATTCATTTGTTAAACAATTCTCTGCGGACAGCCTGTGTATTGCTCCTGTTGTTTCAGCAATTAGTTGTCTCAGCAATTCATATTGACATTCACATGTGACATGCCATGGCCTACGCCACTCATTCCACGTAAACATCTTCAGAATTCACTGACTTCAATCTACATTCAGAGAGAGGGCAATACTTAATGAGTTTATTCTCGGCAATGACTGGAACATTATTGACATAGATGTGACGTATACGGAACACATGAATAATCAAGGTTATAATGGAATAAACCACCAGCAGGAATCTCAGAGAACTTCATCTTTCTTAGACCTTCTCCCCAGTTTCAAGCCCTCCCTACAAACCGGGAATAACCATAGAAACCATAGAAACCCTACAGTACAGAAAGAGGCCATTCAGCCCATCGTGTCTGCACTGACCACAATCCCACCCTGGCCTTACCCCCATATTCCTACATATTTACCTACTAATCCCTCTAACCTACGCATCTCAGGACTCTAAGGGGCAATTTTTAGCATGGCCAATCAACCTAACCCGCACATCTTTGGACTGTGGGAGGAAACCGGAGCACCCGGAGGAAACCCACGCAGACACGAGGAGAATGTGCAAACTCCACACAGACAATGACCCAATCCGGGAATCGAACCCCGGTCCCTGGAGCTGTGAAGCAGCAGTGCTAACCACTGTGCTACCGTGCCGCCCCATGCTACCTGTCCCAGAGAACTTCAAGCAGAGAAGGAAAATACACTACTCACGATGAAGCAGTGACAACAAATCACTTCTCAGATAGCCTTCAAATATCTCTGGGGTTAACTTTCCATCAACTAATTTTCTCTGCTCCAAGCTTTGCAATCCTATTTATTTTCCTCTTTTATTTACTCATCCGGTGGTTAATGTTACTACTTCTGTGTAAAAAAACAATGAAACAAAGTTATTATTATCAGACCGTGTATACAGCACAAAACAAAAATAACTCTCAGTACTATCTAAATGTTTTGGACTGCAGTTTATAGGTTCCTGGTTTGTATTCTGCCTCATAAGTGATTTATCTCCTTAACAACAGAATTAATTTGTCCACAATGCATTTGTCAGTCTGCTTTCCCTATAGCTTTATATGGAATTTCATAATGGAATTCATTCTCATCCTTCCAAATAAGAAGACAGACTTTCTTTGGCACCATTGAAAAGCTCAAAACAACAAGCTCAAACACTTTTTTAAAAAAACAGTTTGTTAATTCATGTGAATAACTATGGTATGGTGGGTAACTTGGGTAACACACGGTTACACATGATAATACATGCAAAGTTGTCTGTCGTTCATTATGGACAAGGGGATGATTTGATTTTGAAATGCAATTATTATTATATGTCCTACCTTGCTGTAGTGATGTGACCTCTAATGTGAGGAAATGTCTGGGGGCAACCATGATACATTCAGTTCAAAGAGACTGCACTAGAAAGACAGTGAGGGCAATTTCACCATCGCATTGCACCCATTTTGCAATGCATTGGCAAAGTCAGGCGTAAAGCACTTTGTGTGATTAGCACTGGCTTTCGCGATTGGCGCCATTTTACGAGTGACAGATTTCTGGCGCGGTCAACCTCTAACCAGGAAAAGGGCAAGAGGCAAGTTAATGCATTCAAATTTATTATAATACTGTTTAACATCTGCTTAGCGCGTCCGGCGCTCAATCGTCCGGGCTCCCCCACTTTATGACCTCACCGGGAAAGGTTCGCACCAGCGAGGAATAGACATGTTCTCCATGAACAGGTGACAGTTGATTTGGCCTCACCAGTGGAACTGGATGTCTTTGAGGCCCCCAGGGAAGGCCGAGGGTAAGGGGGTACCCCTTGGGCAATGCCAGTCTGGCACCTGGGTAATGCCCACCTGGCACCTGGGCAATGCCCACAGGGCAGTGCCAGGGGGTGGGGTAATGCAGGGAGGGGCCAGTGGGGGGGTCAGTGGGGGGAGGGGCCAGTGGGGTTGGGGCCAGTGGGGGTGGGGCAAATGGGGAGGGGCCATTCTGTGGGAGGGGCTAATGTGGGGAAGGAGTTTGTGGGGAGGGGTTAATGGGGCAGGGGCTACTGAGGTGAGGGTCAAATGGGGAGGGGGCCCACTGCCGCTCTGCAGTGATCAATGGGGGGTGAGGAAGGAAGAGGGGAACCTGCTGCCACTATGCAGCGATCGGTGGGAGAAGAGGGGAGGGAGAGGGGGCCCGCTGCCACTCTGAAATGATTGGTGGGGAGAGGGGGCCCACTGCCACTTTGAAGCGATCGGTGGGAGGAGGGCGGCAGGTCCGGGATCCATCTGGGCAGCGGGGTGGGTCAGCAGAAGCTGTATCTCGGGCTGTGGGTCCCCGCAGCTGCAGGGGGCGGGGGGAGCTGCTTCAGGCAGCCTGTACTAGCAGGGGCCTGGCAGCTCTCTCTTATCTGTCAGACCCCTGCTACTACTAATGCGCAGGTGCAGCAACAGAGACCTGCACATGCACACCACCTCCCTCTGCAGGGTTTCAGGCATGATAAACCCCGCCCACCAGCTTCTGCAGCGAGCAACAGGTTCATTCAGAATTTTACGGGCAGAGTGCGTATGGGAGGGGCCTAAAAACATGTCCAAACGATGGATCTGAAACTCTCCCAGTTTCAAGTCTGCCCAGCACGTGGAAAACAAAATGGTAAAATCGCTCACTGTAGTTTTTGAGCTAATAATAGATCGGTAAATATTTCAAAAGGAAGAATATTTAAAGGTATTGAAAAAATGTACGTAAATTGGGATTTGAGTTGGCAACACTTTAAAAATATTTCACAGTGCAAAGTGTTGTCAATGCTGTAGCTTAGGAGGTAAGGCAGCGGCTTGTGCATAGCAAGCTTCCATAATCATCAATGAAATAAATGACCAAGTGATCTGTTTCTGCTACCTTATTCAAGGGATAAATGCGTCTGAGGAAACTGAGGAGAACCATAACTACATTCCTCTTCAAATAGTGCCACGGGATCTTGAATATCCACAAGGCAGGGCAAATGCACCTCAGATTAATATTCTATCCAAAGGCTACACCTTTGACAGTGCAGCACACTTTCAATACTGCTGTCATGCGCCAGCCTAGATTATATGCTCAAGTTCCTGGACAGGGACTTGAACCGATGACCTTCTGCCGAAATTTAAGCCATAACTAGTGTATATTTCTATTATATTGAGTGATTAACAAAAGGCAATAACCTTAATTTCATCTTATTGAAGCTGGAAAGAGAACGATGGTGGTTAGAGTGAGGGTGGCGGAAGAAGAGAGAGTGGGAGTTTGTGGGTGTGGAATCTGGAAACACAGGTTTACAAAGATCCTGGTAAATTTAATAGTGGACTTATTCTGAAAATTATGAAAAGGTTTACAGGTCCACAACTGTTTACATTAACAGCCTGTCGGGAGGGAAAGCAGCCAGTTAGTGGAGGCCAGGTAAGTCAGAGATTACCTGGGAGGAGTTGGTGATTGGAGGTGGGTGAGTGGAGAACAGCTGAATCCTCAGAGATCAAGCAGTGGGATGGAGTGAGCGCTCAGATCAATGGGAGAGGGTGCGTGGGACTGAGCACTCAGAGAATGTGGGAAGGGGGGAATGGAAGTCATATTGATAGAAGTAGTCAGACATCACAAGGTCTAATCACAGAGTGTTTAGAGAGGTTCATTTGTGAGCCACTGGGCTATCACTCCTGCTGCTCTTGGCCCACAAGCAGTGGTGCAAATGTATGTAACTCAGAGATCCAACCCCTCCCAAATACATTTGTCTGGTGGAATTCCTGAGATTCAAGGGTTAAAGCTAAAGTTATAAGTGTAATGAAGACATGCAGCCTCCTTACTAGATATTACTCACACACCCACATCTGTTAAAACTGGAATTGGATGTGTCGGAGGCTGGTTAGGCTCAGGTTTGAGAAATTAAAAAAGTTTTGATTTCTGTTGTTCTTAGGGATTAGAACATAGAGAACATAGAACATAGAAAAGCTACAGCACAAACAGGCCCTTCGGCCCACAAGTTGCGCCGAACATGTCCCTACCTACTAGGCTTACCTATAACCCTCTATCTTACTAACTTCCATGAACTTATCCAAAAGTCTCTTAAAAGACCCTATCGAATCCGCCTCCACCACCACTACCGGCAGCCGATTCCACGCACCCACCACCCTCTGAGTGAAAAACTTACCCCTAACATGTCCTCTATACCTACTCCCCAGCACCCTAAACCTGTGACCTCTTGTGGCAACCATTTCAGCCCTGGGTAAAAGCCTCTGAGTATCCACTCTATCAATACCCCTCAACATCTTATACACCTCTATCAGGTCACCTCTCATCCTTCGCCTCTCCAAGGAGAAAGGACCTAGCTCTCTCAACCTATCCTCATAAGGCATGCCACCTAATCCAGGCAACATCCTTGTAAATCTCCTCTGCACCCTTTCTATGGCTTCCACATCCTTTCTGTAATACGGTGACCAGAACTGGGCACTGTACTCCAGGTGGGGTCTGACCAGGGTCCTATACAACTGCAGCATTATCTCCCGATTTCTAAACTCAATTCCTCTATTGATGAAGGCCAGTCTACCATATGCCTTCTTAACCACAGCCTCTACCTGCGACGCTGCTTTGAGCGTCCTATGAACCCGGACCCCAAGATCCTTCTGATCTTCCACATTGCCAAGCGTCTTACACTTAATATTATATTCTTTCATCCTATTCAACCTGCCAAAATGAACCACCACACACTTATCTAGGTGATGTCCATCTGCCACTTCTCCAGATTAAAATATGCCCCCAATGTATCTTTATAAAAGCAGTAGCGAGGGTGTGTGTGTTGGGGGGGGCCGGGGGGGGAGGGGGGGAGGAGGGGGAGTGCAGTCAATCATTCTGTCAATTATTCTCTTTAATCTAGTGTTGTCAACTCAAATTCCAAATTGCATGCTTGTTTTCAATACCTTTTCACATTTCTCCTTTTGAAATATTCACCTAACCCCTTTTCAATGACATGTTCATCTGATTAGCCATATGTGACACAGAATCGCACACTCCAATAACAGTAACAATACACGCAGTGCTAAATAGTATAAAATTGATTTTTAAAAATGTGACCAATAATTTGTTTTTATTGAGTTATCGTTTTGAATAAGCTGGTAAAATGTAGTTACGCAGTTGAGTTTTGCTGCAGTCTTCGTTAATGTGGCTCTATCTGTTAGTCGGAATATATTTGGCTGTTTGTTACAATACTTCGGGCTTGATTACTTATTTCTTGGAGTAAATCAGAAGATTGAACTGATAATGTACTCAAAACAGGTTTACTGCAAAACTGTGACTCACCAATCTGGATTCCCACAAAGCCCACAACTATTAAATTGTGATTTGATTGCAATGGGGTTTATAGCCACAAATTACAATTGCCTTGAAGTATTTAAGAAGATGAGCCATAAAAGATGTTATTTATGCAAATCTATAAAGAGGAGGCCGAAAGTAGCAAAACTCAATTGGTGTAAATGCAACAATATCTGTTTCTATTATATCTCATGGAATGTACAAGGAACAACCTATCTGATGTGGACAGCATTACTCCTGTAAGATAGAAGCTTTGTCAGAGATTGTCAAATTGTTATTTTCAACGCGAGGTGATCTTAAACCCAAGGTAATTCTGATGTTTCCTCTAGTTTTGTTTTGCGAATGTCTTCAGCCATAAGGGGAGAGAGTGGCATAGTGGTATTGTCACTGGACTAGTCATCCAGAGAACCTGCACAAGATCTGGGGACCCGGGTTCAAATCCCACCATGGCAGATGGTGAAATTTAAATTCAATAAAAGTCTAATGATGACCATGAAACCATTATTGTCGTAAAAACCTATCTGCTTCACTAATGTCCTTGAGGAAAGGAAGTCTGTTCGAGAGGGAGCTGGACGTGGCCCCTGAGACTAAAGGGATCAAGGGGTGTGGAGAGAAAGTGGGAATGGGATACTGAGAGTGCATAATCAGCCATGATCATATTGAATGGTGCTGCAGGTTCAAAGGACTGAATGGCCTACTCCTGCACCTATTTTCTATGTTTGTCCTTACCTGGTCTGGCCTATGTGTTTCTCCAGACCCACAGCAATGTGGTTAACTCTTAAAAAGCCCTCTGAAATGGAGGGCAGTTAGGGATGGGCAAATAATGCTGCCCAACCAGTAATTTATTCATACATGGGATATGAGCGTCACTGGCTGGCCAGCATTTATTGTCCATCCCTCATTGCCCGAAGGCAGTTGAGAGTTAACCACATTGCTGTGGCTCTGGAGTCACATGTAGGCCAAACAGAGTAAGGAAGGCAGATTTCCCTCCCCAAAGGACATTAATGAACTAGATGGGTTTTTCTGACAATCGACAATGGTTTCATGATCATCAGTAGTTTCTCAATTCCAGATATTTTTTATTGAATTCAAATTCCAATATCTGCCGTGGCAGGATTCGAACCCAGATCCCCAGAACATTAGCTGAGCTTCTGGATTAATCGTCTAGCGATAGTACCGCTAAGCCATCAACTCCCCTGATGCTCACATCTAGTCAATGAATCAGCTACGTTTTCCAGTCGTGTCTGACTTTACAATCAAAACATAACTAAATGTCCTGAAGAGGACTCGTACCAACTCAAAACATTAACTCTGTTTTTTCTCTTCACAGGTGCTGCCAGCCTTGTTAAGTTTTTCCAGGATTTCCCATTTTTAGTGTGTTTGCTGCAACACACTTTAAGAATTGACTCACAAACAGAGGGCTTGGGGAAACACGATGCGGCCTATTACAAAGAAAGGAAAGCACCTCTGCTTATGGACAAGATGGCAAGAAAAATAAAGGAATTCAGTTTCTCCCCCTCTCTGCAACATCGAGTGATACATAACATATTCCTCTCTATTTTGTAGCAGGAGTCCCAGAAGCACTTGGGTAAACAATGTCTTTGGCCTACTAGTGGAAGGGAGTTTAAAGTGATATACACACCAGTGCCCTGGAACTAAGTTGTACTTGCTGGTGTTGTGTGATCAGCAGAAAATGCCCTTTTATTATTTTGCATGTGCCAACGTAACAATATTTTGCTTTAGTTCCCACAATGCACAGCTGAATCAATGAACTGCACGCCCAGCCACTCAAAGCAATTTTGCTACCATACTGTGGTGAGCAGTGGACAATTATAGGCGGGTTACTAACATATAAAAATGAGGGTTAGGAAAAGAACATGTGGCCTTTGTCCCACAGAGTTCTGCTACATGAAGTATCATTATTAGACATCCCTTATCAATTGCTCCACAATCTCCTGGGAGGTTCATTTAAAAAGGCAAAGACATGCTCAATTCTGGGGACCTTTACCCAAAGAAAATTTGGCATTGGTCATGTATAGACTATATTTCACTTCGCTTTTATAAGAGGGGGTCAGTCATTTATGATGGAGATGAGGAGAAATATTTTCTCTCAAGAGGGTTGAGTCTCGCTGGAACACTCTCCCTCAAAAGGCAGCGGAAGCAGAATCTTTGAATATTTTTAAGGCAGAGGTGGATAAGTTCTTGATTAACAAGGGGGGGGGGGGGGAGTGAAAGGTTATCGGGGGTGTGCAGGAATGCAGGGATGACCATACAGTCAGATCAGCCATGATCTTATTAAATGGCATAGTAGTCTCGAGGGGCCGAGGGGCCTACCCCTGATTCATAGCCCCCTTGGTATGATCTCTGCCCGAGATGGCAACTGGTTCAGCTCTCCACTGACCATTTGCCGAATGAGCATTCAGCACATGAACCAGAAAGATTTGCTATCCTCTGGGAAAGGAAAAACCACTTTAACATTTAACTACCCTTATATGGATGATCTCTAACCTTCCCCAATCAGTTAGATTGAAACAATCTATCAATAGGAACACAATCTAGGTTTTACCAATTTGAAATGCCTTTATAAAGTCTTCCATAAGCATAACCATCTCTAAGCTAAGAAGACCAGTAAGTCTGGTTTTGATGGACATATCCTTGTGGCCTGCTTTTGAACCCTTTCCAAAGCTTTCACATCGCCCATCATAGCACGGCCCAAAACCTGAGGGTCAAGACATTCTAAGCAACGATGAATGGGATTTTCCATCCAACCCCCACCCCACCTCATGGTGTGTTTTGTGGGGGTGGAGGTGGCTCAGCATCAGCCTCCAATGGGGTCTTCAGGTCCCGTTGATGTCCACAGCATTTTGCATATCTCACCCATCCCATCAACGGGGAAACTGCCGGGGTGGGGGAGAGGGGAGGGGTTAATGGGGGTGGCCTTGGGGCGGGACTGGAAAATCCCGCTCAGTGTGTACAAGGACAAGATGTGGTGAAAAAGAAACAGAAAATGTTGGAAATACTCAGTCAGTCAGACAGCATCTATGGAGATGGAGACAGGGTTAATGTTTCAGGATGATGACCATTCAGATTACTGGGTAAGGCCACTGACCTGAAACATTAACCTGGTTGCCCTCTCCACAGATACTGCCTGACCTGCTGAATATTTCAAGCATGTGTTTTTATTTCAGGTTTCTTACATCCACAGTATTTTGCTTTTGAACAAGTTGGTGTGCAGTGGTTTATGCTGAACTATCCAATTAGTGTAACCTAATATTCTATTAACTCTGCCTGCAATGTTTTGGCATTTGTCATGAACATGCAGTGAATAATTAAGCAACACCCTTTTCTCTCTCAACAGATTGCAATTCTCCTCCATATGGAGTGTATTTAACATTGCTTGCATCCACAAAAGCATAACACTGCGCTTATCTAGGTTAAATACCATTTGGCAGACTTTCACCCATTCCCTCAATGCATTAAAACCTGCCTGTAGAGACTGAGTACCCACCACCATCCTAACACACACCCATATTTTCATATCATCTGTGAATTCACAAACCATTCCTCTGACATCAGTGTCTAGGTTATTCATGAAAGCACGAAAAAGCTTTGAGCCAAACACTGATTTGTATGAACAGTATGAGACATTTATAGGGAGTTATTCCCCGTGTCCTGGGCAATATCTATCCGTCATTAAACATCACAAACAGATTAGCTAGTCTTTATCACACTGCTTTTATGGGAGTTTTCTGTGTGCAAATTGGTTGCTGTGTTTCCTACATTTCAATCAGGGCCTAAATTTAATGAGGATTGGAAACTGATTACCAGCTCTTTCTCTATTTCCTCCCTGGCTTCTTTTAATAACCTGGAGTACATCCGTTCCTGATGATTTATCGTCAAGGAAGATAATGCCATTAATACCTTCTCTCTCCCCACGTTTACCACAGCCAAGTTTCATACTCCCCGTGGCACGGTGTTTAGCACTGCTGCCTCTCAGCACCAGGGACCCGGGTTCAATTCCGACATTGGATCACTGTGTGGAATTTACACATTCTGCCCATGTCTGCGTGGGTTTCCTCCGGGTGCTCTGGTTTCCTCCCATAGTCCAAAGATGCGCAAGTTAGGTTAATTGGCTATCTTAAATTGACCCCAGTATCAGGGAGTAAATATGTGGTGTTACGGGGATAGGGCCTGGGTGGGATTGTGGTCAGTGGAGACTCGATGGGGCGAATGGCTTCCTTCTGCACAGTAGGAATTCGATGAACTGCAATATCGACATCGTCACCCTCTTTTGTGAAGGCATTTCCACATCTTCCACCTCCAAACTTACGTTACCTTTCTGGTCTATTATGGGCCCTACTCTTTCCTTACTTAGCTTCTTCCCCCTCTTTACCAAACTCCAAGCTTTATACTCGATGTCCAAACTACACATTGTCTACTTGTGGTAACTAGTGTTACCTGACTACCTTTTAAAAGCAAAAAGGAGGTCATGTGATCAAACCTGTCGCTGCAATAAACTGAAGTGGGAGTGTTGCTTGCTCGCTGGGAATTCCCAGAAATCTGGAAATCATTCACAGACATCAGCAATTCTTGGGTTCTCTATAAAAAATCTGAAACATGAAATCGAAGAATATTTGGAGCATAAACAAAGAAACCCCACAAACATAGGAACAAATGCCCAGCAGAAAAAGGACACTCACTCTATACTCTAAGGTAGACTACATCACTACATCACCAAGTTCATAATACTGTGGTTCCTAGTTGCATCTTGTGGGGAGTTTGTATCATGGTGACAGTCTGTTAGCAATAATCGATACTGTCATTATCCATTTTAAAACATTTCCCAATCACAGAAGGGGCCATTTGGTCCATCGTGCCTTTGATAGCTCTTTGTAAAGTTGATTTATTAGTGTCACAAATAGGCTTACATTAAAACTCCGGTGCCTGTTTGGGTACACTGAGGGAGAATTTAGCATGGCCAATGCACCCTAACCAGCACGTCTTTCGGACTGTGGGAGGAAACCGGAGCACCCGGAGGAAACCCACGCAGATACGGGGAGAATGTGCAGACTCCGCACAGTAACCCAAACTGGGAATCGAACCCGGGTCCCTGGCGCCGTGAGGCAGCAGTGCCAACCACTGTGCCGGAGACATTCAATCAGTTCCATTCCCCAGCACTTTCCCCATAACCCTGCAATGTTTTCCCCTTCAAAGATTTTCGCTCTTCCCTTTTGAAAATGACTATTGGATCTACTTTTACCTTCCTTTCAGGCAGTGCATTCCAGATCATAACAACAGCTGGTAAAGAAAAAATGTCCTCATCCCACCTCTGGTTATCAATGAAGATTCATCATTACATCAAGAACCTCACTCAGACAGGATCAAAACAATTTTTTTGTAGATCTGTGGTAGTTTTGACAGCTAGTAAGTGAATTCTGTTGAATGAAAGGGAGGGTAGAGAAACTATCCCACAGGGTTCTGGATTGAGGTCATGTTGTACATGTATGGCATAATTGGTCCCACACAGCTACTAAAATTCCTACTATACAAGTTGCAGCAGAATCTAAATTGTACACTACCCTAATGCCTAGCACTTCAATGAAAGCTTCACTAAATTGTACTTTAAGAGGACCACATTTCCCAGGAAACTAAGTGACAACATATTTAGGGATTTGTCAGGACTCGGGTCTACTTTTGACTCATGTGCAATCTTAAAGATAAAATAACTTTGGTAGAAAAAGATATTATTCAAATCAGGACATCTACCTTGTCGGCACATTGATGGCATCATCTGGTGCGCTGTAGACAGGAATTGGCTTCACTGGTAGCAGAAGCAAAACTCAGCTACCGATTTCTTTAACATAATGAACAAAAAGCCTTTGTGCTCATCCATGTGGCTGTGATAGAGATGTGAAAAGCATAGATAAATGCCCCTAGTTTGCCCCTATGTAGATAGCAACCCTGCAAAGTGCAGACACTCCCTCTCCTACCAGCTCCAATGCATACTTGTCTAAGTTGGGACGGATCCGGATGCAGAAATGTGTGTACACCGATGCAGTAAATCAAACATTTCAAAGAGTAACAAATATTTCAGGATTTATTTTGACATGGAAAAGCAAGTTACAACAGCAAAGTGACAGCAATTATATGAGGAGACCTCTTTTGTACATTTTCTCAGCTTTTTCAACACTTAGCATACTCCCAAGTCAGTGGTTAGTTGTACAGTTTAAGGAGTTACCTACGGGGAGATAAATCAATCTGATAACAAAACATCTCAAGCATTTCCGGGCATAACACAAATATGTCATTTATAAAGTATTTATTTTGTAAATTGTAGCATTGATCAAGTGAATTATCCTTGGGTTACATGAATTTATTTGGACCTTTTTTCTTGAACAACTCACAAGAGGAATTGTAAGAGCATTTATTTTTTTTTAAAAAGAAAGCAACATCCTTACTTCCCGTGAGAGAACAGAGAACAAAAATGGGAAGCTTGTAGCAAAACCTTTCTAAACTTTTAAAGGCTCTTTGATACTTTAGTTACTCATTAGCAAATTCTAATTAATTTAATTAATAGCTTGACAACTCACAACATCAATTAACAATTTACAATCCCCAAAAATGGCAAGCTGCTATAGATTGTACAAGCGCTGTGTAAACAACCAATAGGAGATGGCCAACCTTGGATTTAATATTAAAAACTCGGCCTAAATGAAAGGGACTGACCACTTTTCCAAGCAAAGCATTGATTGCATTTATCATCAATCTCCATGATAAATGGTCAGCAGTACAATGGGATCTGATTAAACTGCATAGTATTCAAATAGATCCAATTTGAGTTGGATATTTTAAACAGCATATATATATATATGTATGTATATATATACATTTACAATTTAGAACTACATCATCATTTCAAACATATAGCGATGTTATAATAATGTATACTGATATTTTTCTTCACTTCTTCCCCTATTCCAATGGTGTTATCTCTATGCGGGGTCGAGGGGGGAGGTATTGATCTAATGGAGACAGTATCTCTCCAGTACTTTACCCAACTGTCTACTATTCACATCCAGAACATTGACAGTCAGTTTAACCATGGAGGGGAGGGGCTTCACAGGCAAGCTCAAGCCTGTCCTCATCATGCACACTTCCAGCAGGGATTGCTGGGTAGTAATTGGGAGTGGGAACAAAGTTTACTTTTACCCTACCCTTGCAGGGGGGTGGGGGGGGGTTCTCTACCCTAACCTTTGCTGGGGGGGGGGGGATGTGATGCTGAGGCCAACTACAGTGTGCCTACCGTCAACACAGGCTCAGATCCACAAACTCAGCACGAGCAGTTCTGGGACTAAAATCTGATCCCTGCACCTTAACCAGCTGAGCCACTGTGGTGGGACCCTTAACCTGTTGACAAGTCAGGTCGTTATCTGCAGACCAATATCCTGTGTATTGCACCTGTTCAAACATTGCAAATGAAACTGGCCTTTTCATCAAACTTAAAAACGAGTATACCCGTCAGAGGAGTTAAAAACCTGAAGTCATTATTTTTCTCACACTTTTAACCTATTTCAACTTGAAATTCATTTAGTATTTGGGTGTGGAAGGGAATTAAAAATGAGTCTTATTGACCTTTATACAGCTTGAGTTATCTGCGCACTCTGAGGGTTGGTACCTAATGCTATAGAACACCATTCATATCTATCAGATGATTGATGGGTTTTGTCCATTTGACAGATTTGAAGCTACTTGGAGCTGGAAAGCTAACACCCTTAAACTGCTTATGTCCTATTTTGTGTAATATAATTCTACTTTGTTTTTTCAGTTTTGAAAAGACCTTTCACTCCCCACAGATTTAGCTACTTATTTTGGTCAACATTTTGTTGATGGCCTGCTTGACGTGGGTCGTTGAACTTCTCCGTCTTGTCTTGCCTTGGATCATCTTGCGCCGCCTCACCTCTCTGCACAGTTCATAGAACGCCTCGTTTATGTTGCCTTCTCCGGTGCACGCTGAACACTCGTAAAAAGCACAGGCCATTTCGGTCGCCACTTTCTCCCCTTCCTCTGTGGTGACCTGCCTGGAGTGGTCGAGATCAGCCTTGTTACCCACGAGAATCAGGGTGACGTTCTTTGGTTTTTTGATTTCGTCCAGGAAGCTCTTCAATGAAATCACTTCCTCAAAGCTAATCCTGTCAGTGATGTCATAAACTAGGACAAACCCCTCTGCCCAACGCATGTGACTTTCCCTCTGGACGGCATCTTCCTGAAAAAACAATGTCACATTTCAGAATAAAAGCAAAATACCGCGGATGCTGCAATCTGAAACAAAAACAGAAAATGCTGGAAAATCTCAGCCATTAGGGCTCTATTCCCTCTCCACAGAGGCTGTCAGACCCGCTGAGATTTTCCAACATTTCTGGTTTTATTACATTTGAGGACATCGACAAGATTACTAATGTACATACAGAAAGACAAACAGTGAACAATCATGTCCTAAACTACATAAAATGCATTTTGTCAGTTTACTCTTCCAAGAATGGATGGTTATTCTGTGTGAGTAGCTAAAACAGAGCAAGAGTTTAAGTCTAAAGTTAATTATTAGTGTCACAAGTAGGCTTACATTAACACTGCAATGAAGTTATTGTGAAAATCCCCTAGTCGCCACACTCCGGCGCCTGTTTGGGTACACTGAGGGAGAATTTAGCATGGTCAATGCACCTAACCAGCACATCTTTCGGACTGTGGGAGGAAACCGGAGCACCCGGAGTAAACCCACGCAGACACGGGGAGAACTTGCACAGACAGTGACCCAAGCTGGGAATCGAACCCGGGTCCCTAGTGCTGTGAAGCAGCAGTGCCACACTCCGGCGCCTGTTCGGGTACATTGAGGGAGAATTTAGCATGGCCGATGCACCAAACCAGCTCGTCTTTTGGACTGTGGGAGGAAACCAGAGCACCTGGAATAAACCCACGTATACACGGGAAGAATGTGCAAACTCTGCACAGTCACCCAAGGCCAGAATTGAACCTGGGTCCCTGGCGCTGTGAGGCAGTAGTGCTGACCACTGTGCCACCATGCCTCCCAAGACTTTAGTCAGCCAGTCAGACCCCATGTGTGATTTTGCCCCACCCTTAGTAAATCACTTCAACAAAATATCTGTCGCTGCAATGTGTAAAATGGTCAGGATCTACGTTGACCCAAAGCCTTTCTTCAAAAGCACAGGGAAGAACTGCCACTACAGATGTTATCAATAGAAACCTGACTAAGAGGTTAAGTGGTGGAACGGTAGCACAGTGGTTAGCACTGCTGCTTCACAGCTCCAGGGACTGGGGTTCGATTCCTGGCTCGGGTCACTGTCTGTGCGGAGTTTGCACATTCTCCCCGTGTCTGCGTGGGTTTCCTCCGGGTGCTCCGGTTTCCTCCCACAGTCCAAAGATGTGCGGGTTAGGTTGATTGGCTAAGCTAAATTGCCCCTTAGTGTCCCGGGATGTGTAGATTAGAGGGATTAGCTGGTAAATATGTAGGGATATGGGGATAGGGCCTGGGTGGGATTGTTGTCGGTGCTGACTCAATGGGCCGAATGGCCTCTTTCTGCACTGTAGGGATTCTATGGTTCTATGGTTCTATGGTTCTACAACAAATGCCATTAACCCAAGCTCTGGAGCATTTATTGGTAATAACAGAACATACTCTGCTAGCCAATTTATTACAGACTGTTCTTTCAATTTACCGCCAAGCCTTATTTCCATATGTACATATAGAATAGCTAAAATTTCCATCAAGTCCAAAGGTTGTGAATGATAAAACCTATAAACCACATCCACTTACATATAGAGCAACAATCTCCTGACTAACATTCTCCACTACCATCACCAAATGGAATGAGACCACCTTGGAAAACGATCCTTAATGGGTCCAAGAGCTACTCTATCACTATGCCAAATCTAACGTGCAACTAGGGCCAGAGGGGATGCCAGGAGGGCCATCTGGCCTGGGCTACAAGCTCAAGGGAGCCTCAAATTTAGACACTTGTTAATTTTTTGGCATTTGATAAAGCACAACTTGTTTTTATGCACATAAGGACATAATGTAGGAAAAGAAAGCAAGTTTTGCTGTTCCATATTGTACATCAGGCAATGTCTACACAGCCAATCCTACTTGCGTGTGAAGGAGAGGGCAGGTACGTGCATACGTTAAGGCAGCAGTGCTAACACACGGCGGGCAGCTGTCGTACTATTTGTTCGCAGTAACTCTTTACAATGGATGGTTTTTCAACATATAGTCCTCAGAATGAAAGCACCCTTCCTGGATTGCAAGGCAAAGGAATTGCTCAAATAAATACTCAAACTTGGACTCTCTGGGATGCTTCATAATATCACAATTGCATTGGGTATTTTTGTCAGTTTGACTGCGTCAATGACTTCAGGTGAAGGCACTTTTGACGTGTTGAAGCAGGAAAAGAATGACCATAGTTAAGCTAAGGGGCAAGAGTGTTTGAATGGTCTTGCTGTGCTTAACATCAACAGTGACATTGCACGAAAGCTAGATTTTTCCTCAATAATTAGTGCATTTGCACAGAAAAAGGATAGAAGAGAATTTGTGAAATAAAAATAAATATTCAAATTGTATCTCACTTTTGTTTGGTGCCCTATGTTGTTTTCATGTATCTTCATTTTTTAAAATTATGGCTAGGAGCCTCAAAGGCTGGAGGTAGCTAGCCTCCTATTTGATCATAGCTAACCAATACCTCAGTTCCTTTCTCCCATATCCATTCACACTTAGCAAAAAGTGACCAATCGCAGTCTTGGAAATGGACAACTTATTTTTATGTAGTGTCTTTAACATAATAAAATATCCCATAGTGCTTCAGAGGGGCTTTATAAAACAAAATAAAACTAGGTATTCCCCTTGGTTGAGTGGTCAATTACAAGTGGGCACAGTTTTAGGGCAAGGGACAGGAGATTCAGAGGGGATCTGAGAAAACATTTTTTCACTCAATGTCGAGGATCTTGAATGTACTGCCTGGGAAGGTAGTGGAGGCCGGAAACCTTACAACGTTTAAAAACATTTGGATGAGCACTTGAAATATCATATTATTGAAGGATATGGGACATGTGCAGGAAAATGGGATTAGCATGCCAATAGTGGTAGGTATTGTTGGTACAGACTCGATGGGCCCAGGGTACTTTTCTGCACTGTATGACTCTATATTAGTTTGGGTGACCAAAAGTATGGTCAAAGGGGGAGGTTTCCCTGCTGCCATCAGACTTTTGAATGGACTTACTTCGCATTAAGGTAATCTTTCTCTACACCCTAGCTATGACTGTAACACTACATTCTGTACCCTCTCCTTTCCTTCTCTATAACAGTATGCTTTGTCTGTATAGCGTGCTAGAAACAATAATTTTCACTGTATACCAATACATGTGACAATAATAAGTCAAATCAAATCAAGTCCTATGGAGTGTCTTAAAGGGGGAAATGTGAGATGGAATCATAGAATCTCTACAGTACAGAAGGAGGCCACTCGGCCCATCGAGCCTGCACCAACAACAATCCCACCCTATCCCCGTAACCCCACATATTTACCCTGCTAATCCCCCTGACACTAGGGTCAATTTAGCATGGCCAATCAACCTAACCTGCACATCTTTGGACTGTGGGAAGAAACTGGAGCACCCAGAGGAAACCCACACAGACACAGGGAGAACATGCAGACTACATGCAGTCCAAAGATGTGCGGGTTAGGTTGATTGACCAGGTTAAAAATTGCCCCTTAGAGTCCTGGGATGCGTAGGTTAGAGGGATTAGCGGGTAAATATGTGGGGGTAGGGCCTGGGTGGGATTGTGGTCGGTGCAGACTCGATGGGCCGAATGGCCTCCTTCTGCACTGTAGGGATTCTATGATTCTATGATTCTATGATACACACAGACAGTGATCGAAGCCGGGAATCGAACCCGGGTCCCAGGCACCATAAGGCAACAGCGCTAATCACTGTGCCACCGTGTCGCCCTACAGAGGTGTAGAGGGGGAATTTTAGAGCTCAGTGTTGAAGCAAATGATTAAAAATAGGGATGCTCAAGATGCAAGAACTCAATGAGCAGAGAGAACTCAGAAGCATGTGCAGCTCGAGGAGTTCACTGAGATAGAGAGGGGGCAAGGCCATGGAGGGATTTGATAATAAGGATCAGAATGAGGCGGCATGGTGGCATAGTGGTTAGCACTGCTGCCTCACAGCGCCAGAGACCCGGGTTCAATTCCCGATTTGGGTGGCTGCCTGTATGGAGTTTGTATGTTCTCCCCGCATCTGCGTGGGTTTCCTCCGGGTGCTCTGGTTTCCTCCCAAAGTCTAAAGATGTGCGGGTTAGGTGGATTTGCCATGCATAATTGCCCCTTAGTGTCAGGGGGACTAGCTAGGGTAAATGCATGGGGTTATGGGGGGTAGGCCCTGGGTGGGAGACTCGATGGGCTGAATGGCCTCCTTCTGCACCGTAGGGATTCTATGGAATGTTAAAATGTGGGCATTGCTGGATCTGGAGCCAGTGAGCAATGACGGTGGGTCACTGATGCTTGCTGTAGGTCAGGACAAGGACAGCAGCAGTTTGGATGAACTCGAGTCTTCAGGAGCACAGTAAGTGGGAGGTCAGTCCGGAGAGCACGAGAATAGTCAAGTCCAGAGGTAACAAAGGCGTGAATGAAGATTTCTGCAGCTGATAAGTGAGGCAAGGGTGAAGCCAGGTGGCGTTACAGAAATGGAAATTGGCAGTCTCATGATGGCACGGATGTGTGGCCAGAAGTTATCTCAGGGTCAGATATACCAAGGTTCTGACAATCTGGCCCAGCATTCTCGGTTGTTTGACACAGTGAGTTCCAGGTTTCCACTCAACTTTACTCTCGGACTTCAGTCCCAAAATGAACCAGCTCCAATTTACGGATTATCTGCCTTTTTTCTAGATTCTACCGTGTCCTCAAGGAGAGCTGGGGATTAGACTAGCCCAAACCCTGCACATAATTCGGGGATGTGGGAGGGAGGCAGCTGTTTCCAACCCTCCTGACCACTTCTTTGAAGGAAAATTTACAGTATAGTGATGACAGAAAAACAACTGACTAGTTCATCTGAGAACCCCTAGTATCTTACTGCTTTTCAGACCAAACCTGCTGAACAAAGAGATATGACTCTTAACAACGATTTGGAGAGTGGATTTCCCACTCAAAACAGGCAATTTTGCTGGATTAGTTACAAAGCAATAAGAACAGGAGAATTCTTCCCAGGGTCCTGGCCAATAGTTGACATTCAACAACATGGATGAATAGATTATCTGGACATTATCTCATGACTGTGTGGGATACTGAGCAAACTGGTCGTCTTGTTCACAACAGTGATAAATAAGGTTCCCAAACTATTAAATCTTGCAGTTGAATGTAACATCTGGACTTTGTCCCTGTTCATTATAATTTTATCTTATTCTGGGCTGGTAGTTATGGTTATGACCAGGATGGTCTAGTAACTGAGCACTACAGCGAGCAATGTACTGAAGATTGGCAAGGACTCATCCATGTCTTTAATGAATAATATTCCTCAGCGTGTTCTTTCTAGTTCAGAAATATGCTTTGCAGGTTGTACAATAGAAAGTACAATTAGTGGAAGCAAAGGCCTAGTGGTATTATCATTAGACTATTAATCCAGAAACTCAACTAATGTTCTGGGGACCCGGTTCGAATCCCACCATGGCAGGTGGTGGAATTTGAATTCAATAAAAAAAAATCTGGAATTAAGAATCTACTGATGACCATGAAATCATTGTCGACTGACGGAAAAACCTATCTGGTTTGGTCATGTCCTTTAGGGAAGGAAATCTGCCATCCTTACCTGGTATGGCCTACATGTGACTCCAGAGCCACAGCGATGTGGTTGACTCAACTGGGATGGGCAACTAGGGATGGGCAATCAATCCTGGCCAACCAGCGACACCCATGTCCCATGAATAAATAAAAAAATACTAGGGCAGTATTAGAAATATCTTTATTCCTTTTCTATTTATAGACTTACAATAGTTGATCCTATGGTATCCTTTGACCTTATTGTGTTATATATGAGTGGTGCCACTGCTGGGAGGTGGGTGCGTGACCTCAGTCTCAGTAGACAGGAGGATGCCTCGTGTTCTCTCTCTTTATATTACATTTCATTCCTTTTTTGAAGAGAAAGACTCATTGGTATAGTTTGGAAAGTATGTTGGCCAAGTCCGACAAGGCCTTACATTCGGTGAGGAAAAACCCTCGAGTTTATTTATTAGTGTCACATGTAGGCTTATATTCACACTGCAATGAAGTTACTGCGAAAATCCCCTAGTCGCCACACTCCAGCGCCTGTTCATGTACACTGAGTGAGAATTTAACATGGCCCCCAATGCACCTAACCAGCATGTCTATCGGACCATGGGAGGAAACCAGAGTACCTGAAAGAAGCCCAGCAGACACGGGGAGAAGATGCAGACTCCGCATAGACAGTGACCCGAGCCAGGAATCGAACCCGGGTCCTGGAGCTGTGAGGCAGCAGTGCTAACCGCTGTGCCACCCATAGAGTTAATGGCTTAGGATTGCCTGATTTGTGCTATGGAATGGTTCTTGTGTGTTCTTTTTATTTTGGATTTAAAGAACCATTAGTTGGTAACTGGTGCTTCTAAGAGTACAGAGAAGTCTAATTTATATCTGGTGAAATGATTGTGCTGTCGTGTACCAGTTTGTCAGGGTGTGTTGCTTTGTTTGTACAAATAAATGGAAGGACACAAATAAAAACACTTCTTTAAAAAAAAACAACTTAATCGATGGCAAAGCATTTTTGCATGTCTTAAAGACTGTGAAAGGCACTATATAAATGCAAGCCTTTCTTTCCTCTTTCAAAGGGCAACCACAACTCACAGAATAAAACTGGAAAAGGAACAGAGGGGAAAAAAACCTCACCCTTGAAAGAGTATTTATCGCTATTAAAACACAGCAAAAAAAACTGCAGCATCCATCTCTGGTGTCCAAATACATGTGACCGTGGGAGTTTAGAAAATCTCCTCGGTGATCGGGGAAATCTATTATCCAGGTCACGCTAGGGGTGGGATCCAGAATAAAATAACAAAGGGGTAATAAAGATCGGAGGAGTTCCTGTGGTGTGTCATGGCATTCCTTATCGGAGAAGAATGTTCCTTATCCCATCTAGCTCACTGTTTATGCTTTTATAACAATCATTAAAATGATATTTATGATGTAGTAAGGACAGAATTTGAGTATTTTCCAAGCTGGAAGTCTCTCAGTGCACCAAGGTCTGTGTAATATGCAATTATTCTTTTTCGACCAAAAACACAAATTATAGCAAGACTGAGGTATTTTGTTCCATTTATCAGTGCACTGCTCTGCAGTGCGTGTCGTTTTATACAGTCTTAAGATGGCACAGGCTTAATCAATTTTGAAAGTTGCAAAAGAAATTCAATAAGTAACAGCTTCATTTTATATTTTTGAGTTAATCAATTTGCACAATATTACTGAGATTACTATTGCATACAGCCATGGTTCTAAATGTGGATGCTTTGACTTGTAATCTAATATTTCTCCTGCAGCTGGTGGTGAGATTAATTAAACGCTGCGTGGTTGTCTCATTACAATGCCGTTGCAGTAGTACATGCTGCTGAAAGTGGTCCAAACACATCCTGCATGCCAAGTGAACGAGGCCAACATCGCTTCAGGTCTCTGCATGACTCTATGCTTGCTTACCCCTGAGAAAGCCACCCACACCCCCCGCCCAGGGATTTGAACACAAGATCCAGACTGACTCCTCAGAGCAGCACTGAGGCTGTGCAGAATTGCCAGCGGCCGGATGCAAAAGATCCTCAGTCACTGTTCAAATAGGGAGCTCGTTCAACATTCCTCCCTTAAACAACACTGTTAGAAAGCTTTGCTGTGCGTCAAATGGCCTCTGTGTTTGCTGAGATGCCAACTGATATTGGGTGAGGAGAGAGGGCGAGAGAGGATTTTGGCTATGATAGTCCTACAATCAAATACTCTACTGAGCTGCAGGGTAATAGGATGCCCTTAGTGGTGAGGTCAAAAATTGACTCTAATGGATGGGTGTTGGTAAACAGCATGCCTACTAAGTTTTAAGTTTAAGTTTTATTTATTCGTACTACAAATAGGCTTACATTAACACTGCAACGGAGTAGCCACCACTCCGGCATCTGTTCAGGTACACTGAGGGAGAATTTAGCATGGCCAATGCACCTAACCAGCACGGCTTTTAGACTGTGGGAGGAAACTGGAGCACTCAGAGGAAACACATGCAGACACGGGGAGAACGTGCAGACTCTGCACAGACAGTGACCTGAGCCAGGAATCAAACCCAGATGCTGCTAACCACTGTGCCACCGTGCCGCCCACACTTTAGAATATAAGCTGGTAGGAGGGCAAGTTTCCATACTGCCAGTGTGTACTTGTTCAAATGTACTCGCTTGAGTTTGGGAGTGAAAATTGGATCCTTGGGCAAGTTACCAGGGCTAGCTGATCACCAGAGATCTTTCACCCAGTGGGAGTCAGCATCTTCGCAAGTGTGAAAGAGGAAAAATCCTTCCATGTCAATGGAAAGATATGATTGCACTAGAGGGAGTGCAGAGGATATTCACCAGGATCTTGCTTGGGCTGGATTCCAGCTATGAAGAGAGGTTGATTAGGCTGGGGTTGTTTTCCTTAGAGCAGAGAAGTCTGAAGGGTGACTGGTGAAGGTGTACAAAACATGAGGGACACAGACAGGGTAGATGGGAATAAACATTTTCCCTTAGCAGAGGGATCAATAACAAGGGGCAATAGATTTAAGGTAAAGGGCAGGAGATTAGAGGCGATTTGAGGAAAAACTTTTTTCACTCAGAGGGTGGTTGGAATCTGGAACTCACTGCCTGAAAGGGTGGTAGAGGCGGGAACCCGCAACGTTTAAGAAGTGTTTAGAGCATTTGAAATGCCACAGCGTACAAGGCTATAGACCAAGTGCTGGAAAATGGGATTAGAATAGATTGGTGGTTGATGGCCATGACAGATACGATGGGCTGAAGGGCCTCTTTCTGTGCTGCAAAACTCTATCACTTAATTGAAAAGAAAGTAAATGTTACATCCAAACCCAAACAAGAATGTCCAACAATATCTTTGGTGTGAAATTCCATTGTGACAGACTGTTAAATATTTCTCAGGTGCGAATGCAAGTTTTCAACTGGTTGAAGATCATAGCATCCCTACAGTGCAGAAGGAGGCCATTCAGCCCATCGAGTCTGCACTGACTACAATCCCACCCAGGCCCTATTCCCGTAACCCCTCATATTTACCCTGATAATCCCCCTTTTCACTAGCGTTAATTTAGCATGGCCAATCAACCTAACCTTCACATCTTTGGACTGTGGGAGGAAATCGGAGCACCCGGAGGAAACCCACGCAGACATGGGGAGAATGTGCAAACTGCACACTATCAGTGACCCGAGGCCGGAATTGAACCAGGGCCCCTGGTGCTGTGAAGCAGCAGTGCTAACCACTGTGCCGCTTGGATTCCAGATTCAAATGAAGTGGCACACACAAAAATTTAAAACCTACGACAACGGTTGTTTTTATATTCAGCAAACCACTTAAGAATTGGTGGCAGTAATGTAACAGCATTTGTGAGAGAATATTTAAATGAATGTCTTGTTCTGCTCTGCACTCCTCAGCTTTTGGTTGTGTGTGCTCCAGTTTCTGGCTGTCCACCCACACAAAATGACACTCCTTCAAGGACACGTTTAATGTTAAGCAGGATAATTTCCAGACTCTTAACTGAAAGAACCATCACCGCATGATTTAAAATGGCCTTGAAGTTATTGAGTGCACAAATCTGACTGGCTTTGTGCGTCAGGATTACAGCATATTGCAGTGAATAAATAATGTGTGCTTGGTAAGGACTGATAACGTTCCCATTCATTCTAGAAAACGCATCGCGCTTCACGCAGAACAATAATGAATATTGGCGATTCGTTTAATGTGAGAAAAAGATTAGATAATTAAACAAGAGAGTGTGTGTAATCCCCATTAACAGAATGTTCTCATTAATACTGAATAAATACCATCTCCTGAGGGTCACTGTACTTCCAAAAAGGGATCTTTCTCTTGAGGAACATACAAAATCAACAGTAACAGGAATCGCATAGCCCACTGACTTCCAATTCCATAATATTGACCATCATCATCATTCCCCCTACCCCGCCATTACCTCAGCTCATCTCATCCTTGCTTTTGTTACAATCTTCAAATTCCAGACTTGAGCTAATCCAAACCTTTGGTGCCCACACCTCACACCAAGTCCTGTTCACCTCTCCCCATTGTCTCTGCACTCACTGAACTGCTTTGTCTCCTGCTCCATCATAGAATCCCTACAGTGCAGAAAGAGGCCATTTGGCCCATCGAGTCTGCACCGACCACAATTCCACCCAGGCCCTACCCCCATATCCCTACATATTTACCCACTAATCCCTCCAACCTACGCATCTCAGGACACTAAGGGACAATTTTAGCATGGCCAATCAACCTAACCCGCACATTTTTGGACTGTGGGAGGAAACCGGAGCATCTGGAGGAAACCCACGCAGACACGAGGAGAGTGTGCAAACTCCACACAGACAGTGACCCAAGGCCGGGAATCGAACCCAGGTCCCTGGAGTTGTGAAGCAGCAGTGCTAACCACTGTGCTACCGTGCTGCTCCATTGATGGCTTAAATTTAAATTTCTTCTCCTTGTTTTTGAATCCTTTGATGGCCTCCACCTTTCCCACTCTTTAACCTCCTCCAGCCTTCTGAGAATACTACATTCCTCCAATTCTGACTTCTTAACTCATTCTCCACCTCTTTGGCTCTGCCATCGGCATCTGCAGCACGGTGGCACAGTGGTTAGCACTGCTGCCTCGCAGCGCCAGGAATGTGGGTTTGATTCCTGGCTTGAGTCACTGTCTGTGCAGAGTCTGTATGTTCTCCCTGTGTCTTTGTGGGTGTTTTCTGGGTGCTCCGGTTTCCTCCCACAGTCCAAAGGTGAACTGCCCATGCTAAATTCTTCCTCAGTGTACCCGAACAGGCACTGGAGTGTGGCGACTAGGGGATTTTCACAGTTTTCATTGCAGTGTTAATGTAAGCCGACCTGTGACTAATAAATACACTTTAGAGAGTTCAGCCTGGCAAGTCTTGAGTTCTGGGACTCCCTCCCTAAAACGTTCTGACTCTGCTTGGCTGCATACTTCCAAAACCCTATCCCATCCCTATTTATACAGACCTGTTCTGCCCTGTGTGTACCTGACTGTGTACTAGTGCACATGCATGTCTATATACTTATGTGTGCACACATAGCATCACAGAAGAATCAGAGAATCCCTACAGTGCAGAAAGAGGCCATTTGGTCCATTATACCAACTACAATCCCAGCCAGGCCCTAGCCCCATAACCCCATGTATTTACCCTGCTAATTCCCCTGACTAAAGGGGCAATTTACCAATCCACCTAATCAGCACGTCTTTAGACTGTGGGAGGAAACCAGAACACCCGGGAGGAAATCCACACAACTAGGGGAGAACGTGCAAACTCTACACAAGACAGTCACCCAAGGTCGGATTCGAACCCGGGTCCCTGACACTGAGGCAGCAGTGCTAACCACTGTGCCACCGTGTTGCATATGACCAGTTTCAATGAATAAAACCAGCAACTATCCTGTCACTCTAACCTTTCCAATATCTTTTTAAAAATTCATTCTAGTTGCTGACAACTGCCCTTAGTCACTTGGGATAAGGTAGTGGTGTAGTACTGCCTGGAGCCACTGTTGTGGTAAAGGTGGTTTTGTGATGCTGTTTGATACATTCAGTAGGCCCCACACAGAGAGTCACCCAAGGTCGGAATTGAACCCGGGTGCCTGGCGCTGTGAGGCAGCAGTGCTAACCACTGTGCCGCCGTGTGTTTCTGTGAGTATAACACGCACTGTGCATGAAAACATTTCAACTTGTGGGACTCATTTTAGAAAAGGGGATTTAGGATTAAGGAGATATGCCAATCTCAAAGAAATGTATGTATTATATCTCCTTTCTAATTGACATGTCATGGTAGTTTCATGGTTCCCATACCTTTTTCTGACGAGTTTTCAAGTGTGCATGCAGAAAATAAATTGAGAGAAAATGGTCAAGCAAGTAAATAAATGCTGTACAATGACAAGCCTGAAGATGATCTCGGGGGGAGTGATCTGTGTCACAAACTTACCTGGCCAGCTGTGTCTAAGATTTCCATAGAAACGGCTTCGTCATCAATGGTTGCTTGGTGGCGATAGGTTGACTCTGGCAATTTGTATAAAAAAGAAATCTTGAGTTAGTGCTGATGTCCACATTACATCAGTTGTGGTGTTTAACAGCAGGACATATTTTGCCTTTATTTCTCATGCAATGTAAGAAAACAAACTTTGACCGCTTACTGAGGCACCGTCCCAGTATGAAGCACTTCTGACATGGACCAATTCCCCAAAACAGACCGTTGTGACAACCTTTGCTCGTAAGGTTGTGTTCAGGCCACACGGAAAGCTTTAAAATTTAATTGTGAAAAGGAATTAAGATTCTGAAACGCCTTATTTAGCTTGACACCAAAAAGTGCTATTTATGAAAACAAAACTGCTATTTTTTTTATTGAATCGCAGGAATTAAGTGGCTACAGGATGTGTGTCTCACAAAGGGATATTTTGTCTGCTGTGCCCTCTTCAACTCTGCACAAAGCACCAGTGCGAGTTACTCAAAAAAATGTCTCAGAGACTTATAATAATTATAATCCAACTTACTCTGAGAAACTGACAGGATCAGGAGTGTGGTGAACCACTGTAACTGCATGTGTATGCCTGGACACACCCATGCTGCACTTGGCCCGAGACTCCTCCCTTTCCACCTGAGGCTTCTCCCTTTCCACCCAGAGTGAGGTATAAAGGTGATGGTTCCTCCTCCTCGCCTCAGTCTAGGCCAAGTCAGCTACAAGGGTGTGTTCCTGTTCTTTGTGAATAAAAGCCTGTTAATTTCACTCACTCACTGGAGTCCTCGTATCGTGATTGATAGTGCATCAAGGAGGAACACCAATGACTTCAATGAAGAATAAATTAGATGGGGCATAAAACCATTGCCTGATACAGGAAGTTTCCTCAATGAGCAACCTGGCTTACAATTGTGACCAAATTCTCCCTCAGTGTACCTGAACAGGCACCGGATTGTGGCGACGAGGGGATTTTCACAGTAACTTCATTGCAGGGTTAATGTAAGCCTTACTTGTGATATTAATAAATAAACTTTAAACAATATTTTTTCAATAATATTTTTCAACAATATTGAATCAGTGCTGACACACTCATTAAAAACTAAGCCTTTGCAGAATTATGCAGGGCGGCACGGTAGCACAGTGGTCAGCACTGCTGCCTTCACAGCGCCAGGGTCCCAGGTTCTACTCCCGGCTTGGGTCACTGCCTGTGCAGAGTTTGCACGTTCTCCCCATGTCTGCTTGGGTTTCCTCCGGGTGCTCCGGTTTCCTCCCACGGTCTGAAAGATGTGCTGGTTAGGTGCATTGACCCGAACAGGTGCCGGACTGTGGCGACTAGGGGAATTTCACAGTAACTTCATTGCGGTATTAATGTAAGTCTTACTTGGGACTAATAAATAAACTTTGCTTTTAACAATCTTTGATATAATCTTGCTGGTGTGGCATTCTTTCCAGTCAATTGGCTCCATTCACTCACAAAGCTGTCATCTGGGTAGTGGGCTGCACAGTTGTATTCTTTTGTCCCCAGCTCCAAGGTGCCACTTGCTCATCTTATTAAATAGAATTCTGATGTTACTAAATAGAATGCTGGTGAAATTATTGTTTCAGGAGTTGCTGATTTCTGACACCTTCACTGTTTTCAGAATCCTCCCTGCTTTTCTCACACTTCACTCCATCAGCAGAGTTCTCAGTGTAAAGAAAAGTTTATTTATTAGTCACAAGTAAGGCTTACATTAACATTGCAATGAAGTTAGATGAAATTCCCCCTAGTTGCCACAGTCCGGCGCCTGTTGGGGTCAGTGCACTGAACCAGCACATCTTTCCGAATGTGGGAGAAAACCGGAGCACCCGGAGGAAACCCACGCAGACATGGGGAGAACGTGCAGACTCCGCACAAACAGTGGCCCAAGCTGGGAATCGAACCCAGGTCCCTGGCGCTGTGAAGCAGTAGTGCTAACCACTGTGCCGCCCAGTGCTCTGTCCACATGGTGTGACTGAAGAAATCATTAGGTTTAAGCACAATAACCCCAGCTCATCTCTCTCCACAACCAGTTACAAGGACGACAGAACCTCGCTTTTCAGAAAACACTTTCCTCTTTTCGTACCATATTGATATCTTGTCCTTTCCGCCTGTTAGCTCAGCCGGCTGTAGTTTAGTTGGATTTCCATTCTCTCGGTGGGGAATTCAGCAAGTCTCTAGCTTGGAAACGCAAGAGCATGAGGCAAGGAGGTCAGTTTGTTTCTCCGGATTTCAATTGCCGGAAAAACACCCAGCGCCCGCAAGCTGCAACGACCTCCTTGCCCCCTCTTCAATCTGCATTCCCATCGAGCAAGGCTCCATGTTGAGAAGAACTGCCTCAATGACTTTACCCTTGTGACCTTATAACTAACTGATAAGCAGTAACTTTCAGATGTTCCCAATGGCTGCTTTCAATACAATATTCCACTGTTTCGGAACCTATTCTGTACATCACTGTGAAGGGTTGCCATTCCCTGAGGACAACACAACAAATGCTCTTTCAGATTATCGTTTAATTGCTGTGACCTGTGTCACGGCTAATTCCACTTCCACACAAGATTATTTTAACCATTTCCCTTTACAAGTCACAGTAAAAAAAAGTTACTGTTTTATTGGCCTCGTCACTGTATATATATAGTTGTGTTAAACGTGGAAGCAATGAGCATCTGAGGTTTGCGTTTCTTCACATTTTGATTTATTTCCATAGAATCCCTAGAGTGCAGAAGGAGGCCATTCAGCCCATCGAGTCTGCCCCAGCTCGCCGAAGCAGGATCTAAGCCCACCCTATCCCCATAACCCTACCCATTTACCATGGCTACTCCACCTAACCTACACTTCTTGGGATACTAAGGGGCAATTGAGTATGGCCAATCCACCTAGCCTGTACATTTTTGAACTGTGAGGGGAAACCGGAGCACCCGGAGGAAACCCATGCAAATACGGGGAGAATGTACAAACTCGGCTTGGTGGCACAGTAGGTTAGCACTGCTGTCTCATAGCCACAGAGACCTGGGTTCGATTCCCGGCTGGGGGTCACTGTCTATGTGGAGTTTACATGTTGTCCCCGTGTCTGCGTGGGTTTCCTCCGGGTGCTCCAGTTTCCTCCAACAGTCCAAAAATGTGCAAGTAAGGAGCAATCTAGCATGGCCAATGCACCCAAGTATCCTGGGATGCGTAGGTTAGAGGGATTAGTGGGGTAAATATGGGGTTACGAGGATAAGGCCTGGGTGGGATTGTTGTCGGTGTAGACTCGATGGGCTGAATGGCCTCCTTCTGCACTGTAGGATTTCTATGCTTCCACATTACAGTCACCCAAGTTTGGAATTGAAGCCGGGTCCCTTGCGCTGTGAGGCAGCAGTGCTAACCACTATGCCATCACACTCATCCTTTGCAAAGTTAACTTCTCCTGCCTATAATTGGTGAAATCCAACAAAATACCAATGAATGAGACTGTGGGCGGGTGAACCTGCCACATGTTTCATGGCAGTGGAAGGCGGCGGGAGTTCTTGCCCCTGCCAATGTCAACAGGGTTTCCCGTTGAACGCAGCCCTCACTGCCACCGCATGTTGGGGGCACCACCGCTGGGACCTTAAGTTCCTGCCAGCATGAAGGGGTAGAAAATCCCACCCTGTATCTCCATAAGATGTACTATCAACATCGTACAGACCAGGAAGTAAAATAACTTCTACTATACTACACTACCTCAAAAAAACTATGGAACAACTTTAACTCTCTTAAAGTTGACAAAATATAACAAGGTTCAATGCCAACTCAAAGACAAAGCCTCGATTGTATGCCTTCTAAAAATTTTGCTTTGTTAGAGTTTGTTCAGAGAAGTTACGTTTTCGTTCTTTAAACAATATTTGCAACTTACATTTGCAGTCCCTTTAATATTAAAAAAAAATACATCTTTGGGAAGGTGATGGCGAGTGGTATTGTCGCTAAAATATTAATCCTGAAACTCAGCTAATGTTCTGGGGACCCGGGTTCAAATCCCACCACAGTGGATGGTGGAATTTGAATTCAATTTTTTAAAAATCTGGAATTAAGAATCTACTGATGACCATGAAACCATTGCCGGTTGTCGGAAAAACCCATCTGGTTCACTGATGTCCTTTAGGGGAGGAAATCTGCCATCCTTACCCGGTCTGGCCTACATGTGACTCCAGAGCCACAGCAATGTGGTTGACTCTCAACTGCCCTCTGAAATGGCCTAGCCATGGGCAACTAAGGATGGGCAATAAATTCTGGCCAGTCAGCGATGCCCATGTCCCACAAATGAATTTTTAAAAATCACAATAAAGAGAGGGAAAACAGACACTGAACCCGGATAGGCAAGATTAAAATGGGGGAGGGAAGGGAGGAGTTAAAAATTTTGAGGTATTTTTAAAGGAAAAGATAGTGGAGAGGGGAGGAAATTTATTATTTATTTTATCTATTAGTGTCACAAGTAGGCTGACATTAACACAGCAATGAAGTTGGTGTGAAAATCCCTTAGTCGCCATACTCTGGCACCTGTTTGGGTACACAGAGGGAGAATTTAGCATGTACCTGACTAGCATGATTTTTGGACTCTGGGAGGAAACCCACACAGACACGGGGATAATGTACAAACTCCACACAGGAAGTCACCCGAGGCTGGAATTGAACCTGGGTACCTGATGCTGTGAGGCAGCAGTGCTAACCACTGTGCCACTGAGGTGGAGTTTCAGACAGTAGGCTCCGAATATAATTGCTCAACCACTAGAATTTGTCTGTCCATGAATAACGTGTCAAAACTTTAGTGGGAGCTGCAGTTTAAGGGTCTCTCACGTAAAGGTTTAACATGGGACTGAGTACTGTACCGGCCACACACTGAAGTAAGGGAACACATGACTTGCATCGTGGGGTAACACAATGTTGGATAGCGCGCCATGTGTAGAAGCAAACATGGAGACAGTGGCTAGCTTTGATCTTTACTGTACCTGTGTATATAGTTTCTGGTAGTTAATGTTTACTCTCGAACCACCCAAGACAACAAATACTTTAATGATACCGAACTATGCTTCACACCTTACAGCAGGAACCACCTGCATCGTCTGTTAATTATTGAGTGAGCTCCGTGTTTGTCCTCATATTAAAACAGATTCACAGGACAGCACTGAAGCAATCTGAAAAACCTGGCTGAGATCCAACCTGCCTTTTGTCCCAAATTGACGTGCGCAGACGTTTGTGTAAAGATACATTTATGAAGTCTGAGAAACATTTTCTTGTAGATTAAATGATAAATTTAATAAATTCATAGTCCCGGCGTGGAGCTTAATGCTAGGGACACATATCCACAAAGTGAGGAACAAAGGTCAGCAAACTCCACAGGGATCCTTGTCCATTCATTTTAATTGACAGAAAATACTTCAGGGGTCACTGGCCTCCGCGCTCAGTGCATTGAGTTCTTTGCTAGGACCATAAACATGTAGCTTTATCCTCACGCTACAGAATCATAGAAATGACAGCACAGGAGGCCAATCAAGAATATATTGGTGACAACCTTCCATCTCCACGTATCTATACATTCCTTTAGGGTGGTTTAATGATGTTCAATTAATGACAGATATCCCGTTTTAGTTGTTTCTCTTTCCACAGAATCATAGAATCCTACAATGCAGAAGGAGGCCATTCGGCCCATCGAGCCTGCACCGACCCAGGCCCTACCTCCATAACCACATGCGTTTACCCTAGCTAGTCCCCCTGACACGAAGGGGAAGTTTAGCATGGTCAATCCACCTAACCCGCACATCTTTGGAGTGTGGAAGGAAATTGGAGCACCCGGAGGAAACCCACGCAGACACGGGGAGAACGTGCAAACGCCACACAAGACAGTGACCCAACCTGGGAATCGAACCCAGTTCTCTGGTGGTGTGAGGCAACAGTGCTACCCACCGTGCCACAGAACTGCCAGTGAGTGGGATGAATTATAAAATAAGCTGCGTTTCTATAGCACCTTTCAAAAATCAGCACGGAACCAGAGTTAGCTTGGAAGTTAACAAGTGAGTTTAACACGTACATTATCACCAGCGTGTAAATAACCCAGCAATTTGAGGTGAGGAAGAAGTAGAGAGGTGAATTTTCCAATCCCGCAAATCATGGGAACCATCGCAGGTGGGAAGGACAATTTAATGGACGGGCAGAAATTTCCAGTCCCCGAACGGGTGGGAGATTTCCAGAGTTGCGATTGGCCACAAACTGTTGGATGATTTGTGCCACTCCACTGGTGAGAACGAGAGTTCGCCCTCAATTTCCCCCGAGTGTCAAGAAATTGCTGCATTCCTGCTGCAAAATCAATGCAGAACCTTGGGGCAGTTGCTTAATGACATGAGGATACATTAAATATTCCTGATCCAGTCAGCTCAGAAAGGGAAGAATTGAAACTACGGGCGGGATTCTCCAGTCTCATCCGTGGCCACCCCACCCACAAAGTGGGAACAGAAAATAAGGCATTCCAGCCAAAACTCCATTCACTTTCAGAAGCACTGGAGAATCCCACTGCAAACAAGGACGGAGATTTCCGGCATTTGAAGCTTCATTCCTGCTGATAGTAAACTCTTTTTTGAGTATTTTTAAAAACTTTTTAAAGTCTTCATACTTTTTGTCTCTTTTCTCTCTCTCTCGAATCACTTGGCTGCAGACTTCATTACAACCTTGGTCCAATATGGACAAGAGCTGAACTCCGGAGATGGAGGGAGAACGATACTGACCATACATCAAGGCAGAATTTGACAGTGTGCCATTAAGGAACCCTAGAAAAGATGAAGTTATTGGGAATTGGGAAGAGGGGTGGGGGAGGGTGGGTGGAAACTCTCCACTGGTTGGAGTCAAACCTAACCCAAAGGAGGACATGATGTAGAGTTGCTGGCATTGGACTGGGGTAGGCACAGTAAGTAGTCTCACAACACCAGGTTAAAGTCCAACAGGTTTATTTGGTAGCACAAAGCTTTCGGAGTTTCGCTCCTTCATCAGGTCACCACTCACCTAATGAAGGAGCAGCGCTCCGAAAGCTCTTGCTACCAAATAAACCTGTTGGGCTTTAACCTGGTGTTGTGAGACTTCTTACAAAAGGAGGATGGTTGTGTTCGTTAGAGGCTAATCATTTCTTCTCCAGTACATTGCTCAAGTGGTTCGTCGGGGGAAAGGTGCTTTATAAATACAATAAGTTGTTTAATTGTTGTTGAGATGGTCACCATTGGTCACAGACTAAACTGGATCAGCCACATAAATACAAGCACAGATCAGAAGCTGGGAATTCTGTGGCTAGTAATTCAGCTCCTAAAATCCCAAATCCTTTTCCCATCGACAAGGCATCATTCAGCAGTGTGATGGAATACTGCAACAGTTTATACAGTTCTTCAACAGCAAAGTAAAGTTTATTTATTAGTCATAAGTAAGGCTTACATTGACACTGCAATGAAGTTACTGTGAAATTCCCCTAGTCGCCACACTTCGGCGCCTGTTTGGATCAACACACCTAACCAGCACGTCTTTCAGACTGTGGGAGGAAACCAGGGCACCCGAAGGAAACATGCAGACATGGGGAGAACGTGCAAACTCCACACAGACAGTGGCCCAAGCCGGGAATCGAACCCAGGTCTCTGGCGCTGTGAGGCAGCAGTGCTAACCACTGTGCCACCATGCAACGCTCATACCGGAGACCTCTACCACCTAGAAGAACAAGGGCAGCAGGTACTTGCGAACATCACCACCTGCAAGTTCCCTGCCAAATTACACACTACTCTGACTTGGAACGATATTGCCGTTCCTTCACTTCCATTGATCTGAAGTCCTGGGACACCCTTGCTAACAGCACTGTGGGAGTACCTATACTGCATAGACTGCAGTTGTTGAAGAAAGCCACTCACCATCACCTTCTCAAGGGAAGATGTGCAATAAATCCTGTGCAATAAATCTAGCCAGTCACATCCCATGAAATAATATTTTTAAAAGCTGTGAAGGACCTTTGAATGTCTTCAGGTTATGAAAAAACGTTAAGCGCTCGTCTCTCTTTTGCTTAAGGGTTAACTAAACAGCAAGTAATAAGTTAATAAGCTTGTCTGTGTTGGGAAGATAAATTCAGATCTGTAAAATTAATCAGGCTACCTCCTTTAAATGGGTTTACATTTTAAGAGTGCATAATTTATTATAATCAAGTCCAGATTCAACCACCTCTCATTCTTATAAACATTAACACCACCACAACCTAACACAAGTCCAAATGCATCATAAACCAATCACCCACCAGAAAAGTAATGAACGTAACAGCACAACAAACCAAGTGTAAACAGATTTAATCAAGTCCTTCCTCTCTTGCCTCAATCTTCCAACGTTTAAGCATAAAATTGGTTTCAAGCATCATAAAAGTCACCAAAACAATCCCCATAGACAGATGCCAATGATACTTGCAGTATGAATAAGTTGAATTTAAGCCAATCAACCATTTTCCATTCACATCTCGCAAGATGAATTAATGGACTGAAAGTTTCCTCCCTAGGAATCATACTTTTAATTTATTCCTGGGATGTATTGATAAGGCCTATTTGTCAGCCTATATGGCCTTAAGAACACAGTTATGAGCCACCTTCCTGAACTGCTAAAGTCCATCTGGTACAGTCACACCTCGAGTGCTAGCCATTCTGTACGACTGAGTAGCTTGCTAGGTCATCTCAGTGGGGAGTTAATGGCCAACTACACTGCTGCAAGTCTGGAGTCACATGTAGGCCAGACCAGGTATGGATGGCAGATTGTTTTATTTAATTCAATCATATGGATGTGGGTGTTGCTGGCTGGGCCAGCAATTATTGCCCATTGCTAATTGCCCTCGAGAAGGTGGTGGTGGTGAGCTGTCTTCTTGAACCGCTGCAGTCTATGTGGTGTCGGTACATCCATAGTGCTGTTAGCGAGGGAATTCCAGAGTTTTGACCCAGCAACAGTGAAAGTTTCCTTCTTAAAAGGACATTAGTTAATAAGATGGGTTTTTACACCAATGGACTATAATTTCATGGCGCCATTAACGTAGACCAGCTTTCAATTCCAGATGTTTTTTTAATTAAGTATTTTAATTTAAAATACACCAGCTGCCGTGGTGGGATTTGAACCTGCATCCTCAGGGCATTAGCCCCAGCATTACTCACGCAGTGGCTTTACCACTACTCCATCGTCTCCTCAAAAATGAAAGTGAAAAGGCTCAAACCCAAATGCAAGCAGGTAAACATAACTGGCACTAAATTGAATCATCCGAGTCCAAAAGACTACGGGGTGGTCACAGCACAAAATGAAAATTCTAGACAAATACAAGTCACCAAACAAGGTGATCGATGGTATTCTCAAATCGCTCCATGCAGAGCTCTGATATTAGTTTCTCTGTTCAATAGCGAATTTCCCATTGCTAGGCTGACACTCCATCATGGTGCTGAGACAGTACAGAGATTCCAAACTTTAACAGAAGCATTAATCTTCAGCCTACCTTTCAGTTCAGGTAGAATGTTAAATACACCGTGCCCAATAGTGAAGGAAAGGAACGCTCCCAAATTCACCTCCTATAATCAACCAATACCAATACAGTTTATACATTTCACTGCTCTTTATGGGATCTCACTATGGACAAAATAGCTGCTGCTTAACCTACAACACTCACCTCACTTTAACCTGACAGATCTAATTTCTTTAGTTTATTATGGACATCGCTGGCTGGACCAGCATTTATTGCCCATCCCTAATTGCCCTTAAGAAGGTGGTGGCGAGTCACCTTAAACCGCTGCAGTCCATGTGGTTTAGGTACACGCACAGTGCTGTTAGAGTGTTTCAGGATTTTGACTTAGTGACAGTGGACAAATATATTTCCAAGTCCGAATTTGCAGGTAGTGGTATTCCCTTGCATTTGCTGCCCTTTGGGTTGAGGTCATGGGTTTGGAAGGTGCTGTTGAAGGAGCCTTGGTGAGTTCCTGAAGCGCATTTTTTAGATGGTACACACTACTGCCAATGTGTGCCAGCGATGGAGAGAGTGAATGTTGAAGGTGGTGCATGGGATGCCAATCAAGTGGGCATCTTGGTCCTGGATGGTGTCAAGATTCCTGAATGTTTTTGGGGCTGCACTTATCCAGGCAAATGCAGAGTATTCCAGCATCCAGCTGACTTGTGCCTTGTAGATGGTCGGCACACTTTGGGGAGTCAGAGGGTGAGTTACTCGCGGCAGAATGTTCAGCTTCTGACCTGCTCTTGTAGTCACAGTATTTATATGGCTGGTCCAATTCAGTTTCTGGTCAATCATGATCTCCAGGATGTTGACGGTGAGGGTTTAGCGATTGGAATACCATTGAATGTCAAGGAGAGATGGTTAGATTATCTCTTGTTGGAGATGGTCATTGCCTGGCACTGGTGCAGCACAAATGTTACTTCCCACTTATCAACCCAAGCCTGAATGCTGCCCAGATCTTGTTACATAGGGACTGCTTCAGTATATGGTGCTGAACATTGTGCATCATCAGCAAACATCCCCTCTGCTAACCTCATGATGGAAGGAAGGTTAATGTTGAAGCTGAAGATGTTTGGGCCTAGGACACTACCCTAAAGAACACCTGCAATGATGCCCTGGGACCGAGCTGATTGACTTCCAACAAACACAACCATCTTCCTTCGTGCTAGCTATGACTCCGACCAATGGAGAGTTTTCCTTTAATTCCATTCAACTCCAGTTTTGGTAGGGGCCCCTTGATGCCACACTCAGTCAAATGTTGCTTTGATGTCATGGCAATCACTCTCACCTCATCTCTTGAATTCAGCTCTTTTCTCTATGTTTGGACCAAGCTGCAATGAAGTGGATAAAGCACCTCATAGACTGACATGGAAACAGACCATTAGTTTTAACCAGACCATGTTACCCAAGTCTCCATTCATTCTTCCTCATCAGACTCTGCCAGCATAACCCTCTGTTCCCTTTTCCCTCAAGTGTTTATTTAGTTTCAATACCATTTACCCCAACCATTTCCCTTGGTCGAGCAAGTTCTTCATTGCAAGTAAGGCACCATCCTTATAAATCTTTTTCTTTTTGCACTCTCGCCACTGCCTCTTATATTCTTTTAACAACATAACAAGCCAAACAGCACAAAGTACTCATAAGTGTGGTCTAACCAAGTTTGACACAAGTTCAACATGACTTTTTTACTTCTCAATTCTATCCCTCTAGAAATAAACTCAAATGCCTGGTTTGTTTTCTCTTTAGCCTCAATGACCCGCATCACTACTTTTAGAGATTTGTGTATTTGTACTCTGAGATTCCTCTCTCCCATTTAGATTCAAATCATCCTTACCTATCTCACCACAACGACTTCACACTCGTCTGCGTTGAAATTCATTTGCCAATTATATGCCCATTGTGCAAATTTATTTTTGCCTTCTTGTCAATTTGTTGCAGTTATCCTTAGGATTAACTCCGCAGCCTTAACCACCGATTTGGTGATATTTGAAAATTTAGAAATTTTGCTGTTGATTCTAAAGTCAAAGTCATTAATATAAACCGCGCACTGATCCTTGTGGAATCCCATTTTCTACCTTGTTCCACTGAATAGCTGCCCTGGACTTATACTCTCTGCTTTCTGCTTGGAACCAATTAACTATCCATTCTGCGACATGTTCTCTGATGTCGTGCGTTTTCACCTAATTCAATAATCTATATGTGGCACCTCCTGAAACCCAGATAAATTGTATTTAATTCAGCTTTGACTTCTCTCTCTCTGTTACAGTTTCAAAGAATTTAATAAGGTTGGTCAAGCAAGGCGTTCGTTCCCTTTGAAATCCAATTCAGCTGCTCATGATTATTTTTCAGTTTCTAGATGCTTTTCTATTTTCTCCTTTAATGGGGATTCCATTATTTTTCCTCCCACCGATGTTAAGCTGACTGGCCTATTGCTCCCTGGACAGGTTCTGCCTCCCTTCTTGGATATTCATTCACTATTCATCCAGCCATAGTCCCAAAGGGCCGTAGGCACCACTCGCTATCAGACAGACACTTTGTCTACTCGTAGCTTGAGGGGAGCCAGTCCGCAAGCAGCGGGGCAAGGTGAGGAAGCAAGGCCTCCCTGAACTATCACACCCGGTATGGGAATTGAACCTGTGTTGTTAGTGTCATTTGGCAACAATCTCCTGCCATTTAGCCCACTGAGCTAACCAATCCCTCTACCTTCTTATGTATAAGTGTTGTGTTAGCTATTCGATACTGTAGGCAATACTATATCCTAAGGAACTAGGTATGGTATGGATTACCAAGTAAGAGTTTTAACAACACCAGGTTAAAGTCCAACAGGTTTATTTGGTAGCAAATACCATTAGCTTTCGGAGCGCTGCTCCTTCGTCAGATGGAGTGGAAATTTGCTCTCAAACAGGGCACAGAGACACAAAATCAAGTTACAGAATACTGATTAGAATGCAAATCTCTACAGCCAACCCGTTCTTAAAGATACAGACAATGTGGGTGGAGGGAGCATTAAGCACAGGTTAACACATCTCTTTAACCTGTGCTTAAAGCTCCCTCCACCCACATTGTCTGTATCTTTAAGATCTGGTTGGTTGTAGGGATTCACATTCTAATCAGTATTCTGTAACTTGATTTTGTGTCTCTGTGCCCTGTTTGAGAGCACATTTCCACTCCATCTGACGAAGGAGCAGCGCTCCGAAAGCTAATGGTGTTTGCTACCAAATAAACCTGTTGGACTTTAACCTGGTGTTGTTAAAACCTTACTGTGTTCACCCCAGTCCAAAGCCGGCATCTCCACATCATGGATTACCAAGACATGACTACAAGGGAAAAATGAGGACTGTGAATGAATATAGATCTAACAAATTACTTAACATGTGGAGTAATGTCTCAGCTATCTCGTCTCTAGATTATTTTAATATGTGCAGATGGAATCTCTCTGGATCAGGGTTTTACCCTCTTTGTTCAATAAGAGTATCAAGGTTATGGGGTAGAGAGGAAAGGGAGTGGACTTGAAACCAGAGCCAGATCAGCCATGATCCTATTGAATGGGGGAGCAAGAGAGCGGCAAGGTAGCACAGTGGTTAGCACTGCTGCCTCACAGCGCCAGGGACTCGGGTTCAATTCCCGGCTTGGGTCACTGCTTGTGTGGAGTTTGCACATTTGCCCCGTGCCTGTGTGGGTTTCCTCCAGGTGCTCCGGTTTCCTCCCACATTCTGAAAGATACGCTGGTTAGGTGCACTGACCCGAACAGGTGCTGGACTGTGGCGACTAGGGGAATTTCACAGTAACTTCACTGCAGTGTTAATGTAAGCCTTGCTTGTAACTAATAAATATAACTTTAAACTTGAGCTCGAGGGGCTGAATGGCCTACTCCTGCTCCTAACCCTTTTATTCTTGTGTTTTTGTGTTCTCTTTGGGTTCGACAAATTTATTTAATTTTGAATATTTTAAAATAAATTTTAAGTACACATATCATTTTACACCTGTCTTTTTTTCATCCAATCTTCTGAAGTCCAATTGATCTGACTCCCAGTAAAAGTTGTTATTTTATATTTCTTTCATTTCATCATTGCTGCTTGTGATTTTATCCTATCCATTCCTGGGTGCCCTAATTCCCATCCAAACTATTGTTTTATTATTTATGTGCCTGTCGAATAATTTACTATTTTGTTTCATGTTCTTTAATAATTTAGTTTTATATTCTTGTTTTTTTTCCAACTTCTCTCTTAGCTTCCTTAAATTCTCCCTCCTCATGCTTTAACCTGCTGTCCATGTAACTTAGAACATGTCTAGTTCCATTCCCTCAACTATTTCCTTGGGTCTTTATATACCCACGGTATTGCATTAGTGTTTAATTATATTTTCTTTAAAGTGGAAAATATTTTTCCTAAATTCTGCTGAACATCTTTTCAAAAGTTCACGTTCGACATCATTGTTGCCAAAGTCACAATCCATTTTATTGTTTCAAGTTTCAGTCTCAGACGTTCAGAATAATCTTCTCAAATCTATTACCCTGGTCTTCATCATGCCCATGTCATAGAATCATAGAATCCCTACAATACAAGAGGTCATTCAACCCATCAAAACTGCACCGACCGCAATCCCACCTAGGCCCTATTCACGTAAACCCACTCATTTACCCTGCTAATCCTCCTGACACTAGGCTCAATTTAGCCTGGCCAATCAACCTAACCTGCACATCTTTGGACTGTGGGAGGAAACCAGAACATCCGGAGGAAACCTAGGCAGACACAGGGAGATGGTGCAAACGCCACACAGACAGTGACCCAAGACCGGAATTGAACTTGGGCCACTGGCACAGTGAGGCAGCAGTGCTAACCATTTGGCCCCCATGTCGCCCATGTCCTTCTCAACTATTATTTTGAAGTGTATTGTATTATGGTCATTGTTGCCTAAATATATCCCACTTTTGTTTCTCTCATCTACCCTCATTCATTCTCTTGCATACTGGGTTAGAATGTAGTCCTCTACAGATTGCCGGAACTCCATTCCCTCATTCCTTTCCTACTTCTACTGGTCAATCAACGTTCTTATAATTGAAAACCCCTGTGATTATTATTCTATGATTTTTAATAATTTCCCTGATTTGTTTAGCTATTTTTTTCCTTTGCCTTCCTGTAGGCCACCCCTATTGTCACTACCCTCATGGATTCGATTTATGTCTTATTGATGGCAATGACACCTTTTTGACTGACATTATATTATCTTTAATAAGTGCAGCTACTTTGGTTCCACGTTTTCCCTCTCTGCATTTACTAAATATTTTATACCCTGCATTGTTTAACTCTCAATCCTTATTTTCCCCCTTGTAGTTCTGTCTTGGTAAACCCTACCACATCTAGTTTTTCAGGATACATTATTTCCTACAGTTCCTCTTTTTATTTTGGATACTGCGTGCATTATTGGTCAAGCAGCTCATTCATTTTTAATAACAGTTCCTCTCACTTTATCTTTATGCTCCAGTTCTATAACTCTATTTATGCCCTAGCCATTTATTTCCTCCTTCAGGTTAGTCTGTCCTTTGCTTGCCTCTCCTGCATAAATGCATGTCCTTTCTTTGCTTTATTGGGTGGATGGCACATAGCAAACATCTCAAGTACTGAGCAGATAACCAAAGCAACGGCTCACACTTCATGATCACACATCCCACTGTGTTGTGTAGCATTTAACTTCACAAACCAATGACTCTTGTTAACCTTAGAATGAGCAAACAGAAAGTTTATAATGAAAAAAAATACTCAAAACTAGATGGCACAATGGTTGGTACTGCTGCCTCACAGTGCCAGAGACCCCCTGGTTTGTTTCCAGCCTTGGGTGATTGTGTAGATTTTGTACATTCTCCCCGTGTCTGTGTGGGTTTCCTCCGGGTGCTCTGGTTTCCTCCCACAGTCCAAAGATGTGCAGGTTAAGTGGATTAACCGTGGTAAATGCCCAGGGTTACGGGGATAGGGCGGGGAGGTGGGTCTGGGTAAGATGCTCTTTTGGAGTGTCAGTGCTGACTTGATGGGCTGAATGGCCTCCTCCTACACTAAAAAAAAAGGTAAGGAGTTCTGTCTTGTGCCTTCTTAGGAATGGGTTAACACTGCTCAAATCAATCTATATAGAATTTTATGGTCTGAGGGGAGAAATTTGGTTGTATTGTATCCATTAATGCAATGAAACTAAATTTCAAAGGTGAAAGGAGATGATATAGAGTCATAGAGGTTTACAGCAAAGAAACAGGTCCTTCGGCCCAGTTTGTCCATGCCGCCCAGTTTTTACCACTAAGCTGGTCCCAATTGTCTGCATTTGAACTCATATCCCTCTATACCCATCTCATCCATATAATTGTCTAAATGCTTCTTCAAAGACAAAATTGTACCCGCCTCTACTACTACCTCTGGCAGCTTGTTCCAGACACTCACCACCCTCTGACTGAAAGAATTGCCCCTCTGGACCATTTTGTATCTCTCCCCTCTCACTTTAAACCTATGCCCTCTAGTTTTAGACTCCCCTACCTTTGGGAAAATATATTATCTAGCTGATCTGTGCCCTTCATTATTTTCTAGACCTCTATAAGATCACTCCTAAGCCTTCTACGCTCCAGGGAAAAAAAGTCCCAGTCTATCCAGCCTCTCCTTATAACTCAAGCCATCAAGTCCTGGTAGCATCATTGTCGATCTTTTCTGCACTCTTTCTACTTTAATAATATCTTTTCTATAATAGGGTGACCAGAACTGTACAGAATATTCCAAGTGTGACCTTGACAGTGTCTAGTACAACTTCCAGAAGACATCTTAACTCCTGCATTTAATGCTCTGACCAATGAAACCAAGCATGCCGAATGCCTTCTTCACCACCCTGTCCACCTGTGACTCCACTTTCAAGGAGCTATGAACCTGTATTCCTAGATCTCTTAGTTCTATAACCCTCCTCAACACCAAACAATTAACTGAATAAGTCCTGCCCTGATTCGATCAACCAAAATGCATCACCTCACATTTATCTAAATTAAGCTCCATCTGCCATTCATTGGCCCACTGGCAATCCAAGATAACCTTCTTCACTGTCCACTATGCTGCCAGTCTTGGTGTCATCTGCAAACTTACTAACCATGCCCCATAAATTCTCATCCAAATCATTAATATAAATAACAAATAACAGTGGACCTAGCACCGATCCCTGAGGCACACCGCTGGTCACAGGCCTCAAAGTTGAAAAACAGCCCTCTACAACTACCCTCTGTCTTCTGTCGTCAAGCCAATTTTGTATCCAATTGGCTACCTCAACCTGGATCCCATAAGATTTAACCTCATGGAACAACTTAGCATGCGGTACTTTGTCAAAGGCCTTGCTAAAGTCCATGTAGACAAAATCAACTGCCCTCATCAACCTTCTTGGTTACCCCTTCAAAAAGCTCAATCAATTTTGTGAGGCACAATTTTCCACTCACAAAGCCATGCTGACTGTCCCTAATTAGTCCTTGCCTCTCTAAGTGCCTGCAGATCCTATCTCTCAGAATACCTTCTAACAACTAACCCACTACAGATGTGGGGCTCACTGGCCTGTAGCTTCCAGGCTTTTCCCTGCAGCCCTTCTTAAACAAAGGCACAACATTTGCCACCCTCCAGTCTTCAGGCACCTCACCTGTGGCTGTTGACGATTCAAATAACTCTGCTAGGGGACCCGCAATTTCCTCCCACAACGTCCTCGGATACATTTCATCAGGTCCCAGGAATTTATCTACCTTAATGCGCTTGAAGACTCCCAGCACCTTCATGTCAAGTCAGATATCTTCAAGGCAGGCAGCAGCTTTCACCTAACCATGACACTGGGGTAAATTCAAACCCCCATGTCGAGTGGAATTTTATTTTGGTGACAGCGGTCTTAGCTGCCAGCTTGAGAACTGGTATGAGCCCCACATTGCCTCCATTGGGAAGTCCTGTCAGAATTAAATTCCCTTATCTGGCTAATACAAGCCTCCCCTTCGATTTAGGACCCTGAGGGAGTGGGTCCTGCCCCCAAAAGCTGCTGGCCAATTAGAGGCGGGAAGCTCCCTACTGCCTGTCAGTGCCACCGTGAACAGTGGTTGGTGACAGGAATGCACCCAATAAAGCTTAGGGTCAATGAGGGACCCAGGACACACGTGAGTGAGGGCAGGCTGGGGATCATGGAGAGGGGGTCGCTGGCTAGGGGGAGGAGGAGGTCCGAAGAAAGGACAGAATGATAGCTCTCCACTGGCATCCCCCTTCCCAAAACCGGATCCCTCATTCAGGCACTGAGTTTGAACGTGGTAACTGCCAGGCTCATTACTGGTTGAATACACGTGATGGCAGGATAAGGCCCACAAGTGGCCATTAATTACCCACTTACGGGCCTCAATTTGTGTCCGGGAGGGAGGGCACTTCTCAAGCCTTCCCGCCTTGGGATTAATCAGGCAAAGGCAGGAAGTCACCATGATCCCCAACTGCCACCCTCCCGCTCAATTAAATACCCTCTTGCAAGGTTAAATATCCCCCAGCTCCAAACTCACTGCCAAAGGGACATAACATTACACGGGTGTACGTTATAATTTCAGAAATCTGAAACTCAAACCCAACATTCCTCAGAAGCACCCAAACTAGTTTGAATGGGGGCGGGCTTGGGGTGGGGTGACTAACCTGCTCTTAAGAGGCAAGTCCATTATTTAAATATGTTCAAGACCTGCATGTCTCAAATTTTAACAGCCTTTCAGATGTGACAAATTCCGGCCAGGATTCCCAAATGTTGGGAAGTCCAACAACAAATGGGTGGCACAAAAAGTCAGATCTTGCAGATATGTGTCTTTCCAGCGCTGCTTGTGGGCTAGGTAGAACGAAAGTACATTCCCATACGCTCCTCCACCCCCACCATCTTACACCACCCCCATACCCCCCCAAATATCAGGCTAACTTTCCCATAAATTGGGCTCCCGTATCCCCCATGACCATGCTTCTATCTCCCCTGACCTATGCTTCAATCTCCACACCACCCAAACTCAGAATCACTGAATGGTTACGCTGCAGGAGGAGGCCATTCGGCCCTTTGTGTCTGCCCTGGCTCTTCAAACAAGCATCATTACTTAGTGCCATTCCTCTGCCTTTTTCCCCACACTCACTCTTCAAATAATAGTCTGATACTCTCTTGGATACCTCGCTTGAACCCGCCTCCACCACAATTCCAGGCAGCATATTCCAGACCCGGACCACTCACTGTTTGAAAAGGCTAATTTCTCACACCAGATTTGTTACTCTCGCAAATCTTTTACGAGCGGGAACAGTTTCTCCCTCTCTACTCTGTCCAGCCCCCTCATTGGTCTGAACATCTGTATCAAACCTCCTCTTAGTCTTCTTCTCCGAGGAGAACAGTCCCAACCTCTCCAAATCTATCCTCATAACTAAAGTCTGTCATGTTTGGAACAATTTTTGAAAACCGCTTTTGGACTCCAAGGTGTTCATATCCTTCCTATAGCCCAGAACTGTGCACAGGGTCTAATTAATGTCTTGTATAAGTTCAGCATAACAGCCATGCTCTTAAAGTAAATTGAAGTTTATTTATTATTGTCACAAGTAGGCTTACATTCACACTGCAATGAAGTCACTGTGAAAATCCCCCACTCGCCATACTCTGGTGCCTGTTCGGGTACACTGAGGGAGAATTTAACATGGTCAATGCACCCAACCAGCACGTCTTCGGACTGTGGGAGGAAACAGAAGCACCCGGAGGAAACCCACGCAGACACAGGGAGAACGTGAAAACTCCACACAGACAGTGACCCAAGCCGGGAATCAAACCTGGGTCTCTGGTGCTGTGAGGCAGCAGTGCTAACCACTGGGCTACCATGCACTCTATGTCCCTATTAATAAAGCCCAGAATACTTTATGCTTTACTAACTGCTCTATCCACCTATCCTGCCACCTTCAATGATCTATGCACATATACACCCAGGTCCCTCTGCTCCTGTACCCCTTGTAGAATTTTACCCCTTATTTTGTATTGTCTCTCCATGATTTTTCTACCATGGTAAGTAGTCTCACAACACCAGGTGAGTCCTCTGATGAAGGGACAACACGCCGAAAGCTCGTGCTACCAAATAAACCTGTTGGACTTTAACCTGGTGTTGTGAGACTACTTACTGTGCCCACCCCAGTCCAACGCCGGCAACTCCACATCATATTTTTCCTACCATCTCACACTTCTCCACATTGAACTTCATCTGCCAACCATCTGCCCATTCCACCAATTAGTCTATGTCCTTTTGAAGACCCAAGATCACTCCCTCATTTCCTCCTCTCTGCTCCTGTTCTGAGGCGCCAATCTTACCAATCAGTCAATAAGACTGGCTGCAACTTGGAAACCGAGAAGAAAGTTTCAAATGTGCACGTGCCATTAAGTTCGGCAAGGTGTTCGGTTACCAGAGATTTCAGGTTTCCTGGTTGTCACCACCCACAAATATCAGGGTCATTCATGTGAAACATGTCAGCATATGCGGTCACTTGTATTAGCTTAACCAAGTGACTATCTGTTGGCATGGAGAGAGCATTAATATTAATGTAGGTGTCACTCACCCAGCGTGGGGTCATATTCCCAGATGAACCTCTTGGTCAGAAATCGGACCACAATCGCTGTTAAGCAAAGGAAATAAATTAGTACCTATTAAACGCCGATCAGGTTACAAATTGGAAATTAACCAAACTCCACACAATCACAAAATAAATATGGATGAAAAGGACCCTCGTGACCTCCAGTGCCCACGACACGGCATCCAATTGCTCTTTAAATCATTACAGGGCTTATGCTCCACTATCCTATGTGAAAGGTCATTTCATGTATCGATTATTTCTTTTGTGGAGACTTCTTTAATATTTAGGGTAAGTGCTTCTCACATGCACCACTAAACAAGCCACTTCCTTCGAAAACAGCTCGAGTAGCAGATCCAACCCTTAACCTATTAAATCTGTCACGGTCCCGCAACAGACGGGAAAATGGGATTGGGGCAGAGAGACACAATTTCGACATCTCCAACCAGTCAGAAGGAAATTACTTGCCTCAGTGGAGTGGCAAAATAAAAAACCAGCAGTATGCTGGATCTTATTTAGATTTGCAAGTTCTCACTGACAGAATGCCAATATGCACAACCTCAATTATGGATTACTGAGAATTAAATTCATCCTTTAAACTAACAATGGAAAAGTGTTCGCTTATCTCTTTATTAATGACTAACTACAATCGATTGAAGAGGTATATGCAGATTTAAAACATGCAACTCCTGTTCTTCCATTTCATCAGTAGTTCATTCTTGACTGAGAAATACAGGCATTTCCCATCCCCCATCTGCTGTTCCTGTAGAGGGAGTATTTGTGGCACAATATAGCTATGTTCATTGAGTGGAATCACAGAATCCTTACAGTGCAAAACAAGGCCAATCAGCCCACCATGCCTGCATTGACAACAATCCCACCTAGGCCCTATCCACGTAATCCCACATATTTACCCTGCTCATCCTCCTGACACTAATGGTCAATTTAGCATGGCCAATCCACCCAGCCTGCACATCTTTGGACTGTGGGAGGAAAGCGGAGTACCCGGAGGAAACCCACGCAGACACGGGGAGAATGTGCAAACTCCAACACAGTCACCCAAGGCCAGAAATGAAGCCAGGTCCCTAGCGCATTGAGGCAGCAGGGCCAACCACTGTGCCACCATTAATACATCACTTATTAGCCTATACATTAGAATGAATTCAGAGGTTTCTATACTAAATTACATTCTGATAAAATCCTGGCTTGTGAGTTTTTGAAAGTAATGAAAGATGCCACCATTATGCACACAGTTAAAGGGGAAAATTTTATTAAAAAAGAAAAAATAAATGCACAGCAGCACATTCACTAGCAGAGAAAAGCCAATTGACCCATAAAATGCAACAATAGTATGTTATTGCCTTAGCGGTTAGAAATATTAACGCATGTGGCAAAATTAGACAGCAGGGGTGAGGCCTTAAAATGCGGCGAACCATGCAAAACGTCAACTGACTTGATTCAGTTTGATTTATTGTAACATGCATTGGGATACTGTGAAAAGTATTGTTTCTTGTGTGCTATACAAAACAGCGTTCATAGAGAAAGAAAGGAGAGGGTATGGAATATAGTGTTACAGTCATAGCTAGAGTGTAGAGAAAGATCAACTTAATGCAAAGTAGGTCCATTCAAAAGTCTGATGGCAGCAGGAAAGAAGCTGTTCTCAAGTCGGTTGGCATGTGATCTCAGCCTTTTGTATCTTTTTCCCGACAGAAGGTGGTGGAAGAATGAATGTCCGGAGTGCGTGGGGATTATGCTGGTTGCTTTTCCGAGGCAGCGGCAAGTGTAGACAGAGTCAATGGATGGGAGGCTGGTTAGCGTGATGGACTGGGCTTCATTCACAACCCTTTGTAGTTTCTTGCTGTCTTGCGCAGAGCAGGAGCCCATACCAAGCTGTGATACAACCAGAAAGGACGCTTTCTTGATGGTGCATCTTTGATTTTGGCGGGAATGGAAGATCCCACTGGTGGGAGGGCTATAAAATTTGCAACATGAATAGGAAAAGACGATTGGTTCATCCTGCCAACCCTTCCAAACTTCCTACCAGTTTGCTTATTGCGATTCCAAACCAAGTGCCCCGGAGTCCCATTGACTAATGGGATTTTACACAGGAACATGAGTAGGTCAGTGGGCCTCTCAAACCTGTTTTGCCATTCAGTTGGACCCTGGTTGATCCATATCTCAATTCCATTTACCCAACTTTGCTCCGTACCCCTGGATACCCTTAACCAAGAAAAATCTACCAATTAAAGCCTTGAAACTTTAAATTCACTCAGAATCCATCACAGTTTGGGTTTCTAAATTTGAGTTCCAAATTTTCACTACCCTTTGTTTGAAGAGGTGCCTCCTGATTTAAATGTTATTGCTCTAATTTTAATAATATCCCTGCTCTGGATTCCCCTACCTGAAGAAATATGTTCTTTTGAATTCCTTTATTATTTTAAATAGCTTGATTAGATCACACATCAATATTCAAACCAAGACCTCAAAATTTAACACTTTAACCCTTGCATTGTTCTGATGAATCAGTACTGTGCCCCTTCTAGCTAAATCATAGAATCCCTACAGTACAGAAGGAGGCCATTCAGCCTATCGAGTCTGTACCAACCAGAATCCATTCACGTAACCCCATGCATTTACCCTGCTAATCCCCGAGGCTAGGGTCAATTTAGCATGGCCAATCAACCTAACCCGCAAATCTTTCGACGTTGGGAGGAAACCGGAGCACGCAGAGGAAACTCACGCAGACATGGGGAGAAGGTGCAAACTCCAAACAGACAGTGACCCAAGGCCGGAATTGAACCTGGACCCTGGCACTGTGCGGCAGCACCATGCAGCCCAAACACTGAAGGGGGTTTTAAGCTCAAGTTTGTTTATTATTGTCACAAGTATGCTTACATTAACATTGCAATGAAGTTACAGTGAAAATCCCCTAGTCGCCACATTCCGGCACCTGTTCAGGTGCACTGAGGGAGAATTTTGTAACGCATCTAATGAGTACATTTTTCAGACTGTGGGAGGAAACCGGAGCACCTGGAGGAAACCCACACAGACATGGGGAGAACATGCAGACTCCATAGAGACAGTGACCCAAGCCGGGAATCGAACCCGGGTCCCTGGGGTTGTGAGGCAGCAGTGCTAACCACTGTGCCACCATGCTGCTGAACAAGTTTCTCCAAGGGAAGCGATGGCCTAGTGGTATTATCGCTAGACTATTAATACGGAACCTCAGCTAATGTTCTGGAGACCTGGGTTTGAATCCCGCCACGGCAGATGGTGGAATTTGAATTCAATAAAAATGATCTGGAATTAAGAATCTACTGATGACCATGATACCATTGTCAATTGCTGGAAAAAACCCATTTGGTTCACTAATGTCTTTTCGGGAAGGAAATCTGCCGTCCTTACCTGGTCTGGCCTACATGTGACTCCAGAGCCACAGCAATGTGGTTGACTCTCAACTTCTCTCTGAAATGCCGAGCAAGTCACTCAGTTCAAGGGCAACTAGGGATGGATGGTAAATGCTGGTCAGCCAGTGATACCCATTTCCCATGAATGAATTAAAAAAAGGTAATTCTTGGCGAAGACATCTTTCATTTGTGAACCCAATTCCCTAAAGGTAAAGCCTCACATGTCATTCTTTTTCTTCTTCAGGTCTCTGCTCAAAGGCAGGGCCAACCCAGAGCACAGGTCCTGAGTTCACCCCAGTCAGAATGGGGATTTGCTGGCACCAATCTGATCCACATGAGCTGCCCAGCCAACTGAGCCAACCAGGCTCCCAAGGGTTCTGAGTCCCTGGGGCAATACCCACTTTTCTATGCATGTTGGAGTCTGGAGTTATGGACAGTGATGGTAGAGGCCGCAATTTTCTTTCCATCACAAGGACATGTGTTGGAAGGCTTTTCAAGTTGATACTCAATCCATTTGGCCGCATTATGAATGCACCTTTCTTAGCCATCAAGTCCTGGAGTGGGACTTGAGTTCAGAGGCCGGCACGCTACAGGAACCCGAACTTAGCATTAGCCTTTTCAATCCTTTTTTGCACCACTGCTGCTCTAAAGCTCTGACCTTTAAGAAAATATTCTTTTTCATCTTTTTCAGATCCTAAGGCGGATGATCTCATACTCCCCCAACATTTAACCCACCTGTCTTAGTCTTGATGACTCATTTCGTCAATCTATGCCCCTTTGTTACTTTCTGCTATCATCCACTCAACTTACTCTGCCTCCTCACGTAGTGGCTTCTTCGCGCAAAGCACTGTTAAGTTAATTAGAAGGAATAGAGGGGGTATCCAGCATGCAGCAAATCAAGAATTATAGAAGATGGCTTAAACCAGAAACAATACTTCAACAGAAGATGCAAGAAAGATGATTACAATGGGCTGGGCATACTTGAACATTGGAAACAGGGAGCACATCTTTCAGAGCCCTGCACTTAGAGGTACACAGAATAAATAAGAAGCCAAGGAAAACCAAGAAAGCACTGGATAGACAATGTCAAGATATCTGACAAAAAATAAGTGAATTAATTCAGTCCCATCACCACTGCCAAAAATGACCAATGGGAATTTTATTCTTGTAGTAGCAGTAATAGAGGTAACATTCCTTACTTCACGCTATAAATACAATATACTAGTGAAAAGCTGTAGCCCCAATTCAGGTCTCTGGGCGACACCATGAGTCACATCCTGCCAATCCAGAAATTTCTACATGTTTACTTCCAATTCAGTGTACTCTTGTTTTAGCTTGTAATCTCTAATGTCGGGCAAGGAAGCGGCTCCCAAGTCCACCCCAGCCAGAATGAGGACCTGCTGGCATCTATCTGATCCAACACAACAAACTGTGCCAAATGGTGCCCCTAAGGATTCTGAGTTGCTGAGGCAACGCAGACTTTTACATTTCAGACTTTTACATGCCTGTTATAGGTCCAGAGCTATGAATAGTGAAGGCAAAAGCTCCAACTTGTTTCTACCACAGGGCTGACCAGGAATCTCACATTCTCTTACCACCTGCCAGTACCAGAACCTCCCCAAATGTCTTCTGAAGGCCCATGCGGAGAAGATATATTGACACTGCATTATACGCCACGTTCCTAAGCGCCTCAAAAATTTCAGTTAGGTTAATTGGACACATACCTTTCTCAAAGCCACACTAACTCTTTTTTGTCCAGCCTGTACTTGTCCACGTCCTCAGTCACTCCGACTCTCTGATCATAGATTCCAGTAACGTGCCCACAGCTGATGCTAAACCGACAGGTCTGTCGTTACCCGATTTCTCTCTCCCTTCCTTCTTAATTAACAAGTGACATTTGCAATTTTCCAAGCCAACGGCACAATTCCTGAATTTAGGGAGCTTTGAAAACTTATGACTAATGCATCAGCAATGTCTTCATCCATTTTGTTTTAATACCCTGGGGTGGAAGCAATTCGTTTTGCTTAAATCTGTTATGCTTTTATAATCCCCCCCTCTCCTGTTAATAATCCACAGCACATTTCTGGACCTTCTACTCAAAAATGTGCTGCCTATGTTTCTAATTTTCTCAACTTTGAAACAACATTGCTTATTCCTCGAATCCCAGGCACAAAAGAAGAACTTTGCTTTGTTTTACTTCTCATGATGGCGGCACGATGGCACAGTGGTTAGCACTGCTGCTACACAGCTTACCCCAGTCCAGCGCCGGCATCTCCACATCATGGCTTCACAGTGCCAGGGACTCAGGTTCGATTCCCGGCTTGGGTCACTGTCTGTGCGGAGTCTGCACGTTCTCCCCGTGTCTGCGTGGGTTTCCTCCGGGTGCTCCAGTTTTCTTCCACAGTCCAAAAGACGGGCTGGTTGAGTGCATTGGCCATGCTAAATTCTCCCTCAGCGCACCCTAAAAGGTGCCAGAGTGTGGCGACTAGGGGATTTTCACAGTAACTTCATTGCAGTGTTAATGTAAGCGTACTTGTGACTAATAAATAATTTTTAAAAAACTTTTTTTGACCCCAAATTCCCAGGACAAACAATCTATCCTCAAACCCCATCTCTTCGATCAGTTAATCTTTGTGGCAATGAGACTAAACTGAACACACTGTTCCAGATGCAGTCTGAGAGTAAAGCAGATAGAAGGCACCAAGTTTTGAACCATTCAAAATGTCTTTGTCACTGACTTTCTTTACAAGATGGCATCCGTCAAGCAATGTTGGTGTTCAACTGGCTCACAAGTAGAGTTGTTTGTTTAACCATGGTATTGTCAATAAGATTAGTACTTGGTGATAAGTTTAGAAGAGATTCAAAATCTTTTTGACATAAGTCACTGCATGAATTTACTTGGCATCAAAAGTCACAGAAACCAGCAAATTGCTGTGTAAGTTTTGCTTGGAGCAGCCATTTGTTGATAAATTGTGTGTGTTCTAGTATAAGCCAGATGCAAGGAAGTTCTATTTAAAAAAAGACTTCATGTAAACCATCTCAACTGAGTTTCAATCTTTCTAATTCAACATTTAGATTTAATTAGTCAGTAAATAAATCACTATTATTGGATGAAATATAACCCACTGAAATGATTTTAATAACTGCAGTCGAAGGTTTTTCCGTTGCCCAACTCTAACTGGTTCTTTAAAATCCATTCATTTGTCATCCTTCATTGGCAGTACTGTTGGACCATGTAACTACCATTGATCATTCTCAAGCACAAATCTATTGGCCTGTGTATACCTTTCCTTAAACATTTTTCAAAGGTTAGTCAATGCACCAAGTGGACATAACTCCTCAAAAGTGCAAACACAGGAAGTTGAAACTACATCCAAATGGCCAACAGAATTTTATAGTTTTATGAATAGGGACAGCAAGATTAAGAGTAAAGTAGTAATGATGTATTCATATTTAACATTGTTTAGATCACTATCAGCGGTCTATGTATGGTTTGGGATACTCAGTTAGAGAAAGGATATCATAGAACATAGAACATAGAACAGTACAGCACAGAACAGGCCCTTCGGCCCACGATGTTGTGCCGAGCTTTATCTGAAACCAAGATCAAGCTATCCCACTCCCTATCATCCTGGTGTGCTCCATGTGCCTATCCAATAATCAAAGCCAGAAAGGATATCAAAGCCATAAAGAATGCACAATGTTGATTTATCAAGGTCATTGTAAACTATGAGGTCGATTATGTCTGTGCTGTCTCTTTGCTAACGCAACCAAAAATATTAATTCTTTTTTCTGATAGTCTTGCAGCCTTGCATTTTATTTTGCTTCAAGTCAAATATTTAAGTGAAGTTTAATATCAATTTTTTCCTTAAAAATGCAATTATCTCTGCCTCAACAACCCTTGATCACATAGTGTTCCACCAACACTGTGTTAAAAGAAATTTCTCATAACCTGTCCATAATTTTAAATTGATGACTCCCCAACCAGAATAACTCTATATACCCCAATTAAGTCTTCTTTCAGCCTTTCTTACTTAACCGGATATAGTTGCACTATTTCAAGACTCCTCTCGTAACTTTTTTTAAAAATATTCATTTGTGAGACATGGGCGGCTGGTTGGTCGGTATTTAATGCCCACCCCTAGTTGCCCTTGGAGGGCAGTTGAGAGTCAACCACATTGCTCTGGAGTCACGTGTCGGCCAGACCGGGTAAGGATGGCAGATTTCCTTCCCTAAAGGACATTAGTGAACCAGATGGGTTTTTTTCGACAATTGACAATGGTTTCATGGTCATCAGTAGATTTTTAATTCCGGATTTTAAAAAATTATTGAATTCAAATTCCACCATTTCGGGATCCGAACCCGGGTCCCCAGAACTTTAGCTAAGTTTCTGGATTAATAGTCTAGCGACAATACCACTAGGTCATTTCCTCCATGAGGAAAAACCCATCTGGTTCACTAATCTTCTTTAGGGAAGGAAATCTGCAGTTCTTACTCGGTCTGGCCTACATGTGACTCCAGAGTCACAGCAATGTGGTTGACTCTCAACTGCCTTCGGCAATAAATGCTGGCCATCCAGCGATGCCCATGTCCCACGATAAATTCCATTTATCTGCCATTGGGTTGAATTAATTTTTATGGGTGTCTATAATAATTATTCTGTAATACTCCTAAAAACTCCAACATCAACAAGTATGATGGCTAGCTTCAGTGAAAAATGTCAATTTGTCAATGTTGGAATATGGATGTGTGTAAAACTGCGCATAGCTCACCTTGAAAAAGGGGATATTATAAAAAGAGGCCCACACACCAACTCATACAGGTCACTGCTGGAGCTCTATAGCATATTTGATGCTTGTAAAAGATAGAATGGTTAAGCTAATAGAATTAATTATGTTATGTGTATCAACATACTGAAGTCTGTTTGAGTTGCTTGCTTTATCATCAACTTCTCTTTCAAGGATATACTATGTTAAAACCTTCAAGTAATAACAATGGGAAAGATAAAACAGAGACCTCAGCAGAAGGGCAAGATGAGATGAATGTGAAACTGAAGGATTACAGAAGTTGAGCTATTAACAGAAATGTAAATCTTAGAACCTTTGGAAAAACAGGAAGCAGCTGCAATTGCCTAAATGTTGGGGCACAGGAGGGCCATAAACTATCAATGGCGTCAACTTGATTTAATCATATTGGCCAGAACAAACTATTGCCTAATAAGGCATGGCGAGGGTCTCTGGTTAGGGATGAGAGGGGGCCACAGGACATCGTTGGCACACAACTAGGAGAAGGCTGACTACGGTCAACAGAGCACAGGAAGGAAAGAAGGGAAGACTCTGCCCCAGAGAGCTCGGAAGCAGGAACCATTGGAGCAGAGTCTCACTGCACATCTATTACCATTGTTAAGCTGTCTTACTTGGTGATACTTTCATAAACTGTCTGCCTTAATTAAAGAACTTTAATCAGTACCTTGTAGGCTAAGAGCGGGTTAGATATTCTTTGCCTCACATAGATGATCACATCTGGGGCTCTCTCTCTCTCTCCAGAGTTTTTTGCACTGCTATATTCTAAAGGTCCTTGCTAGAAGCCCACAATTCTCCTACATTTTACATCTATTTACCATTGTCCTCTATAGTTGTTGTTGATTGGCTGCAAATAAATCTGTGTGGCCAGTACAATACCGTTTTCTATTCCACAATTAGAAGGGGGGATACCGGGGGAATGGGAATGGAGGGGAAAGCACAAATAGAGAGGGAATTCCTTAACTTAGAAGGATGTGAATCTTTGGAACTCTCTCCCACAGAAGACTGTGGGTGCTCAGTCGTTGCGTATATTCAAGGTTGAGATCTATTGCTTTTGGAGCTAAGGGGTATGGTTGGAGGGGGAGGTGGAGGAACAGAGGGCAGGTGGACGATGGAGTTGAGGTGGATCAACCATGATCTTTATGAATGATGGAGCAGACTCGAGGAATCATATAGGCAATTTCTGCTCCTATTTCTCTTGTTCTTTCCCATGTCTTATGGGAAATGCTAGCATGCTACAAACACAACTAAACAGGTTTCCTTTCATAACTCCTCCGCTAAAATCATTCTGTGTAAGGTCAGCATTGATTGTCAATATATTCATCTGTAATGTTTCTATCTAATAATGGCATTAACCATTTACAATATACAAGTCAACACCTTCATACAGTAGCAGAAAAGGAGATGTATATCAATATGTTTGTTATTAGCGTCACAGAGTCTAGAAACAGCTCTCCAACTACAAGAAAAATGTTGCAAACAGCATCAACCTCTCCATGTAGCATCCTTTGAATTGACAAAAGCCTTCGACTCTGCAAATTATGGGGCATTCTGGAGGGCTCTGATGAATAGATGTCCTCCAAAATGCATGAGCATGCTTTGTCTGCTTCATGATGACGTATGAGTGGTGATCCTCAACAATGAATCTATTACAAACCTTTTTGCAGTTAAAACAGGAGTAAAGCAAGATTGTGTCATCGCCCCAACCCTTTTTACCATCTTCCTCTCTGCCATGCTTCATCTGATAAGAAACAAGCTCCCTCCTAGAGTGCAGCATATTTATTGAATGGCTGCTAAACTATTTAATCTCAGATTGATGCCATTCAGAGACTAAGACCACCTTACAGAGCTCCAATATGCTGATGGTGTTACCATTAGTACGGTATAAGAAACGGACCTCCAAAGAATCGCTGACATCTTTACTGAGACGTACAAGAAGACGGGACTTGCACTCAGCATTAAAGTGATCAAAGTCCTCCTTCAGCCAAATACACACACCCCAGCCCCAACGATTAACATTCGTGAGGAGTAGCTGGAAAATGTGGAACATTTCCAGTACCTCGGAAGTTATCTTTCACAGAAGGCTGACATTGACGAAGAAATCCAGCATCGCATGAAATCTGCCACTGCGCCCTTTGGGACAGCGAGTGTTTGAAGATTGCGACATCAAACCAAGTGCATGGTCTACCATGTGGTTTGATCCTTTCGGGACTGTCCGGGGCTGAAACAAGGGCAATATATAAGAGGCTCCTCAAAGCACTGGAGTCATACCATCAAAACTGCCCGCCTGCGGAAGATCATACATATCAAGTGGGTGGACAAATGCACCAACATCAGTGCCCACTCATAAGCAGGTACCACAGCATCGAGAATATGAGCACCTGCCATTAGCTTTGCTGGGCTGATCATATCGCTCTGGTGTCAATGCCAGGCTCCCAAAGCAAGTCTTCTTCTCCCACCTTAGTCAGGGCAACAAAGGAGGACATAAGAAACGAAGATGTGCTGAAAGCCAACATGAAGAAATACAACATTGACATCGACTCCTGGGAGACTATCGCTTTGGATCAAACCAGATGGCCGCAGTGCCTGTGGGAAGGATCCCAGCATTTTGAGACTCAAAGACAACAAATTAAGAGGAAAAGAAAAAGCGGCAAGAAAAACATACGGCCCGAATTAATAACACACGACCAGATATGCTGCTTGACAACAAATGTCCTACACAGCATAAAGTCTGCAGATCCCAAATCAGCCATCTTCTTTGTGGAGTTCACTGCCCCATAGCGCGGTGGAGTCTGAATCGTTGAATGGTTTCAAGGAGATAGATATCTTTCTAATGGAAAAAGGGATAAGGAGATATGGGGAATAGGTGGGGAGGTGGATTTGAGACCAGGGAGAGATCAGCCATGATCTGATTGAACGGCAGAGCAGGTTCGAAGGGCTGAATTTGCCTACTTATGCTCCAAATTCCAATGCTCCTATACTCACTGGCGAGGGATGGTCAATAATAAGTCTTTGGAAAAGAAGTCAAAATAAACAAAGAACATTGGATTTCAAAGCTGCAAATGGAGTTTCTGGCATCAAGATGGACAGATTTCCAGGTTAGAATATTTGGAACACAATAAGGAAAATATGATCGTTTCATCATATTTATCATCTTTCAGTAACTACTGTCAGTAAGTGCGGCACAACCGGAGATTTTGATAGACTTTTCTGTTTTGTTGCATAACTGTCTGACCAACTGCGAGCAGGAAATATTTGGCAGATATCTCCAGTACTCCCACATAAACAGATCTGCCATCAAACTGTTGCTCTTGCCATATAAATGTGGACCAGTGTGCTGAATAATTTCTTGGCCCGTGGGTGGTTCTTACTGGAAGCACAACCTCTTAAAAATAAAGGACCATGATAAAAGATTTATGGTAGCAATCATCAAGATTATTGTTCCAAACCAGACTGACTCCAATGTATCTGGCCTCAAGTAACAGAGTGCCGTGAGGTGTCCCTCACTTACTGGTGCTCGGGGTTGCAACATGGACTGTGGATGATCTGACTTTAATGTGGAGTTAATGTCCTCAAGAAAAATCGAGCTGTCTCAGCCAATATGTTTGCGAAAATCCTTGCAATGAAAATGTGGAAAAGGGAGCTGAGCTCTGAGACAAACAGCATAATTACAGACCCAGCGCACCCCGGACATTCTCTCTTCCACCTTCTTCCATCGGGAAAAAGGTACATGTATCAACCGACTTGAGAGCCACTTCTTCCCTGCTGCCATCAGACTTTTAAATGGACTGGCTTCGTATTTAGTTGATCTTTCTCCATACCCTAACTATGACTGTAACACTACATGCTGCACTCAGAGAAAATGCTGGAAAATCTCAGCAGGTCTGGCAGCATCTGTAAGGAGAGAAAAGAGCTGAGGTTTCAAGCCCAGATGACCCTTTGTTCAAGCTAAAAGACATACATTCTGCTCTCTCTCATTTCCTTCTCTATGAACGGTATGCTTTGTCTGTATAGCGCGCAAGAAACAATACTTTTCACTGTATACTAATACATATGACAATAGTAAATCAAATCAAATCAAACAGCAGGAAGAAAGAAAATGTAACAGAGAGGTATGGACAGGATGAAGAAGGAGCAGTTGTTCCCTTGATTCAGGGGTCAATCACGAGGGGGCATAGTTTTAGGCTAAGTGGCAGGAGATTCAGAGGGGATTTGAGAAAACATTTTTTCATTCAGACCGTGGCCGGGGGGGGGGAATCTGGAATGCACAGCCCGAGAAGGTAGTGGAGGCCAGAAAACTTAAAAGCATTAAAAAATATTTGGATGAGCACTTGAAACATCATAACATTCAAGGATATGCGACAAGTGCTGGAAAATGGGATTAGTGCAACTTGTGGTAGTTATTGCTGGTGCAGACTCAATGGGCCGAAGGGCCTTTTCTGTACTGTATGGCTCTATTATAAACCAGATGAATAAATGGAATGTGACCACATTAATAGTTTGAATGGTGCTTGCTGCCAATGGTGCCTCCAGTGGCTATTCCAATTTTTTACGTTACAAGTTGGAAAAATTATATCGTAAACTTAAAAAAGGTCATTCAGCCCATCAGAATTTGTTCTAACTCCACCAATACTTGCATCCAACAGTTGTGTGATTGTGCCTATTGCCTTTAATTCTATCACCATATAGGATTAATCCAAACACATATCAATCTTTGAACAATTTACTTTTCACTAACTTTATATCCTCTACTGCGACTGACCTGTTTTATTTTTAAGCAGCATTTTGGGCTCACTTGCAAGAGTATGTACCTTCTCTTGCAACTCAGCCAACGTTGTCTACCTGATACGCTGCAGGAAAGGATGTCCCGAGGCATGGTACATTGGGGAAACCATGCAGATGCTACGACACCGGATGAATGAACACCACTCGACAATTACCAGGCAAGACTGTTCTCTTCCTGTTGGGGAGCACTTCAGCCTCTGATCTCCGGGTAAGCGTTCTCCAAGGCGGCCTTCACGACACACGACAGCGCAGAGTCGCTGAGCAGAGACTGATAGCCAAGTTCCGCACACATGAGGACGGCCTCAACCGGGATATTGGGTTCATGTCACACTGTCTGTAACCCCCACAACTTGCCTGGATGTGCAAAATCACACAAGCTGTCCTGTCTGGAGACAATACACATCTCTTTAACCTGTGCTTAATGCTCCCTCCACTCACATTGTCTGTACCTTTAAGACTTGATTAGCTGTAAAGACTCACATTCCAATCATTATTCATGTAAATTGAGTTTGTGTCTTTGTGCCCTGTTTGTAATCAGAACTCCCACCCACCTGACGAAGGAACAGCCTGTTCCAAAAGCTAGTGGCTTTTGCTACCAAATAAACCTGTTGGACTTTAACCTGGTGTTGTTAGACTTCTTACTGTGTTTACCCCAGTCCAACGCTGGCATCTCCACATTATGTAATCAAATACATGCTACACTCTTCAAATGCTTCGTAAAACTACTTTGCCACAAAGAAAATGCAAATCATCAAAATTCTCATTTAGGAGGAAGCCAGGTTGTAGGTTTGGCCAGACAGGACAAAACAGGTTACAGAGAAACATCTGGAATACCAAAATATCAGGAATTCCCAAATTAACTCTACAGCTGTCTGACAATGTGGCTAGATCATCACGGAAAGAAAAATCCGAGCCTTGCTCAGAAAGCTGACGGTAAACACGAAGAGATGCAACATTCACATGATCTGGAAAGGGTGATTCCACAGTCTGGCACTGAGTGAAGGGCACAGCACCCACAGGGCACAGCACCCACAGGGAAGTCATAGCTGCTCAATGCGTATGACCTTCCCCATTCAATTTTAACTGGTTGGAAAATCATGGGCTGTGATCCCACAGTGCCTCAAAATGGCTGACTCCTCCTCACCGGTGATAGCATATCTGCCAATCACCTTTGACAGGACGAGATTCAAGATATTCTGTGACAAATGTCATGCAAGAAACCAGCCTGTCCCTATTTTGAGATTCTCATGATTAACTCCTGGTGGCACAATGGTTAGCACTGCTGTCTCACAACTCTGGGGATCCGGGTTCGATTCCTAGCTTGGGTCACTGTCTGCGCGGAGTCTGCATGTTCTTCCCGTATCCCCGTTGGTTTCCTCTGGGTGCTCCAGTTTCCTCCCAGTGTGATAGACATGCTGGTTAGGTGCATTGGCCATGCTAAACTCTCACTTAGTGTACCTGAAAAGGCGTCGGAGTGTGGTGACTAGGGGATTTTCACAGTAACTTCATTACACTGTTAATGTAAGCCTACTTGTGACATTATTAAACTAAATTAGGTCAAGAACTTTTCATTCTGAAGACTTTTGGATAACTGAGCTGAATGTTAACAGCTCTGGGCTAAAGAATTTTCCAATTTTCCATCCTATAAGTAGCACAGTCATTGGAGGCAATTTCTGCCTCAGATTCAGTAACCAAACTGCATTGTTTTCTTACAAAGGAAACAGGAGGAATGTTTCAATTGGCCTTATAAGCGGAGGTAAAAAGGTTCAGGTCTCTCTTCTAACCCTTTAACCAGAAGCATTTTCCGGATATGAGAATATCAAGTGAGGATTAGGCTCCACTGCTGTGAAAGACAGAGATGAGGAGGAAAATCTTCTCAGAGTGGTGAATCTGTGGAATTCTTTACTGCAGAGGACTGTAGAAGCTGGGTCATTCAGTATGTTCAAGGCCGAGACAGACAGATTTTTAATCAGTAAGGCAATCAAGGGTTATGGGTATAAGACAGAAAAGTGGAGTTGAGGATAATCACATCAGATTAGTCGTGATCTCACTGAGTGGCAGAGCAGACTCAATGAGCCGCTACTCCTGATCCTATATCTCACTCAATCCAAAGACTTCATTATGAATGTTATCACTTCGGCAAGGTACTACAGAAGCTCCATTCCCACGGAACTGTAACCCAACAAAGATTCAATGCTTTGTGAAGGGAAGGCAAGGTAAATTAAACGGTGAGAAAAAGGGGATAAAATTTGGGACGTTACCAAGAAGAGGCCCACACTGGAAGAACCATTAGCATCAGTATAAAATATGGTTTCTGTGACTGTGTTAAGTTCAACCAGCATAAATCAATTCAAACAGAACAAAGCACCACTGGGATTATGGTTCTGTTGCACTTTGTGAAGTGGTGAATGAATTCCAAACCCTGAGTCACAAATGCTCACGAATGAAGAACTGAAACTCGGACTGGACTACTAATTAGCCAGAGCTAATGAAACATCTCCAATATACGGCTGTTTTCTTTCAATGGAGACATCAGGTACAGCCTCGTTACCTGGAACTAACCAGCAATAGAAGAAGATAGAACATTCATCAGCTGTACCTCAAATATATCAAAGGATGACTGCAAGACATGATCATTAATGTAGAAAACAAGGAACATGCAAAAACTACTGTGCTGACATGACAGCACAACAGAGGAGAGACTTGCCTTTCCATTGTGTAATGTATATCACCCAAAGAAAAACTGCCAAAAAGATTCCCACAGCAAAATACAAGGTTAGGAAGCGGAATGACTCTGGGATCCAGACAACACTTTCGAAAGGATAAAAGCTTTAGCCAGGAACTGCTAAATGTGTCAGTGCTCTCCATATATGGGGATGAACAGAGCAATATAATTGATGACAATAATATTGATGTGAATCACAAACACCAGGACAGTGGTGCAGTTGGACTCTTTGTATCTCTTGTTAAAAGATAATTAATCACCCATTTTCTCCACTGACTTTGCCTTCCTCTGTGAATTAGTTTCATTACAATAATTGTGGATCTTGATTACATTCATTAACAATCATGTGCAGCCATGTGCAAATAATGGGGAAGTGTGTGGATTCGTAACAACCAAATGATAGCCAGGATGTTGAAACCCCCAAATTATTGACTTCTGGTCACTCATTCATCCATCCATTTGGCACGTCCCATTGATTACTGTTTGCCTTAACTCACAAAGCTGCTGCTTAATTAAAGACAATTGGAACAGTATCATCCACAGCAGGAGTTTAATGAAGCCTAGGATAAGCACAGCGTCCCAAAGATAACACAGGAGAAGTGACATTTCAATAGCTGAAGTTGATCTTTCTCTACACCCGAGCTATGACTGTAACATTACATTCTGCATCCTCTCATCTCCTTCTCCCCTGTGTACTCTACGTACAGTATCCTTTATCTATAAAGCACGCAACCTTTCACTGTATACCAATACATGGGCGGTATGGTGACAGTGGTTGGCACTGCTGCCTCACAGCTCCAGGGACCTGGGTTCAATTCCCAGCTTGGGTCACTGCCTGTGTGGAGTTTGCATGTTCTCCCCGTGTCTGAGTGGGTTTCCTCCGGGTGCTCCGGTTTCCTCCCACAGTCCAAAGATGTGCGGGTTAGGTGCATTGGCCATTGTAAATTGCCCCTTAGTGTCCCGGGATGTGTCGCTTAGAGGGATTAGCGGGGTAAATGTGTGGGGTTGTGGGGATCGGGCGTGGGGTGGGATTGTGGTCGGTGCAGACGCGATGAGCCGAATGGCCTCCTTCAGCACTATAGGAATTCTATGATGCTGTGTGACGATAATAAATCAGATCAAAGACTGCGCATCCAGGAAATGGAGACCATTGTACTCAGGCACCAAAGTGCATTCATCTCGCTGGCTATGAAACACATTCTGATGCAGAACACCGCAAGCATCAATAAGCGTGAGTCACAAAATCTATACAGAAGCAGTTTCATTCAGAAAAAGATATCTTGCGGCTGCCAAAATAGAAACCTCTCAAAAGGTTGATGCCTTCAGACAATTTAGCATTCTTCATTTAACCACGACGCAACAAAGCACCAGCAGATCCAGTTGGAGGGGACAACAGCTTCTGGTAACTTGCAAATACAAACATATTCCAAGCTGCAGAGATTTTACTCAGACAGCTCGCTTGGTATTAACCTGGTGCAGCAAAGGAAGGATGAGTCACTGTTTTATTCATGTATGATACAGTCAGACCTTACTCCAGTTGCCATGTTTGCAGCATTTGGTTCAAAATATGAATTATCTGTCAATTTCTCTCTCTATTTGGTGAATTTCTTTGCTGTTTAAATGTAAGACATCTCAGGAAAGACCATTTTTGACTCCCACAGGCTGGACTGTTACGGCTGTTCACACCTGCTGGATTTTCCCATCCCGCTGCAATGGACGGAGATTTAGCTGGGCGCCAAATTCTCCATCTTCACTGCAGCGGGAGCGTGGCATGAATGGTCGGAATGAATGTTGAAAATAAATCCAAAGATGTGCGGGTAAGGTTGATTGGCTGTACTAAGTTGCCCCTTAGTGTCGAGGGATTAGCAGGGTAAATACGTGGGGTTACAGGGATGGGACCTGGGTGGGATTGTTGTTGGCGCAGGTTTGACGGGTCGAATAGCCTCCTTCTGCACTATAGGGATGCTATGATTGCGAGGTGAGTCATCACATCATCATATATACAGTGGCACAATGGTTAGCACTGCTGCCTCACACCCGGGGACCCGGGTTCAATTCCAGCTGCGGGTAACTATCTGTGTGGAGTTTGCATGTTCTCCCCGTGTCTGCGTGGATTTCCTCCGGGTGCTCCAGTTTTCTCCCACACTCCAAAGATGTGCGGGTTAGGTTTGAGTGGCCATGATAAATTGCCCCTTAGTGTCAGGGGGACTAGCAGGGTAAATATGTGGAGTTACGGGGATAGGATCTGGGTGGGATTGTTGTTGGTGCAGGCTTGATGGGCCAAATGGCCTCCTTCTGCACTCTAGATTCTATGATTATATGTGAAGGTTCTTCAGCTTTGCCACTAATGTTGAGTCTCAGAGGCTAATTTTCTGAATGCACACACCACCAACTTTGGAAAAGTGTGGACACATTGCCAACAACTCCCACATCTAACCCTCCCAACTCGACATCAGAACAGCATTCTATTGTTCCACTAGAAAAGTGCAGATGGTGGAAACCTGAAATAAAATACTATTGAAACAGTATCATCCTCAGCAGGGACTCAATGAATTTTGGGATAAACATTCATCTGGCTCAGTTGCATAGCCAGGAAACTGGAATGGCTGCTTTTAGTTACAAAAACATATCTCCTGAAAAAAGTAATCGACCCAAGAAGTTAACTTTGCTGTGCTCTGCTCCGTACAGATGCTGAGTGATTTTATTTTTCTTCTTCCATGGGATTTTGGTATCACTGGCTGGGCCAGCATTAGTTGCCCATCCTTAACTACCCTTGAATTAAGTGGCTCATTGCTGTGTGTCTGGAGTCACATGTAGGCCAGACCAGGTGAGGGTGGCAGATTTACTCCCCTAAAACGCATTAGTGAACCATACAGGTTCTTGCGGCAATGGGCGATAGTTTCATAGTCACCATTACCGAGACGACCTTTACATTCCAGAGCTATTAACTGAATTTAAATTCCACCAGATGCTATGATGGGGTTTGTAAGATTAAAATAAATTGTTTAAAGCAATTTGTTTCTCAATGACATGGCAAACAGGAAATATTATGCATTATTATTAGCCAGCACAGTGGTTCACACTGCTGCCTCACAGCGCCAGGGACCCAGGTTCGATTCCCAGCTTGGGTCGCTGTGCGGCGTCTGAACATCCTCCCTATGTCTGCGTGGGTTCCCTCTGGGTGCTCCGGAAGACGTGCTGGTTAGTTGCATTAGCCATGCCAAATTTTCCCTCAGTGCACCTGAACAGGCTCCCCAGTGTGGCAACTAGGGGGTTTTCACAGTAACTTCATTGCGGCGTTAATGTAAGCCTACTTGTGACATTCATAAATAAACCTAAACTTAGCTTTAAAAACAGGCACATTTGTGTCAGGTCTGAACCATATCTCTCCCCATCTCCTCTCTGACTTCAAGGCCTTGCTTAAAACCCACTCCAGCACATATTCTGTAGGTGTGTTTTATACAGCAGATTTTAAAATGGGAGGGCACCTTTTCCTCTCCAAGCAACAGATTGTGCAGCTGATTCTCCTGGGTTTAGCTGAGGTGACTCATGAAGAAAAAATAATTGACACTAGTGCATGGGCGAAAGATAAATCTTTTTCTCCTGGTGTTTAGCTAAACTGAGAGGCTACTGCATTTCCTCTGTGGCTTTTCATGTGGTTTGGCACAAAGGTGAAACCCTGTCGATTGCTTACAATCAATTGTTTCTGCATTAGCGGTGGGTACAGCTCAGGAACAAATTGTTCCCACAAAAACGTTCCACTGCTTGCCAAAAATCCAGCAAGGAAGGTGTCGCGGAGGGTGTTAAGTCTCTGCATAGTGTAGGAATGTGTTGGAATGATGCCCCCTCGGGATCACCCCCCCTCCCCCCCATTTTACATCCCAATGATGTTCGCTTGCACCCCTAGTTCTCAGGGCAGGCGATGGCCTAGTGGTATTATTGCTGGACTTTTAATCCAGAAACTCAGCTGATGTTCTGGGGACCCGGGTTCGAATCCCACCACGGCAGATGGTGCAATTTGAATTAGATTTTTAAAAAATCTGGAATTAAGAATCTACTGATGACCATGAAACCATTGTCAATTGTTGGAAAAACCCATCTGGTTCGCCAATGTCCTTTAGGGATGGAAATCTGCTGTCCTTACCCGGTCTGGCCTACATGTGACTCCAGAGCCACAGCAATGTGGTTGACTCTCGACTGCCCTCCAAGGGCAACTAGGGGTGGACAATAAATGCTGGCCAGCCAGCGACGCCCATGTCCCACAAATGAATTTAAAAAGAGCATCGATACCCTGGTCTTCTCAGCAGCAAGAAAGTTGCTTACAAACCTCCCAAAATACATCAGTTTTAAAAAATGTATTATTGTCACAAGCAGGCTTACATTAACACTGCAATGAAGTTACTGTGAAAATCCCCGAGTCGCCACACTCCGGCACCTGTTTGGGTACACTGAGGGAGAATTTAGCACGGCCAATGCACCTAACCAGCACCTCTTTCAGACTGTGGGAGGAAACCAGAGCACCCGGAGGAAACCCACGCAGACACAGGGGGAATGTGCAGATTCCACACAGACAGTGCCCAAGCTGGAATTGAACCCAGCTCCCTAGAGCTGTGAGGCAGCGTTGCTAAACACGGTGCCACCATGCCATCCGTGCCTCTTCAGAAATCTTTGTCAGACATCCCAAATATTACTGTCATTTATTTTCTGCGTTCTGAGGCCCAGACCACAATGCGGATCTCAGGTGGGCTGTACAACCTGGTACAAGTGGTCTCTGCCAGGTTTACACAGGGTCCCTATGAGACCCAACACTGGGAGCACCAAGACCCTCCATCACCAATAGCCTTTCATAGGGTAGGTAGAGACTTAACCTCAGACAAAGCCAAATGCAAACTCTAACCAGGATCTGGTATATCGAGGCCCAATCCAATTTCTGGTCCTTTTACCAGTTATGGTGGCAGCAAACCAGTATGGTTAAGGACTTTTTGGCCAAACTTTGTCTTAAAGGCACAAGCTTCACTCAGCAAGAAATTTCTGTAACTCTTGGCTTTCGTAATTAAAGAGTAGGTGGCACAGTGGTTAGCCCTGCTGCCTCACGTCACCAGGAAGTCGGGTTCGATTCCAGACTTGGATGACTGTGTGGAGTCTGCACGTTCTCCCCGTGTCTGCATGGGTTTCCTCCAGTGCTCCGGTTTCCTCCCACACTCCAAAGATGTGCAGGTTAGGTGGATTGGCCATGCTGAATTGCCCTTAGTGTCCAAATGGGAGGGGCTAGGTGAGATGCTCTTTCAGAGAGTCGGTGCAGACTTGATGGGCCGAATGGCATCTTTCTACACTGTAGAGCTTCTATGGTTCTATTCTAAGTTTCCAGCTTCAAAACTCATTGTGAGACACTGCAGCTCAATCCTGGAGGTTATATTCCCTACAAAGGTTTTTTTTTCTCCTTTGCAAAAAGGACTCGTTGGCAGCAGACAATGTTCTTGTCCACTGCTGAAGATGCCCCTCTGCAACCTCTCCCATCCAGGACTATTGCATCAGTAAAGATTAAGATTCTGCCTTCTACCTTCCCAAATATACAACCAGTACACAGAGTCCTCCCAGCCAATCTTCTGCCCTTTAGCATTTCCCAAATCTTGGGTATGCACATGTAGACTTGCTTGCCCTATATGGATACTATAAAGTGAGACAGAAATAATAATCCAGTTCCAATAATATTCCAAAATGATTGCGGTTGTATTTCTACACTTTCTCACTTCATACTTTCTTCCTACCCATGTTAGTGTTTAGGTGATTGCCAATCTAATCAAATACTCATTCAAAGTGAAATGTCACTGATAGGAGGACATTGGGAGTTAGGACTAAACTGTGCTTCTGGTACATGACAGAATCATAGAATCCTTACAGTGCAGAAGGCAGCCATTTGGCCCATTGAGCCTGTACTGTTAACAATCCCACCCTATTCCCATAACCCCACATATTTACCCTGCTAATCCCCCCGAAACTAGAGGCAATTTAGCCAATCAGCCTAACCTGCATATCTTTGGACTGTGGGAGGAAACCAGAGCACCCGGAGGAAACCCACGCAGACACAGGGAGAACGTGCAAGGTACACACAAACAATGACCCGGACTAGTAATCAAACCCAGATTCCTGTGAGGCAACTATGCTAACCACTGGGCCACCGTGCTCAGAAAAGTTGTTCCCAATTTCACAAGCAAGAACCCCAGCTAGACCTGATAACAATTCCAGCTGGGTCTAGCTCAGCTTAACTTCTAACTCTTGGATGGTCCAAGGTGATGGGTGGAGTTATCACCTGACGTCCTGACAAAGACCTCTCCTCCTGTGGCTAGTCTATTCAGATGTTAGGTGGGCCTCTCGGGGCATTGCTTTCAGTGGTGACTTTAATGCCATCGTGGAAACCCCTGCCCCAATCACATGACTAATTTGGGTGAGCTCATCTGTAACCATGCCCAGTGACATGCAGCAGGAAGTCAGTATGGCAACAGCAGGGGAGTGGCACTGCATTTGTCCCTGGAAGTACCTCTCTATCCAGACATCCGCAGATTCTATGAGCTGACCCTCAGCAGCCACTCAGGTAATCATTGGATTCTTGGGGAGCCAATGGCCTAGTGATATCATCGCTAGACTATTAATCCAGAAACTCAGCTAATGTTACAGGGACCCAGGTTCGAATCCTGCCACGGCAGATGGTGGAATTTGAATTCAATAAAAAATATCTGGAATTAAGAATCTACCATGAAACCATTGTTGATTGTCAAAAAAAACCCATCTGGTTCACTAACGTCCTTCAGGAAAGGAAATCTGCCATCCTTACCCAGTCTGACCTACATGTGACCCCAGAGCCACAGCAATGTGGTTGACTCTCAACAGTCCTCGGGCAACTAGGGATGGGCAATAAGTGCTGGCCAGCCATTTATTGCAATCTTCTAGGCTTGTTAGCAGCTTCTGACCAGATTCCCCAATTCCCTCAACAACCGGTTACAATCAGCGAGCATCTTTGTCTTAACAGTTGGCCAATGGAGCTCTGGTTACTTCCTTGACCTTAGCAATTGGATGGGATGGTGACCTCATGGTCCAGCAAAGGGCACCCTGCTCCTCTCCCTCCACCTGGTCGTGTTGTTCAACCATCCACGTGCACTCAGATTCACTGCCCATGATTTCCTCCTGCTATCTAAACCTTCTGGATGGTTTGTGAACTGGCTGTTGTGCAGTGACAAGGTGCTGGCTTTCAGCCACATCCCTACAGGCGGCTGTCAATTGAGTCCCAGGTAGACTTGACATTGAAAGGCTGAGAAGATCCAGCAAAGATGCAACAAGCACTGAATGACACAAAGGAACATAGGATAGCCATGCACCGTTATCTCTCCAGGGCCAGGAACCTTGGGACTAAGCCATTTCTGGATTTCAGAATTTTCTGGATTATGGAATGATGTTAGAATGCCTAACCACAAGTGTGAAAACTGGGAAACGTTGTAGACATAAATATTGACCTGAAACTTTAAAAATTGCTAAAACATTATAAAGCAGTGATACAAATTGTTTTGCTTATACCTCCCATGTTTCCGTTTTCAAAGTATTGCTGCAAAAAGATGTTTGGCTCTGCTCACAATCTCCATATAATTGGTCTTTTCAAATAATAGATTTCTGGGCTGGAGTGGTTACAGTCTGGTAACAGAACATGGTTCCAAGGGTGTTGGAAAAACCGCATCAGACAGCTTATATTGGGAGTGCTGAGAGGAGCCTTGAGATAAAAGCAAAATGACTGCGGATGCTGGAAATCTGAAAGTAAAATAGAAAATGCTGGAAAAGCCCAGCAGGTCTGGCAGCATCTGTGAACCATAGAATCCGTACAGGGCAGAAGGAGACCATTCAGCCCATTGAGTTTGCACCAAATCTCCAAAAGAGTACCTTACCCCATTCAAAAGAGTACCTTACCCCATTCAACCACACCCCCCCCCCCTCTATTCCCATAACTCAACACATTTACATTTACCATGGTTAATCCACCTAACCTACACATCTTTGGACTGTGAAGAGAGAAGCAGAGTTAACTTTTCGAATCCATATGACTCACAGACTCGAAAGATTGGGCAGGATTCTCCGGTATCATCTGTGGTGGGACCCGTTGAATGGAAACAGTAAACCTGGCTTTCCAGCTAAAGCTCCATTAACCTTCAACAGCACCGGAAAATTCCAGTCGCAAACGAAGGTGGAAAATTCCAGCCATGAACCTGTTTCTCTGTCCATAGATGGTGCCAGAACTGCTGAACTTTTCTAACATTTTCTGTTTTTATTTTGACTTGATTTATTATTGCCACATGTATTATCATAGAGTGAAAAGTTTTGTTTCTTGCGCGCTATACAGACACAGCATACTGTTCATAGAGAAGGAAAGGGGAGAGTGCAAAATGTAGTGTTACAGTCATAGCTAGGGTGTAGAGAAAGATCAACTTAATGCGAGGTAGGTCCATTGATGGCAGCAGGGAAGAAGCTGTTCTTGAGTGGTTGGTACATGACCTCAGACTTTTGTATCTTTTTACTTGGGATTGCAGCCCCTTGCTGTGACTTCTTCTCCCGTTTGTCCATCTCTTCACCACCTCCAGGATTCAGAATCCATGAATAGAGGTGGCCTGCTTCTTGAAGCAGCTTTCTCCTCCCCATGGTACCATATACTATTGTGCCCTGACTGAAATGAAACAGGAGCAAGGTTTATTATACACTGAGAAGTGACGCTGAAGAAGTTCATGTTAAACAGGGAGCTGGCAAGCGAAAAAAAATGTTTCAAGTGGATGGGAGGGATCCAAGCTTGAGAGATTTCAACAGTGGGCATACTTGTGCTGTGAAAATTAATGGTGATAAAGGAGATTGAGGTATGAAGACAAGAGGCTTGCAGAATGAATGCAAATCATGAGACTGTGAGGGGTAGGATATATTGCAGTTATGCACAGCTAATACCATCTCCTTGCTGTGCAGCATAATACAGTATAGACATAGGCCAGAGGCCACTAGGCCTTCAGGAGGAGAGGGGGTGCCCCCAGTCTGAACGAGGCATCAGTTGAGGCTTAAGGGCCTGCTTTGGGGGTAGCATAGGCTTCCCATCTGAAGCCTTGCCCGCCCCAGTGCAAAATCACTGAGAGGACAGAGTGATGGGAACCCAGAGGGAATCCCGTCCCTACAATTTTACACCCCTGCCCCACCCACCCAGAAACCCGCTGGAAATTGGGGAGAGGGGGTGCGGGGGGGGCCTACAATTCAGTCCTTAGAAAATGTATACCCAGAGCTCAGAACAAAGGTGTGCTGTTAATTTAATTCCTTCAAATAGTTAAATGAGCGAGAGATTGAATTGGCAGCTGTAGGGATTTAGATAGGTTGAGAAGTCAATATAAATCATCATGTAACGCTTAAATCATCAACCCAGAAATATTCTACAGTCCTGTCATCAAATCAAGCAAATCTCCGCTAAACGATTCTCTATTAACCTACACAGTGATCCATTTCATACACTACTCACTCAGTGTGAACAAATAACTTCTGATAATAATTAGTGTGGCACGGTAGCACAGTGGTTAGTACTGCTGCCTCACAGCGCCAGGGAGCCTGCTTCAATTCTGGCCTTGGGTCACTGTCTGCGTTCTCCCCATGTCCACGTGGGTTTCCTCCCACAGTCCAAAGATGTGCGAGTTAGGTGAGTTGACCATGCTAAATTGCCCCTTAGTGTCCCAAAACGTGTAGGGGGATTAGCGGAGTAAATGCATGGGGTTACGGAGATGGGGTGGGCTTGGATAAGATGCTCTGCCAGAGAGTCGGTGCAGTTTTAATGGGCTGAACTGTACCCTTCTGCACTGTAGGGATTCTAGGATTCTACGAATAATGCTAAGCAGGTTTATTGACGAGTTTGAATCTGTGTCATGGTTTATGCAGTGTTCAAAATCTATCTTACACTTCAAATTTAAAATATTGTAGATGCTATAAGCTTACCTACCATTCCATAGCTTCCTTTCGGGATTGGAACATTCCAGTTTTTCCCCGATAGCTCAGTCCTTCCGTCTGAATGCTCAAGTCCTATCTCAGTAAGCAGCAGCGGACACAGTACTCCAATGCAGTCTGGCCGGAGCACTGTAGAATCTGATCCTGATTTTCTCTGGGTGACATCTGATTATTTATCTATATAACTCAGTTCCTCTCGATTGGCTGCAGAAGTCTATTAAACGCTAGCTTTCCTCATAGAATCCTACAGTGCAGAATTTCTTTTGACTTCATCCATCAATGGAGTATAACTCTTATTTAGATAGCCTGTTCTTTCTTTCTTATTTTATCCATGTCCATATTACATTGAATCTATTATCCTACCAATTCAAAACAAAATCTATTTTTTTCTGTTTCAACTGCCCACTCAGTTTCATGTTGTTTGTGAATTTAACCAGTTTCCATTGAGTTTCAGAATCCAAGCCACAAACGTAAATTAGAGAGATACAAAAGGGTCCAGAGGGGCATTTTTTTCACTCAGAGGGTGGGTGGGTGTCTGGAACGAGCTGCCAGAGGTAACAGTAGAGGCGGGTACAATTTTGTCTTTACAAAGCATTTAGACAGTCGCATGGGTAGGATGGGTAGAGAGAGATAGGGGCCAAACACAGGCAATTGGGACTAGCGTAGTGGTAAAAACTGGATGGCATGGTCGTGTTGGGCCGAAGGGCCTGTTTCCATGCTGTAAACCTCTGTGATTCTATGACAAAGGAATTGTCGCAATTCCAGTGATCAAATACTCCCATGGGATAAAACGCTACCCAAAACAGCTGGAAGTAGAGGTAGTATGATCTGTCATCTGGGGAGGGTTGCAGTCAAGAGATTTTATTTGATGGAGATGTAGGGAGGGTTAGATTGTTTCTTTTGATAACCTTGGTTATCACTAGAGTAGAATTATGATAAAGTATATAAGCCATGAGCAGGAGGAGGTTTGATGGGCTAAATGATCACATTTATTTTCTTCAACTCAGCTCCAGTTTAAATGCACTCGTAAAGCAATCAGTCTGAGTGCCTCAATTGCAGGTTGAGCTCCAACCAGTCACAGCGGTGCTTACATATCTCGGCTTGGCCTGGCTACAATGGCCAATATAAGAGAGGGGACTAAGGAGCCAGGAAGGAGCACAGCTCTTTTTCAACAGTAAGAAATGCAAATAATTAGAGCATGGCAATTTGGAGAATTTCTCCTCTAAACGTTGAAATTGAGTAGAGTCTAAAAATGCCCCACAGGTCCAACATACCCCCGAATTCCTCATACACTAGATTAAACACTATGCTGGAATTCAGACCATGTCGAATCAAACTGATTTGGGGCATCACGGTGACACAATGATTAGCACTGCTGCCTCAAAGCACCAGGGACCCGAGTTCCATTCCTGGCTTGGGTCACTGCCTAGGTGGCGTTTGCACATTCTCTCCGTGTCTACGTGGGTTTCCTCCGGGTGCTCCGGTTTTCTCCCACAGCCCAAAGATGTGCAGGTTAAGTGAATTGGCCATGCAAAATTCTCGCTCAGTGTCCCCGAACAGGTGCCGGATTGTGGCAACTAGGGAATTTTCACAGTGACTTCATTGCAATATGAATGTAAGTGTGACTAATAAATAAACTTTTAACTTTTATTTGAAGTGATGTGAGACTATGAGCCCTCAACCTGGACAAGCAGAAACTAAATACTGCAGTGGGTCTCCGGTGAGATAGCCATGGATCAGGAGGTGCGTGAGTTTTGGTCAAACAGTAAGTTTGATAGTTGCAGTACAACACGGAGTGAGCACTGAGGCTAAAGCGTTGGGTCAGTTCAGGAGATGTCAGGTTACAGATTCAGGTCAAGCTGGGCAGGACAGTCAGCACTATGTAGGAAATCAACCAAGGAAACAAGTGAGAACTTTGGCTCCAAGTTCGACAAGATGGTTCACTGCAGACAGTGCAAAAATCAGTAAATAAGACAAGGTAAAGACATGATCTAACAATAGCACCTTCTTCGCTCTGGCAGTTGGATCTGATTACTCAGCACATGACTGATGATACCATACAGCTGGGTGGGAGCGGTCTTTCAAAAAACAGAAGCTCTGCATTCCTACAAAGACCTAACATGCTATTAGCAATAATAAGTAACGCACAGTCTCAGCCTCACATCCTGGTTTATTCAGCAATCCTGTTGATGGATCCTGCTACAGTGTAGCAGCCCTTTCTCTGATCCAAACTCATTGTCCTTAATGACAGCATGGGATTGATGAATTTCACCTGAAGTGCCAATACGCAAGTTGCTTCATATTTTGTTTACGGGAGGTGGGTATTGCTGACTAGGCCAGCATTTATTGCCCATCACTAATTGCCCTTGAGAAACTGCTACAATCCATGTGGTGTAGGTACACCCACAGTGCTGTTAGGGAAGGGAGTTCTGGGATTTTGACCCAGTGACAGTGAAGGAGCGGTGATGTATGCTGAAATCTTGCTGCCGTTTACGTTGGCGAGACCGGCACTCACACCACGGGTTTCCTGGCGATGAGGGGTGCATTCAACGGGAATCCCCGTTGACAATAAGATTCCGCCAACCATAGCACGCAGCGGAGAGGGAGAAAAATCCCACCCACAGTTCCAAAACAGGATGGTGAGTGGCTTAGAGGGGAACTTGCAGGTGGTGGTGTTCCCATACAAACATTCCGAAGAGGCGATGGCCGAGTGGTATTATTGCTAGACTCTTAACCCAGAAACTCAGCTAGTATTCTGGGGACCCAGTATGAATCCCGCCATGGCAGATGGTGGAATTTGAATTCAATAAAAAGTATCTGGAATTACTAATCTACTGATGACCATAAAACCATTGTCAATTGAAAAACCCATCTGGTTCACTAATGTCCTTAGGAAATCTGTCTTCCTTACCTGGTCTGGCCTACATGTGACTCCAGAGCCACAGCAATGTGGTTGACTCTCAAATGCCCTTGGGATGGGCAATAAATGCTGGGCAGGCAGTGACACCCATGACCCACAAATGAATGGAATTGAACAAAACATCCTTGTTCTGCTGGGTGGTGGAGGCAATGGGTTTGGAATTAGAGATAAAAATTGCAGTTTTAATTGTAGCAATTCATTCCAAATTCTTCACTTTATTTCAGTCATCGAGATCCCCCCCAACCCTAGTTCTAATCCCCACTGTAGCTCAGTCTTGCCATTCCAATAACAGGTGCTGGATGACAGACAGAACGGCTTCATAAAAATCCACCAATTATTGTTCAAATCAGCTTCCCGCAAGTAGAATGATGCTATTAAATTCTGAAAATGCTTGATTCCTCAAGTCACACCTGGTGAAACACAGCAATCAGCAGAGTAAAGAAGATTAGATGAATATAAATCCGTCCACTTTCATCCTCATGCTGCAAGTAAGGCAGTAAGCAGAAATATTTTCCCCAGAGAAAATAAATATTTAGCTTTATTAATTATTGTTAGCATCCCTCCTTGTGATCGCATCCTCTGTTAAAATCAAGGATCTTAACATGTTACCACAATTTTATAAATTCCTACACCCATTGACCAAATCCTCTCAGTAATGTTTAAATGAACCACATAGACTTTCTATTTATGTTTTTAAACTGTGGGAAGAGCAGGAAAACCTGGCATTAAGAGATTGGTGGTTTGCTTTAATTAAATGTTTTTTCCTCTAGAGGACTGTTATGATTACAGCTTAGGTTGCTCACTCTCTCTCCAGACCCTGTGTTTAGAAATTCGTCATTTAACCATTGCATAGTGTTCGATAAGCAGGTTCAGAGTCCTCTGTCTAGTCACTTCTTTCTTCTCAGGACAGCGCAGGGTAGCAGAGTGCTCCATGATGGAGAGTCACTGATTCCCAATTGCAATTCCCACTGAGGGAATTCCTAACGTCAATCATGCAGCACAAGGGGGAAAACCAGCCAATTAGCAGACTGATCGGGGTTAGATCTACAACTTATGCTCTTGTCTGGTGAAGGCACACAATGTAAGCAGACTCCAGAGAAAGAGCAGAGAGTGATCGGGCATTGCAGTGAGGATAAAACACAAGAAATATCATCATGTACACGGATGTGATTGCACTGGAGAGGGTGTAGAGGAGATCCAACCAGGATGTTGCCTGGGCTGGAGTGTTTCAACTACAAAGAGAGGCTGGTTAGGCTGGGGTTGTTCTCCTCAGAGCAGAGAAGGACAAGGGAGGCCCAGTCATGGTGTACAAAATTATGAGGAACATTGACAGGAGTGACAGGAAGAAACTTTTCCCATTAGCAGTGGGACCAATAACCAGATTTAAATAGAAAATGCTGGAAAATCTCAGCAGGTCTGACAGCATCTGTGGGGAGAGAATACAGCCAACGTTGAGTTCTGATGAAGAGCTGTGATGAAGGGTCATCTAGAATCAAAACGTTGGCTCCATTCTCTCCCCACAGATGCTGTCAGACCTGCTGAGATTTTCCAGCATTTTCTGTTTTTGTTTCAGATTCCAGCATCCGCAGTATTTTGCTTTTAGCATAGATTTAAAGTAAGTGACAGAAGATTTGGGGGGAATTGAGGAAAATCTTCTTCACCCAGAGGGTGGTGGGAATCTGGAACTCACTGCCTGAAAGGGTGGTAGAGACGGGGAGCCTCGCAACATTTAAGAAGCATTGAGATGAGCACTTGAAATGCCATAGCGTACAAGGCTACGGACCAAGTGCTGGAAAATGGGATTAGAATAGATTGGTGCATGATGGCCAATGCTGACATGATGGGCTGAAGGGCCTCTTTCTATGCTGTAAAATTCCATGGCTCTATGATTAACACCTCCCATGCAATAAAACATCCCAAGGTGCTTCAGAGCAGCCTTACCAAACAAAACTGATGCTGAACCATAGAGGGAGATACTGGGACAGATGTGCAAAAGTTTGGTTAAGGATATAGGTTTTGGAATCATTTAAAGAAGGACAGGGGTACAGATATGGAACATTATCTTGAGGGAATTCCAGAACTTGAATCCTCAGCCACAGAAGACGTGACTGCCATTGTCACAGTGATGATAATCAGAAATGCAAGAGGTGTCATTTCATAGAATCATAGAATCCCTACAGTGCAGAAGGAGGCCATTTGGCCCATCGAGTCTGCACTGACCACAATCCCACCCAGGCCCAATCCTATAACCCCACGTATTTACCCTGCTAATCCCCTGACAGTTTAGCACGGCCAATCAATCTAACCTGCACATCTTTGGACTGTGGGAGGAAACCGGAGCACCCGGAGGAAACCCACGCAGACACGGGGAGAATGTGCAAACTCCACACAGACAGTGACCCAAGGACAGAATTGAACCCGAGTCCCTGGCGCTGTGAGGCAGCAGTGCTAACCACTATACCACCCCATTTATTCCCTATTCATTAACAATTAATTCTCAGAATTTTCCTGGATTACAACTGTTCCTTTTAATTTTTACTGTATCAGCCTGGAGCATGCAGAGTGAAAACAGCTGAACTTTGGACTACTTCTGGATTACTTTTTTCATTCCTTCATGTGACAACCAGTGTCAAAAGAAAACACACAGGCACTCTCCTTCAGTAAAACCAGCTTGACGCCTGGCAGAATGCCAGCCAGGGGAAACATATTTGAACACACTGGTGGCAGGTCCAAGTGTGGACTGTGAGATGCCACTGTGGCCTCCCACGTCGTGGACATAGATGCAGCTTAACACTTCACGTGCCGAATGGCAAGGATCTGGCTTGTAGTCATCAGAGTAAAAGGGAGCAGCCACACTTCTCAAACTCTCTTAAACTAGCCACTGCCAACTTCAAATGTGTGGGAAGTGGAACTCAGCAACAACAACTTACATTTATGTAACACCTTTAATGGACTACAGCATGAGAAGGCACTTCGCTGGTGCGTAATGAGACATATACTGACACTGTGTCGAATAAAGGAGCGCAGGGGGCCAAATGCTTGGTCAAAGGGATAAGTACTCCAATGGTGGTTGATGCCTCATTATTCGAGTATGAATGACCACAGTACGCGCCATTCACGTTGCCATTGTTGGTGCTTGGGAAAGCTTCTGCAGCTGCACCATTTCTGGCCACCTTCTGGCCACAATGGGTGTTGTAAGTTTGGCACAGAGGGTCCTCGAAGAACTCTGAAACAAATTGCAGTACTCACCTTAACACTGGCCACTCAGCTGTAGCCTTTTCCCAAAAGAGATTTTTATTTTTAAATTCATTTATGGGATGTGGGCATCAGCCAGCATTTATCACCCATCTTGAGTTCATAGAATCCCTACAGTTCAGAGAGAGGTCATTCGGCCCATCGAGCCTGCACATACAACAATCCCACCCAGGCCCTATCCCTGTAACCACACGTACTTACCCTGCTAGTCCCCCTAACACTAAGGGGCATTTAGCGTGGTCAATCCACCTAACGTGCACATCTTTGGACTGTGGGAGGAAACCGGAGCACCTGGAGGAAACCCACACAGACACAGGGAGAATGTGCAAACTCCTCAAAGACAGTGACCTAAGGCCGGAATTGAATCTGGATCCCTGGCGCTGTGAGGCAGCAGCGTCTCCAGGTGGTCCCTGGGATCTACTGCCCTTGTCCTTCTAGATGGTAGAGGAGGTTTGTAAGGCTCTTTTTATTAGGGTGTCCTTGTACATTCTATTGACCACCGTGATGTGGTTTGATCTGAAGCAGTTCCCCACAGAAGATCATAGAATCCCTACAGTGCAGAAGGAGGCCATTCAGCCCATCGAATCTGCAGCGACCACAATCCCACCTGGGCCACATTCCCGTAACCCTACGTATTTACCCCACTAATCCCCCTGACACTAGGGTCAATTTAGCATGGCCAATCAACCTAACCCGCACATCTTTGGACTGTGGGAGGAAACCAGAGCACTCGGAAGAAACCCATGCAGATACAGGGAGAATGTGCAAACTCCACACAGTCACCCGAGGCCGGAATCGAACACAGGGTCCTGGCGCTGTGAGGCAGCAGTGCTAAGCACTGTGCAACCCTGTTGCTTGAAGATTCTGTAATCATCCATGCAGGAGACATGGCCTGCACTTCTAAGCTGAATATTCTGGAGATTCCTCTCCAAGCTTCGAGTCCATCATAATAAAGGACCTTGCTATTATTTGTGGTTTTATGCCTGCCACCTCAGGCGTCTTTGATGGAAAGTGTTCCAGAGTTTTGATATTGTGCGTGTAACAGACCCAGGATGGGTCTGTGCATGGTGGGAAGGACAATGGCCTGGCAGAGTTTGGTGTCTGTCTGTAACTCAATGCCAAAGACTAAAATCAAACTATATCAGGCCATGGGTTGTCAAGCAGTCTTAAAGAAAGAGAGAGAAAGAGAAAGAGAGAGAGAGAGAGAGAGAGAGGGGAACAAACAGGTTTATAGGGAGAGAATTTTACAGCCTGGGTCCTAGATGGCTAAAGGCACAACTGTCAAAGATGGAGTGAAGGAATTGAGGCTTACGCAGGAGGCCAGGGCGTTTAGTGATTTGTAGAGTTCGATGAGGTCACAGAGGTAGAGACGCAATGCATGGGTTCGAAATGTACAGAGGTCACTGATTTCTTTTCTCTTTGCGAATGCCCTCAGATTGATTTTACAGGTCTCTGTGCTCCCTTGGACTGACCTTACGCGAACATGGAATTAATCAAGCCAAAACATTCACCACATCTGCTGCCAACAAGCTGTGGAGCTGTTGAGATGTATGGCATGTTTTTACAGAACTGAATTAATTATTTTTGTGTATTGCAGGACAAATAAACACATTGGCCTTGTAGATACACAACTGCACACAAATAGATTTATTCTCCTTTAGCTTGGTGGCAGATTTAAGTTCTCAATGACTATGAAGAAAGGATTAGCAGTTGATCAATGGCAATTCTACTGCAGTTGATAAATAATACATTGCACGTCAAGTTTTTATTATTGTGGGGTATGTTTCATGGGTTAGTGCTGCAGACACACAGACCGTGAAGTTTGATAAAGCTCAAAAATAGTCATGGGAATTGCAACGCATGATTAACAGTGCCCTGAACGTCCAATGCAGACGGCACGTAAACTTGCAGTGGCCTTGTTCATTGCAGCGCATGCAGCATGCAACCACCTCGAAGCACGCTACAGAGTGGCTACGTGCCTGGACAGGGCAGCACCATTTAAAGCTAACCGGAACTACTTAAAGCCTGCCCGCATCTCTTAAAGGGCAGGTGCGCAAGGCTGAAGGTTCACCTAGGGCGCCAAGACTCTTGCGCCAGTCCCCCAGGGCTTCTTCACATGACTGCAAGGCAAAGACCATATCTAACATGTGAGAATCTAACCATCTACACCATCTCATTCGACAGCATTACCATCACTTAATCTCCCACCGTCAACATCTTCGGGGTTACCATTGACCAGAAATTGGACTGCCACAAAAATATTTTGGCTACAAGAGCAGGGCAGATGCTAAGAATGTTGCAGTGAGGAATGCACTTCCTGACTCTCAAAAGCCTGTCCACCATCTACAAGGCACAAATGTGAGGGAATACTCTCCTCTTGACTGGATGAGTGCAGCTCCAACAACACTCGAGAAGCTTGACACCCTCCAGGACAAAGCAGCTAATCCAATTAGCTGTCGAATGATGTAGGTCGCTGAGACTTTGTAAACGAAGAAAGCTGAATATATTGCACAGTCTCTCAGCCTGAATGTTGAGGTAACTAGGTGTGTTGATGAAGGTAGGGCGGTTGATGTCATATACATGGATTTTAGTAAGGCGTTTGATAAGGTCCCCCATGGTCGGCTTATGATGAAAGTAAGGAGGTGTGGGATAGAGGGAAAGTTGGCCGATTGGATAGGTAACTGGCTATCTGATCGAAGACAGAGGGTGGTGGTGGATGGAAAATTTTCGGACCGGAGGCAGGTTGCTAGCAGAGTGCCGCAGGGATCGGTGCTTGGTCCTCTGCTCTTTGTGATTTTTATTAATGACTTAGAGGAGGGGGCTGAAGGGTGGATCAGTAAATTTGCTGATGACACCAAGATTGGTGGAGTAGTGGATGAGGTGGAGGGCTGTTGTAGGCTGCAAAGAGACATAGATAGGATGCAAAGCTGGGCTGAAAAATGGCAAATGGAGTTTAACCCTGATAAATGTGAGGTGATTCATTTTGGTAGGACAAATTTAAATGTGGATTACAGGGTCAAAGGTAGGGTTCTGAAGACTGTGGAGGAACAGAGAGATCTTGGGGTCCATATCCACAGATCTCTAAAGGTTGCCACTCAAGTGGATAGAGCTGTGAAGAAGGCATATAGTGTGTTAGCTTTTATTAACAGGGGGTTGGAGTTTAAGAGCCGTGGGGTTATGCTGCAACTGTACAGGACCTTGGTGAGACCGCATTTGGAATATTGCGTGCAGTTCTGGTCACCTCACTATAAGAAGGATGTGGAAGCGCTGGAAAGAGTGCAGAGGAGATTTACCAGGATGCTGCCTGGTTTGGAGTGTCGGTCTTATGAGGAAAGGTTGAGGGAGCTAGGGCTGTTCTCTCTGGAGCGGAGGAGATTGAGGGGAGACTTAATAGAGGTTTATAAAATGATGAAGGGGATAGATCGAGTGAACGTTCAAAGACTATTTCCTCGGGTGGATGGAGCTATTACAAGGGGGCATAACTATAGGGTTCATGGTGGGAGATATAGGAAGGATATCAGAGGTAGGTTCTTCACGCAGAGAGTGGTTGGGGTGTGGAATGGACTGCCTGCAGTGATAGTGGAGTCAGACACTTTAGGAACATTTAAGCGGTTATTGGATAGGCACATGGAGCACACCAGGATGGTAGGGAGTGGGATAGCTTGATCTTGGTTTCAGATGAAGGTCGGCACAACATCGTGGGCCGAAGGGCCTGTTCTGTGCTGTACTGTTCTATGTTCTAGGTCTTGCTGCACGTAGACTGACTGTTTCAGTCTGTGGGGAGTTGCAAGTGGTACTGAACCCTTGGTGAAGCAGAGGTGTCTATTGCACTGTTCTTCGCTAAGATTTATATAGAAGAGTTACTCGTTGAATAATCTGGGTGATACAGCCTCTTGCTGAGAGCCCCTTTTCCCCCCTTCCTTCCTCCCTCTTTAAACAGCTTTCTGTTGCTTCTGCTAATTCTCCCTGTCCCAGGGCAGGCCACACGGGCTACAAACTACAGCACCCAACTCGGGGAGTAAACAGTCTCAGCAAAACCCTTGAAGCCAGAAGCAAGGCCTTCACTAGCCACCATACTCCCTGTAGACTTCACCAATTTTACTTAACCACACAAATGATCAAGCACTTCTACACTGGCAGCAAGAGTCACTGGGACTCAATTAACAACTAACATGAAAGTAGTTAAAGATCCCTTTAAATAGCGCTAATGGGAGGTCCTTCCTGCAGTTGAATGCATGTTCAGCTGTGGTAGCTGAAGAGGAGGTATTAGTTAGGGCATTCAGGTTGGAAATGGTACCATAGGAGCCAGATCAGCATTAACTGGAGTATATGGAAGGACAGGAACTGAGTTTACTGGGCTAGACTCATGGTCCATCGTGTTTCTGATTGTACTTCTGGGGCAGATTGGATGGTCAGATGTGGAAATTAGCAAAGTCCAAAAGCATATCCCTGGAGAATAGCCGATTCATTCATTTCAGGGTTTCTTCAGCACTAACTGTGCCCAGGAGCACAGATACCAACAGCAGGGTTAATACAAAAGTGCTGTGCTAAATTAAGTGACAATCACTATCATTAGAAATCATAGAACCCTACAGTACAGAAAGAGGCCATTCGGCCATCAAGTCTGCACCGACCACAATCCCACCCAGGCCCTACCCCCATATTCCTACACATTTTACCCACTAATCCCTCTAATCTATGCACCCCAGGACACTAAGGGCAATTTTTAGCATGGCCAATCAACCTAACCCGCACATCTTTGGACTGTGGGAGGAAACCGGAGCACCCGGAGGAAACCCATGCAGACACGAGGAGAATGTGCAAACTCCACACAGACAGTGACCCAAGCTGGGAATCGAACCCAGGTCCCTGGAGCTGTGAGGCAGCAGTGCTAACCACTGTGCTAACGTGCCGCGGTAATCAATAGTTAATTATTGGAGACTACTGTACTTGAGGTATATTCTACATCAATACTTAGAGCACAATTATGATGTGGAGATGTTGGACTGGAGTAGGGCACAGTAAGTACTCTCGCAACACCAGGTTAAAGTCCAACAGGTTTATCTGGTAGCACGAGCTTTCGAAGCGTTGCCCCTTTACTCACCTGATGAAGGTGCAATGCTCCAAAAGCCCGTGCTATCAAATAAACTTGTTGGACTTTAACCTGCTGGAGCACAATTATTCAGAGAAACCTGTGTGTAAGAGAATCCAAAAGCAGAGATCATGCACATTACAATGAGGCAGATTCCATAGTAACTGATTGATGTTGTAATTTCATTGACAACTCTGGCTTAGATTCAATATCAAATTAACCCCGGTTAATATTAAACAGTAAGGTACATGCTATAGATATTGCAAATCTTAATTTCTGAAGACACAGGTGTGGAGAGTGTTTTTATGTATTTGATTTGCCGGGATACGGATGTGATTTATTCATAATATTAGTGAGTCTATTGCAACCAACACTATTTATCAAATATTCTGCTTTAAATAGGTCAGTGAAATGTAAGCCTTAAACTAATTCTCAATACCAATAAAATAAATTCTTGACAGATGTTTTAATTAGTGAGCTTTAACACTTGGCAATTTCCCAAATAAAAATTCCTACTTCAGATCTTGCGCACAGCCCTGTCACGTAACTGAATGGTCACGGACAAAGGGGAAATTCTGGCCCAGATCTTCCGGTTTTCGGATCATCGGAGACCAGGGCCGTGCGTTTCAAGCCACGTTGCGCCTGGCGCAGATCACGCTCAGCTGGGAAAATTGCGCACGAGCCCAAAGATGTGCTTTGTGGCTGGCACCAAACAGCTTGCGATCTTCCCAGTCCCTTCCTGTTGGTGCCAACCACATCTCACCTGGAAAGGGCGCGAGGCTGAATGGCAGGAGATTGACTTAATTTCAATCTCATTAGAGAGTTTAGTGATCATCCCCCTCCCGGAATGTTCCCACCCCTCCCAGCGGGAAGTCATGCAGGCGCAAATCACTACAAGTGTGGATAAGGCGCCATGGATTGCGAGGGCGAGCGAGGTGATGAGCACCGCTCAGCACTAACCTCCAGGGTGCAAAAGGGCAAGTCAAGCGCTGCCATGGTGCGGGGTGGTGTGGGGAGCCTTCAAGAGTGCAAGGGCCTGGGGGGAGCTCAGGCTGGGCCAGAGATCCTCAGGTACTATGGCGGGGGGGGGGGGGGGGGGGGGGGGGGGGAGAAGGTAGATTAGTAAGTTTGTGGATGACACAAAGATTGGCAGGGTGGTTAACAGTGAGATTGAGTGTCTTGGGCTACAAGTAGATATAGACAGGATGGTCAAATAGGCAGTTAAGTGGCAGATGGAATTTAACCCTGAAAAGTGTGAAGCGATGCACTTTGGAAGAGGTAATTTGACAAGGAAGTATTCAATGAACAGTATGACACTCAGAAGTTCTGTGGAACGAAGGGATCTTGGCATGTTTGTCCATAGATTTCTGAAGGCAGGTTAGTAGGCTGGAGAAAAAGGCATATGGGATACCTGATTGTATCAGTTGAGGCATAGATTACAAAATATTTTTTAAAATTTATTTATTAGTGTCAAAAGTCAGTTTACATTAACACTGCAATGAAGTCACTGCGAAAATCCCCTATTTGCCACACTCTGGCGCCTGCCCGGGTACACTGATGGAAAGCTTAACATGGCCATTGCATCTAACCAGCATGTCTTTTGGACTGTGGGAGGAAACCAGAGCACCCGGAGGAAACCCATGCAGACACGGGGAGAACATACAGACTCCACACAGACAGTGACCCAAGTCAGGAATCGAACCCGGGTCCCTGGCACTGTGAGGCAGCAGTGCTAACCACTGTGCCACCGTGCTGCTCAGGGAAGTCATATTAGAGTTGTATAGAACTTTGGTGAGGCCACAGCTAGAGTACTGTGTGCAGTTCTGGTCGCCACACTATAGGAAGGATGTCATTGCACTGCAGGTGGTGCAGAGGAGATTCACTGGGATGCTGCCTGGGATGGAACATTTATGTTATGAAAAGAGGTTCGATTGGCTTGGGTTGTTTTCATTGTAAGAAGTCTAACAACACCAGGTTAAAGTCCAACAGGTTTATTTGGTAGCAAAAGCCACGAGCTTTCGGAGCAGGCTGTCCCTTCGTCAGGTGGGTGGGAGTTCAGAGAAGACTGAGGCGTTTCCTGATCGAGGTGTACAAGAGTATGAGGGGCATGGACAGAGTGGATAGGGAGCAGCTGTTCCCCTTAGTTGAAGGGTCAGTCACAAGGAGACACAAGTTCAAAGTGAAGTGCAGGGGATTTGGGGGGTTGTGGGGGGGGGGGGGGGGGGGGGGTGGGAGGAGGTGGGAGATGTGAGGAAAAACCTTTTTACCCAGAGGATGGTCTGGAATGCACTGCCTGCGAGGGTGGTAGAGGTGAGTTGCCTCACATCCTTTAATAAGTACCTGGATGAGTACTTGGCACGCCGTAACATTCAAGGCTATGGGCCAAGTGCTGGTAAATGGGATTGGTTGGGGGGGGTCAGGTGTTTCACACATGTCGGTGCAGACTGGATGGGCCGAAGGGCTCTTCTGTACTGTACGATTCTATGAGGTCGGGGGTCGCTGGGTTGGGGCTCGTGGCGAGCATTCCCTCTGTCTGCTGAAAGACCTTCAGAGGGATTTCTTATGAGGTCACGTTCAAATCCTAGTAATGTGGCACTGGTTACTCTGCTCTCAGTCTGCTGTAAGGAGTCTAACACCAGGAGATCTCCCACTCACCTGACGAAGGAGCAGCACTCCGAAAGCAAGTGGCATTTGCTACCAAATAAACCTGTTGGACTTTAACCTGGTGTTGTGAGACTTCTTACTGTGCTTACCCCAGTCCAACGCCGGCATCTCCACATCATGACTACCATCTCAGTCTGCTGGACAGGCTGTACGGTTTATTTCTGACATTCCATTTCAGGCCCCACTAACAGTTACAAACACCAGGTCTGGCAGCTGCTGCCTCAATCCAGGCAGCTTGTCAGGTATTAGCACAGCTCTGTACATTGCACGAACTTTGCAGTGCTCCCTACAATGACCACCTGTAATGTCTAATCGGATGAAAGTTAGAAGGGGTTCTTTTCCTATCTTCTGTGTAAACTGCACATCATTCCCGGAAACTAGATTGCAGCATATGTCCAGGAAGGTGCATTCAGATTTTATACTGCAAGAGACCCTCAATGAGGACCCTCACACAGCCATTCTTTTTGTCTACATGGGTGCCAGAGCACTGAGCCCAATGGCCTGGGGTATCAGGGAGGGAGGGACTCCCATGACTGAAACCTGCCAGGCCAAGGGGCTGGCTGTATGTCAGAGAGAAGGCAGGACAGACTACGTAACCGCACGGGAGGTGCAGACAGTATCATGCCTCATCATGTGAAGGGAAGGCTTTTGGGAGGCCATTGGTGACCATGAAGGGATATGGGCAGTGCCCATGGCCGCTGAGGAGATGACATGGTAATGGGTTAGCAGTCAATTGAGCCAACTGGTGCATGGCACCGGAAATGGTGCAAGACTGTTAGCTTCCATCATCACGGGGTCACAGGGTACTGACAGGGATTGAAGGCCCAGGATGGATAACCTTACAGACTGTCTTGCTCTCTCTCTCGCTCTTCTTTTCCCATCTCTCCCAGAGGAATCATGAATGTTGGGATCGAGTCAGTAGAGCTGCCAGTCATCCTTGTTGTTGCTGTGGCAGATGTGGCCAAGTGTGGCAAGGCCAATCCAGACTGGAGGCCACACGTGAAACAAGATGGGGCCACTGGTCAGGATCAGGACCTGGCCATCCAGTGGCCCGGGGAGGGGCCAAAAGACAGCAAGATGGAGAACTGAGCTGGACAGGACTCATGTCCTACGATGAGCTTCCAGACACCGTATGCCACAGAAAACTCCACCAGAGCAAGGGGACAGTGCAGCACCTGTGCCATATCCTCACAGACCTGGCACCTCGTGGAGGAGGTGCGTACCAACTCCCGGTGGCCAGGAGGATCATAGCAGCTCTGAACTTTCAACAACCGGGTCATTCCAGGGTTAGAGTGAGGACTTGTGTGGCATCTTGCAGTCATCAGCCCACAAGTGCATCCAGGAGGTTGCAGATGCTCTGTATGCCCGGGTATCCCACTACATCCATTTTAACCTGGGCCATGGCAAAAAGGTGCCCAGGTTTGCTGCCATCACTGGCATGCCTCAGGTACAGGGGACTATAGACGGCACGCATGTCACTCAGCGAGCACCATGGAATCAGGGAGTGCCCTTCATCAGCCGCAAGGGATTTCACTCCCTGAATGTCCTAATTGTGTGCGCCAGCTACTAAACATCATGCAGATGTGTGCTATCCAGGAAGTGTGCACGACTGCTTCATCCTGGGGCACTCGGAGATCCCCAAGATTTTTGAGAATCACCCCAGGCTGCTGTGGTGGCTCGGAGGGGATTACCCGCTGGGATCATGACTGATGATGCCCGTACGGAGGCTCGAGACCAAGGCCACGCTGCCACCCGAGCTGTCATTGAATGATGCATTGCATCCTATCCCCATCACCGGAATTGAACCCAGGCCCCTGACGCTGTGAGGCAGCAGTACTAACCACCGTGTCACCCTACTGTGCTCCAACCATCTCTGGGACACCGCTGTAATTAAACATTGCATTTATGAGTATGTTTCACAACCTCAGGACATTCCAAATCGCTTTGCAACCGATGGAGCACTTTTGGAATGCAATCACTGTTATAATGTAAGAAATGCAGCAGCCAATTTGCACACAGCAAGGTCTAATAAACAGCAATGCTGCAATCACCAGCTGATCTGCTTTACAATCAGACAGAAGAGTGCACTTCAGACAGTGCAGCATTCCCTTGCAACAACACTATGGGCAGAATTTTCCCGTTCCACCCGCCACGGGAATCCTAGCAGGTGGGGGCGGACCATGGTCCATTGATCTGAGGTGGGAATTTTCAGCCTTGGGGCGAGGACAGCCAGAAAATCCCACCCTATACGTTCACCTAGATTCTCTGGAGTAAGGCTTAAACCCAAAACATCTCTGCAGTTAGGGCAGCACGGTGGCACAGTGGTTAGCACTGCTGCCTCACAGCTCTAGGGACCTGGCTTCGATTCCCAGCTTGGTGACTGTCTGTGTGGAGTTTGCACATTCTCCTCATGTCTGCATGGGTTTCCTCCAAGTGCCCCGGTTTCCTCCCACAGTGCAAAGATGTGTGGGTTAGATGTATTGGGCATGCTAAATTGCCCCTTAGTGTCCCGGGATGCGTAGGTTAGAGGGATTAGCAGGGTAAATATGTGGGGTGACAGGGATAGGACCTGGGTGGGATTGGGGTTAGTGCAGACTCGATGGGCCGAATGGCCTCCTTCTGCATTGGAGGATTCTATGATTTCAATGATGATCTGGCTCACAGCTGAGTGCTCCACCTGAGCCAAGTCTCACAAAGGTAAGTCGTGACATTCATGGTTTCTCCAACGATTTTGACTTTGAGAAAAGGTCAAAACTTTTTTGTTGGTTAAAATGCTCCTTAAAGTCATTTCTTAGCATGAGAAACAGAAATGAGAAGACACTGTACATTATTCCACTGCAGTCACTGACTTTACAGCAATTGTTCCTGACAACAGTACGAAGCAGAACCTCACTGGAATGCGGGAACACGATCCGTTCTGGGCTGTGTAGTGCCGGACAGTTCACCAACGGCACCTTTATCCAACCGTTTCTTTTTAATATTGGCAAATTGTGAGCTTGCCAATCCTCTAAACTGTTTTTAAGCCTCTTTATATCCTGCTTCAGTGGTGTAAATGCCAAACCATTGTAACTTCTGCACTGTTAACACTCAAATCAATGCCAGTTTTCTGAAAATCTAGGCTTGAGAAAACAACAGCTTCATCAAATCAAAATGGTGGCGACTTTCCCGATTTGTACGGTAAAAATAAAATTAACTGGGGGAGTGTGCAAGAATTTAAAGTTACATTTTAGCAGGGTATGCAGATAAATTTGTTTTCTAAATTTATCGTGTTCAAAATAAATGTCCTTAATTATAGGGAAATCTTCTCAATCAGGAAACTATGAAGGCAGAAACCAAAGAAAATGAGGATAAAGTGAGGAGGAACCAAGGAAAACAAGTCAGCTGTAGGAAGTTTTTTTTGATTCATTCATAGGACATGGGCAAGGCTGGCCAGCATTTATTGCCCACCCAGAATTGTCCTTGAACTGAGTAGCTTGTTCTGAGGGCAATTGAGAGTCAACCACATTGCTGTGGCTCTGGAGTCACAGCAGATTTCCTTCCTGTAAGGATATCAGTGAACCAAATGGATTTTTCCAACAATCGACAATGGTTTCATGGTCATCGGTAGATTCTTAATTCCAGATATTTTTTATTGAATTCAAATTTCACCATCTGCCGTGGCGGGATTCAAATCCAGGTCCTCAGAACATCAGCTGAGTTTATGGATTAATAGTCAGGAGATAATAGAGGCCTAGATAGGGTAGAGGTGTAGAGAATGTTTCTGCTAGTGGGAGAGACTAGAACTCGAGGGCACAACCTCGGAGTGAAGGGACGCTTCTTTAAAACTGAAATGAGAAGGAATCTCTTCAGCCAGAGGGTGGTGAATCTATGGAACTCATTGCCACAGAGAGCTGTGGAGGCCAGGACATTGAGAGCCTTTAAGGCAGAGAAAGGTAGGTTCTAGATCAATAAGGGGATGAAGTGTTACAGGGAGAAGGCAGGAGAATGGGGATGAGAATTATATCAGCCATGATTGAATGGCGGAGCAGACTCGATGGGCCAAATGGCCTAATTCTGCTCCTATATCTGATGGTCTTAATACTACTAGGCCACAAGGCCTAAATAAGAATCTATAGCAGGGAAAGTGGTGGTTATACAGATACCAAAGCTCTTGCTATGGGGTAAAGGAGAGTATTAAACCATATTGAACACCACTTTTGCTCTCATGCCTTTGAATAGACACACCAAGATAAATTTCCATAAAATGCACACTTTCACCAATATACTCACGGGAGGTTCACACACCTTTCCTCTACAATTTCTACACAATGTAGATGAAAACTCATTGGGGATAAGAACATGTGAGAGACCCCCCCCGCCCCCCCCCCCCCCACTCAACGTACACTCCTGATGGGTGAAACTCAGAATCCGCAGTGCTGAATCATAACAATTTCACTGACAGATCCAAATGCCTTAAGTACTGCAGAAATAAAAAAATTAAATCTGGAATTAAGAAGTATAATGAAGATCATAAAACCATTGTCAATTGTCAGAAAAACCCATCTGGTTCACTAACTCCTTTAGGGAAGGAAATCTGCCATCCTTATCTGGGCTGACCTACAAGTGACCCTAGATCCACAGCAATGTGGTTGACTCTCAAATGCCCTCTGAAGTGGAGGGGCAGTTAGGGATGGTCAGCAAATGCTGGTTTTGCCAGCGATGCCCACATCCCATAAAATGAATTTTTAAAAATAGCAAGATTCCTATTAACCTCGCAGGTTGACAACAGTGTCAAGGCAGAAGTGAAAAATCAATGAAAGTTAATTTAGGAGACATCTTAAGATCTGGGAACGTAAATAATTAATAACTAGAAGCAAGTTTTATTTATCCTGCGTCAGCTGGTGTTAGTACTTGAGCCAGATGCCTGGGCTGTCTGGTTCTTACTCATGACTGGATAAAGTTTTATTTTCCCACTACTCCAGCTCCTGATTTCCACATTGCATTCCTCAGGGCAGCACTTGGAACCAGCAAAGCTTCTGAATTGAAAACTCCAGGAAGTCCCTGCAATGCAGCCCACGCTCAAATTACAGACTTTCACAAACACCACTTAAAGTAAACAAGACGCTTCTCTGACAAAATCTCACACAGATCTTGCACCCAATTGGAGGGAATCACCCCTGGGCCGTATGGTGCATTCGGCCTCTGATCTTCGGGTAAGCGTTCTCCAAGGCGGCCTTCACGACACACGACAGCGCAGAATCGCTGAGCAGAGACTGATAGCCAAGTTCCGCACACATGAGGACGGTCTCAACCGGGATCTTGGGTTCATATTACACTATCTGTGACCCTCACGACTTGCCTGGGCTTGCAAAATCTCACTAACTGTCCTGGCTGGAGACAATACACATCTCTTTAATCAGTGCTTAACGCTCTCTCCACTCACATTGTCTGTACCTTTAAGACTTGATTACCTGTAAAGACTCGCATTCCAACCATTATTTTGTAAATTGAGTTTGTGTCTTCATATGCCCTGTTTGTGAACTGAAATCCCACTCACCTGATGAAGAAGCAGCGCTTCGAAAGCTAGTGGCTTTTGCTACCAAATAAACCTGTTGGACTTAACCTGGTGTTGTGAGACTTCTTACCGTACGGTGACACAGTGGCTAGCACTGCTACCTCACAGCGTCAGGGACCCAAGTTCGACTCCCGACTTGGGTCACTGTCTGTGTGGAGTTTGCACATTCTCCCCGTGTCTGCGTGGGTTTCCTCCGGGTGCTCAGGTTTCTCCCACAGTCTGAAAGACGTGCTGTTTAGGTGCATTGGCCATGCTAAATTCTCCCTCGGTGTACCCGAACAGGAGTGTGGCAAGGAGGGGATTTTCACAGTAACTTCATTGCAGTCTTAATGTAAGCATACTTGTGACACTAATAAAATAGACTTGGACTTGCCGTTCCGAAACATATGAAAGATCATAAACAAGACAGACAGTTTGGGGATTTGTGCGGCATGCTTTGACAGACAATTTTATTAAATTTCCAACCCGTACCTGGCTCCAACTGGCAAGCTCTCTGCATATTTTTTAAAACTAGTTTTCTCCCTTTTCCACACATGCATAAACACACAATATTGCTGCTCACAATACAATTATTTGGAGATAAATACCTCTGAGGACTTGTACATTGATCTGTTCTCCTTTGCAGTATGAAAGCTTCATGTTTTATTCCGCATCCTCAATTTACTATCCAGGGAACTGCATAATTCCCACCTCATGTTCTACCATACTGTGATTCCCTCACAGAATCGAGCAAATAGGTCTGAGACCAATGCAAGGTTATAGGCTCTTCACCTGTGTCAATATAATTCTCAAAAGATATACCGATAGGTCAATTATTTTGTTATCACCCCAACATTTTTGCCTCATCGTTCTTGAGCAAATACTTATTGCCTTTACAAACCACCGAATAAGTCAACTCTGTTTGGAAATGATTGCAGCTGATACGCAAAAACAAACAGCAGAGATTCAACGTTCAAAGCTATCTCTGCATAGTTAGGTCCAACGTAGGAAAATAAAAGAAAAAAAAACATCAAGGTACCAGACTAGAAAAACGCCACATTTAGAGAGATAGAAAAGGACTTGGCTGAACAAACTAAGCAAACTAATTAGTGCGTTGTTAAATATGATGTGCCAGGTCAGGGGAATACTGATGTTCCTAGAAATAAAGATGTTCTCAGAGGACACAGAAAAGGGGGATGCTTCAATGAATGGAGTTCCTTGGATAAATAGAGAAGTTAGGGCGGCACAGTGCTTAGCACTGCTGCCTCACAGCGCCAGGGAGCTGGGTTTGATTCCCGGCTTGGGTGACTGTGTGTGTGGAGTTTGCACATTCTCTCTGGTCTGCGTGGGTTTCCTCCTGATGCTCCGGTTTCCTTCCACAGTCCAAAGATGTGCAGGTTAGGTGAATTGGTCATGCTAAATTGACCTTCAGTGTACCCGAACAGGCGCTGGAGTGTGACGACTAGGGGATTTTCACAGTAACTTCATTGCAGTGTGAATGCAAGCCTACTTGCGACTAATAAATAAACTTTAACTTAAGTTAAAGCCAATGCGTTAATAATACTGGAGGTAATCACATAGAACCCAAAGAGTCGAATACAAGGATGAAAACAAGGATGAGAATGAGTTAAAGGGAGTAGCAGCAGATATAATTAAAGGTAATAGTAAGGGTATTTGGAAGCATGTAAAAAGTAATGTTGAAGAGAGGATGGTATCAATAAGAGGTGAAGTAGGGAGTCCCTTTGTGGAGGTTGAAGGTCCAGTGGAGGTGAAAAGAAAATGGGTGGGACTTTCCCCCAGCGATGTATTTTTCAGTGGCAGAGATGGCCAGCAGAGGGACCTTCTAGTCCCACCAATGTCTACAGGGTCTTGCATGCCCTGCACGTTCCAACACAGGGGAACGCACTCTGGGGGGGGCGGGGGGGGGGGGGGGGGGCGCCATTGGTGGGACTGAAAGATCCTACCAACAGGGAGGGATTTTGCTTCAATTTTTACAAATCAGAATGGACATTAGAATGTAAGTGCGTTGGGGAAGGATATCAAACTATTGTTCAGGCCTATCTGCAAAGGGGAATTGGCTCTGAAGGTTGTTAAATCACCACATCCTGAAGGTAGACAGAGAGTCTGGGCACAATTTCTTGATTCTCTTTAAATACACAAACTAAGCTGTGGAACTGGAGAGTACACCACAAAGAAAGTTGCTCAATGTGGTAGAATAAACTATAGATCAGTTAATTTAACATCAGGTATGAGTAAGCTCTCAGGCTGCTATTTTACCATTTCACCCCACTTATCGGCCAATGCCTGATTTTTCACCTCTCCCAATCTTACCGGCACCGGATATCTGGCAAGATCAGCATCACACCCGAAAAGGGCGCAAAGCTGATTGTAATATTTAAATCCATTGTTAATGTAGATTTAAATTTTACAAGCGAGCCTGGGACACTATCGTCCAGGCTCACTTGCCTCCGCAGTCTCGCCGGGGAAGGCTCTCTCCGGCAGGGGTCATGTGTGATGGGGACCTGCCGTGATGGCCTCGCTGGTAGAGCCAGAGGCAACTGAGGTCCCCCTCCTCGGGAGGTGGGGGGCAGAGGAGGGGTGCCCCTTGGGCAGTGCCAGCCTGCCAATCTGCTGGGCGGATACCCACTAATATTTTAGCTATGGAGGCATGGACCATCATGCCTGTAAAATCCAGCCCTGTAATTAAAATTAGTGACCATTTGAAATTTGTTTTAAATTCATGCATATTGTCTAAAGAAATATCAACAGATACAGGGAGATTGGTTGATAGGCTGGAAACCAAATGTAAATGATGTTGATCAGAAGAGTTGAAAGCAATATGACACCACCACCCCCCCCCTGCTTTTGTTCTATACATATTAATGATTTGAACATGGGTGTAGAGAACATAATCTCCAAAAGTGGCCGACAACAGGAAAGTTAGCAGGTTTGGCAAACTCTGAGGAAGATCATAAACAAGGTCAGGAAGGTGCAGAAGGGTTAGCATAATGGGCAGACAGAAGGCAAGTATAACTGCTGCCTCACAGTGCCAGGGACAAGGTTCGATACGCAGCTTGGGTCACTGTCTGTGTGGAGTCTGCACGTTCTCCCCGTGTCTGCGTGGGTTTCCTCCGGGTGCTCCGGTTTCCTGCCACAGTCCGAAAGACGTGCTGGTTAGGTATATTGTCCATGTTAAATTCTCTCTCAGTGTAGCCGAACAGGCACCGGACTGTGGCGACTATGGGATTTTCACAGTAACTTCATTGCAGCGTTGATGCAAGCCTACTTGTGGCACCTAATAACGAAACTTTACAACTGCCTTACTCCATACAGAAAGGCACTGAAGCGATTACAAGAGGATTTGACACATAACTCTCAGAAAAGATGTAGCAATATAAAAGGCCAAAATAATTTTGAAATGTATAAATTGCACCACAGAGTATATCTGTAAGAAAGTAAAGGTCAGTAAAGCCACAGACAGCTTACAGATTAGAGTCACAAGGGTGATTCCAGGAATGAAAAACTATAGTTATGAGAAGATGATTGAGATAATGGGACTCCACTGTGGTTTTGAAGGTTATGAAGGGATTTAAAGAATGAGAGTTTGCATTTAAAACACCCTTTATCATGATCACAGGACATTGCAGATCACGTTCTAGCTAGTGAAATATTTATAAAGTGCAGTCACTATTTCAATGCAGCAGCAATACATCTTGCATTTATGACGGGCGTGACTCTCTGGACTCCCCTCAGTGTTTTTCCTGGCGATGGGAGGTGAGACGTGCTGTTTGCTGGGTCTTGCCACTGTCAATGGAAATTTCTACTCAAGTCGTCCCACGTCGCTGGGAAGCCCATGGCAGGGGGCGCACTGCCAGTGGGGCCAGAGAACCCCGCCAGAGTGAACGGCTAGAGAATTCCGGTTCTAGTGTTAAGGAGCATTATCGAACAGCTTTAGACATTGAGCCACATCATGAGCCATTGGGACAGCTGACCAATGGCATGGTCAAGAGGTTATGTTTTAAGGAGCATCTTGAAGGATAAGGGCACGGTGGCACTGCGGTTAGCGCTGCTGCCTCTCAGCGCCAGGGATCTGGGTTCGATTCCCGTCTTGGGTCACTGTCTGTGTGGAGTTTGCACGTTCTCCCCGTGTTTGTGTGGGTTTCCTCCCGGTGCTTCGGTTTCCTTCACAGTCCAAAGATGTGTGGGTTAGGTTGGTTGGCCATGATAAATTGCCCCTTGGTGTCAGGGGGATTAGGAGTGTAAATATGTGGGGTTATGGGGGATAGGGCCTGGGATTGTCACCAGTGCAGGCTCAATAGGCCAAATGGCCTCCTTCTGCGCTGTAGATTCTATGATTCTATGCAAAGTGAGAGGTAGGGAGACAGAAAAAAAATCAGGGAGGGAATTCCAGAGCTTAGGATCTTAGCAGCTCAATGGTACCAAGGTATATGTTCAGAAGCACAGATATCTTGGAGGATGGTTGGGGCTGGAGTAGATTACAGCAGTAGCAAGGATATAGCAGCAAAGAAATAGGGCCCACAAGCAGCAATAAGTTAAATGATCAGACAATCTGTTTTAGTGCTCTTGACTGAAGAGCAAGTGTCAGGTAGGACATTGAGAAAACTAGCCTGCTATCATGGAATTTCTTCATGGCCACCTGAGGGGGCTGAAGGAGGCAAAGTTTAACAGATCATCTGAGGGATGAAACCTTGGGCAATGCACTGATGTGTCAATCTAACTTATTTACTCAATCTCTGGTGTGGGCCACGAATCCACTGAGAGGCAAGAGTGCCCCTATTGTGCCAGGACTGACATCAAATAATAGAGGATTTTTTAAAAAAAATTCATGAAGCATTTCGATGAAGCGAATAGGGAAAGGCTACTTCCTCTAGTTCGGAATTCAATGAAGAAGCAAAATCGGTTTAAAATTCTGACTGAGAGTGAGGGGAAAGGTTAGGAGCATTTTCTTTACACAAAGCGCAGCTGGGATAGGAATATAGTGCCACAAGGGATGGCTCTGGCAGGAAAGGTTGCACATTTTAAGGGAAAGCCACGTACACATTAGAAAGAGATAAAGACTTGAGGCAACGGGGAAGAGAACAAAGCATAAAGGTTAGGTTTGGATTGTTTGAGCAAACTATCACAGCCAAGTGACATACATCTTTACAGTTCTATGATTCACAAATAAAAATATACAGGTGGGAACAGTCAACACAGGATGGGGAGCAGAAAAGTTTTATCAAAAAGTTCTTTAAACAGTTAAACTAATGGCAACAGTGGCATTTCAGTTACCTGCCATTGTCACAATTACCCACAATTAGCAGGTTTCCATTTGTAAGAGCTTCGACATGGGAATGGTTGACAGAAAAAACTAAAGTAAAGTTTATTTATTGGTCACAAATAGGCTTACATTAACACTGCAATGAAGTTACTGTGAAATTCCCCTAGTCACCACACTCCGCCACCTGTTCAAGTACACTGAGGGAGAATTTAGCACGGCCAATTCACCTAACCAGCACGTCTTTGAACTGTGGGAGGAAACTGGAGCATCCAGAGGAAACCCACGCAGACACGGGGAGAATGTGCAAACTCCACACAGACAGTGACCCGAGCCGGGAATCGAACCTGCGTCCCTGGTGCTGTGAGGCAGCAGTGCTAACCACTGTGCCACCGTGTCGCCCCTAAAATCTGTAGGTCATGCAGAATTTCTACTAAGGAAAACTAATGTACAGACTGCAAAATCATAATATTAACCCTCTCTGACAAAAGATATAGAGGGAACACATGATTAACACAACAAACCTGTAAAATGATTACTTGCATGGGGAGTGCCTGGACTAGCACTCTGGAGGACCAGGCTAATGTTCTGAGGACGAGTTTTCAAACCCCACCACGTGGAATCTGAATTAATAAAATGTGCAGTTGAAGACTAGGCCAGAATTCTTCGTTGTTGTTCACCCCGCCACCACTGCCGGCGAGAACGGAGAATTTGGCACTCAGCCAAATCTCCATTCACTGCAGCAGGTCCGGAGAATCCCAGCCACGGGCAAGGTTAGAGAATTCCAGCCCTAGTCTCATTGTTGTGGAAACCCATCTGGTTCACTAATGCCCTTCAGGGAAGGAAATCTGCCATCCTTACCGGGTCTGGCCTACTTGCAACTGTAGATCCACAATAATGTGGTTGACTCTTAATTACCCTCTGAAATGGCCTAGCAATTAGGCTGGGACAACAAATGCTGATCTTGCCAGAGTAAAGAAAAAAAATCACAAGCTAGTCTCAGCTTGACGTTTAGCCATGGCAATTACCCACAGATAACAGAAATTGATTCCTTTTGTATAATTACATAGAAGATATTTTCCTTAATTGTAGAATTCCCATTTTAATTAGCAAACAATAAAGTGGACACACGGGTCCACCACATCCTAAGATGCTGAACAGCACATTAGAACTGTAATCACTATTGCAATGCAAGATGGCAGCCAATATGCACACAACAAAATCCCACACATAGTAATGTGATCAATGGCTAAACGGTTTGCTTTTGTGGCACTGGCTGAGGGGGGTAAGCATTGGCCAAAACTCCCTTGCTCATCTTTCAATCACGCCAATTACATCCACCTCGGAGAGCAGATGGGGACTCAGTTTAATATTGCATTCAAAAGACAGAACCTCCCTCCTGGCTGCACTGAACTGTCAGCCGAGGTTACAGGCAGGTCTCCAGTGGGATCCGAAGCCACGACCTTTTGACTCAGACACAGGAGTGCGATCTCTCAGCCAAGGCTGACATCAATTACCACAAGAGGTCAATAATAAACCTCACCAATTATATGAGCATAGTTTAGATATAGGACTATTGGACCAGAGAACAACTTTCACAATCTACTTTCTCTACATTACAAATCTACTCAACTAATTAGTATATTTTGGCTGTTGTCAATTAGTGATGTTTTTAATAAGTTCCAACTGTTTTCATATAATATCTTCCAATCTAATTTCCTATTGTTTCTTATGATAACCTTTGCGTTAGCATTGCATTTTCCTTATCTTGCACAATACATCGCATTTTTGCTTTAAGCATGGAGCTGGGTTTTAAATTCTGGATGAGCCAAAGCTGGGATGGCGTGAGGGAGGTGGTCAGGTGTATATGTAAATCCCGCAAGTCACTGCAGCACAACCACCAGTAGCTTTTTAACCCAGTAGCCACGAATCCTTGGTACTTAACATAAGAGCATGATAGGAACAGGAATAGGGCACACAGACCTTTGAGCCTGATCCGCGATTCAATAAGATCATGGCTGCCCTCATCATGGCCGCAACTCCACCTTCCTGCCTGTTGTCCATATCCTTGATGTCCCTATAGTTCAAGAAGCTGTCAACTCAGCCTTGAATAGATTCAATGATTCAGCTCTCTGGGGTAGAGAATTCCAAAGATTTAGGAACTTTTGAGGGAAGAAGTTGTGCCTCATTTCCATCCTAAATAAGAGACCCTTTATTTTGAAAATGTGCTGTCGGTTCTAGATTCTCCCATGCGGGGTAAACATCCTCTCAGCATCTACCCTGTTATACCCCCTCAGAATCAGATACGTTTCACCTCTCATTTTTGAAAACTCCAACGAGTGAACACCCAACCTGCTCCACTTATCCGCTTAAAACAACCCCTTCGTCCCAGGAAACAATCCAGTGAACTTTCTCTGAACTGCCTCCTATGCCATGCTTCCCCATCATGGCTTCAGCCCTCTCAATTACAACTTTCTCTGCACCTTGCCTATTGAGGTCACAGATGGGTTCGTGGAAGTCCTCTATCATATAGGTATTTACTCGAGTCATGGAAAGATCTTAACAAAGGGCAGGGATTAATAGACAAGAAGTATGTTTGGCACACAGTTTTTTTCCATCAGAGATCACACCAGCAAATTAAACGTTTGTCCCAGAAAATCCTGCCAATATAGCTTTACACCCATTGTCAGGAGTGCTCTGATGTTAGACCTGGAAATCAACATTACAAGAGACATCATCAGATTAAAGCTGGGAACTTTCACAACTTATTATTCTCATTTTAGAAGCTTATTTTCTTTCAACTGATGGCTATGGTTTAATTTTTAAAATTCTGTGTGCCTCATAAATAAGGTCACTTTTAATCGTTTACTGAGTTATACTCCAAAGAAGTGATATTATTGACCTATCACACTGTCAGCATGTTCAATCTCAATATTTTAAAATAATGTCATCAAGACAAATTTAAGGATAAAAGTATGAACATGGTGCGAGATCATGGCCAATAATCCCTGTGTCGTGAGCTCCTAAAATGGGAAAGGTGGGAATAAAGGTTTGTATCTCTGCCAAATATTTAGGACCAAAAGTCTTAACAAAGTGGCCAATGATAATGGTCTTCGCTTATGTTCCTTTGGTGATGTGCCCACAAAATAAAAATGCACTGAAGGAAACTAAATATTTCACAGGATCCAAACAAGCAAGTAGCTCCCCTTCCAAAAGATGTTTCTATTTATTTATTCATCACAAGTAAGGCTTAACACTGCAATGAAGTTACTGTGAAATTCTCCTCATCGCTACAGTCCGGCGCCTGTTCGAGTCAATGTACCTGACCAGCACGCCTTTCAGACTGTGGGAGGAAACCAGAGCACCCGGAGGAAACCCACGCAGACACAGGGAGAATGTGCAGATTCCACACAGACAGTGACCCAAGCCGGGAATTGAACCCAGGACCCTGGCGCTGTGAGGCAGCAGTGCTAACCACTGTGCCATCATGCCAATGTTCAATGCTGACTAGTTTCCACTCAGAATCAATGCTGTAGTTGATGGTTCACCCTCTGACACTTTATACACATTAACAAAATGCTTTGTTCTCTCTCCTAATCTGTTGTTTGCGCCAATGATTTACTCCATCATCCTGCACTAATTTCTTTTGTTGATAATTTCACTGTATGTTCATTAGCTTCCTTCAAGGTGCCCAAAGCCCACAGAATCCGATGGTTATAGAATCATAGAATCCTTCTGCAGAAGGAGGCTATTCTGCCCATCGAGACTGCACCAACCAAATCCCACCCAGGCCCAATTCCCATAGCCCCACATATTTACCCTGCTAATCCCCTGACACTAGGGTCAATTTAGCATGGCCAATCAACCTACCCTACGCTTATTTGGAGTGAGAGAGAAAACTGGAGCACCCGGAGGAAACCCATGCAGACACGGGGAGAATGTGCAAACTCCACACAGATAGGGACCCAAGCCGGGAATCGAACCCGTGTCCCTGGCGCTGTGAGGCAACAGTGCTAATCACCGTGCCATCCCTGAAGTTCTCCCTTCAATGTGCAGTCACGATTAAGCAGATACATGGGTGTTACTTTAAATTTTTAAGAACACAAAGCTAGGGGACTCGAGGTGGAGTAGCTTCAGGCTGTAGAGACTAGAAAAATCAGCTTTTCTGTAAAGACGTGAACGCAGCGGTAAAATAGAAGGATGGGACTGATTAAAATTCATGAGCTGAGAAAGTCTCTGCGCAGGGACTCTGCAATGGCAGCTGCCTGAGTTCACACGTTTCCACGTTTTATGTCAACACTTGTTGCATTTGTAGTGCTTTTACTCCCAAAGAGTTGCTAATTTGCCCGAGAAAAATCCCAAGAAGTAGCGAGAGAAAATGCTGATGGTTGACTAACAGGAAAACATTATCAATGCACCTTTATTTTCTCTTTCTGTTTTCAATGAAACAGCAACAATCTAGTATCTTTCCGGCCTTTCAAGGTGCGGGTTCTTCCTGTCTCACAAGGTTACGCAAAAGCTTTACCTTTGACGGCTCTGTCTTTGGTCCTGCTTCAGTTATTGAGACTCTTGGCCGACCTCCAATGACCTCAAGTGAAACTCCTTAACTAAAGCTACGAAAACCTTTCTTCCTTCATGGCAAAAAAAAAATGTTCCCCCTCAGCGACCCTTACTTTCCTATGAACTTTAATTCTGTCTCAGAATTAAATATCACGTGAATGTCCAGAGAAACTTGCCAATCACCTCACTGTACACAGGGTACAGGTAAAAGCAGGTTACCTGATTCCTCTCTCTCACCTCTAACTTCACAATCCCTCTCCGTCCTAATCTTTGTTTATTACCATTCTGATCAATGGTACTGAGATCAGTGCCCCTGAATATTTTATTCCCATCCTTCTGAAGTCCCAGATTATCTTCACCTCTCTCTCTATCTGTGTATCTGGTTCTATTCTTCGTCTAACCCCCGTGTATCATTTTCCACGTCAATTGTTCTTCAACCTATCCAACTCCCAAAGTGACATCTATAAACAAAAGCAAAGGGAAGTAGCTGGGAAAATGAGACTAGCCCACCGTCATATCACCAGTGATTAGAGTCTTGTAACAGTACAGTCTCGATAGGTTCTTTTTCTTGCATTGTTGCGCTAACCCTCCACACCAATGCATCCCTTTGCTTTCTCTAACCTGTAAAGGGCAGGAAACGGGGAACAGTGTGGAATTGCTGCATAAGCATGTGATGTTGGCAGCAGAATCATCAGGTAACCAAAGAATAGACACATACAAGCAGGCAATGTAAAGTGGAAATACAGGTGAAAATCGTGTAAAGGCACTCTGGCAATTGTTATGACATTGCAGGAGTTGGGGGCAAAATGGGAGTCTGTCCTGTAGTATGGGGTATTTGAAAGGTCTAAAGGGGAACGGGAAGTCAGTGCCAGGGACTGGGTTCGATTTTCGGTTTGGGTCACTGTCTGCGCGGAGTCTGCACGTTCTCCCCGTATCTACTTGGGTTTCCTCCGGGTGCTCCGGTTTCCTCCCACAGTCCAAAAGACTTGCTGGTTAGGTGCACTGGCCATGCTAAATTCTCCCTCAATGTACCCAAACAGGCCCAGAGTGTGGCGACTAGGGGATATTCACAGTAACTTCATTGCAGTGTTAATGTAAGCCTAGGGGCTAATGTAAGGCTGGGGTGGCACGGTGGCACAGTGGTTAGCACTGCTGTCTCACAGCGCCAAGGACCCCAGGTTCGATTCCCAGCTTGGGTCACGGTCTGTGTGGAGTGTACACATTCTCCCAGTGTCTGTGTAGGTTTCCTCCGGGTGCTCCGGTTTCCTCCCACAGTCAAAAATGTGCGGGTTAGGTAGATTGACCATGTTAAAATTGCCTCTTAGTGTCAGGGGGATTACGCAGGGTAAATGCATGGGATTATGGGGTAATAGGGATAGGGTCTGGGTGGGATTGTGGTTGGTGCAGACTCGATGGGCCGAATGGCCTCCTTCTGCCCTGTAGGATTCTACGATTCTACTTGTGACACTAATAAATAAATTCAAACTTAACTACAAGTGGTCAGATACAATAGATACCTGGGAGTCGATCCTCCAATCCATCCTTTATATCAGGGAATGGAGAATGATCCCAGAGGGGAAGACAAATAACTTTAAAAACAGATACGGGGAAAGGCAACGGTCCAATCAAATATATTTAGCTTGAAGAATATTTTCCAACATTACCACTTACTCCTGCTAACTAACTTTTGGGACCTGCTCTCAGGCATCATGTAAAACATGACAACATTGTGCTTGTCTGCCATCTGTTATTTTCAATGGAGCATTTGGCTTCCTCTGCTGACTGTCTGCAGGGGCTTCTGTACCCACGGTTCCAGTTCTACACTGTGGTGTTGCCGACTGTGGCAGATGTTATACTGATTGCAGCCCAAAGCCCCTCACAATTTTTTGTTGTTGTTCTACCTTAGATTTGCTAAAACTAAAAGTGAAAATAATCAGCATGGGATACCCAACCTGACAAAAGAACGACAACTGTCGATCAAATTCCTGGCTTGGATCACTGTCTGTGTGGAGTTTGCACATTGTCCATGTGTCTGTTTCCTCCGCTTTCTTCACACAGTCCAAAAGACGTGTTGGTTAGGTACATTGGCCATGCTAAATTCTCCCTCAGTGTACCCAAACAGGCACCAGAGTATGGTGACTTAACTTCATTGCAGTGTTAATATAAGCCTACTTGTGACACTAATAAGGTTTAAACTCATACCATTTGACTTTGCAATCATCTCCCCACTTTTACCAGTGACAACAATGATGCCTTGAAGAGGGCTTTGGATAATTGGTTGAATAGGAACAATGAGCAGGGTAATGGCACTAAATCATAATGCCCATTGAGAGAGCCAGTGCAGAAATGATGGGCCAAATGGCCTCCTTCTCATAGAAAACCTACATTCAGCACATCGAGTCTGCACTGACCGCAATCCCACCCAGGCCCTATTTCCATAACCCCATGCATTTACCCTAGCTAGTTCTCCTGACACTAAGGGGAAATTTAGCATGGCCAATCCACCTAACCGGCACATCCTTAGAGTATGGGAGGAAACCGGAGCACCCAGAGGAAACCCACATAGACACGGGGAGAATGTACAAACTCCACTCAGACAGTGACCCAAGCCAGGAATGGAACCTGGGTCCCTGGCGCTGTAAAGCAGCAGTGCTAACCACTGTGCCACCCCGTAACAATTCTGTAATTTGAAAGTTAATCTTATCAGATGTCCAAGCTCACTGCCGGTCACTAAATGAGTTTCACTTGCTCGTAGCCTAGGAGGAGAGTGCAGACAGACCATGAGAGCAGCCACGAAGGGGGTCTATAATATCTTGGCTGGTGCAGGAGAACAGGAAATCGGAAAGGATGGAAATAATACTATGAAAATCAAGTTTAAATTGCAACTCCCAACTTCCTGCCGGGTTTTAAGACAACCATTAGGGCATGTGTATTGTTCAAGAAATTTGATTTCAAGCAATCTAGCCTAAAATATTGAAAGCACTGACAGAAAGGTAAGAACTTGAATGGGAGCAGCTTGTTGCCAGGTAATACATAGGAGCAAATTTTCCTCCTTTCTCTAAATGCAATTTAAATCAGACTTGATCTCACTGAAGGAGAGTGGAGACGACTGAAAAAGTGACTATTTGGTGGAATGTACTTGACTCTTCAGTTTTAAGAACCAACTGGATATCTCCACATAACTTCAGATTCCAGATTAATCTCCTTACTATCAAATACTCTGCGGTTATAATTGGCACTGACTTGGATGTGATTCACTCTTCATTTTTTTTTGTTATTGGTGAACCCAAGTGCAGGTCAGTGGGACTAGGCATAAAATGGTTCGGCACAGACAAGAAGGGCCAAAAGGCCTGTTTCTGAGCTGTAATTTTCTATGGTTCTATGGAATCAATCACATTCCACCTCCCTGCGTCCCCTCCCCACACACACACACACCCTATCCCAGCAGTTATGATGCACATTCACACATCTCTGAAAAAACCTCAAAAATTCTCTCCTGCATTTTTTGGGAACAAGCACTAAAAGCACTGGTGCCAACTCACGAGAGAGGAGGGCACACTTGCCCACAGATGGCACTGACTGAGCTGGCTGCCTGCATTCAAAGCTGGCACTTTGAACGCCACAATGTGAAGCGCAGGAGGTACAGCAAGGGAAATAATAGCAGCACACGGCTCAGAGGCAACTGTTCTGTGAAAGGAAATCTCCTTGAATGGGAGGCAGCACAAGCCACAAACATCAAAATAACTGGCACTCCCCACACACTAATAATAATGAACAGTCGCGGTGCTTGACTTTGATGGACCTTTCATGCATTCTGTGGATTAGGGTAAATATTGCCAATTCCACATTTCAATTTAAACCAGTCACCCGTCCCCAGCCGTTTGAATGGATAGATCCACATTGTTGCATTGTACTCAATGACAGCCCCCTGGTACGATAGCAATTTACAACATAGATCATATCGAAGGAGCTGAGACATGGGGGGGACAAAATTATACTTGGTTACAGGTCGTCTACCGAGATTTAGCTCCCCCCGCTACTTGTATTTATTTTTTTGTACCTGACTTGCCAACGCCAGCTCTCCCGAAGACGGCTAGTTTCACTTCGGCACTCTTCGCCATGGTCCAGAGTTCAGGAGGGGAACCGGCTCAGTATTCAATCGGTGAGCAGCAAGAGAGGGGAAACAAATCCGGGCAGGAAGAAATAAACTTTTCTCAATCCAAAGTCGAAGTTCACCATTTCATTCTGGCTGAAGAGGGACCCTCTGCGAGAGCGGTGGAGAGATTGATGGGGGGAAGAGAAGAAAAACAGGTTAAAGTTACTTTTACTCAGTCATCCCCTGGGCACCAACAAGAGAAATCTTTGACAGAATGGAGATGATTCAGCAAGCTTCCAGACTTGCCCATTTTCCAGGGGAGGTGCTGTACCTGTGATTACACTGGCACTTTCAGCAATGGGGAGCATTACAATCATTTCTCACTGCAGATATGGTGACTAACGGTACTGCTGACAGGGACAACATGCAGAGAGCCTTTCCATCTCCACCTGGCTCAGGGTAACATGGGCAAAGCTGGCTCAGGGCAACATGGGCAAAGCTGGCTCAGGGTAACATGGGCAAAGCTGGCTCAGGGCAACATGGGCAAACCTGGCTCAGGGCAACATGGGCAAACCTGGCTCAGGGTAACATGGGCAAACCTGGCTCAGGGTAACATGGGCAAAGCTGACTCAGGGTAACATGGGCAAACCTGGCTCAGGGTAACATGGGCAAAGCTGACTCAGGGTAACATGGGCAAACCTGGCTCAGGGTAACATGGGCAAAGCTGACTCGGTAACATGGGCAAACCTGGCTGAGGGTAACATGGGCAAACCTGTCTCTACCTCTCCCACACACATTCCCAAATGCCACAGGGGGTTGGGGGGGGGGGGATGACTAGGTGGGAGGTGGGTGTCCACTCCATATCCCACCAGTTCTGTACTGAATGAGGAGCAGAAGGTGTACACTGGGCACTGTCACTGCCCCCCACTCGCAACATCCCCGGTAACTCTCAATGCATCATTCAGTTTCCACTCTCCCCAGTGTGTATCATTAACTTTCCATCTCTACCTAGAAATAATCCTCCTTGCTAAAACTGCAGGAGGCAAACAAGAACAAAACAAGCACAGCACACAAACACACACAAAATACAACATACAACACACATAACATACACAACACACCGGCTGTTTCCATCTGCTCAGACTCCCTTCTCTCTCTCTGCAGCTCTGCCACCCTCCAGCTCAGGACAAGCACTGTGCAGCAGCCAGGCTGGAGATATATATATATATGTGGGTTGTCCTCTTGGGTTGCAGGTTCGGAAGGGGATGGGAGGGCTATTTTTTTTCCCTCTTCCCCCTACCAGCGACTCCGCCACTCAGCAGAAGGGTGCCTGGCGGCTGAGGTTGGGATGTGGCTTTGACAGAGAGTGGAGCCTCCTCCAGCGGATCGGCCGCAACATGCGGACTGGAGCGCAGCAAAAGATGCACGGGATTGGCATCTCACTGCTTCCAGATCAGGGACACATTTGAGAGAGTGAGAGAACATCCCTGACAGATGACAGGAGAAATAAGAAAGTAGAAGACTGTGTGTGCTCTATTTTCTCTCCCACCCCGCCCCCTTCTCCCCAAGGTCAGAAACTTAGAATCACTACAGTGCAGAAGGAGGCCATTCAAACCATCGAACCTGCACTGACTCTCCTGGGACCTTACCCAGGCCCACACCCCACCCTATCCCCATAACCCTGTCAATTTTACAATGGCTAATCCACTTAAATCTACACATTTTGGGACACTAAGGGGCAATTTTGCATGGCTAATCCACCTAACCTACACATTTTCTACTCCAAAGATGTGTGAGTTAGGTTGCTTGGGCCATGTTAAATTGACCCTAATGTCTGGGGGATTAGCAGGGTCAATGAGGGTTGCGGGAATAGGGCCTGGGTGGGATTGTGGTCGTTTCAGACTCGATGGGCCAAATGGCTTCCTTCTGTACTGTAGGGATTCTATGATCTTGGGGCACTAAGTGGCTAAATTGTCTCTTGCATGACCAACCCACCTAACCTACACATCTTGGGACACTAAGGGGCAATTTAGCATGGCTAATCCACCTAACCTACATATCTTGGGACACTAAGGGGCAATTTAACACAGCCAATCCACCTAACCTGCACATCTTTGGAGTCTGGGAGGAAACCGAAGCATCCGGAGGACACCCATGCAGACACAAGGAGAATGTGCAAATTCCACACAGACAGTCACCCCATACCAGAATCGAACGCAGTGCCTGGCACTGAGAGGCAGCAACGCTAACCACTGTGCCATGCTGTGTTTAGAATCCTGGATTTAACTGTACATTTTGAATGCAAGTTGAAATTGTCTAAATCTATTACTATTTGGTTTCTGTGTAAATTTCTGGCAGGAACAGCTGTTTTGCTTTGCAGCCTTTGTACTCCTGCATCAGAAAGTTGTGAGCTGAAGTCTCACTTGACCACATGCTGTACTGTGACACTTCAGTGCAGCACTGCGGGAATTGTTAGAGGTGTCACCTTTCAGACAAGATGGAAAACCAACAACCACCCACTTGGGTCAATGTAGAAGATCCCGTGGCTTTATTTTGAACAAGGGCAGATGAGTTCTCCCGAGTGCCTTGGCCTATATACATATCTGAACTAGCATTACTTTAAAGGGCAGCTTATCTGGTCATTGTTATTGTAAGGGCTTGCTATGCAAAACTTGGTTACTAAGCACCAGCCTAAATTTGTTAATGCTAAAAGCCTTATTTCAAAAAGTGAAATTTTTATTCTTTGATTAAAGAAACCTTGCAGAATGCATGTCCAACTCTAAAGCAAATTCATAGTTCATCACAATGATATTGATATTTCTGCATTGTTCAGCTCTGTGCTGCTGCTAAGCCACTCTGAGCATTTCCATGAGTCTTGTGCCCTCAGCAAGAAGCCTCACTCACAAGGAGTGCAAGTCAGCGTGTAGCCTATCTCCTACACATACACAGGTGGAGCTCCCCACTGAAAATAGTGAGTTAGTCTTTATGGAACACTTACTGTTTTAGTGGGAGTCGGTTTAGCATCAGTTGGCTGGACAGCTTGTTAGTGATGCAGAGTGATGCCAAAGCGTGGGTTCAGTTCCCATACCATCTGAGGTTATGCACGAAGGCCCCACCTTCTCAACCTTGTCCCTCGCCTGAGCTGTGGTGATCCTCAGGTTAAGTCACCACCAGTCGCAGCCTATGGTCATCTCGGACTATGGTGACTTTACCTTTACTGTTTTAGTGCTTGGCTCAGAAAAAGTCAGAGGATTGGGAGTCCAACTCAGATTCTAGACAATTGTGAGCACGTGGACTGACACTTAAGTGCACTACTAAGGGAGAGCTGCATTGCTGAAAGCACGATCTTACAGGTGAATTGTTAAAGCAAGGCCCGGAACATAGCCTTGGAAGGCCAAGGGAGTTGTACCCCTCAAGCAGCACAATTACTTGCTTTCTTCACTGCTGTTGGTGGAACATCACTATTCACAAACCAACTGCTGCGTTTCTCTGAATAACAACAACACGAGCACTTGAAAACTATTAACCATGCAGTTAACCATGGAACATTCTGAGAATTTAAAAAGCTCTGTATAAATTCAAGTTCACTTGCTGTCTCTTTTTATCTTACCATTCTTAAATATAGGTTACTTTTTCTGGAGAAACACAATCGACACAGAGTTACAGTTAATATAATTGGGTGGAATACTTAAAAATAAAAGACTGTTTGAAGCCTGAATATTTTCTTTTAAAAATATTATAGGGACACATTGCACAAGTTTTACTGAGACTATTTCGATCTATCTTTATTTATTAGTGTCACAAGTTGGCTTACATTGACCCTGCAATGAAGTTACTGTGAAAATCCTCTAGTTGCCACACTCCGGCGCCTGTTCGGGTACACTGAGGGAGAATTCAGCATGTCCAATGTACCTAACCAGCACGTCTTTCGGACTGCAGAATCACCCGGAGGAAACCCACACAGACACTGGGAGAACGTGCAGACTCCACACAGAGTGACCCAAGCCAGGAATCAAACCCAGGTTCCTGGCTCTGTGAGGCAGCAGTGCCAACCACTGCGCTGTCCTAGCTGATCAGAGAGACATAGATTGCTCATAACACTTTTAACATTCTTATTCATTCCTGTCTGGCAGGCAATGGGGCAATTTAGTGTTTTATTTCAATCTGTATTCTGAAGCTTGTTGTTTCTTCCTGATTAATGACAGCAGCAGTGACGAGCATCGAAACTGGCAGCAAAGTGGGAACAAGCTGAACCAATTCAATTTTTCCATTTTCTACAATACTCCCTACCTTTTTTTCTGACCACGAAAAAAGAGAGAAATTTTAGAAATTGTATTTTCCAAAAAAAAATCTGCCGTTGTCAGCTCGACTCTGCTAATACCTGATTGATGAGCTTTTAGAGAAAGATGCAGCAATGTTCCCACCAGCGGATATTAAAACTACTATGTGGCAATTAGCTCACCCACTCAGCTATAGTTAATTCAATGATAGAGCAAATACACGCGTTGGCAGAGTGTCTGCTACATCATTGCTGTTAGTGAGAGGCAGTCGCCCAGAGATGCAGCTCTAGCCCACCAAATATCACTGCAGAATACACATCACCCTCCCTATTAAATGTGGTCTTTTCCCCAGCCACCTTCATTCAAAGCCATTCCTGCCAGCACCCCTGGGCTTACTGTGGTCATGCACCTTGGGAGCAACATTAACAGGGCAGATGAGAAGACAAACCCTGTTGGATCCCCTGTAATTAGTATGATGTGGATAAGGAAGGAGCAATCACTCATGCTCCCAGGAGGGCAAATTCTCAGTTGGGGCTGTGTAAAAGAAGCAGTGGACATGAGTGCATAATATTGTTTCCATTCCCACTGCTATCCTATGCAATTTTAGATATCACAGCATAGTGAAATCCACCTCTAAAACTCTGATGTCTTTCATAAATTACAATTCAAGTCACTGATCTCTTTAAAAAAATCTGCAAATGGCCATATTAGTTAATCAAACTGAACAAATTCTCTGCCTTACATGCCCCCATCTCAAGAGATGGAGCAACAACCTTCAATCTTATTTGATGAATTTCACTGTTATTAAAGCATGGGGGAATCAGCGGAAGAGAGTTTCTGCAGTAGTTACATACATGCAGATGTTGGTTTCATCAGGTCCTGGGGCGGACACACAAAGGGGGTTGTCCAGTGGGCTGGGTGGTCAGAGATTGAGGAAATCAAGTCAGTGCCAGTCGCTATGTAACCTCAAATACACGGCCCAAAGTTGAAAGAGCTTCAGTAGCCTTAATGTCAGCAGTCCACACTATTATTCAGCTTATTACGCTGAATCTTTGGGCTTTGTATTTCTAAATTTTATATTAAAAACTAATCCCTGCCGTCCTTAAAAACTGGTTAGTGTTTAATATCCAGCATTTCAGAGTAAGATTGGTCAAGTCGTAAAAAAAAACTACATTTCGGCTAGAAAGCGGATTATAGTAAGTAGAGTATCTTATTAATCCTCGGGATAGGCAGGTTTGCACTGGAAAATTACAGAAAAGCTGGAGTTTCTTGATCACAGGAGACAAGGTATACTTTTGGGAGCGGCTGTTTAATCATTGGGCAACAAGGTGATGTTGTAAATTAGTCGCAGCGTCAGCCACTGTTGGGAGTAGGAAAACAGTTAAATCATTCCAGAAGTGGGGAATGATATGTAACTGACTGCAGAGCCTGTATAAATCTAGCAATTTATTGCCATCACCCAAACTAATCCCCATCATAAATTTCCTGTCTTTGAAAGTCTTCAGCAGACAAGTTACTATCTTTACCTTGGAAACAATTTAATATTTCAAAATGGATTTTACAGCATGCAGTAAGAATATGTGCAGAGACAGGGTTGAAAAGGCAAATGTTTTCAATCTGCAAATGCAACTGATAACACTCATCCTTCCAAAGTGAAAGACCTGCCTCCCTTATGTGAATGCTCATATGCACTCTGAATGCGTCATTAACTGCTCTATAACCTAAACTATTCCCTTTTGAATCTCTATCAAGGGAAATAAAACATACGGCCTAATGGCACTAGATGGGCAGCACGGTGGCACAGTGGTTAGCACTGTTGCCTCACAATGCCAGGGATCCGGGTTCGATTCCCGTCTTGGGTCACTGTCTGTGTGGAGTTTGCACGTTCTCCCCGTGTCTGCGTGGGTTTCCTCCGGGTGCTCCGGTTTCCTCCCACAGTCTGAAAGATGTGCTGGTTAGGTGCATTGGCCCGAACAGGCGCCGGAGTGTGGCGACTAGGGGAATTTCACAGTAACTGTTAATGTAAGTCTTACTTGTGACTAATAAAAAACAAACTTTAAAAGATGATAAAGCAAGCATTTCCGCTCCTCAGATGCACATCTGTCCTTCTGGTCATTGCGGACTGAGGAAAGTTTGGAAGATAGTTCAGTTCTACAATGTTGCATAGCCACTGATGTTAAACCAGGAGAAGCTTTGTTGAAATTTGTTGAAATTTACTCTCCACTCCATTGCTGGTCTCCTGTTCTTGTCTCACATAATCCACCAATGTGCAAGCAAAGAGTTGGATATGCACCTGAGCCAGTTCCCAGGGCCAGCCAAAAGCCAAGGCCTACTCCAAGATTCACTAATTAAAATAGCAAAATACTGCAGATGCTGGAATCTGAAACAGAAACAGAAAATGCTGGAAAATCTCCGCAGGTCTGACAGCATCTGTGGAGAGAGAATAGAACCAATGTTGAGTCTAGATGACCCTTCATCAGTTCTGATGAAGGGTCATCCAGATTCTAAACATTGGTTCTATTCTCTCTCTACAGATGCTGTCAAACCTGCGGAGATTTTCCAGCATTTTCTGTTTTTGTCACTAATCATAACGTTACATGTGTGTACTGCATACTATCATTTAACTGTGCAAGTAATATAACATGCAATTATACAACAATTGCAATACTAAAGATTTATACATGTTAAAATTGTTACATTGATTCAATATATATAATTTTTTTAAAACTTCATAAATTGTCATACAATCATCTGAAACCTTGGTAGAACATTGATACCCAATAAAATTCTAATTTATCCTAAAACATGTTTATCAATCTGCATGGAGTGGTTCTGAACGAATTAGGCCTAAAATAAGTGAATTTTGCTGTTATCCACAAACACTCAAAGTACTTAACGAAAGAAAAGCATTAAATTTGCTTTGTAACCGTGCTTTAAGAATCAAGAATGAGCTAGAGTCTAGGAAGCAGAATTGGTTTAGTTTTATTTTGCTGTCTATTTTGTCCTAATCATTTTTGCACTGTTTCCCTTACAACCAAAGCACCTCCCCATTCAGATATATTTCCCCATCATCCAAACCATTCAGTTTTACTCGGTCTGCATTTTGTCTTAACTTATTTTTACACAAAGCAAATGTCCCTCAACTCGCATGCACCTCACATTTAATTTCATCCGAATGCAGGTCAAGTATTTAATCCATCCCTCACAGGCTGTGCAATGCAAAAACATGCTCAATAATAACCAAACATCTACTTTTGGGAAAGCTCTCCCAAAGGCAATATCCACCCTCCAGACACAGCAGAAATCTCTTCGTAAACGCAAACCTTAATAGGACAATACATTCCCAAAGTCCCGGCAGTACATGTCTGCACCAGAGACACAGCTTCCAACATGTTGAACGTTAAACCATCACACAGTCTTACGGTAAGATGTTGATTCACACACACACGACTGTCTCCTCGCAACTCCAACTATAGAATATCCAACCAAAAACATTGTTTTATATAAGGGTTAGTGATGGACAATTTAATTCACTTTGATTATAACTTGAAACAATTACGCTCTGGTCATTGATTACATTTTTGATCCACACACAGGACAGGCAGATTTAAATCACTGATCCCTTTCCAGGGCCTAAGCTTCGAAATCACAGAATAAACCTGAGCTGTAAATCCATTTGACACTTTACAGGAAATCAAATCCTACTTGCTAAAGGTTAGCAATTTTCTATATTAAATTGACTTTTTTTGTGTCAAAAATATTGGTCTATTGTAATCTAATAGTTATAAAGCTGTTCCCCATTTGGAAAAAAAAATCAGCCCACACTATTCATACACTTTTTTTTGGTATTAATGCCAATTGAGTCAACCTTCGATTTGATTTATTGTCACATGTATTAGCATACAGTGAAAAGTATTGTTTCTTGCGCGCTATACAGACAAAGCATACCGTTCATAGAGAAGGAAACGAGAGAGTGCAGAATGTAGTGTTACAGTCATAGCTAGGGTGTAGGGAAAGATCAACTTAATGCAACTTAAGTCCATTCAAAAGTCTGACAGCAGCAGGGAAGAAGCTGTTCTCGAGTCGGATGGTACGTGACCTCAGACTTTTGTATCTTTTTCCCGATGGAAGAAGGTGGAAGAGAGAATGTCCAGGGTGCGTGGGGTCCTTAATTATGCTGGCTGCTTTGCTAAGGCAGTGGGAAGTGTAGACAGAGCCAATGGATGGGAGACTGGTTTGCGTGATGGATTGGGCTACATTCACAACTTTTTGTGAACTTCCTTGCGGTCTTGGGCAGAGCAGGAGCCATACCAAGCTTTGATACAACCAGAAAGAATGCTTTCTATGCTAAAGGTTGGTGAGAGTCGTAGCTGACATGCCAAATTTCCTTAGTCTTCTGAGAAAGTAGAGGCATTGATGGGCTTTCTTAACTATAGTGTCGGCATGGGGGGACCAGGATAGGTTGTTGGTGATCTGGACACTTAAAAACTTGAAGCTTTCAACCCTTTCTACTTCGTCCCCATTGATGTAGATAGGGGCATGTTCTCCTTTACGCTTCCTGAAGTCGATGACAATCTCCTTTGTTTTGTTGACATTGAGGGAGAGATTATTGTTGCCACACCAGTTCACCAGATTCTCGATCTCATTCCTGTACTCTGTCTCGTCATTGTTTGAGATCCGACCCACTACGGTGGTGTCGTCAGCAAACTTGAAAATCTGTTATCCACTCTGAGCAACCCTTTGGTTCATCTGAATTAGTGATATTTGGTTATATCTCTTACTCAGTCCAATAAAACCTACAGTTGTAAGTTTGAACTCATTTTCAGCCAGTTAAGCCTTTTATTGAAAACTACGGACAATGGCTTGTGCGAACTATTCTTTGAACAGTTGATATTCTGATGCATTTACAACCTTCTGCTTGAGAAACAGTTGTTATTCACCAACTTTCTCTGGTGCAACTGAGTTATTGGCAGACCATCAATATTCTGGTAAAAATAAATTAAACTTTTATTGTTTAGCACAATTTTTACGTGGCCAAAGCCTTTATACGGTGCTATCCTGCTCCTTCTTTGTGCACTCAATTAGTTCAATGTCTTTGTTCACATACTTTAGCACATGCACAGGTTAATCAAAGTGAGAGCCATGAGAAAACTTAATGTTAATTATGATTCTAATTGTCATTTACAAGTTCACTGAATACAGCAAGAAATATTATTGGGCACAAGGATAAATTCTTCCTTGAAAATGGCTGTAAAATGTTTCAGTTCTGTGATGGCTCATGCATCATGTGTCTTTTATTCTGACAATGTACATTCGATTTGTCACTGCATTATATCCAATAAATAAAGTATGTCCGTGCATACGTCTGGGAGTCAGATGGGATTTTGTATCCAGTTACATGCACATTCACCAGGAAAATTTACAGTTCATTATCCCTTTCCGTAGAAGATTCCTCAGGAGATCATCTTTTGCATCTCACGGATTATTTCAAGCTTTGAAACTTTTAATTCATTGGTAGGGGGTCTTCTTTCAGGAAGAGTGGATGAAAGCATGTATTGTAATGTACTGATTTTAATCAGGCATGGATTCTAACAGATTCTACAATAGCTCCTCACAATGATGTCTGCTTTCTGACTTCTTCTGCTTTGACAATCACTTCAGCTATTAAATTCACAGATGATTGGTTCGCAAATCCACAACCTCCAGCACATAGGAGGACAAGGGAAGTAATTGCATGGGAACACCATCCAGTCCAATTTCCCATTCAAATCACAGACATACATATCGCCGTTCCTTCAAGCTCGCTATGTAAAAAACCCTGGAACCCTTACAGCACTGTGTGACTACCTTCACCATGTGGACTGCAGTGGTTCAAGAAGGCAACTCAGCATTACCTTCTCAAGGTGAACTAAGGATGGACAACAAATGTTGGCCTTAACAATGATGCCCATAACCCAGAAGTAAAAGCTTTAAAAAGAGGGACTATGAGAATCTCAGCACATTCTGATAGCAACCTGCTCTGTCTGACACCTCATATTCTAAACGACTTATCTCTGGACATGTGCAAGTAGTCTTTATTTTTGCTGGAATTGGTACCTTCAAAAACTCTGATGCGTTCCATTTAAAATGGATTTGATTTATTGCACAGTGAGTTATTGAGAAGAACACAGAAAATGCTGGAAAAACTCAGCAGGTATTTTCAGATTTCCAGCATCTGCAATATTTTGCTTTTATTTTAGTGAGTTAGTGAGATTGTTGATGTCATTTCCATTCCACCTTTATTTACTCATCTTCAGTTCCATCAAAGCATCATCAATATTGGGGGAGGGGGAGGGTAATATCACTGGACCAGTGCGCCAGGCTAATGCTCTGGGGACCTGGGTTCAGATCCCACCACGGTTGTTGGTGGAATTTGAAGTTTATAGATCAGGAATTAAAAGCTAATCCAAGTAATGGTGACTATTAACAATTATATTTGATTGTTGTTGAAAACCCATCTTAGAATCATAGAATCCCTACAATGCAGAAGGAGGCCATTCGGCCCATCGAGTCTGCACCGATCACAATCCCACCCAGGCCCTATTCCCATAACGCCACATATTTATCCTGCTAATTCCCCCTGACACTAAAGGACAATTTAGCATGGCCAATCAACCAAACCCGCACATCTTTGGAGTGTGGGAGGAAACCGGAGTATCTGGAGGAAATCCACGCAGACACGGGGAGAACGTGCAAACTCCGCACAGACAGTGACCCAAGGTCGGAATTGAACCCGGGTCCCTGGCGCTGAGAGGCAGCAATGCTAACTACTGTGCCACCATGCCGCCCCTGTGTCCTTTAGGGAAGGAAATCTGCTGTTCTTACTTGGCCTGGCCTACATGTGACACCAGACCCATATCAATGTGGCTGGTTCTTAATTGCCCTCTGAAATGTTCAGTACAAGGGCAATTAGAACTAGGCAACATGAAAGAATAAAATGGGGGACGGGGGGGGAGGTGGAAATATGGGGTATATGTTTTGGTTGGCAATATCATTCCTGTCAGCATGATTTTATCTATCTATCTATTTATTATTGCCACAAGTATGCTTAAATTAACACCGCAATGAAGTTACTATGAAAATCCCCTAGTTGCCACACTCCGGCGCCTTTTTGGGCACACTGAGGGAGAATTTAGCATGGCCAATGCACCTGAGCAGCACGTGTTTTGGACTGTGGGAGGAAACTGGAGCACCCAGAGGAAACCCACGCAGACATGGGGAGAACGTGCAGACTCCACACAGACAGTGACCCAAGCCAGGAATCGAACCGGGGTCCCTGGTGCTGTGAGGCAGCAGTGCTAACCACTACGCCACCGTGCCGCCCCAGGCACACAAAGCAAGAAAATTTGGTAAACTCTCAGTCACAACAGAAATTCCCTTCCCCCACCTCCACCCCTCAACCTGCCTGGTTTCCTGACCTATGAATTACTATCACACATTTTAGAACAAGAGTTTCATTTTTAATCCATGCCATCCAACAAAAGAACATGGGGAAAATTTTGTTCACATGATGCCCCATCAAATGGAGCCACTCAGATTCGCTCTGGTTACCTGGGAGCAGTCGTCATGGTAGGCCAGCGCCCATGCAGCAAATTCAGTGGGGTTTTTTATTGCTCTCTCAGAGTTACGAAACCAATGTTCAGAGTGGACAGGGAAGCCCTTAATCCATCCCCTTGCTTGCTCCAAAAATACAATTCAGATTCAAATTGAATCCAATTCACAGTCTCCACAAGAGAGACATACTAGATCCAAGCTGACAAGAGCAGGCGTTACATCTGATCTCCGGCTTGATCCTACACTTGATCTTAGATGAAAGGTCGAGTCGTTCAGACTTCCTCATTGATTATTTTTGAGCCTTCAGCACTGCCTGGCCCCGAGAAATTGCGTAGCGTCATTTTAAGCTAAGGAATCCAATAAAATATCCAGCCCAAGAGTTTCACTCCGATTATAATCAGATTCTCTTTCAAATTTTGTTTGTTTGTTTTATGTATGTTTTGATCCTTCTTTCTTTTGACATCAGGGCATGTTGGGGCCCATTTGCATTGAACGTAAGAGAAGCAAACATTTCAGTCTAGTTGAAACATTTGCAGGGTTGAGCAGAATGTTTATTTAAAGAGCGGATACAATGAAAAAGGCCTTAGAATATCAATGCTAATTCCAACTCAGGAGCTAGAAAAACATCCAATGGGAAACTATAGGGTCCTGTCCCAGTTGACAGCTTTGAAGTCATTTTTCATCAAAGCGGTTCTTGACTGGGGCAGTGATTGCAACATGAAGGTAAGCAGTTTTACAGTTAGACTTGGCCCATGTGATCTCCTAGACTTGTTCCAACTATCTACAGGGGGTGTCAGAAAGGAATTTTCCAGAGTATTTCTTCCCTCACTGGTCCTGGGCTCTCTCTGTGGGTTTGCTTCTCTAAGGATATTATCTAACTGCGAGGGAGATGCGGAGGAGTATCACACCTCATTTGTGGAGTCAGTTTGATGGGCCAGTTAATATCTTCCTGCATGTTGATTCATATGATAGCTCCCAACTGCAGCATTCCACAGATTCAGGTATTTGGCATAATGGCTAGCAGTGCTGCCTCACAGCACCAGGGACCCGGGTTCGATTCCCGGCTTGGGTCACTGCCTGTGTGGAGTCTGCACGTTCTCCCCGTGTCTGCGAGGGTTTCCTCCGGGTGCTCTGGTTTCCTCCCACAGTCTGAAAGACGTGCTGGTTAGGTGCATTGGCCGTGCTAAATTCTCCCTCAGTGTACCCGAACAGGCGCCGGAGTGTGGCGACTAGGGGATTTTCACAGTAACTTCATTGTAATGTAAGCCTACTTGTGACACTAATAAATAAACTAAACTTGATGACGATGCAGAGCATCAGAGCTGACTGTCCAGAAACCACATTCTGTAAACTTGTCCCAATAACCATAGGAAGCGGCCTTTGCCAGCTCTAAGCAACACAGGAGCAGATGTAAATGTGTGCTGATTGTTTCTAGAACCTATCATCCACCCTATGCATCAGAGGCTGGTCATGTATCAATCACCTAGATTCTGTTTGAATGGTGTACTGCTTGACATTCTTTGAAAAGGTCACTGTGCTAAGAGTTGACCCTGAGAGCCGCAAGTCAAATGTCAAGTCCTGATGCTGTATGAGTATGCATGGTGGGAAATAAAAGAGCTGGGGGTATGATCTAGGTGCATGGCAAGGGGCAAACATGGAGCAGGTTAACAAGCAAGGCTTTGCAACTTGCACATTTGTCCATTATCTAGGATGTATTGTTGTGCAGCCATGCAATGGCAGCTTCCTTAAGGACTGACATCTTCTTGATCAGAAAATCCTACAATCCAGATGGAGGCCATTCGACCCATCGAGTCTGCACCGACTACAATCCCACCCAGGCATATCCCCATGACCCTGTGCATTTACCCTACTTAGTCCCCCTGACACTAAGGGGCAATTTAGTATGGCCAATCCACCTAACCCATGCATCTTTGATTTTACACTATTGACTGTAAAGTGTTCCTGAGGCCAAGGGGTTATACGACGCATACACATTTCTTTCTTTGTCTTCTAACCTGGTCCCTAGACATGCAAGTGCTGTGGTCAACTCCTACCAGGAATTGTGTACTGCTGCCCTTTTATTCTGCTCCAACATCAATATAATTATCAAGTCACTCTCAGCTCAGGTAAATCTCATCTCCACAATGAAGTGGGGAGAGCGGAGCACAACATACCTAGCATTCACTGACATCACGCCTGATCAGCCTGGTCCGCATCCAGTCCCCGTCATGTATGTCGCCCTCATTGTCTTTCTCCCTGGCGAGGTTGGATCTGGCAGTAGGGAGCTTAATGTCAGCCTTATTAGTACTGGGAAGTACTGAAAGAGCTGGGACGGCCATGCATTAGCCCCAGGATGAAACAACAAAGAGCACTTCCATTTACAGACCTTGTTCTATTTAATTAGCATCAGTGTCAAGTGGAAACTGCTATGCACTGTCGCTAAACGCGCAGTTTAAATGCGTCATTGCAGAGAGGTGGCTTGATGTACTCAGTCTAAACTGGATTTAAAGTCAAGTCTTGGAGAAGCATTCTAAGCCACTGTGTCACTTAATCCCTGAGCGTGTATTTGATTTCAGCTCAAACCTTCTTCTGTCTGTTGATGGACAGGTTTCACAAAGTCTCTTTGAAAGAACATATAAACCACGCTGTAAAGCAGGAGGAGGGAAAGAAAAAGTAATAGAAAACACTGGCAAAATTGCACAAAGCCATATTGCTCTGTGCTGGTAAAGTTGACCCGAAATAGTATCCTGAACTGTAATCTCAGACCTTGCAGCAGTCAAAAACTATACAAATAACACTTGTTATGTTCTCTGCGCCAATGAGCTCAATGTGATGGTTACATGTTCTCACAAGCTACACATTGAAAAGAGTGACAAAGGAAAATCATTATCCAAACCAAAGGAGACATTGGCACATCAGAAACAATGGATAGCGTACCTGTATTTACAATGCATTAACTCCCAGAGACCACGTAGGGGTGAAAGAAAGAGCAACTGACGGAACACTACAATCGAAGAGCAGGAGAGAAAAAAAAATTAGAGATGATGGAAATAACTTTGCATTATTCAAAGCAAATATTTCTCTCTCATTGCTTCTTCCTCTTCATCTCATTTTTCATGTGATCGTCCTCTTTACTTGAAAAGCTTGACGTACGAGGAACGTTGGAGGACTCTGGGTCTGTGCTCGATGGAATTTAGCAGGATGAGAGGGGATCTTATTGAAACTTACAGAATACTGAAAGACCTGGATAGAATGGACGTGGAGAAAATGTCTCCATTGGTAGGAGAGACTAGGGTCTGAGGGCACAGCCTCAGAGTAAAGGGATGACCCTTTAGAACTGAGGCAAGGAGGAATTTCTTCAGCCAGAGGGTGGTGAATCTGTGGAACTCATTGCCACAGAAGGCTGTGGAGGCCGGGTCATTGAGTGTCTTTAAGACAGAGATAGATAGGCTCTTGATTGATAAAGGGATCAAAGGTTACGGGGAAAAGGCGGGGAATGAGGTTGAGAAATACATCAGCCATGATTGAATGGCGGAGAAGACTCGATGGGCCGAATGGCCTAACTCTGCTCTTGTATCTTATGGTCCTGACCTAATTTTATTTTTGTAACCTCTTTCGTTTCCCTTTATTTTTTTTTAAATAGTCCTCCAGTCTACCAAACTTGCAATGAAACAAAACCGGAATACTGTGGATGCCAGAATTCTGAAATCATATAAAAAAGAAACAAAAGTATCTGGGCATACTCAACAAGCCTGGTGATATTTGTGGAGAGAGAGACAGAGTGAACTGTTAGGGTCGTCGGGACTGGGAACAGTCAGAGGTGTAATAGGTTTTACTTAGGTCAAGCGGGAAAAACAGAACAAAGGGGAAGGTTTCTGATAGGGCAGAAGACATTAAATGACAAAAGAGTTGATGGGGCAGAACCATAAGGATAGCAGTGGGACAAGTAAAGAAACAAAATCCGTGTTCAGAGGAGATTATGAAGAGGCAGAATAATGAAGAGTTGCTTTTCAGAAGCAAAAACAAAAGTGAAACAAGTTTAAGACTGAAATGTGCAAAGACAAAATGGAGGCAGAAAATAGGCTACTTAGCCTCTCAAGCATGTTCCACCATACAGTGAGAGAAGAGTTGGCACAGTGGTTAGCATTGTTGCCTCACAGCATCAGGGACCTGGGTTCAATTCCTGCCTTGGGTGACTATGTGGAATTTGCACATTCTGCCCATGTCTGCGTGGGTTTCCTCCTACAAAGATGTGCAGGCTAGGTGGATTGCCCATGCTAAATTGCCCCCTAGTATTCCATGTAAGTTGGGGGGGGGGTGAATTAGAGGGGTAAATATCTAGGGTTACGGGGACAGGGCCTAAGATGCTCTGTTGGAGAGTCAGTGCAGACTCAAAGGACCAAATGGCCTCCTTCTGCACTGTCGGGATACTATGGCTAATTTGTGTCTTAAGTCCATTTATCTGCCTTGGTTCTGGGTATTGGTACTTGATATTCCATTAATACTGAGTACAATTGCATCAGTCTCAGTTTTGGCATTATGAACGGACCCCTTGGGCAGGTTTTTCCATCTGCGCTCGCTCCAAACTTGGAAAATCCCACCCAAGGTCAACGGACCTTTGCATGATCCGCCAACCACCGCCCCCCCACCCCCCCCCCCCCCTCCCCTTAAGTCTCAACAGTTTTTTTTTGTGGGGAACAGTTCCAGATTTTCATTCCCCTTTACGTGAAGGGGTGCTTCCTGACATCACTCCTGAATGGATAGCTCTACTCCTGGGTGACATTCAACCAGAACGGCATGGGAAAATGCAAGCTGGTGTAAGGGTTAGGGAGATCCATAAGAGTTGAGGATTAAATCTGAGTTTGATGCAGCAATGTTACTCCTGTATTCCCACAGACCCGTAAAGCGAAGCATGGCTGAACATGGGAAGAGCAAACATCTATCCCCCCCTTGTGGAATGTGTACAGAATTACAGGAAGGCAATTCTGATATCCAAGCTGTAAATTCACTGGATCAGAGGAATAGTTATTATTCACACTTTTATATTCATTGCATTTGACTTATCCTGCATAGCTGTAAATAATTACTTCTCTTGCTGTCTTTTCAAATGATGTCTACAATGCTGGATTTTCTGACTTTAGTTTTTTTATTGTAGATCAAAAGCAAGTTAGTTCCTTTGTCACAGCCAGTAAATCAAACAGTCCTTCATTACTGAACTAAGCTCCTACATGCATGAAAACTATAAAACATCACAGAAGCCTTTATCTTTCAAGTGAAACTAATTGCAAACACCGAGCTGCGACAGTTAAAATATGTTTGTAAAATTGCCAAGTGATCATAAAGGCCTTTGATGTGCAGTTGTGAAGCTTCACATGAAATAATACTGGGGTATGGTTTGCATGGTCTCCCTTGCTGTCTTATCTGTAGAGTTTCAACACTTTCCTTAGGATTAGAATTCTACAATGCAGGAGGAGGCCATTTGGCCCATCGAGTCTGCACCGACCACTGTCCCACCCAGGCCCCGTAACCCCATGTATTTACCCTGGCTAGTCCCCCTGACACTAGGGGCAATTTAACACACCTAACCCGCAAATCTTTGGAGTGTGGGAGGAAACCAGAGCACCTGAAGGAAACCTACGCAGACACGGGGAGAATGTGCAAACTCCACACAGACAGTGACCCAAGCCAGGAATTGAATCCGGGTCCCTGGCGCCATGAGGCAGCAGTGCTAACCACTGTGCTACCGTAACCTGTAACCTTTCTCGTTTGAAACTGGCCCATACTGACTACTAATAAAGTAACTCATAACTAATATGAATGTGGTCTCACAGTGCACATCAGGACTTTGTATTAGAGGAACTAGGAAGCCAGTAGGTCTGGAGTTTTGTATACATACTGCTTTGAAATCGTGCCAATTCTACAGTTAAGAAAGCCCGACAACGCCTCTACTTTCTCAGCAGGCTAAGGAAATTCGGCATGGTCACTACGACTCTCACCAATTTTTATAAATGCACCATAGAAAACATCCTTTCTGGTTGTATCACAGCTTGGTATGGCTCCTGCTCTGACCAAGACTTCAAGAAACTACAAAGGGTTGTGAACGTAGCCCCGTTCATCACGCAAACCAGCCTCTCATCCATTGACTCTGTCTACACTTCCCGCTACCTCGGAAAAGCAGCCAACATAATCAAGGACCCCACATATCCCGGACATAGTCTCTTCCACCTTCTTCCGTCAGGAAAAAGATACAAAAGTCTGAAAACATGTACCAACCGACTCAAGAACAGCTTCTTCCCTGCTGCCATCAGACTTTTGAATGGACCTATCTTATATTAAGTTTTCTTTTCACCCTATCTGTAACTGCAATACTATATTCTGCACCCTCTCCTTTACTTCTCCTCTATGTACTCTACGAATGGTATGTCTCTAAAGGTCTCAAGAAACAGTACTTTACAGTATATTCCCATACATGACAATAATAAATCAATTCAACCAATTTAATATTATCTCCTTCCAATCTTTTAAACTGCTTGTCAAAAAGCGACTATTTACCTGGTGCATTTCTGGGTGTTCCTCTCCAGCACACTGTCACTTTCTCAGCTGATCTTGCAGTTTTTTTAATTCATTCGTGGGACGTGGGTGTCACTGGCTTTTATTGCCCATGCCTAGTTGCCCCTGAGATGGTGCTGAGCCGCTGCCTTAATCACTGCAGTCCACTTGCTGGGGGTTGACCCACAATGGCACTAGGGAAGGAATTCCAGGATTTTGACCCAACGACTGCGAAGGAACAGCGACATATTTCCAAGTCAGGATGGGGAGTGGCTTGGAAATATATCTCTTATCGTAACTTTGTAACTTCATTGTTACTTTGTTTAGATTCTATAGATTGTCATTAAAAATTGAAATTTCACATGTAACATCCGTAAGATCGTTTGACATGACTATTTAGCCAGATGACAGCCTCTTAAGATTAGGGTGAAACTCCATTGATTTTCACTGGCCCAAGAACGCCTGTTGCCCCTTTCCTAAATGCATTACAAAGAGCTATTTACTTTGGCAGCTTGTTTTCTTCACAGAATAGCTCAGAAATAAACCTTCACTGAATGCGCTTCAGCAAAAAATAAACTTTTGGCAATTCTTCCACGCCAGGTTCAATTTGCAAAGCCCTGCTCCCAGTTTGGAGCTTGCGACAAGGCAATCAAGATTGAAGATAAGGTTATAAGAGTAAAGAACTGATTGTCAGGATCAACCACACATCTAGCAATGTTCCCACCTGGGAGCCTCACAAAATACTCATTCACCTTATCGTTCTATTCATTAACTACTGTGAAATTGTCTGTTCTGAACACAAAAATCATACAAATAGAACATTATCCTTAAAAATGGCTCAAATCTATATTCTCAGGATGTAGAACCCAGCAGATAAGAAGGCGGTCAATCGGCCCTTTGTGCCTGCACTAGCTCTTTAAGAAAAGACTATCCAATTAGTCCAATTCCTTGCCATTTCTAAATTCCGCTGCAGCGCAAAGGAGTTCACCTCTTGACAGGGCAGTGCCCGGGCATGACCCTCTTCCCCAGGTGACACACTCACCTGAGCTCCCCTGGGAGGTCTGCTTGCCAGGTGCACACTGTGGGAGACTGATTAGATTTCACGCCATTCTGCTGTTACGCCAACGTGAATAGATCATCTTTTATTTGTTATTTATTCGTGAGACATGGGCGTCGCTAGCTGGCCAGCATTTATTGCCCATCCCTAGTTGCCCAATTGAGAGCCAACCACATTGCTGTGGCTCTGCAGTTACAGGTAGGCCAGGCAAGGATGGCAGATTTCCTTCCTTAAAGGACATGAATGAACCAAATTGTTTTTTTCCGACAATCGACAACGGTTTCATGGCCATCAGTAGATTCTTGATTCCAGATATTTTTTACTGAATTTAAATACCGCCATCTGACGTGGCGGGATTCGACCCTGGGTTCCCAGAACATTAGCTGAGTTTCTGGAATAATAGTCTGGCGATAAACCACTAGGCCATCGCCTCCCCGATCTTATGGGGGTGGGGGGGTAATGATTCAGGTGTAGGGGCCTGATAATGATACGTTAATGAATGCAAACATTTTTCAACATTGGGAAACGCATGCCCATCACTGACGGGGGTGGGAACAATTGTGTCATATGTTATGTTGACACGAACAAAATTTGACTGCTCTCATGGTATTTTCCACACCCGTCGTCGAATCCAACCGACATGATCGGGAATGGAAAATCCAGTCCTCTCCCTTAGCCATCAAGTTCTGTAGTGGGACTTGAACCCAGAGCTTCTGGCCCAGAGGTAAGGATAGTACCACTGTGCCACTAGACCTCCTCAGCCCCTTGCAAGTATATATCTTTTTTGAAAGCTTCCAGCATTCTTTCAGGCAGTGTGCCCACAGATCATAACAAATTGCTGCAAAAAACATTCTCTTGATGTTGCCTCTGATCCATTTGCCTATTATTTCAAATATCTTCCCTCTGGTTACCAACTCTCATACCAGTAGAAATAGTTCCTTCTTATTTTTCAATAAAAACCCTTGATAATTTTGCCCATATTTAGATACGGTGCTCTCGAATAACTAACGTTTTTTAATTTCCAAGTCCATTCTTCTTTTAAAACAAAGTTATAATATATACATACAGTCAAATGTTGTATGTTAATGCTCCTATGAAATGTCTTGGTTTTTTTTTAAGCACATTAAAGGTGCTACATAAATGCAGGTTTCTGTTATTGTGCTAGGTCTGGAGATCAGACCACTAACTGGAAGAAATGATTAAAGGGTTGGGGACTTACTCCGTGTTGTGTCACAAACTGGTAAATTCATTTATAGGAAGGTGTTTATGAATTTTTCACCATTTTCTCACAGGGGATATCCCACCTCCAAAATGTCATTAAATAATATTGTCAAACGATTGTCCTATTTGGCAAACAGCGCCACCCTTCTCACATCTGAAAAGGTACAAATATTGAGCAATAATACAAGGGTAAAAATACTGATCGCATTCTCCCAGCGGACAGCTGATTTACTGGGTGACAAGATTGCAATATGATTAGAATTGATTCTCTAGCTGATTCTCCATTTTAATGTACCCTAAGGTGAGAGCGCAGTATTGGAAAATCGATTCACAGGCCAGGATTTTCCAGCCCCATCGAGGTGGGACCTACCGCGGGAGATTCAGCAACCCAGCCTAAAGTCAAGGAACAAAGAAAATTACAGCACAGGAACAGGCCCTTCGGCTCTCCAAGCCTGCACCGACCATGCTGCCCGACTTAACTAAAAACCCCTACCCTTCCGGGGACCATATCCCTCTATTCCCATCTCATTCATGTACTTGTCAAGACGCCCCTTAAAGGTCACTACCGTATCCGCTTCCACTAACTCCCCCGGCAATGAGTTCCAGGCACCCACCACGCTCTGTGTAAAAAATCTGCCTCGTACATCTCTCTTAAACTTTGCCCCTCGCACCTTAAACCTATGCCCCCTAGTAATTGACTCTTCCAGCCTGGGAAAAAGCTTCTGACTATCTAATCTGTCCATACCTCTCATGATCTTGTACACTTCTATCAGGTCTCCCCTCAACCTCCTTCGCTCCAGTGAGAACAAACCAAGTTTCTCCAACCTCTCCTCATAGCTAATGCCCTCCATACCAGGCGACATCCTGGTAAATCTTTTCTGTACCCTCTCCAAAGCCTCCACATCCTTCTGGTAGTGTGGCGACCAGAATTGAACACTATATTCCAAGTCTGGCCTAACTAATGTAGCGGGATCTTTCTCTTTACTCCACTTGCAGGCCAGTATTTGGGGGTCTGCCGATAGCTGAGAGTGTCTCTCTCTTACAGGCCTTGAAATTTCAAAGGCCGGGGAATGCTGCACTGGGGCAACTCCGCAGGAGAGAGAGCGCTGAACCAGGCTCACCGTTTATACCTGACCGGTAACCTGATACTTATATCACACAGCCATCCCAAAACCTCCACCAAGGCCTGAGTGATTCTCTCTCTTGTCGGTGGGACAACGGCCACCCTGTACCCACTCCACTCGAGTGGGTCTCCAAGAGAGAGAGAACAGAGAGACTCTGTCCTTTATCTCCTGACCAGCAGTCTCCCTTGAGTGAGCGGGTTCGAATCGCTCAGATCACCCTCGGTTCTAGACTGCGGATTTATGTTAAGGGATATTGAAACTGTGACCTCGTCAGAGTGCGCTGATGAGAGAACAAGAGGCAAGACGGATTCCAAACGTGTTTCAAAACTTACAGTGATTTATTTAACAATAGAATCAACCTTTCCAATACCCCGCAACACATGAATAAAACTTATACTTTATACTATCACTATGGGTTAAATGCTAACGGGTACAACGTAAAATCTTACTTTACACAGTTCAAAACAAGATGACTGAACCTTAAAATTACAATACATCACCCCTCCCCTTGCCTCAACCTCTATCCTATCCTCGGGAGCTTCACAAGGTTGGCTGGGATACTCACAATTCTAAAAGGGGTTCCTTTGTGGTGGGCTCGAATGTCTTAGTGCAGGGTCGAAACTGGGCTGCTGTTGGTCTTCACCTCTGCACATCAGCTTGCGATTCTGGAAGAGAGCTCGGTCTTGCTTGTCTGACTCCCTTGACCTTAACTTCAGCCCAATTTAACAACCAACTTCCTTGCCCCCGTAGGTGATTTTCAAGGACAATGGGCTTCCGATCACCGGCAGTCTCGGTTTAATTGAGTGAAGTCCAAACATAAAAGGCTGGAACTGCCTTGACCCCCGGGGATCATTATCTTAATGCTCCTCCGGAGCTTCCTGAACGGTATCCCATTAGTGGGATGGGTCTTCTTGTCTTCTGTGGATGGGCCGATTTCCGTGGCCATTGTCTCCCTGCTGGTCTGTTTACTGTTTGTCTGCTGGCCTCCATCTCCCTTTGTCCTTCTGGTGATTAGATCACTGGTGTGTCTGCCTTTCTGGCCACTTGCATATTCAGGGGGCTCACACCTTTTTCTTAGCACAGTCCACAGGCAGATTATGTTTGTCCTGCCGAGCCTTCTAGGAGGTTTTTATCAGCCAGCAGCCAGAGTTGGCCACATTTAAACTGTCAGGTTTCTCCTGAGTCCTTTTAAAATATGGAGGATTGCCCTGAAACTTAGACTAAGGTTCTATAAAGCTGCAACATGACTTGCCAATTTTTAAACTCAATGCCCTGGCCAATGAAGGCAAGCATGCCGTATGCCTCCTTGACTACTTTCTCCACCTGCACTGCCACTTTCAGTGACCTGTGTACCTGTACACGCAGATCCCTTTGCCTATCAATACTCTTAAGGTTTCTGCCATTTACTGTATATTTCCTATCTGTATTAGACTTCCAAAATGCATTACCTCACATTTGTCCAGATTAAACTCCATCTGCCATCTCTCCACCCAAGTCTCCAACTGATCTATATCCTGCTGTATCCTCTGATGGTCCTCATCGCTGTCCGCAAATCCACCAACCTTTGTGTCGTCCGCAAACTTACTAATCAATCCATTTACGTTTTCCTCCAAATCATTTATATATATTACAAACAGCAAAGGTCCCAGCACTGATCCCTGAGGAACACCACTTGAGCACTCTTCCACTGCTACCCTCTGTCTCCTTTGACCAAGCCAGTTTTGTATCCACCTTGCCAGCTCACCTCTGATCCCATGCAACCTCACTTTCTGCACCAGTCTGCAATGAGGGACCTTGTCAAAGGCCTTATTGAAGTCCATGTAGACAACATCCACTGCCCTACCCTCATCAATCATCTTCGTCACTTCCTTGAAAAGCTCGATCAGGTTCGTGAGACACGACCTCCCCTTCACAAAACCTTCACGAAGTCCATCGACCTTCAGTGAAACCGGACAATCCCGTCCACAATCTTAGGCTGATCTCTGCCTCCTTACAGAGGAGCAAACATAGTGATCCTGAACATGCTGCACCCCTGTGACAAAGGTAAAATAATTATGAGGCGGTGTTGGGAGAATAACCTGAGCATCACATTTTCTGGACTCAGGGTAGGGTCAGACAATTTGAATAAAGCAAATGTTTGAGGGCAAATCAACATCTGGCCGAAGGCCGAAGGGCCCGTTTCCTGTGCTGTACTGTTCTTTGTTCTTTGTTCTTTGGCATGTGGGAGGCTTTCAAGTGTAAGTTGATAGGGATTCAGGACCGGCACATTGCTGTAAGGATGGAGGATAAGTATGGCAAGTTTTGGGAACCTCGGATAACGAGAGACATTGTGAGCCTAGTCAAAGAGAAAAAGGAAGCATTTGTCAAAGTTAGGAGGCTGGGAACACACGAAGCATGTGTGGAATACAAGGAAAGTAGAAAGAAACGTAAGCAAGGAATAAGGAGGGCTAAAAGAGGTCATGAAAAAGCATTGGACAGCAGGATTAAGGAAAACCCCAAGGCTTTTTATACATATATAAAGAGCAAGAGGGTAGCCAGGGAGAGGGTTGGCCCACTCAAGGATAAGGGAGGGAATCTATGCGTGGAACCAGAGGAAATGGGCTAGGTATTAAATGAGTATTTTGCGTCAGTATTCACCAAAGAGAAGGACTTGGTGGATGATGAGTCTGGGAAAGGGTGTGTAGATAGTTTGAGTCATGTTGAGATCAAAAAGGAGGAGATATTGGGGTTCTTGAGAAACATTAAGGTAGACAAGTCCCCAAGGCCTGGTGGGATAAACCTCAGAATACTGAGAGAGGCAAAGGAGGAAATTGCTGGGGCCTTGAGAGAATTTTTTGTATCCTCACTGGCAACAGGGGAGGTCATGATGTGGAGATGCCGGCGTTGGACTGGAGTAAGCACAGTAAGAAGTCTCACAACACCAGGTTAAAGTCCAACAGGTTTATTTGATAACAAATACCATAAGCTTTCGGAGCGCTGCCCCTTCGTCAGATGGAGTGAAAATCTGTTCTCCAACAGTGCACAGAGACACAACATCAAGTTACAGAATACTAATTAGAATGCAAATCTCTACAGCCAGCCAGATCTTAAAGGTACAGATAATGTGGGTGGAGGGAGCATTAAACACAGGTTAAAGAGATGTGTATTGTCTCCAGACAGAACAGCTAGTAAGATTCTGCAAGATCAGGAGGCAAGCTGTGGGGGTTACTGATAATGTGACATAAATCCAACATCCCGGTTTAGGCCGTCCTCATGTGTGCGGAACTTGGCTATCAGATTCTGCTCAGCGACTCTGCGCTGTCGGGTGTCGTGAAGGCCGCCTTGGAGAACGCTTACCTGAAGATCCAAGGCTGAATGCCCGTGACTGCTGAAGTGCTCCCCCACAGGAAGAGAACAGTCTTGCCTGGTGATTGTCGAGCGGTGTTCATTCATCCGTTGTCGTAGCGTCTGCATGGTTTCCCCAATGTACCATGCCTCGGGATGCACTAAAGGATGTCCCGAGGCATGGTACATTGGGGAAACCATGCAGACGCTACAACAACGGATGAATGAACACCGCTCGACAATCACCAGGCAAGACTGTTCTCTTCCTGTAGGGGAGCACTTCAGCAGTCACGGGCATTCAGCCTTGGATCTTCAGGTAAGCGTTCTCCAAGGCGGCCTGCACGACACACGACAGCGCAGAGTCGCTGAGCAGAAACTGATAGCCAAGTTCTGCACACATGAGGACGGCCTAAACCGGGATGTTGGATTTATGTCACATTATCAGTAACCCCCACAGCTTGCCTCCTGATCTTGCAGAATCTTACTAGCTGTTCTGTCTGGAGACAATACACATCTCTTTAACCTGTGTTTAATGTTCCCTCCACCCACATTATCTGTACCTTTAAGACCTGGCTGGCTGTAGAGATTTGCATTCTAATTAGTATTCTGTAACTTGATGTTGTGTCTCTGTGCACTGTTGGAGAACAGATTTTCACTCCATCTGACGAAGGGGCAGCGCTCCGAAAGCTTATGGTATTTGTTACCAAATAAACCTGTTGGACTTTAACCTGGTGTTGTGAGACTTCTAACAGGGGAGGTCCCAGAGGATTGGAGAATAGCCGATGTTGTTCCTTTGTTTAAGAAGGGTAGTAAGAATAATCCAGGTAATTACAGGCCGGTGAGCCTTACAGCAGTGGTAGGGAAATTATTGGAGAGGATTCTTCGAGACAGGATTTATTCCCATTTGGAAATAAGTGAACGTATTAGTGAGAGGCAACATGGCTTTGTGAAGAGGAGGTCGTGGCTCACTAACTTGATCGAGGTTTTTGAGGAAGTGACGATGATGATTGATGAGGGTAGGGCAGTGGATGTTGTCTACATGGACTTCAGTAAGGCCTTTGACAAGATCCCTCATGGCAGACTGGTGCAGAAGGTGAAGTCGCATGGGATCAGAGGTGAGCTGGCAAGGTGGATACAAAATTGGCTCAGTCAAAGAAGACAGAGGGTAGCAGTGGAAGGGTGCATTACTGAATGGAGAGCTGTGACAAGTGGTGTTCCTCAGGGATCAGTGCTGGGACTTCATTGTTTGTAATATATATAAATGATTTGGAGGAAAATGTAATTGGTTTGATTAGTAAGTTTGCGGACGACACAAAGGTTGGTGGATTTGCGGATAGCGATGAGGACCATCAGTGGATACAACAGGATATAGATCGGTTGGAGACTTGGGCAGAGAGATGGCAGATGGAGTTTAATCTGAACAAATGTGAGGTAATGCATTTTGGTAGGTCTAATACAGATAGGAAATATACAGTAAATGGCAGAACCCTTAAGAGTATTGATAGAGGGATCTGGGTGTACAGGTACACAGGTCACTGAAAGTGACAATGCAGGTGGAGAAGGTAGTCAAGGAGGCATACAGCATGCTTGCCTTCATCGGCCGGGGTATTGAGTTTAAAAATTGGCAAGTCACGTTGCAGCTTTATGGAACCTTAGTTAAGCCGCACTTGGAATATAGTGTTAATTTCTGGTCGCCACACTACCATAAGGATGTGGAGCCTTTGGAGAGGGTAAAGAAAAGATTTACCAGGATGTTACCTGGTATGGAGGGCATCAGCTATGAGGAGAGGTTGGAGAAACTTGGTTTGTTCTCACTGGAACAACAGAGGTTGAGGGGTGACCTGATAGAAGTCTACAAGATTATGAGAGGCATGGACAGAGTGGATAGCAAGAAGCCTTTCCCCAGGGTGGAAGAGTCAATTACTAGGGGCCACAGATTTCAGGTGTGAGGGGCAAGGTTTAAAGGAGATGTACGAGGCAGATTTTTTACACCGAGAGTAGTTGGTGCCTGGAACTCGTTGCCGGGGCAGGTAGTGGAAGCAGATACGATAGTGACTTTTAAGGGGCATCTTGACAAATATATGAATAGGATGGGAATAGAGGGATATGGTCCCCGGAAGAGTGGGGGGTTTTAGTTCAGTCGGGCAGCATGGTTGGTGCAGGCTTGGAGGGTCGAAACGCCTGTTCCTGTGCTGTAATTTTGTTTGTTCTGTGTTCAAGTGAGTGCCAAAACAGTACTGGCACTCTTGGGCACCCTTTAGGATGGGAGGGGGCAACAAGCGATGGTGTTGGAACGAAAGGGTACACAAAGCCAGCAGGGACAGTTCAAGGCATCGGTGGCTGTAAAACCAGCCTCCTTCAAAAAAAGTATCAGTTAATTTCTGCTTGTTACAATCTTCTGGGTGTTTTAGGCCATGACAATGATTGTGTTCTCCTGCATAAGTAATAATGCCCTCACTCACTGCTATCTCAGCACAACCTCTGCAGAAACACACGTCCATGTCTTAGGTACCTCCATGCTCAACTATCCCAATGCGCTGATAAAAGAAAAGTATTGCAGAGGCTGGAATCTATTCCAATGCTCTCCTGGGCAGCCTTCCATCTTTTGCACTCCATAAACCTGAGTACATCCTGATCTTTGCTGTCCTAACTCACAACTAATTCTGTTAACACATTGCTGCTGTCCTCTTGACCTTCATTGGCTCCTGATCCAACAACACCTTGATTCTCATCGTGACTGGAATTGGTCCAATGGTTTTCTCCTGGTCTATCATCCTTGTGATTTTAAAAAGAGGCAACAATATGGCTGACTTAACCAGATGAACATTTCTAAATAAGATCATAAAGCATCCTGTGCTTGTCATTTGACATTTTGCATTTTGTCCGGTCTGGGTTTGGATGAGGGACAATAATAATAGAATGATGAGATCAAAGGGGACCCCTTCATATTTGTCTAACATGCATCGCGTTTGGATGTGTCACATGTCCATGGTGAACCAGAAAGACAATGCCTGTTGGAATGCTATAGTGTTGACATTCCATCCTTAAGCAAAGGGATATGTGAATTTCCTGGATGTCCAGTTGTTTGAATCTCGGGAGTGTTTGGAGCTGATACTGCTAAAATTTACATGGCTTGCAGTGGATATGTTAACTGCCTGTTTTTGTTCAAAATTTTGAAGTATTGTCTGGTAGTTCATACTATATAGCAGCATAACACCTGCAAATGGAATGGAAGGTATCCATTCCATCCAACTCAATTCAGTAATTCAGAAAATACTTCCCAATGTGTAGATCCATGTTCTACATGTCAAGTCAAGATTCAATGAAATGAGGGAGTAAATGTTGAAAGGAGTACTAACCTTAAAAGATACCAGAATAGAGTGACAAGGATCATTGTGACAAAAACTCCATATGAGGACAGACTTAGAGAGATTGCTCAAGAGATTACATGCTTTCTACTCTTCTGGCTTTTTTTTCTGCTTATAATCAAAATTGCCCTTTGGGTTGGAAAGTGAGTTAAGACCAGCTTTAAAATATGGCTAATACAGTCCATCTCAACCAAATCACTTTCCAGTTTTGTAAAATTTGCCTTTTTCCAGTTTAAAACTTTTACTCTTGGTTTACCTCTGTCTGTTTCCATAATAGTAAGTCTATATAAAACCTTGGATAGGTTGCATTTGGGATATTGCATGCTGTTCTGGTCACCACACCACCAGAAGTACACGGAAGCTTTGGAGAGAGTGTGAAGAAGGTTCACCAGGATGTTGCCTGGTCTCGAAGGTGTTGGCTATGAGGAGAGGTTGATTAAACTAGGATTGTTTTCACTAGAAAGACAGAGGCTGAGGTGAGACCAGATAGAGGTCTATAAAATTATGAGAGGCATAGACAGGGTGGATAATCAGAGGTTTTCTCCCAGGGTGGAAGTGCCAATTACAAGGGGGCACAGGTTTAAGATGAGAGAGGGACAGTTTAAGGGAGATGTGCGGTGGGAAGTTTTTCACGCAGAATGGTGAGTGCCTGGAAAGTGCTGCCAGAGGTGGTGGTGGAAGCAGGCACATTAGTAACATTTAAGAGGCATTTGGATGGATACATGAAGAGCGAGGGAATAGAGGGATATGGTCTGAGGAAGGGCAGAAGGTTTTTTTTAAGTTTAGTTAGAGCATCATGACTTTATCTTCTGATTTACATCCTGTAATTATCGCCCAGGGAACCAAGAAAGTTTTTTCATCAATTGATGTGAAGAATTCTGACTTCTACTGGTGACAGGCTCCTCTACCCTCCTCTCAGGTTGGTTTTGAATCAAAAGGTGACACAATAATCAAACAGGGTAAGTTTGTATAATATCCTTCACCCTGTTGTGTTAACACGGAACATTTACAAAGTCTGCTGAGGTTAAGAGACCATTAACTTTATTGGAACATCTCTTACCATAATCTGCATCTTGTCTGGACATCTATAAGAGAGAAGAAGATCATGAAACATTGCATCACTTCCTGTGATGATGTATACTCTCTCATTAGCATATGTTAGAATTAACCCCTTATACTGCATCACCCGCCAAGCCTCTGGCTTATATTTCTTTTATAGGGACAACCACTGTGGCGATTTCAGAAGTCTACGCAAATAGGTCCTCAGGTCCTTTGGAGGAGGTTGGGGATTAGAGTCCTGCAGGTGATCGCTCAAGCTCTGTTGGGCAGAAGAAAATTTATAGGTGACTAGGGTTCACCCGTCTGGTCATCATCAGGATCTTTCATTGAACACAGCATCTCCGGTTTGATTGGCTGGGTAGGTGACTCCTTCGACTGTAGAAGGTTGCTTCTGTGTGGCAACTGATGCACATCTGTTCCGTCTTACCACATCATTATCTGTTTGGATGAGGTAGGACCGTGAATGTGGTCTCTGTTCAACCACTTGTCCATAACTGAGCTTGGTTTCAGATCCAAACTGACTCTCCTGGTTGGCGGTCTGGCTGAGTTGAATACTTTGTCATAGTTCCTCTTCTGGCCTGAATGATACTCATCCTCTTTCTCCCTCACCCTATCCAAGGAATCAGCTTGTATACATGGCATGAGTTTGTGTAGAGAGTATAAGTTCTCAGTCTTCTTCCCATTTGGGAGTTCAATTGGTGCGAAGGTGTTTTGGAGTGGGGTTGAACGATAGTTCAGAGTATAAGGTGGTTATCTTTGTTCTTCTTCAGAAACGCCTTTACTGTACGCACTCCTCTTTCTGCTTCACCACTGGTTTGAGATACCTTGGTGAGTTGGTACCATGGACGAATTCATACGATGCCATGACCATTTAAAGTATTCGCTGGCAAACTGCAGTCCACTGTCTGAGATTGCAAAGTCTGGGATTCCATGTGTGGCAACTATCTCCTTCAGCGACGTAATCGCTGCTGTTGTTTATCCATCTGGAGTTGTAGTCAGCACGGTGGCACTGTGGTTAGCACTGCTGCTTCACAGTGCTAGGGACCTGGGTTCAATTTCAGTCCTGGGTGACTGTATGGAGTTTGCACATTCTCCCTGCGTGCATTTCCTCCGGATGCTCCAGTTTCCTCCCACATTCCAAAGATGTGTGGGTTAGGTGGACTGGCCATGTCCCTTAGTGTCCAAAAATGTGTAGGTTAGAGGGATTAGTGGGACAAGTATGTGGCACTACGGGAATAGAGCCTGGGTGGCCTACTCTGTTGGAGAGTTAGTGTAGATTTGATGGGCCGAATGGCCTCCTTCTGCACTGTAAGGGATTCTATGTTGATTCTATTCTACTTTACCTTTGTATTCCCAGAGCTCCATCCCATGGTCTTGATGGAAAGGAAGATGACATCAACAGCTCTCTTTCTTCCTGATAAGACCTGACCACCAAACAGAATATCTTGCTCTGCCTTGATCTTTATTGCGGCCCAGATGTCTTTCGTGCAATTGTTACAGTTTGTCAAGAACTCTTGGAATGACCACTCTCTTTGTAGATGAGTAAATCATCAAGTACATTGAGTTGTCTCCTTTGTTCATGGTACTGTTTGAGAATGGGATTGTGTGGCTTATATGCTGGCCATCCTTTGCCGCAGTAATCTCGAAGCACATTCTTCATCAGATTTCTGTACATCTCTGATTTCAATTGAGCCAACATTTCGAGTCTAGATGGCCGTTCATCAGAGCTCTGACAAAGGTCTTCCAGACTCAAAACATTGGCTCTATTCTCTCCCCACAGATGCTGTCAGACCTGCTGAGATTTTCCAGCATTTTCTGTTTCAGATTCCAGCATCTGCAGTATTTTACTTTTATCTGATTTTAATTAGTCAATGCGTTGTTGCTGGCCAGGGTCGTTGTCGATGCAAAGGTTTCTACCTCTCAACAAGACTGTGTTTCCTCAAGATCTCTGTTGTGCTTCCTCCCAGCACCGTGTATTATCCTGTCACAACAGCAGATGTTATGGCTGATTGAAGACAACTCGGTTGGGCAAGAACTTTCCAACTTGGTTCATAGTCATAGGCGTTTACAGCATGGAAACAGGCCCTTCGGCCCAATTTGTTCATGCCGCCCTTTTTTTTTAAACCCCTAAGATAATCCCAATTGTCCGCATTTGGCCCATATCCCTCTATACCCATCTGACCCATGTAACTATCTAAATGCTTTTTAAAAGACAAATTGTACCCGCCTCTACTACTATCTCTGGCAACTTGTTCCAGACACTCACCACCCTCTGTGTGAAAAAATTGCCCCTCTGGACATTTTTGTATCTCTCCCCTCTCACCTTAAACCTATGCCCTATAGTTTTAGATTCCCCTACCTTTGGGAAAAGATATTGACTATCTAGCTGATCTGTGCCCCTCATTATTTTATAAACCTCTATAAGATCACCCCTCAGCCTCAGTCTCAGTCTATCCAGCCTCCCCTTATAACTCAAACCATCAAGTCCCGGTAGCATCCTAGTAAATCTTTTCTGCACTCTTTCTAGTTTAATAATATCCTTTCTATAATAGGGTGACCAGAACTGCACACAGTATTCCAAGTGTGGCCTTACCAATGTTCCAATGGTTACTAATGGTTCACCATTACCCATGAATCTCTGGAGCTCAGTCACATTCTGAGGAGCCGGAAACTCCTTGGTTGCTTTTGTCCTCTGTGGATCAACTCTGACACTCGAAGCATCCGCAATAAACCCGAGGAACTGGACTATCAGCTGTGAGAATTCACACTTGATGTTGAGTGTAGATTCTGCTTTCTGATAAGTGTTGCAGCACAACTCACACTCTAAGGTTATGGTCTGTCCGAGTGGATCCATGGAACAGGATATCATCCCTGTGACATACAACTTCATCCGGCTCTTTAAGAATATCTGACACTGTTTTCTGGAAGATTTCTGGTACTGATGTGATGCTGAAGGAAGTTGAAACAGAACATCCTGAATAGTGTAATGACAGCGGTGAGCAACTTAGACTCTTTACCAAAGGGTAGTTGCCTATTGGCTTATAATTTCCTCGGAATACCAATCTCCAGCGGATTACCACTCTGGATGGACTTGCCCACGTTGAAATTCCAAAGCCAGCGCCTAGCCCAATCTTCCTCCCTCAGGCTGGCTACAATAGGAATAGCGAAGCACATCCTCGCTGCATTGGTGCCGAGTAACTGGAGATCGTAGAGAAGATAAACACGTCCTATTTTTTCAGCACGAGCGGCCATAAAGGAGGTGTTTAAAGGGACAACTTAAAGGGAGAAGGTAAGTGATTGTTCAGACTTCAGGAAGGAAAATCAGTGGGGAGACCTGGTTGGGGGTGGAGGTGCTGGGAGACCAGTTTGCGGGTGGGTGAGCGGAGTCGGAATAATGGAGGAGAACTCCAGTAGGAGGGGGGATAGAGACATCCAGAGTGGGGGAGGGGGCATGGGGAAAGAGACTTGTCCCTCTCTAAGCACAACAGAATCACAATTAGAACTTAACCAAATCCACACATACGAAGACCTTTGTTGAGCATGAATCTAATTATATGTTTTACCCTTACAGGCGCAGAAACATTAAATTAAGCCCACTTAAAACTATGCCTTATTTATAATGTTTACCATTACAAATATAAATCCGTTAAATCTACCTTTATCTTCCTAACCATACATGAAGCGTGAAACTTAGAGTTCAGTACAGTTCAGAAAGTCGTTGTGAGGAACCCCCAAGGCAACGAGGAAAAGTATATTTTTGGATTTGTTGTAAACAGACTGGGTATATTCACATACCTAGTGAAGATCGGAGAAACATTCTGCCAATGTCATGTAGATCATTTGCTTGGAAGAGGAAATCTAATGAAAGGAGAATGTGAGAAACCTCCTATAAACCAAATTTCTCCTTCCAACAGCCCAAAAGCAAAAGTCAGAAAGGAAATGGAAGTCAGGAGAAATGGAAGGTTTGCCAAATTAACAAAAAGCAGCTTCTTCACATAATTGGATGCTAACAGTTGCCCCGAGGTAAAGAATCCAGAATGCTAACTACTTTTATCACCCCAGTTGGTTGCTATTCCTTTAATAGGTTATTACTTGGAATTGCTTCTGCACCTGAAGAAGAATCCAAAGAATGATGTCTCAGATCCTGGAAGGCATGGCAGGAGTAATGTGCCATATGGACAACATTCTTGTCCATGGTTCACCGAGCGAAGAACATGACCATCAAATGAGTGGAGTCCTCAAAGTTCTACGAGAAGCAAGTTTAACATTAAGTGGCATATGTTAATTTGCAAAGCCTGTGATAAAATTCTTTGGGTACATGTAGCAAACTTTGGCAGTTTCAGCTGACCTGCAGAAAACCAAAGAGTTCCCACAGCCTAAAATCTTCTCAGAATGCCAAGGATTCCTTGGGACGGTCAACCAAGTTGGAAAGTTCCTACGAAACCTGGCAGGAATGAATAATACCCCAGTCCAACGCCGGCATCTCCACATCGGGAATGAATAAGCCATTCCGACACCTGTTGAGGCAAGATAAACAGTAGTGCTGAAGCATGGACCGGCAAAATGCTTTTGACAATATAAAAAATCTCCTAATTTCACCAGAAATTCTCCGACATTACGTATTGCCAACAATTGCAGCAGTGGAGCCACTTAGGCACAGCGTTGCTTCAAGTTCAAAAAAGTGGGCAAAGAAAATTAGTTTATTATGCCTCAAGATCTCTCACACTCACAGAGAAGAGATATGTAACCATTGAGAAAGAAGTATTAGCAACCAATTGGGCCCACAAGATGTTCTCTGACTTTATTAAATTCTATTAATTTATGGGACCTAGACATCGCTGGCTAAGCCAGTATTTATTGCCCATCCCTAGTTGCTCTTGAGAAGGTGCTGGTGAGCTGCCTTCTAGAACCACTGGAGTTCCTGTGATGTAGGTACATCCACAGTGTTGTTAGGGAGGAAGTTCCAGGATTTTGACCCAGCGACAGTGAAGGAACAGCAATGTATTTCTAAGTCAGGACAGTGAGTGACTTGGAGGGGAACCTCCCGGTGGTGGTGTTCCATAATGTCATGGGATTAAGATTTTAAATTGAAACCAATCACACACTAAAGAAAATTGCAAAAATGCACCTAGAATTCAACGTTTTGGACTGAGACTTATGAGGTACGATTCAGTTACTGAGTACATTCAAGGGAAGTACGAGAGCACCACAGATGCATTATCAAGAAACCAATGGACAGAGTAAAGCTGGACAATTTAAATTTTATTGGGGAAGTGGATGCATAAACATCTGCAAGAAACAGGATTTCTTTTAGAATTGTATTGAACTCTCATGGAGCTATTTGGCACAACATTTAATTCTTTCTTCTTCTCTCTCCGAAAAGAAACATAAACAATCTAAGGAATCAGGGACCATGACCAAGTAAAGATAAAGATCACAGCAACTGTGGTCCCCACGTTGAGGTCTATAAAAATTCCAGAAACCGTGGCAGTAAGCATTCTGGAACCCTGCACAATGCCTTTATCTAGAAAATTACCCTTAGTATTAGGTAAACTGAAAAGTGATCTCAAGCTAGGGTGATGGACAGGGAGGTGACCACCCTGACATCTTGGGTACCTGTCCCAACAGCCACTGATCAGAAGCGTTTGCACAGGTGATTGACACTGTGTAAATTGCCAGTCCCCAGAAATAAGACATCTCAATGGATACGCGTGGGAGTAGGAACCCAACCCTCAGTTGAAAGGAAGAAGGAACTTCCTGACATCCCAATCACAACTTTCTGGTTATTCTTCTAAAACTAAAGAAAAATGCAACTAGAATTCAATGTTTTAGATTGAAACTTATGAGATACGATTCAGCTACTGAGTACATTCAAGGGAAGGATGAGAGCACTGCAGATGCATTGTCAAGAATACCCGTGGATGGAATAAAGCTTGAAGATTTAAATTTTATTGTGCAAGTGGAAGGAGCAAAGAGGGAAGATGACCGCAATTGGCAAACAGTGAAAGACCGAGAGAGACTAACAGTGTCACTTCAGGCTGCAGAAACCAACTGCATTTATTTGTTCGTTCTTTGGGATTGGTAAACTGCTTTCCACTATCATGGGTCATATGATAAACCCATTGATCGAATTCTCTGATGTTATGTGCCTCGCCACCACTTCCAACGAGAACAGAGAATTTGGCGCTCAGCTATATCTCTGTTTACAGGAGTGGAACTGAAGAATCCCAGCGTAGACAAAATCGGAGAATTCCAACCAATAAAGCACCTTAAAATCACTTGCGAATACTAGACAGCCTACCAAGGTACCTGTGGCTCCTGAACATATTGCACTTTGCTCAATACCAGATACAGAGAAGAGATTACAAGGAATTAAGTAGTAGCAGGATGATGAGTGCACCAAAATAAAAGAACGGATGGCCAGAGTGCACTTCTAACAACCCAGTAATTCACCAAAGTTTCAAACAGAGAAAACATCTCATAGTTATTGACGATTTCTTAGTTTTTAATTCCAAACTATTCATCCCTAAAACACTTTGACTCGTCATTCTCCAGAAAATCTATCAGAGTCACTTGGGAATAGTGAAAGGCCGAGCAAGGGCCATTCTGGTGGTCAGGCATTAGTCATTCTATTGAAGTGTTAGTCTTGAATTATCTTGCATTGGCAGTGAATAGCCAGCAACAAAGCAAAGCCCCAGCATCCTCCTCCTTCATTCAAAGTCATGGCACTGCCCAGGAATGGATTTAAAGTTTAAAGTTTATTTATTAGTGTCACAAGTAGGCTGACATTAATACTGCAATGAAACTATTATGAAAATCCCCTAGTCAGCACACTCTGGAGCCTGTTCAGGTACACTGAGGGAGAATTTGGCATGTCCAATGCACCTAACCAACACATCTTTCAGACTGTGGGAGGAAACCGGAGCACCCAGAGAAAACCCACGCAGACACGGGGAGAACGTGCAGACTCCGCACAGACAGTGACCCAATTTGGGAATTGAACATGGAGTTGAGGCATCAGTGCAAACCACTGTGCCACTGTGCCACCCTCTTGGAACAACATAGATAGCTAGCTGTTAAGGTTTATATTGCATCATGCTTGAATCTTGTAATTGGTAAAAATTATGCTAATTTTTTTGTTATATTCTAACTGTGTTCTTAAATAAACTTTGTTTGATAAAAGCTTCCTCATGGGTCACTTGAATCGTACCTGGAGTGAAACAGCTTATGCTAACCGATGCCAAATTCAAATATAAAAACTTAAGATCCAGGCTATCTTCATAAAACATCTTGGAGTTTCTGGCCAAGTTGGATGCAGTTACCGTCAGCAATTGATAATTACTGTGTATTATTTATTTGTAGGTGTGATGCGGGCAGTTCTGACCAGCTGAGTGTTTGAGTTTAAAGGTTTTCATTGTCATCATTGATTACGACTCCAGATGGTTTGAAGTGAGTAGACTACACAGCAACGTGGCGGAGGCAGTCATTCCAGCGCTAAAAAAAAACCTTTGTGACATATTCCAGACATGAAGGTGCCAGACAAAGGTTCTCGGTTTGCCAACAAACTGTTCCATTCTTTAGATGGGAATATGGGCCGGAATTCTCCAACCGTTCATGCCAGCGGGATCTTCAGTCCTGCTGACAGCGCATCCCCTACCCCACCATGGGTTTCCTCGGCAGCATGAGGTGGAATCAATGGGACTACCATTGACAGCGATGAGACCAAAAGATCCCGCGGCCAGTGAGCGCCGTGTCGTCTCCCGCCGGCAAGAATCCTGTATCCCGTGACTGGGGGCCAGAGAATCTCAACGAAGGTTTCACACATGTGACTAGTTTGCCTAGATACCCTCAGCCAAAGGAGAATCAGAAGAGAAGTTTAACCAATCAAAGAACTGATGAGAAAGAACAAAGGTATTAACTTAGCCCTTTATAACTACAGACTCTGCGAAAAATAACGGTTCTTGCCATCTGAATTATTAATAAGAAGACAGCTGGGAACACAACTTCCAACTCCACAACAAAATCTACAACCTAACTTTACTTCAGATGATGGTCGGAAGGTTCAGAAGCATGAGGAGCAATAAAGAAACAGTCAAGTTCATAATTTCAATTCCAGGCACAGGGCACGAGACTTGAAAGTGCAACAGCCCAGGGTGAGAGTGTGGATGTGAGAGCAACCAAAAGAAGACATTGTAACAGAAAGAGTTTCACAGCTGGGGTATACAGAACTAAGACAGACCAGGGAAACATCAGAAGCAACTGAAGAGCTCTGATATCATTAGGAAGGAAACCAATAGAACCTTTGACATATTGTTTGGATCCGGACGAAGACAGAAACAAGGCACTGTGGAACCGTATGATAAGAACACTGAGTGGTCAAGCTCATATACTGAAAGATTTGATTATTTTGTCCAAGGGAATAAAATTATAGCAGATATTTTCCTCTCAACTTTGCTGAGTGCAATGGGAGGAAGAACATTCAAACACCTATCAAAAGATAAGAGAGTAAGATTCGTCCTCAGCCTTGAAATAAAATCAGGACCCGGACCGGGGGATTGATCAAAGGCTAAGCTGGTGAAATCAAAGACATTAGGCAGAGAGGTGGGAGGATGTATATAAATGAGACAAAGACTTGGAGAAAGATGTAGAATAAAGGGTTAATATCAGAAGCATCTGATATTGATGTAACTAATGTTGTAGCTAAGATGCAATGTCACATGATTAAAAGACTGAGCCCTGTAAGGAAGCAGAAGTACAATCTCGTGTTGAATCATAGAATCCCAACAGTACAGAAGGAAGTCATTCGGCCCATCGAGCCTGTACTGACCACAATTCCAGCCAAGCCCTATTCCCATAACCCCACACATTTACCCTACTAATCCCCCTGACACTAGGGTTAATTTAGCATGGCCATTCAACCTAACCCACATGGCCATTACGGAGACTTGGATGTCTCAGGGACAGGACTGGATACTACAGGTGCCGGGATTCAGATGTTTCAGGAAGGACAGGGAGGGAGGCAAGAGAGGGGGTGGAGTGGCACTGCTGATCAGGAATAGTGTCACAGATGTAGAGAAGGTGTATGCTGTGGAGGGATTGTCTACAGAGTCTCTGTGGGTGGAAGTTCAGAGTGGTAAGGGGTCGATCACTTTGCTGGGAGTTTTCTATAGGCCGCCCAATAGTGACAGGGAGGTGGAGGAGCAGATAGGGAAACAGATCCTGGAGAGTTGCAATCATAGCAGAGTTGTTGTGATGGGAGACTTTAATTTCCCAAACATAGATTGGAATATCCCTAGGGTAAGGGGATTGGATGGGGAGGAGTTCATTAGGTGTGTTCAGGAGGATTTCCTGACACAGCATGTGGACAAGCCTACAAGAGGAGAGGCTGTACTTGATCTGAGACTGACCAATGAGCCTAGACAGGTGTCAGATCTCTCAGTGGGAGAGCATCTTGGGGATAGTGATCATAACTCTATCTCCTTTATGCTTGCATTGGAAAAAGGGAGGATCAGGCAAGCCAGGAAAGCGTTTATATGGAGTAAGGGAAAATATGAAGACATAAGGCAGCAAATTAGAGGAGTAAATTGGAAGGAGGTATTCTCGGGGAAATCTACTGAAGAGACGTGGCAGTTTTTCAAGGAATGTCTGTCTAGAGTTCTACAGGACAATGTTCCGAGCAGACAGGGAGGAGTTGGTAGGTTAAAGGAACCGTGGTGCACGAAAGCTGTGCGGGACCTAGTCAAGAAGAAAAGGAAAGTGTACAAAAGGTTCAGAGAGCTTGGCGAAGATAGGGATCTAGATGAGTATACGGCTTGTAGGAAGGGACTAAAGAAGGAAATTAGGAGAGCCAGAAGGGGTCACGAGAAGGCCTTGACAAGTAGAATTAAGGAAAACCCTAAGGCGTTCTATAAATATGTGAAGAGTAAAAGGATGAGATGTGAAGGAATAGGGCCTATAAAAGGTGAAGGTGGGAAAATCAGTACAGAACCAGTAGAAATGGCAGAGGGGCTTAACGAGTATTTTGCCTCGGTTTTCACAGAGGAGAAGGACCTGGGTGGATGTACTGTGGGCTTGCGGTGGACTGAAAAGATTGACTATGTGGACTTTAACAAAGAGGTTGTGCTGGAATCTTTGAATGGCATCAAGATAGATAAGTCGCCGGGTTTGGATGGGATGTACCCCAGGTTACTGTGGGAGATGAGGGAAGAGATTGCAGAGCCTCTGGCAATGATCTTTGCATCGTCGATGGAGACGGGAGAGGTGCCGGAGGATTGGAGGATTGCGGATGTGGTTCCTATTTTCAAGAAAGGGAATAGGGATAGCCCAGGAAATTACCGACCAGTGAGTCTAACCTCAGTGGTTGGGAAGGTGATGGAGAAGATCCTGAGGGACAAGATTTATGAGCATTTGGAGAGGTTTAGAATGCTCAAGAATACTCAGCATGGCTTTGTCAAAGGCAGATCGTGCCTTACGAGCCTGGTGGAGTTCTTCGAAAATGTGACTCAACACATTGACGAAGGGAAAACGGTAGATGTGGTTTATATGGATTTTAGCAAGGCGTTCGATAAGGTCCCCCATGCAAGGCTTCTAGAAAAAGTGAGAGGGCATGGGATCCAAGGGGCTGCTGCCCTGTGGATCCAGAACTGGCTTGCCCAAAGGAGGCAGAGAGTGTGTATAGATGGGTCTTTTTCTAAATGGAGGTCGGTCACCAGTGGTGTGCCCCAGGGATCTGTTCTGGGACCCTTGCTGTTTGTCATTTTCATAAATGACCTGGATGAGGAAGCGGAGGGATGGATTGGTAAGTTTGCCGACGACACGAAGGTTGGTGGGGTTGTGGATAGTCTGGAGGGATGTCAGAAATTACAGAGGGACATAGATAGGATGCAAGACTGGGCGGAGAAGTGGCAGATGGACTTCAACCCAGATAAATGCGTAGTGGTCCATTTTGGCAGGTCAAATGGGATGAAGAAGTACAATATAAAGGGAAAGACTCTTAGTACTGTGGAGGATCAGAAGGACCTTGGGGTCCGGGTCCATAGGACTCTAAAATCGGCCCCGCAGGTGGGGGAGGTGGTTAAGAAGGCCTATGGTGTGCTGGCCTTTATCAATCGAGGGATTGAGTTTAGGAGTCCGGGGATAAAGATGCAGCTATATAAGACCCTCGTCGGACCCCACTTGGAGTACTGTGCTCAGTTCTGGTCGCCTCATTACAGGAAGGATGTGGAAAAGATTGAAAGGGTGCAGAGGCGATTTACAAGGATGTTGCCTGGATTGAGTGGCATGCCTTATGAGGATAGGCTGAGGGAGCTCGGTCTTTTCTCCTTGGAGAGACGTAGGATGAGAGGAGGCCTAATAGAGGTATATAAGATGTTGAGAGGCATAGATCGGGTGGACTCTCAGAGACTTTTTCGCAGGGTGGAAATGGAAACTAATCTAGAATCATTGCATTGAAGGATTTTGTTGTATATTCATGTTTGTTCCCAGTTGAAATAAGGTCACCTAAAGAGTGTGATCACGTGATGTATTAATGATCTCATCTGCCATTTGCATGGACAAATGGGTAGTCTATCTAATAGCTGGTAAAGTAAACACCTTTCCAGTAAAGCTCTTGTTTGTTTATACCTTTGTGGTCTGCAAGCCTATCTTTTAAAACTACCACAAAGAAAGTTGGCAACAAGGAGGTCGAAGCCATACTGGCAGACTCCCAGAGAAATACAAATAATATAGAAAAATCATCAATCCATGCTGCAGACACCTGAAAAGGATTAAGGAGATAAAAATTTTGCTGCACTAAAGCCACCGATAGAGTGGTGCCAAATATCAGGGTGAATGCTCCCCAAAAAATTCTAAGCGTCGAATTCGTGTGAAAACTGGAGTAATTCACGGTGGTTTTTTCAGTGGGAGTTAAGAGAAGAATCTGCCACATTCTGTGCACTGCAGAGGCCACCAAGGTGATATTAAATTTCAGGGGGCGGGGCCTATTCCCACTGGAGAGGCTGAAACCAGCATGCTGAGTGGGCCACTGCGCATGTGTCAGTGCCAAGATCGGCGCATGCACAGTGGCCCCGCACTGATGGCCTCCCGATTGCTGGCCAGCTCGATTGCAGTACAGCAATATGGAAGAATTGTCCCCCCCACCCCTACCTGCTCGCCCCCCCACCCCCACTCCCCGCACCCCCAGTAGTAGCCATCAAAGGAACCAAAATTTAAGTGAAGATTTCGGAGGAAACAACATCAGAAAAAAAGCTTGCCACAAACTCTACTCGGAAAGATCTGGAACATAAGGAGCACTGTGACAAGAAAATACCCAGCAACAATAGTTTAGAGCTGGGGTTTTGCAAAACCTGAAAGGAGACAGGTGGAGCTCAGGGCTCCTTATTTGATAAAAAGAAGTGAGGTACTGCTAAAATTTTGTGGCTTGTTTTGCTTACACAAGCCTTTCCTTCAATAGAGCTCATGTACTGAAAAATTTGATTATTTTGTCCAAGTAAATAAATTGTAGGAGATATTTTACTCCCAACATTCCTGATTTCCCTTTGGGTGGGGTGGGGGGGATATTCAAACCCCTACGAAGTTTGATGCAACCAGAAAAATCTGGCTCGAAAACCTATGATAAGATTGTGGAGATATTGTTGGGCCACTTCTTACCAAAGGTAAGAAGTGAATCTGAGCATGAATCTGAACCTTTGGTCATCGCCGAAAGGTTCAGATTCCATAAAAGTATCCAACAAACATAGAAACTAGAAGCAGAAGCGTCAAATTCAATATCATGTTTCCGCCCTTCCCCCTCACATCCCTTGATCCCTTTAGCCCCAAGAGCTAAATCTAATTTCTTCTTGAAATCACACAACGTTTTGGCCTCAGCTACATTCTGTGGTAGGGAATTCCACTGGGTAAAGAAATTTCTCCTCACCTCAGTTCTAAAAGATTTACCCCTTATTCTCAAACTATGACCCCTGGTTCTGGACATCCCCACTACTGGGAACATTCTTTCTGAATCTACCCTGTCTAAACCTGTTAGAATAAGTCTCAATGAGATCCCCTCTCACTCTTCTAAACTACAGTGAATATAATCCTTACTGACTTAGTCTCTCCTCATGTGATAAGAAGGTGAATCAATCACAGGGCTCTGATGAAGGGTCATCTAGACTCAAAATGTTAGCTCTGTTCTCTCTCCACAGGTGCTGTCAGACCTATTGAGTTTTCCAGAATTTGCTGTTTTTGTAACACAATCTGTAGCTGATTTAAAGAAATTAGCTGAATACCGTGAATTTGGGGATGTCTTGAATGACAGCATTAGAGACAGATTAATATATGTGTTAAGTAACAAAGTTATCTAGAAAAGGCTGTTGACAGAAAGCAACTTAAACCTAAAGAATGTTTTAGAAATTATGATCTCTATGGAATTAGCAAAAACTGGGCACACAGTAACTGACCACGGGATCCAAAATATAGGAATTGTAGTTAAAAGGGACCACATCGAATGTGCTTGTTGGAGAAAGAAATAACACATTCCAAGCAAGAATTATGAAAAGCAAGTGGATCAAATGGAAAACCCAACAGAGGAAATAGGATTCACGGGATACAAAAAGGTTACAAAAAAGGACCAGAGTCACAGACAGATGATGAACTGTCATTGAACGTATTGGCCATTGCAGGTGCAACAAACCATTACTGGGTCACTACTTTCCTAGATGGACAACAAGTGAAAGTGCAGATGGACACCGGGGCAGCTGTTTCATTGGTACCAGAAATTGTTTACCAAGAAAAACCATGATGCCTCATCTTAAAACCCTTAAAGATAACACTAAAAACCTACATTGGGAAAATTGTTCTGTTGAGGGGCCATATCAATGTAAATATGCAGCTAAACAGACACACCTGTGCCTGATACATCATTAAAGGTAACTATCCAGCCTTAATGGGGAGAACGTGGCTGGAGAGAATCAAACTAAACTGGGCCGAGGTGAATTTCATGTCAGAGTCTGAAGCAGGTCTACTGTAGATTACAAAGAAACATGCCATTGTCTTTAATGGAGAGCTGGGAAGCAAGGACGAGATCTCAGTTAATCTAAAGATTAAGGATGAAAGCCAAGCAAGATACGTAAAGACTGTGCTGTACAGCATCAGGCCTAAGGTTGAGGTAGAAGTAGAGAGGCTTGTCAAGACAGGAGTCCGTGAACCCGTTAATATAAGTGACTGGGCCACACCCATAGTACCTGGGCTGAAGTAAAATGGTTTTGTGTGTATATTTGACAATTTTAAAGTCACAAACAATCCAGTACAGTGTGCAGAGCAGTACCCTTTGCCTCTAATAATGATTTATTTGCTGGGCTGGTGGAGGCCAGCATTTCAGTAAAGTTGACCTTAGTCAAGTTTATCTCCAGATAAGAACAAAGAGCAATACAGCACAGGAACAGGCCCTTCGGCCCTCCAAGCCCACGCCGCTCCCTGGTCCAAACTAGACCATTCTTTTGTATCCCTCCATTCCCACTCCGTTCATATGGCTGTCTAGATAAGTCTTAAATGTTCCCAGTGTGTCCGCCTCCACCACCTTGCCTGGCAGCGCATTCCAGGCCCCCACCACCCTCTGTGTAAAATATGTCCTTCTGATATCTGTATTAAACCTCCCCCCCTTCACCTTGAATCTCTGACCCCTCGTGAACGTCACCACCGACCTGGGGAAGAGCTTCCCACCGTTCACCCTGTCTATATCTTTCATAATTTTATACACCTCTATTAAGTCTCCCCTCATCCTCCGTCTTTCCAGGGAGAACAACCCCAGTTTACCCAATCTCTCCTCATAACTAAGCCCCTCCATACCAGGCAACATCCTGGTAAACCTCCTCTGTACTCTCTTCAAAGCCTCCACATCCTTCTGGTAGTGTGGTGACCAGAACTGGACGCAGTATTCCAAATGCGGCCGAACCAACGTTCTATACATCTGCAACATCAGACCCCAACTTTTATACTCTATGCCCCGTCCTATAAAGGCAAGCATGCCATATGCCTTCTTCACCACCTTCTCCACCTGTGACGTCACCTTCAAGGATCTGTGGACTTGCACACCCAGGTCCCTCTGCGTATCTACACCCTTTATGGTTCTGCCATTTATCGTATAGCTCCTCCCTACATTATTTCTACCAAAATGCATCACTTCGCATTTATCAGGATTGAACTCCATCTGCCATTTCTTTGCCCAAATTTCCAGCCTATCTATATCCTTCTGTAGCTTCTGACAATGCTCCTCACTATCTGCAAGTCCTGCCAATTTTGTGTCGTCCGCAAACTTACTGATCACCCCAGTTACACCTTCTTCCAGATCGTTTATATAAATCACAAACAGCAGAGGTCCCAATACAGAGCCCTGCGGAACACCACTAGTCACAAGCCTCCAGCCGGAAAAAGACCCTTCCACTACCACCCTCTGTCTTCTGTGACCAAGCCAGTTCTCCACCCATCTAGCTATCCTCCAATCCTCTGGGACCTCACCTGCGTCCAATGACGAGACAAAGATTTGCGTCAGAGGCCCAGCGATTTCATCTCTCGTCTCCCTGAGCAGCCTTGGATAGATTCCATCAGGCCTGGGGATTTGTCAGTCTTTATATTCTCTAACAAACCTAACACTTCCTCCCTTGTAATGGAGATTTTCTCCAACGGTTCAACACTCCCCTCCCCTCCCCTAAATGTGGATTCAGATTCACAACAATATTTGACAATCGTGACACTCTAAGGGCTATTCAGATATAAAAGACTTTCATTGGCATCTCGTCTGCACTTGCATTGTTCCAAGGTTCCATGGATCAAATTCTAAGCAGATTAGAAGGAGTCCAGTGCTACTTAAACAATATCTTAATTACTGGAAAGGATGAAGAAGAGCATCTTTAAAATTTAGATGCCACACTCCAGAGACTGGAAGATTGTGGATTATGTGTACGGAAGGATAAGTGTGAACTCTTCAAATCTTCTATTGAATACCTGGTGCATGTCATAGATGCAAAGGGACTGCACAAATCACCTTCAAAAACAAAAGCCACAACTGAGGCACCTGTACCTCAAAATGTAAATTAACTTTGATTGTTTTAATCTATTATGGATGTTTTGTCACGAATCTAGCAACTATTCTCAAGCCTTTACACAACTTATTGTGTCCAAACAGGGAATGGAAATAGTGGCTCAGTGCAAGAAGGCCTTCATACAGATTAAGGAGACATTATTAAAGCCAGAAATACTGACACCCTTTGATTCAAAGTTACCCTTACAACTGGCTTGTGACACATCACCTACAGGGTGGGAGCAGTGGTTTCTCACATAATGGCCAATGGTGAAGAGAAGCCAATAGCTTTTGCATCAATATCCTTGAATAAAGCAGCAATAAACTCTGCACAGATAGAGAAGGAAGCTCTGGGCATCATTTTCGGGACCAAATATTTTTACCAATACCAATATGGAAGGAAATTTACTAATGAATCATCGACCACTGACAATGATACTCGGGCTGCATATCAGTATTCCATCTTTAGCAGTGTACTGGATAGAGAGATGGGCACATATGTACATGGTAAAATATTGTCACTCAAATCCCTATGGGAATGCTAATACGCTCTCCAGATTACCTTTACGAGCCGTCAATGAATAATTTGAGTGGTAATATTTTCTCTTTCAAAGAAGTTGATAACAGACCTGTAAGGCAAGTATAAAAATTATCCATCACTGTCAGAGTTATGGACATGGTACTTTGTGTAAAGACCACAGGAGTAAACCTGGAGTTGAAGCCATATGTTACCCGAAGACTCGAACTATCCGTGCAGGCTGGTTGTCTCCTCTGGGGAATGAGGGTTAGCATTCCACTATTGTAAAGAAAACAGATCCTAAATTAACTTCATGACAGTTATTATGGGTTAGTAAGGATGACGGAGATAGCCTTGAATATGTTGGTCATTGCAGGTGCAACAAACGATTACTGGGTCAGTACTTTCCTAGATGGACAACAAGTGAAAATGCAGTTGGACACCGGGGCAGCAGTTTCATTGGTACCAGAAGTTTAGTCAACATTACTGAAATGCTGGCCTCCACCATCCCAGCAAATAAATCATTATTAAAGGCAAAGGGTACTGCTCTGCACACTGTACTGGATTGTTTGTGACTTTAAAATTGCCAAATATACACACCAAACCATTTAACTTCAGTACAGGTACTATTGGTGTGGCCCACTCACTTATATTAACGGGTTCACGGATTTCTGTCTTGACCAGCCTCTCTAATTCTACCTCAACCTTAGGCCTGGTGCTGTACAACACTGACTTAGTCTTTAAGCATCTTGCTTGGCTTTCATCCTGAACCTTCAGATTAACAGAGATCCCGTCCATGCTTCCCAGCTCTCCATTAAAGACAATGGCATGTTTCTTTAAAATCTGCAGTAAACCTGCTTCAGACTCTGACATGAAATTCACCTCGGTCCAGTTTAGGTTGATTCTCTCCAGCCAGGTTTTCCCCATTAGTTACCTTTAATGATGTATCAGGGACAAGTCTGTCTGTTTAGCTGCATATTTACATAGCCTATTTTTAATGGCCAGGGCTCGATAGTGAAATTGAGGAGAAGGTGGCTGAAAAAGTTGAAGTTGGCAGCACAGTGGTTAGCACTATAGCCTCACAGCACAAGGGACCCAGGTTCAATTCCAGCCTCGGGTCACTGTCTATGTGGTGTTTGCATGTTCCCCCTATGTCTGCGTGAGTTTCCTCCAGGTGCTACAGTTTCCACCCACAGTCCAAAGATGTGCAGGTTAGGATAATTGCCCATGCTAAATTGACCCTAGTGCCGGGATTAGCAGGGCAAATATGTGGGGTTACGGGAATAGGGCCTGAGTGGGGTGCAGACCAGATAGGCTGAATGGCCTCCTTCTGCACTGTAGGGATTCTATGATTCTATGATTTAAAACCTGCCATCAGTAGTGCATTGCACCCATGGGAATGGCCAGAAGGGCAATGGCAAAGAGTTAGAGATTCTTAGAGATAGGATGTATGCGCATTTAGAAAGGAATAAACTCATTAACGATAGTCAGCATGGTTTTGTGAGAGGGAGGTCATGCCTCACTAACCTGGTGGAGTTTTTTGAAGAAGTGACCAGAATGGTTGACGAGGGAAGGGCTGTGGATGTCGTCTATATGGACTTTAGTAAAGCGTTTGACAAAGTCCCTCATGGTAGGCTGGTGAAAAAGGTTGGATCTCATGGGATAAAGGGGGAGGTGGCTAGATGGGTGGAGAACTGGCTTGGTCACAGAAGACAGAGGGTGGTAGTGGAAGGGTCTTTTTCCGGCTGGAGGCCTGTGACTAGTGGCTCCGCAGGGCTCTGTATTGGGACCTCTGCTGTTTGTGATTTATATAAATGATCTGGAAGAAGGTGTAACTGGGGTGATCAGTAAGTTTGCGGACGACGCAAAATTGGCAGGACTTGCAGATAGTGAGGAGCATTGTCAGAAGCTACAGAAGGATATAGATAGGCTGGAAATTTGGGCAAAGAAATGGCAGATGGAGTTCAATCCTGATAAATGCGAAGTGATGCATTTTGGTAGAAATAATGTAGGGAGGAGCTATACGATAAATGGCAGAACCATAAAGGGTGTAGATACGCAGAGGGACCTGGGTGTGCAAGTCCACAGATCCTTGAAGGTGACGTCACAGGTGGAGAAGGTGGTGAAGAAGGCATATGGCATGCTTGCCTTTATAGGACGGGGCATAGAGTATAAAAGTTGGGGTCTGATGTTGCAGATGTATAGAACGTTGGTTCGGCCGCATTTGGAATACTGCGTCCAGTTCTGGTCACCACACTACCAGAAGGACGTGGAGGCTTTGGAGAGAGTACAGAGGAGGTTTACCAGGATGTTGCCTGGTATGGAGGGGCTTAGTTATGAGGAGAGATTGGGTAAACTGGGGTTGTTCTCCCTGGAAAGACAGAGGATGAGGGGAGACTTAATAGAGGTGTATAAAATTATGAAAGGCATAGATAGGGTGAACGGTGGGAAGCTCTTCCCCAGGTCGGTGGTGACGTTCATGAGGGGTCATAGGTTCAAGGTGAAGGGGGGGAGGTTTAACACAGATATCAGAAGGACATATTTTACACAGAGGGTGGTGGGGGCCTGGAATGCGCTGCCAGGCAAGGTGGTGGAGGCGGACACACTGGGAACGTTTAAGACTTATCTAGACAGCCATATGAACGGAGTGGGAATGGAGGGATACAAAAGAATGGTCTAGTTTGGACCAGGGAGCGGCGTGGGCTTGGAGGGCCGAAGGGCCTGTTCCTGTGCTGTATTGTTCTTTGTTCTTTGTTCTAGTTCATATGGATTCTATCAGATTATTTGAAGGATGAGTGGTTTTCATTGTGGTAAATGCGCACTCAAAATGACCTGAAGTCGCCATTATGAAGCCTATGTCCTCGGAGAAAACAACAGAAAGACTGGGTGAGATTTTTGTAAGATTCGGTTACCCTGAATAGTTTGTTGCAACAATTCTGTACAAACAGTTCATTTTGCAAGAATTCACAAATTATCTAAAGGAGAAGGGAATCCAACACTCCCGGCCCACTCCTTATCATCCTGTCACAAATGGGCTGGCTGAAAGGTTAGTTCAGGTAATGAAACACTTGTTGAAGGTAACTCAAGAGCAAGGATCATACCTTAATGACTGAGTGAATTCCTGATTACATACAGGAATACAACACATTCAACAACCCAAAGTTCTCTAGCATTACTCATGATAAAACGTCCGTTATGCACAGTGTTTGGTCTACTAAAGCCGCCTAAGACAAGCAAACAGAAAAGTCAGGTTTTGCAATGTGAAAACAAGGCTAAACACCATGTTTTACAGAGAGGTCAGGAAGTATTGGCAAGGAACTACACCGCCAGTGAGAGGTGGATACCTGCCATCATAGAACCACAGACAGGACCAGTCTCCTACACTGTTCAAATTCAAGACGATGTAGTATGAAGAAGATACGCTGATCAACTTTTAGCAACTGGTTTGCCAGAGACAGAGTCAACCGCGAATCTTCAACAAACTGTGCCAAGTGAAGACCTACACATTCCTGAAAACCTGACAAATGCCAGAAGCAGCTGTGGAAGACAGTACCCTAGCTGAGGACACTTCAATACTGAGTAATCCTCCAAATCCTACAGCGACTGCAGTTGAGACAACCACAGACGACATCCAAACTAAACCAAAAATATCACAGGTTGCCATCAATATGAAAAAGCAGGCGCCTAAGATTCACCAACGACCACACAGGAATCAACACCCTCCAAAACATCGAACTTATTGACTGCTGTGTTTATTCATTGTAAACTTTGGTAATATGTTGTGTTTCATTGCATGAATCCCTCGTGTAAAGAGGGAGGAAAGTGTTGTGTATTCATATTGTAAACTTTGGTAATGTTATGTTGTGTTTCATTGCAGGAATCCCTGATGTAAAGGGGGAGGAAAATGTCATGTATTCATGTCAAGTTGGAACAAGGTCATTTTAAGAATCTAATGACATGATGTATTGAAGATATTATCGGATGTTTGCGTGGGCAAAGGGAAAGGCTATCCTTACAGCCTGTGGAGTAAACACCTTTCCAATGAGGTTCTTGTTTGTCTGTTTTTTTGTACCTTTGTGGTCTGCAGGCCTATCCTTTAAAAAATCACAGATTTGATATAGGAAGTGGAGCCATGCAACACTTTGGTACAAAGGACGATGAAACAAATGCTGTAGCCTGTGTAATGGCATCTGTATCAGACAAGACAAGACAAGGCTGCTCGCACAATTGCAATGAGGTGCCCAAAGGCTAGATTAGATACACTGATTGGTATCAAGAAATAGTGGTATTTTCAAGGTGAAATGATCTTTTGCTCAAAGATTAAAATGAATCAGTGTGTTGAAGTCATGACAACAGAAGAAAATGTACTGTTGCCAGAAAGTGTATGTATAGAATTATCAGTCAGATGCTACATGAGACAAAAGATAGAGATCTACTCCACTGGCCCAACATGACAAAGGCATTCAGGCGCTGCACAATATGCCAAAATAACCAGGAATCATAAATTTAAAAACAAAATTGTGAAAGTTGCTGGAGAAGCGAGTCCAAAACAGAAGTGTTGAGGAACCCTGGAGTTTAACACAAAATACAGACGCTCAGAAATTTCGCCACATCGGGACCAGTTATGGAGCAAGAACCTACATTTAAACAAGGCTTTTCTCTGGATGTTCCAAGTTATCTACCAGCAATGGATTACTTTTTGACATTCGGTTCATTAGACCAAAGACATCAGAGCAGAAGTAGGCATTCTGAGTAGACCATCGAATCAGCTCCACCATTCAATCACATGATGACTGATCTGATATAATCCTCAACTCCAATTTCCCGCCTTATCCCCGTAACCCTTCATTCACCTACTGATTAAAAATCAGCCTTGAACGGACTTAATGAACCAACAGCTACCGCTCTCTGCGGTAAAGAATTCCACAGATTCACTACCTTCTGAAAGAAGAAATTCCTCCTCATCTCTGTCTTAAATGAGCAACCCCATTCTTCTGAGATGATATCCTCTGGTCTTGGACACTCCCACAAGGCGGAACAACCTCCCAGCATCTACCCTGTCAAGCCCCCTGAGAATCCTGTATGTCTCAATAAGGTTGCCTCTCACTCTTCAAAACTCCAATGAGTGCAGGCCCAACCTACTCAACCGCTCCTTATAAGAAAAATATCTCCAGGATCGACCAAGTGAACCTTCTCTGGACTGTGTCCAATGCCAGTATATTTTCCCTTGGATAAGGGGACCAAAACTGTTCCCACTCCCTATTGTCATTATTAACAATGGGGGCAATTTTACCATCGCGTCACGCCCATTTTCGAGCACTGGATTTCCAGCGCAGTCAGCCTTGCGCGAGAAATGGGCGGGAGGTAGGTTAATAAATGGAAATGTGTTATAATGCTGTTTTACATCTGCTTAGTGAGCCCAGCGCTCAGTCATCCGGGCTCCCCCCACTTTATGACCTCGTTGGGAAAAGTTCTTGCCAACGAGGAATAGATATGCTCCCCACACATGGGGAGCAGTCAACTTGGCCTCGCCAGTGGAATCAGAGGCCATTGAGGCCCCCCAGGGAGGCCGAGGGCAAAGGATGGTGCCTCTTGGGCAGTGCCAGACTAGCAGTGTCACCCTGGCATGGGCAATGCCCACCGAGCAGTGCCAGGGGATGGAGCCAGTGGGGCGGGGCCAGAGGGGGCAGGGCCAGTGGGAGAGGGACTAATGGGGGAGAGGCTAATGGGGGAGGGGCAAATGGGGGAGGGGGCCTGCTGTCACTCTGCAGGATCGTGGGGGGGAGGGACGGAGAAGGGGACCCGTTGCCACTCTGCAGTGATCGGTGGGGAGAGGGCGGCGGGGCTGCGATCAGTGGGGGGAGGGCGGCGGGTCCATGATCGGTAGGGGAGGGAAGTCTGCAATTGATCTGGGTGGCAGAAGGGGGGGGTCAGTGGGGGCTATATCTCAGGCTGCAGGTCCCCTGCAATTACATGGGGGGGAGCTACTTCAGGCCGCCTGCACTAGCAGGGGCCTGACAGCTCTCTCTTTGTCTATCAGACCCCTGCTACTGCTCATGCGCACGTGCAGTGTTAGAGGGCTGCACATGCGCACTACCTCCCTCTGCAGGCTTTCGGGCTTGTTAAGCCCCGCCCACAGGCTTCTGCAGCGAGCATCAGGCTTATTCAGAATTTTGCAGGCAGAGTGTGTATGGGAGGGGGAGCTGAAAACACACCCAAAAAATGGATCTGAAACTCTCCCAGTTTCAAGTCCATCCAGCACTTTAAAAAAATGGTTAAATCGCCCCCATTGTGTTTGTTTACAAAGGTAGAAATGTAACATGAAACATACAGCACTGCCTCAAACTCTGTCAAGTGCGTGCTGCAACCTTGAAAAATGAAGTGTATTGTTAGATTTGGTTACAATTGGCAACTGTGATTTTGTTCAATGTCAATCCTATCAAGAATATTGTCAATTACCTTTACTAACGCTTTGAATGGTGGTGACTTTCGTGTTTGAATGCAGTTAAATGAACGTGTAGGGTTTTAGAAAAGAATAGTTTCATCAAATACTACAGTGCAGAAGGAGGCCACGTGGTCCATCGAACACAATCCCACCCGGCTCTATCCCCAGAACCCCATGCATTTACCCTAGCTAGTCCTCCTCACACTAAGGGGCAACTTAACATGGCTAATCCACCAAACCCGCACGTCTTTGGACTGTGGGAGGAAACTGGAGCACCTGAAGGAAACCCACACCGACACAGGGAGAATGTACAAATTCCACACAGACAGTGACCCAAGCCAGGAATCGAACCCGGGTTCCTGGTGCTGTGAGGCAGCAGTGCGAACCACTGTGCCACCGTGCCACCCTCATTTTCAATCATGTTCTTCAGATCCTCCACATATGTTAAGAATCAAAGACAAATTTATATGGCTTTGCTTTATAATCCAATTAAGCATCGCTTGTGACAAAGTCTTTGCGACTTGGTTTACGCACGATGATTTCTAATGGCACCACATATAAACCTCCAAGCATAATTGATCAAAGAACAAAGAACAAAGAACAATACAGCACAGGAACAGGCCCTTCGGCCCTCCAAGCCTGCACCAATCATGTGTTCCTAACTAGACCATCCATTTGTATCCCTCTATTCCCAATCTGTTCATGTGGCTATCTAGACAAGTCTTAAATGATCCTAGCGTGTCTGCCTCAACCACCTTGCTTGGTTGTGCATTCCAGGCCCCCACCACCCTCTGTGTAAAATATGTCCCCCCGCATATCTGTATTGAACCTTGCCCCCCTTACCTTGAACTTGTGACCCCTTGTGTTAGTCATTTCTGGCCTGGGAAAAAGCTTCCAACTGTTCACCCTATCTATGCCCATCATAATTTTATAAACTTCTATTAGGTCGCCCCTCAACCTCTGTCTTTCCAGGGAGAACAACCCTAGTTTACTCAATCTCACCTCATAGCTAATACCCTCCATACCAGGCAACATCCTGGTAAACCTTTTCTGCACTCTCTCCAAAGCCTCCACGTCCACGTCCATCAATACCAAGGCAGTCCTTTTCATTACGTTTTTTGATTTAATTCTACAGGTAAAATATAAAATAAATTTCCGCACTGTTCAAAGCCACATTCTGTCCCACTAGGTCATTAAATCGATTTCAACCTCCATGGTTCTATAGAAGAAAACTCACCTGGCAGGGGTGAGAGCATGATGAGACAGGTGCGAGGCTAGCCCTTTGCATTTGGGGTGTGCTGTCGCCTGTCATGGTGGTTTGCCCAGGCTATGGCAGAATAAAGGATCAGGGCAACCTGTGAGGTTAAACAACTTCTCAAAGCAATCTCAGCCTTTTGGCTCAGGTGAAGTGTCAGATCAAGCCCAGGAGGGGGTGCTATGCCTCATCCTGTCAGCTTGGATCTTGTTTGTCCCTCGTGTGGGGACCATGAATTGGATTTGATTTTGAATTGGGTTTTTTGTTTGGCATAAAAATACCAAAAGGTATGCAAAAAACAAAGTACTGCAGAAGAATCCTGTGGCAATGCAGCTAACAATGTATTTGCAGTAAAAATGGGCACAAACAACACAGTTCAGCACAGAAACTGGCCATTCAGCCCATTTGTTCTGTGCTATATATGGACCCCCTCCCCCATAAAACACCTCCCACTTCAACTAGCTCGACGAGCACCATCTTTTAATCCTTTCTCCCCAAAGGCTTTGGAAGTGAGTTTCCTATTCTAACCAATTTCTGAATAAATATGAAATCAACCAAGGTCTCTAAACCCACTCACTGATTCGGATCAATGTTATGGCTGTTGTAAATTTGGAACAATACGGGGACAGAATTGCATCCAAGCCCAGGGTACTGTGTGAGGTGTTGGAGGGCAATTTGCTCCAACCAATATAAAAATGAGAACTAGAGAAATTATTTTGACCACGGATTTGTACGTTTCCTGCTAATCATTCTATGTGATCTTTTCTGTGCACTGGCAGCAGCTAATCCACATGAACTGTGTATTTTCTTATTCTCGCATACCTTAACCATTTTAAAAAGAAAGCGATTTTATTTGACTCTGCCCTCTCCCATGAGCTTGTGGAAGAAATATTTTGCAGGCATCACCACTGCAGTTTGAAAACAGACCATTTTTGAACGATGAAGCCTTATATCTGTGGCACACAAATGAATTTTTAATACATCTGAAGGATAGCCATAAATAGGAATACTCCCACTCTACTGCTGTCTCATAAAGATAGAGACATTAATGGACAGTGCTTTACCCACTGTGATCTTTCACTGGGGGTTATAGAATTGAAAAGATATATTTTCTTATATATAACACAATCACAATATAAGTAAATAACATAGAAGAGACTATGGTGTTATGAATTTCTCCAAGTACACAAACTGTATGTTTTTAAGCATGAGTCACTCATCCTGCTTGCATGGATCTGTCAGATACATTCAAACAGTGCTCAGTGGCATCCTGCGGAACAGCACAGATGGAGTGTAAAAGCCTACATTGCATGCAGAGTTCTCTGTGAAGCAGTGAAAGCATTGCACGCATGAGATTCAAGGGAATTGTGAATGGAGGCAGCCACATTTTAGAGTGGTCTATAAGGACTTACTGGGAGGTTATCCTTTCCATCAGTCTGTGCATTGCACCGGTGATAGACATTGACAGCAACTCTCACACTCTCACCGATTGTAAGCAGATGAAATCTGGGGAGTAGCTGACATTTATTTGTATAAATATGGAGTTTACTTTATGACAATTCTTCATCGGGATTGATGAACATTCAACTTTTAAGTTGCAATGCAATACTTTTGTGGGGATGCAGTAATGTAACAGTCCATCAAAATGATGTAAATGCAAGTGACAAAATAAGGTCAGATTTTTCTGGCTAACAAAAACAATAATTTGTGTTTTCAGTTTCAACTTACTCCAAGCAGTGCAACACAGTTGGCTTTGATTTTTGGAGTGTGCAGTGGTGACTAAAGTTAACCTTTTGTTGCTTATCTCTGACTGAAGGAAGTTTTCAACGTAGGATAAAAGCTGTGCTCTAACTGGGAGCTGCTGTTAAAGGACATGAGGGTGGGAAACCAGGCTGTCACATTTTGACTATCCTTGCTACTGGGAGGACAAGACGACTGAATATCCTCTCATGTACAGTGTCTGGTCACGCGGTATACCATGTTAGTCCATTACTGTGATAACGATTGCTTCATAATGAGAAAAATAAGAACCCTACCAATGGATAGAGATAGGTTAGGAGAGTGGGCCAAAAGATGGCAGATGGAGTTTAACGTGGATAAGTGTGAGGTCGTGCATTTTGGTCGAAAAAATGGGAAGGTGGCTTATTATCTAAATGGGGAGAGACTTTGGGGCGCTCTGGTGCAGAGGAATCTGGGTGTCCTCGTTCATGAGTCACAGAAAACTAGCAAGCAAGTATAACAGATAATAAAGAAAGCGAATAGAATATTGGCTTTTATAGCTAAAGGAATCGAATATAAAGGTATGGAAGTACTGTTGCAACTATACAAGACATTGATGAGATCACTCCTGGAGTATTGTGAACAGTTTTGGCCGCCTTGTTTAAGGAAAGATGTAGTGGCATTGGAGGCAGTTCAGAGGAGCTTCACTAGATTGATTCAAGATTGATTGAGATAAGAGGTTTGTCGTATGAAGAAAGATTGAACAGTTTAGGCCTATACTCTCTGGAATTTAGAAGAATGAGGGGAGATCAAATTGAGGTATACAAGATGATAAAAGGTATGGATAAAGTAGATGTAGAGCAGATGCTTCCTCTTGTGGGGCCTTCTAGGACGAGAGGTCAGAGTCTTAGGATGAGGGGTAGCAAATTTAAGACAGAGTTGAGGAGAAACTACTTCTGCCAAAGGGTTGTGAATCTGTGGAATTCGCTACCCCAAAGTGCGGTGGATGCTGGGCCAGTGAGTAAATTTAAGGAGGAGTTAGACAGATTTTTAATTGGTAATGGGTTGAAGGGTTGTGGGGAGAAGGCAGAAAAATGGGAATGAGGAGCATATCAGCCATGATCAAATGACAGAGCAGATGGGCCGAATGGCCTAATTCTGCTCCTATATGTTATGAACTTATGAACCATGCATTTATCAATCAAAACATATTCAGAATAGACATTTAGATGGCATTATCCGTTTATTTGACAATTGTCCCATTTACTTAGTGCAGAATGGTCTTGTGTGAAAGTTCAGTTTAGCAGCACTGAATAACCTATTTTGATTAATTTAGCTGGCTTGTATGGTTCATGATAAACTGTTAGTCAGACTGTCTGTTGATCACAAAGCAAGTAGTGTCCCAACTTAAGAGATTCTACCTTCAGTGGTGTCTTTGTTCAGAATAAGTAAAATTGCAATTCAAGTGGAATTTGTTAAGGCAAGTTCAGCAACGTGCCCCTTCCTCCCTTCACTATTTAATCATTAACCCTATCTTTATGGTTTCTGATCCTCCCATAATATTTAATATGTTAAACTGTACGTTTTTGAGGGGATGTAATATGGTCCCAAAATTTTTATAAGTGAGCAGTAATGGAGTGATAAAAATAGTACAGAACATATGAAGCCAAAATTAGGTCCTTGAGAAGCTACTACATCCGACCAATTCCCTACCTTGGAACAAACTGTCCAGATCAACACAGACAGCAGACAAAACAGCAGCACTGAAGCAAAAACAGCCACAGGAGGCAAGGAAGAGCAAGCACGTGAACAAGGCAAAGATAGCAGGAGAGGAGGGCAGGAGTAGTGTTTAAATTGCCGTGCATTTAATCAAGATTCTTATTTTACCAATTTAGCTCACAGAATAAGAGCGTATTTGTAATTTGTATCGTGTTAATTTATTGTGTGTTTTTTCTGGCCTAACTTATAATCGGATCAAGTCTTGGCTTCATCTCCTCACTGGTTTGATGCCAATTCTTCCCAAACACCATGTAAGGTGGAACTAATTTAGTCACAGAATAGTAGAATTTGCAGACAGAGGCCATTTGGCCCGTTGTGCCAGTATCAATCTAGCTCTTCTATTTAATCTACCATTAGCATTATTCCAGTGGTCAGCATTTCTACCTCAGAGTGCCAGGGACCCGGGTTCGACTCCGGTCTTGGGTGACTGTATGGAGATCACATGTTCTCCCAGTGTCTGTGTGGGTTTCCTCTGGGTGCTGAGGTTTCCTCCCCCAGTCCAAAGCTGTGCAGGTTAGGTGGATTGGCCATGGTAAATTGCCCCTTAGTGTCCAAAGATGTGCAGGTTAGGTGGATTGGCCATGGTAAATTGCCCCTTAGTGTCCAAAAATGTGCAGGTTAGGTGGATTGACCATGGTAAATCGCCCCTTAGTGTCCAAAGATGTGCAAGTTAGGTGGATTGGCCATGGTAATTTGCCCCTTAGTGTCCAAAGATGTGCAGATTAAGTGGATTGGCCATGGTAAATTGCCCTTTAGTGTCCAAAGATGTGCAAGTTAAGTGGATTAGCCATGGTAAATATAGGGTTATGGGAATAGGGCAGAGGGGAGGGCCTGGATGGAATGTTCTTTGGGAGAGTCAGTGCTGACCCGATGGGCCGGATGGCCTCCTTCTGCATTGCATGAATTCTATGATTATTTCCCTGCCCATTCCCTCAATGGATCTTCCCTTCCAAATAATTCCCCACAAATGATTGCCCACATTCTCCACTTTGAGTGGGTGGCATGGTAGCACAGTGATTAGCACTGCTGCTTCACAGCTCCAGGGACCTGGGTTCGATTCCTGGCTTGGGTCACTGTCTGTGTGGAGTTTGCACATTCTCCTCGTGTCTGTGTGGGTTTCCTCCGGGTGCTCCGGTTTCCTCCCACAGTCCAAAGATGTGCGGGTTAGGTTGATTGGCCATGTTAAAAATTGCCCCTTAGTGTCCTGAGATGTGTAGGTTAGAGGGATTAGTGGTTAAATGTGTAGGGATATGGGGGTAGGGCCTGGGTGGAGGTTGTGGTCGGTACAGACTCGATGGGCCAGATGGCCTCTTTCTGCACCATAGGGTTTCTATGAGTCTATTCTATGAATTATCCAATTCACTTTTAAGTGATGGACATTAAACAGTAAAAGATTTTTATGATTATTGATTTCATATCAGCACTGGCGATAAGCAAACTGTTGGTACACAAGGTTGTAACCACTTCAGGTGAACAAAATAGCTCATCTTCCTTCAAGCAGGATCTTTTTTGCACATTTGAAGGACTCCATCCTCCAACAATGGGCTAGCAGGGGCGGCATGGTGGCACAGTAGTTAGCACTGCTGCCTCACAGAACCAGGGACCCGGGTTCAATTCCCGGCTTGGGTCACTGCCTGTGTGGAGTTTACACATTCTCTCTGTGTGGTTTCCTCTGGGTGCTCTAGTTTCCTCCCACACTCTAAAGATGTGTGGGTTAGGTGGATTGGCCATGGTAAATTGCCCTTAATGTCAGGGGGACGAGCTGGGGTAAATTGATGGGGTTATGGGGACAGGACCTGGGTGGAATTGTGGTCAGTGCAGACTTGATGGACTGAATGGCCTCCTTCTGCAATGTAGGATTCTATGAGGAGGTCATCACCCAGTAAGATATTAACATATTAATTAGCAGATTGAACATTGCAGGAACTCAAAAATTGTTTGAATGTCAACTTATAGGAGAAAATAATAGATTCAACAGTCATTTCACAAAGCACATAATTTCCATTAATTTAACAAATTTCATTAGGATTTTCTTGACAGGAGAAGTTCAATGAATTTCAGTTTATTTATAGATTGTAGATGGCTAGAATAAAGATTTGTAATCTTTATTCTAGCTATCTGCAATTCTGCATGACTTTGTTTTGTTGCATACATGGTAGTTTCTGAGTCCTAGGGTGGGATTTTCCGGCCGCACTCACCCAAAGGCTGGAAATTCCCACCCGAGATCAACGGATCTTTGCACGGTCCGTCCCGTCCACTACGATTCCTGTGACAGGCAAGACAGGAGAATTCCACCTCCATTGTCCCAAGATATGTAGGTTAGAGGGATTGGTGGGGTAAATGCATGGTGTTACAGGAATGGGGCAGGGGGTGGGCCTGGGTAAGATGCTCTGTTGGAGAATCAGTGCAGACACAATGGGCTGAATGGCCTCCTTCTGCACCGTAGGGATTCTATGATGATAAAAATGAAATCCAACTGCCAATGGCACAGCAAATGCAAAAGTCATTAACACTTTCAGTTCTAATTGATCGTATACCCCAGGTAAATAGCAAACAATATATTAGCAATAGCAAACTTCCCTCAGTGTAAATAGTCATATAATATAACAGCTAATTGCTAAATGCTGACACCAGCATGGTAAGTGTTGTCAGCATTGGTAAGTAGATCCGCTTACATGTATTTACATGAAATGAGGCATCATGTTCCACTGAAAGAGTTTCAGTGCACTGGGAGCCAAACAAGATCACAACAGTGAGGCATGTCAAGGGTTAGGAATTACAGTCTCTTGTAGTTAAATCACGGTAAAATCATATAGTGCTCAAGTCAATAAATCTTTCAGAAGAGAGAACTTTGGCAGTGTTAAAAAGAGAACATTTCACATTGCGTAGCCACTTAACTCAATACTGCCGCAAATAATTTTGCAACATTGATTAAACGTTGGCCTCCATGTCACATGCAGTTCTCAGGATCAAATCTGTGTCAAAATATATATATTTTTAAATACAATAATGTGCCTTTTGTGTTAAGAACTGAAACAGCGTGTGATGACTCGGGGATTTTCACAGTAACTTCACTGCAGTGTTAATGTAAGCCTACTTATGACTAATAAATAAATTTTAAAACTTTAACTCATCAAAAAGGGTAAGCAGCCAATCACACTTAGGTATCCTCATAGCCGGCAAATCAGGGCGTAAAATGCACTGATTATGCTTCACTTTTAATTACATTTTGCAGAGACGTGGAATAAATTATTGGAACATACATGTGGGATTAAGGTGGGCACTGAAATGTTATTAACAAGATTTGTTTTGATGGAATATGTCGAATTTTTTTATCATAAAGGTGCAATTTGACATACCATCGATATAAAATTAGTTTTTCAGAGTCAGCGCGATTGTTCAGCAGTAATAATGAATTGTGTACACCATTTAGCACTCAGTTACATCCTATTCTACAAGATGTAACTTTTTGCAAGAGTTTTTACTGTGAAGCTAATAGCCTAAAAGAATAAGTTCTCATCCACTCAGTGATTTCCATTTGATCACTATCCGTGAGGACTTTAACAATGTATCCTTTGAAGGAGAGTAGAACAACTGACAGAAACTTCTGGATTTCTGCATTTAACTGCACTTGTCAAACTTCAAATAAAGTGGGAAAATGCTGCTAAATTAGAGAACGCCACCTTTTGGATGAGAACACTAACCTCTCAAGGGCAATTAGAGATGTGCAATAAATGCTGGCACCAATTTGAAAAATCGTAAAGTTGAGGTCCTGTCTGTTCTCTCTAGTTGATGTAAAAGATCCCATGGCACTACTTTGAGGAAGACTGGGGGGTAGGGGGGGAGTGGGGACGGGGGACGGGACGGTGGGGGGGGGGGTTATCCCCAGAAGAGCAAGGGGGTTTATCCCCAGTGCTTTGCAGCTAATGGAACATGTTTGAAGTGTAATCAATGTTGCAATGTGGGAAATTTGACCGCCATCCTGTACACAGCAAGCTCCCACAAGCAGCAATATGGTAATGACCAGGTAGCCTGCGTGTCTGATGTTGATTGAGGGATAAATATTGGCCAGGAGACCTCATTGCCACATCGCTGCTGTGGGACCTTGCTGTGCACAGGATGGCGGTCGAATGTCCTACATTACAACATTGGTTAAAATTGAAACACACTTCATTAGTGTAAAGCACTTTGAGAAGTGCTGAGGTCATGAAAGGCGCTACATAAATGCAAGTCCTTTTTGTTCCTTTCATGCACAGCATGTCTGTCAGGACCAAAGGGAGAAAGGTGGATGGAAAGGTTTGGATGGAAGCCAGTAATCATATTTCCACCATCCACATTTTTGATTTACTTCCCTGAATTATTAGAAGGTCCAGTGTTTATTTTGCAAGTTCACAATAAAGAATTGGAGTGTTTGTTCTTTATGCACAATGTACATGGCCCAGTAGGAGGTCTTGTGACGCAATGGGTAGCATCCCTGCCTCTGAGCCAGAAGGTCCAGGTTCAAGCCTCAGCCCAGGACTTAATGACTAAGGCACATGTGTTCATATCACTGTCAAACAGGTTGAGTATTAAACTCCGAAATAATTCCAAACACGACAATGACAGGCAGTAGGAGTGGGAGAGACTCCTGGTCAGCTATGCTTGATGCAGCGAGCCTTTGACGACAGGTTAGCAACCAGTTCCAGGTAAAACTCGTTCTAGAATCAGATGAAAGTCTGCCTTGTGAAAGAGCAACAGTATATTCCAGTGTGTGTCTGGGAAGAGGAATCGGAAGTAGCTTTTGTCAAAATAGAATAGTAGAACATGAAGTAAAGTAACTAAAAGAAACATCCCTACAGTTCAGTTTACAACATTCTGCTCAGTAGGGGGAAATATAAATAATATGAAGAGGTTAAAGATGACTATATTTTCTTGGCTAATGAATGAATACTATGGGGCTATTGGAGTTTCCATGGGAAGTGTGCAGATGTGACTGGTGAAGAAAGAAAATAATTGGAAGGACTTGGGAGTATTTGGAATATATTTTAGATAGCTAAATCTTTAGAGTGGAAATGAGCAGACAACAAACTTAGTTGGAGGTACCCATGGCCTGCATTGACTTTGATTTATTGATTAAACTTTGAAAGAGACTTGCAGGAGAAAATGAAGATAGATGATCCTCTGTTTTGAAAAGCTCCGTACCTTGTGCAAGGAAATTAAGGCTGGAAAATCTTTTGCCAATGTCCCAGTCAAGGGATGTCTGGAATATGCATTGATAAGAAGGGTCCTGTATCATAGAATCAGAGAATCCCTACAGTAAAGAAGGAGGCCATTCGGCCCATCAAGTCTGCATCGACACAATCCCACCCTATCTCTTCAACCCCACAAATTTACCCTGCTAATCCCCCTGAAACTAGGGTCAATTTAGCATGGCCAACCACCTAACCCACACATCTTTCGGATACAGTGTGAAAATATTTGCTACGTTAATCCTGGAACAACAAGCAGCTGAAATTGAGAGCTTTAAAGAAAGTGTGGAAAAATTAGATATATTAGCTTGGAAATGTCATCGTACTGGTTCTGAGGTGCCTAAAGCCTTTGTTGCCAATAGTTGACACATCAACAAGACTGAGGTTGGACAATCCACTGGATAAACTTTGAGCAGGCATTGTGTTGCCTACAAGTGATGGAAAAGAATGGAGCTCAGAAAAAGCCTTCAGCAAGAACATGCCAGAGAAGGAGGCTAAAGATATCTTCAGGGAAGCATACATTGAAAAACTTCTAGCGAAAGAGCTGTAAGTGGTATGAACTACAGGAAATAGCGCGAGAATTTGACGTATAACTGAGCTATCTACAGCACAGCAGTTAGGTGGCCATATGGTTTCAGTTTACAGTTCCTGATATGACAGCTAGTACTAGAAATGCAACCAAAGATTAACACCTGCACTGTCCTGTCAGTAACAGTAAGGGACATGGCACTCCATCCTTTTTGCATTATGTTCTGTTTTGGTAATTGAAGGAGTCTTGGCAAGTTTGAAATTCATTGCCATCTTATCTCAATATGCTAATAAATACATTAACATCAAGATGCAGGGAAGAGTTTCTCAAAAAATGCATGCCAGGCTGGGGCATCATCAATTGTATCCACATTGACTATTTAAACACCTGTCTAGTATCCCAGAATATCACCAGAACATCCTGGCTGGTGCCAGAGTGGGAAACTGGTGTTATGGGGAGGGACTAGAGATGCTGGAACAAATTCCATTGACGTAAAGAATGTGAAGAGGAGATTTAATAGACTTTTAAAAATCCAGAGATATTGATAGAGTTAATAGAGAAAGACTATTTCCTTTGCTTGGATAGACGATGTGAGGAGTCATTCATTTAGAATGATCACGAGGAGAGTGAGAAGCAATGAGGGATATATCTTTACATGGTGTTGTTTAGGATTCGATGCCACAAGTCACATTAGAGGTAGAACTTGTTGCAATTTTCAAGAGTCATATGAGTAGGTATTCAAAAAAAAGGAAGAAGGAGGGAGAGGTGGGGCAATGGGAATTGTATTGGATTGCTCTAGTATAGCAGATGATGGGCTGAATAGTTTCCCTCTAATCCGTAGAATCCCTGCAGTGCAGAAGGAGGCCATTCAGTCCATCGAGTCTGCACCAGCTCTCCTGCGAAAGAGCACCCTATCTAAGCCCACTCTCTTGCCCTATCCCTGTAACTCCATATATTGATCATGACCAATCTAGCTAACCTGAACATCTTTGGACACTTGACAATTTAGCACGGCCAATTCACCTAACCTGAACATTTTTGGGCACTAATCTGTCAATTAACGTTCCAGGAGGCAAGTGACTGAATGCATTCCTGCAACATCCACCCATTTACTGCCTGTTCCAAGAGATTAAAATCATGAATTAACTAGCTGGGCCCAATTAACGGTATCCCTCGATAGTCAGCCTTCCTCCTTCCTGCATCACTACTTGTCAACTTTTGAGATGTGGCTCATTCTATGTCGAGATGATCACACCCAGTGAACCCTCCAATGCTTAAATCTTTGGGGTACTCCGTGATGATACTGCGGTGAGGTGGGATGGTTTATTTAATGATCTTGGTGTTCTGGCAAACCTGTAACAGAAAGAAAAGAGCAGATGATAAGTAAGCCTGTAGAGCTTGGCAAGTTGATACTGTGCAGACAGCACATGGCACATTTCACAGCATAACATTCGGTGCTTTACATGGAGAATATTTGCAACTACAGGGGTACAATAAACTGGGATATATTCCTTCCCCCGCCAGCTTGCTCAATACCCCTGCAGTAAATGGGCTCCAAATCTCCAAAGGAAATTTGAATTTTGCTCAGCTGATCCCCTGCACCTGCCTACACTTTTCTGCTTCAATTGAAAGCAATCTTTTCCTGTAAGTAAAGGAGGTGTAATACTTTGAGTGAATATTCCATGCTGTGTATGTCAGACAGCAGCAGTTTTCTGCCCTTGAGCCTAACATAGCAGAATATAAATTGCCTATCTTACAGGAAGTTTGTGAAACTGTCTGAATGCCTGATAATTGCTAGACCTGTGTGGGTAACTGTCATGATGCGGAGATGCCAGCGTTGGACTGGGGTAAACGCAGTAAGAAGTCTCACAACACCAGGTTAAAGTTTATTTGGCAGCACAAGCCACTAGCTTTTGGAGCGCTGCTCCTTCATCAGGTAAGTAATTGTCTTCACTGTGGTCTTTCCAAGCTATATTGTCACTGATTCTCCACTGCTGGACTACAGGACCATGCCTTCCTTGCATGGGGGTTGTATTTACAGCAGGTGACTGTGTCAACTTGGGTTAAGTATCCCCTGACTCCAGCATTTTGTATGAGACTCCTCCCATTTCTCTCACCATTGGTAGCAGAGAATTCATCCATCTGGTTCCGACTGTCTCGAACCCCCTCTTGAAAGTATCTCTGCCTCTCTCTTTCTGTCTCTACTCTGAAATAACCCTTCAATGCAACTGAGTTTCGGGTGATCCCTCTTAAGCTCTTCCAACCCATCTCAGCATTCTCTTCCTCATAGAATCATAGAATCCCTACAGTGCAGAAGGAGGCCATTCAGCCCATCGAGTCTGCACCGACTCTCTGAAAGAGCATCTTATCCAGGCCTTATCCCCGTAACTTTATGTATTTACTCTGCTAATCCCCCTACACACCTTGGGACACTAAGGGGCAATTTAGCTACTCAATCCACCTAACCTGTAGATCTTTGCATGCATGCAGACACAGGCAGAACATACAAACTCCATACAGAGAGTAGCCTGGGGACAGAATTGAACCCTCTTCCTAATTGTGAGGTACCTTGGAACTTTTATATTAAAGGTTATGATGCCAATGTAGGTTCTTCTTACTGCTTTGTTGCTTTGTTAAATAATGGTTGTATGCAAGTGAACTTGTCTGACACCTGTAGTAGTTTGAATATTATCACCATACATGGTCAAGCCACATTTATTTACTTTCATAGAAACATAGAAACCCTACAGTGCAGAAACAGGCCATTCGGCCCATCGCGTCTGCAGCGACCACAATCCCACCCAGGCCCTACTCCCATATCCCTACACATTTACCCACTAATCCCTCTAACCTACGCATCTCAGGACACTAAGGGGCAATTTTAGCATGGCCAATCAACCTAACCCGCACATCTTTGGACTGTGGGAGGAAACCGGAGCACCCGGAGGAAACCCACGCAGACACGAGGAGAATGTGCAAACTCCACACAGACAGTGACCCAAGTCCGGAATCGAACCCAGGTCCCTGGAGGTGTGAAGCAGCAGTGCTAACCACTGTGCTACCGTGCCGCTTTTTTTTTTGTCTTGACACTTCTCTTCCGGGTATCCTCCCAGTGTCTCCTGCTACTTAATCCCACATCAATGTCCTGCATGCTAGTCTTTTCAGCCATCCAAATGTTCAGCCATCTCAATGCCTCTCCACTCCATAAGGGAGCACTTTTTTGGACCTTCTTGCTCCTCGATGTGATTGTCAAACTTCGTCTCACACCTTCTGCTGCCTCTCTCCATTTCTCTCAGAAATTCCAGCTGTTCTCGTGACTCATGCGCTATTTCTATCTGTTACTTATGTCACCTTAACTGGCTGGTTAACTTGTTGAGCAATATTCTTGTTGTTGCTTTCCAATTGGCCACTCGACTGGGTGAAACTTCAAGCACAATCGCACACGTGAACTTTGAAAAGGTACTCAGAACAAGATTGCATATTCTGGCAACAGTGTAATACAAAAGCACAGATCTAAACCCCAGATAATGCTCTAATGAAGTCATTCTAATAAACAGAATGCAACTGAAAAAATAAAAAGCATGGGTGAGTAAATGATGGGTGGCACGGTGGCACAGTGGTTAGCACTGCTGCCTCACAGCGCCAGGGACCCAGGTTCAGTTCCGGCCTTGGGTGACTGTCTGTGTGGAGTTTGCATGTTCTCCCTGTGTCTGCGTGGGTTTCCTCCGGGTGCTCCGGTTTCCTCCCACAGTCCAAAGATGTGCAGGTTAGATGGATTGGCCATGCTAAGTTGCCCTTCGTGTCCAAAGATGTGTAGGTTAGCCTGATTAGCTGGATAAATGTGTGAGGTTATGGAGATAGGGTGGGGAGGTGGGGGGGGTGGTGGTCCTGGTTAAGATGTTTTGTCAGAGAGTCGGTGTGGACTCGATGGGCTGAATGGCCTCCTTCTGCACTGTAGGGTCTCCATGATTCTATGAAACCAATATTGTAGATTTTAACCAAAACAGCAGATGATGGTAAGAGTAGAAAAATAAATAATAAATCATGAGCTTATCCTGTGTGAGGTATATTGGCCCAGATTTTGCAGTCAGTTGCTGCTGAGCTTGAAGTAAGTCTGGCTGAGAGAGCTGTATCTCTGTGGCAAAACCCTTTCAATATGCAATTGGTTGCATTGTTGTTTCAATGGGAATGCCCAGGCACGAGCTGTAGTCCAAGCAGCCAATCACATTAAAGAATTCTCACAGACAGCCAAACAGGAAATGAAAAGCACTAATGATCAAAAAACTTTTTTATAAAAATCGCAGAGAGCAAAATAAAGTAGCTGAAATATCATGGAGAAACTTAAAAAAAACTTTTATTTAAAATGTTTTAAATATTCCAGGCTGGGATTTTCCAGTCCCGCCAGGAGGTGGGTGGTGGAGGGACTTTTGGCTCTCTTGCCTGATTTGCCATTCTGCCCGCGCTGGGTCCCGCCAAGTTTGGGAACAGAAAATCCTGGCCTGCTTCCAAAAATCTAGGGCTTGGTTTTCAGCCTGGGGTTGAGGACTCAGTAGCTGGATGATTTGGGGGCCCTGATCCCCTATTACATCTGTGTCACTCACGAGATGCAATCTTCATGCAAGGAAGATGCAAGGAACTACAAAAGGTCATGAATGTAGCCCAATCCATCACGCAAACCAGCTTCCCATCCATTGACTCTGTCTACACTTCCTGCTGCTGAGGTCACGTACCAACCGACTCAAGAGCAGCTTCTTCCCTGCTGCCGTCAGACTTTTGAATGGACTTACCTTGCATTAAGTTGATCTTTCTCTACACCCTAGCTATGACCGTAACACTACATTCTGCACTCACTCCTTTCCTTCTCTATGAGCGGTATGCTTTGTCTGTATAGCGCGCAAGAAACAATACTTTTCACTGTATGCTAATATGTGTGACAATAATAAATCAAATCACATCAAATCAAATCAAATCATACACCGATGCTCTAATTGGGTCCAGCAAAGATCTCAATGCCCAGTTCATGGGGCTGAGAGTTGACAGGGAGTGGGAGCTGGCTGCTGGGTGCAATCCTCAAAGGCAGAAGACAGCTATGATGGGACCGGCTGTTAGCTTGGGGAGACAGGATGTCAAAGGCCTAGCAGCCTCATGACACAGTCAAGTGGTCAAATAGTCAACTCAGAGGCACAGCACCCAATCAAAGACAAGTTAACTTAGTGCCCTTAGAAAAACAGGACTTGGCAGCACCCCACCTTGCAACTGGCAACTGTGCGCTACCATGCACCATACTGCTTGAGTTTGGTGATGTCTGATTTGAAAATTCTGGTCCTTCCCTGACCATCACTAAGTTCCTCAAGAAGCTTAACCAATAGTTCATTGGAGGCAAATGGGCTCCCAGCTGTGAAAATCCCAATGCTTCCTGGAAGACATGCCATCCAGGGGCGCTATTGCCAAAACACACCCTCACCTGCCCAAGGGTGATTGAAAATTCCAGCCCTCATAATTAATCATAATGGAGACATTTAATTACATTCTGCATATTTTTCAGGGCCGTTTCAGTTGTCAGCAATAGTTTTTGCTCTGACCACCATTAACGACCCAGTTGCACCTCACCTACAGTTGGTAGTGGTGACATGAGACTGATAAAGAGGAGGTTATCGTCAGATCAATTGATTTCGCTGATTGCCAGTTTAGGGGCTACAGGCATGGGGTAAAGTCCCATTATGAAGCCTGTATCAAGGAAGTGAATGACACATCTCAACTACAAGGCATCCCGCCTGCCACAGGAATCGTAGCAAGCAGGACAGGGCCATGCAAATGTCCGTTGACCTCGGGTGGGATTTTCTGGTCTTGGGATGAACGCGGCTGGAAAATCCAAGTATTTGTGCTTAATCTTCAATTTGTGGTAGCATTCAGAGGTACGAATGCTAATAGTTTGCCTTCCAACATCCGGTAAATTTCTGACCAATAAGAGACATCGCACTTCCAGCTATTATTGGTTAATCAATAGAACTGAAGTGAATAATTAAATGGCAACTGAAAATGCACATTTGGTAAATGAAGAGTAGATCTCAATTCCAGATTAGTTACAGCAAAGGCAATATTCATTCATTAGTCAACTTGATTGTGAATGAGTGGAGGAAGTCACTAGTTGTGACTCTTTAAGGATTGGTACACAAACCTGAGTCTGTGGTTTATATATCCACAGAACATGAAAACTTGTAGTCCTTCTTTCATTATTTGAGGTTGTTGCTCTTCTATTCTGGCTGCATTTCCCTCCCATCCTCCTGATCTTGATAGATCTGGTGACCGGGAAACTATCAGTGATAGCTGTAAAAATCCGGGTTCACTAATGTCCTTTAGGGAAGGAAATCTGCCATCCTTACCTGGCCTACACATGACTCCAGACCCTCAGCAATGTGGTTGACCCTTAACTGTCCTCTGAAATAGCCTAGCATGCCACACAATTCAAGAGCAGTTAGGGGTGGGCAACAAATGCTGGCCCAGCCAGTGACACCCATATCTCATGAAAAAATAAATAAAATAAAAGTATATTAGGAATTATGTCAGGATTTACTAATCAAATGAATTGGTGATAGATTTAATTAAATACAACAAATATCATTATTATGAATATTCATTGAGAACTTCTATTATTTAGTTATCCAGAAACAGATTTGAAGGAAGTGGAAGTGCCTAGATGTTGTGACTTTAGAAACAAGGATGGCACAATGGCACAGTGGTTAGCACGGCTGCCTCATAGCACCAGGGACCTGGGTTCAATTCCCAGTTTGGGTGACTGTGTGGAGTTTGCACTTTCTCCCCATGCCGATGTGGGTTTCCTCCAGGTGCTCTGGTTTCCTACCACAGCCCAAAGATGTGCGGCTTAGGTGGATTGACCATTGCCCCTTAGTCTGGGGAATTTGCAGGGTAAATATGTGGGGTTACAGGGATATATAGGGTGGGACTGTTGTCGGTGTAGGCTTGATGGGTCAAATGGCCTTCTTCTGCACTGTAGTGATTCTGCGATTGTTATTTATTGTTGGAGATGATCTCTCAGCCACTACTTCCAAACTGAAGGGTAAGGTCCCTTCAATTCTATGTTAGAAAAATACATGCTATTGATTGAGTCTCGATTAGAATGCTTCCAGGATTTAGAAAAGAGCGGCTTTTTAACTGAACATTACGTTTCTGACATTCAGTGAGCAGTGAAATATTCTGACAATCACCCCACTCCCCTGTGAATTGCAATCTTTTTTTCTCTCTCTCTCCAGATGATTCTTGCTGTACATAAGATGATAGAAGGATCAGCTAATGGGCAGGAATTGCAAACTGTGGGGAGGGATGTTTTGAATAGGGCCGCACTCTTGGTTCCAGGCTGGAGGAGCCACACAGTCTCCCTGGAGGAGAGAGGGAGAGGAGAAAGAGGCGGGGTTAGAGCAAGGAGAATGAGCTTTTTGTGTAGGGATTCTCCCTGCCCATTGATCAAATGCAACACACACACACACACACACTGATGGAGGGATCACAAGGAGATGATCAGTACGCCAGCTAAGTGCGGGGCATAAGAACCGTTGAGGACAATAAGAAAGTCCATCATTATTTTTTGTTGTTGTTTGCGGTGGCTGTGAGCCACAGGCGGTGGTCGTGACAGTGAGAGTGAAGGGAGGGACATCCAGCTGAAAGGCTGTGCGGCATGCAGAGGCAGCGGAGACAGTGCGAGTGATCCGATGCTGCAGCAAAACGCCATTGTCTGTGTCAGCAGCGCATCCTCCTGCCACATCTCTCCATCTCTGTTAAATGCATTGGGACCTGCAAAGAGGAGCCGTTTGCTCAATGGTGCTTTTTATCGCTTGTTTCCTTTTCGCCATAAAGGTAAGTGGGAACGCAGCCTTGAGCTGATGATGTATCGCCTTTTGAAAGCATGTCCATCAGTGGGGAACTGGGGAGACTGGCGCCTCGCACAAACACAGGTTGGAATTCTTGTCAATTCCCCCTGTGTCCTTAAGGTCTTGTGTGAGTGTTCTATATATATATATATAAAGTGTTACTGTTCCCCCACTGTGCTCTCACCGTTAAAAACCAGAACTGAAACAAAAGATTGTCTTGGCACAACATATTCTTCCAAGCAGAATGAATTCACTTTGATTTTTTCCCCCCACCAGACTATTATATCCCAGGTTGCCCCTGCACCCAACTTACACATCCTGCCTCACTGTCTAATTTTCTGCATTGGTCACCTTGGGTGAATAGACTAACCTGGAAGTTTTGATTCATTTTTATTGTTGGTTGGACAAGAGAAGCTGCTTATTAAAATGTTTTTGTGTTGTTAATTTGTGGAAGACTGTCAGAGTCGATTTAAGATCAGTTGGCTTGTTTCTTCTCTCTCCCTCTTGGCGTTTCGCAAAATTGATGCATTTTATTCAATAAATGGGATCCGAGGAGTTTACAGTAATGTTGACCTTTTTCATTGCACGAGTTTGAAGCCCTACTCCCCCCCCAAGGGAGCAACTCTCTCTCTCTCTCTCTCTCACACACAGTCATTCTTTGGTCGTGGCAAGAACGAATCAGAAATTGCTTGTGACACCTGGCTTTGTACTTAGATTCGTATTTTGATCAATTTGATAGTAAGCCATCTGAAATCAAATAGACAAACATATCAGCCACATTCCAGCAGCTAAGAAGGAATGAGTTTATCAATAATGTTCATTGTAAGAGATGTAAATTTAAAAACTGGATTCATGTGAGATGATTGAACCACATTTGTGTTTGTATGTGTGTAGTGTACACATTGCATACATATGTACCACACACGTATTACCACGCATACACATATATATCAACCACATGTGTGTATGTGTAGTGTGCAGATACATCCATTCCAGCACCTGTCATTGACATTGCACACACATATATACCACACACTTATTACAATGTGTATGCACATACATATCAAACACACATGTGTGTATGTGTAGTGTGCATTTACATTCAATCCAGCACCTGTCATTGTGATAGATAACAGTAAGAATCTGTCATGGTTAATCTATATAAATCCAGATCGTGTTTCTTCAGGACGCTCTTATGCCTGTGGATTAATGTCATAATCAGGGATGTAGCTTCAAGGGGCTGCATCCCAATCACAGGCCACGGGCTACATTCTGATCAGGCACAATGAAACTGCAAAGTTTTACAGTTTCAATGTTATGCTCCTTCTCTCTGCTGTGCTAATCAGAGTTTACTCAGCTGCTAACCTTGGTTAATCAAATTTAGTAATGTACACAACTCCTTAGTGTTGTCTTTGATCAAAGTAATAATCCACTGGGACATCAGCCAGGTTGAGATAGAGAGTAGCCAATCTATTCAAACTAGGCTTGTTTCATATCTTAACATACTCTTTCCCCTTTGGGGAATAGCGTTGGAAGGATTCGAAGGTTGCATATCAACCGGTTCAACTGCATCACGAACACTCCCTCATGGCCAACAAGTTCTGGAGTGGGATTTGAACCTAGAATCTGGTCTGGAGGCAGAGATGCTGCCTAGTAAGCCACAAGACCGAGGTAGGTCCTAGCCACAATCCATCTATAATGAGTGCTCAGTTCTCAGCCAAGGTGGCTGAAAGGATTCGGAACTTAATTCCCCTGGGCTAGGGAGGGAGAAGTCTGATATGGTTCCCATACGTGGTTGATTTTTAGGTTTCTCCTGCCGGAAGTGTTCTAGTATGGAGCCCAGATGACAACAGATTTGCCTTGAATAGGGGTTGAATAATCTGCCAATGTAAGCTCTCACATAAATATTGGTCAGTTGTAACATGTGGAATTTAAATATGTTGCAATATTTTTTACATACCTTGCATGTAAAGTTGATGTAACTCACCTCCCTAGATTTCAAGCCCATTTTCCTGAATTGTGTTATGTGCAAAATTCCTTTTATGGTGTCCCACTCAGAATAGATTTTCACATGTAATGAGCACTCACTTACAGGGAGTAGCTGCAGAATGTGGGCCCTGTTTTCCAGCACAAAATGTCACCTATTACATGTGGAAGAAATATAGTTGCTCTGATTGAAGTTTAAATGCATTTCCTTTTGAATGATGAGTCATTGCTGGGTATGAGCAAGAGCTCCTTTTGCAAACAGTTATTGTAGCAAAATGGTAAAAGCAAATTACTGCGGAGGCTGGAATCTGAAACCAGAAGAGAAACTGCTGGAAAATCTCAGCAGGTCTGGCAGCACCTGTAAGGAGAGAAAAGAGCTGACGTTTCGAGTGGACCTCAGCTCTTTTCTCTTGTTGCCAAATGTCCTGATCAGTCTCCTCAACTGGAATGGGTGCGCATCATTTAAATTCACCTTACCTTATCTACTTCAGAAATGTGTACATCTGACAAACCTATGCTGGAAACCCGAAAGCAATTTCTGAGACGTGTAAAGCAAAATGATCAAAATTGAACCTCAGAGGGATAATGGGCCTGGTGGAATGGATCACTGCATATCTGACTATATATATATTCACCTCGTTAGAACTGTCCACCGCTAATGTCCCTTGACCAAAAGAGAAAATGCTGGAAAATCTCAGCAGGTCTGGCAGCATCAGTGAGAAGAGAAAAAGGCCCAATGTTTCGAGTCCAGATGACCCTTTGACAAAGCTAAAAGGCACAGAAAGTGGGAGATATTTATACTGTAGGGTGAGGGAATGAGTCATAGCCACAAAAACAAGGGGAAAGCTAAGAGGTGCTAATGACAGTTCATAGAGAGAATAGAAGCTGTGAATGGCCAAACCCCTCTGCCTTTTAGCTTTGACAAAGGGTCATCTGGACTCGAAACATCAGCTCTTTTCTCTCCTTACAGATGCTGCCAGACCTGCTGAGATTTTCCAGCATTTTCTCCTTTGATTTCAGATTCCAGCATCTGCAGTAATTTACTTTTAGTAATATCTCTTCAATGTTTATATTCAAATCTATATATGCAGTGGTGTGCTGTCCATTGTTTTAATAAGGACACAGTTGTTTTATAAGCAATATGCTGGCATAATAGTATTGTCAATGGACTAGTAATCTTGGGACCCAGGTTTGAACGGATGATGGAATTTGTATTTAATAAAAATCTGGAGTTTAAAGTCTAATGACGACCGTGAAAGCATTGTCAATTGTCGTAAAAACCCATCTGGTTCACCAATGTCCTTTAACTCTGCCGTCCTTAACCTAGTCTGTCCTACATGTGACTCTAGATCCACAGCACTGTGGTTGGCTCCTTAAATCGCCTTTGAAATAGTGTAGCAAGCTGCTGTTCAGTTCAAGAGCCATAAGGGATGGGTAATAAATGCTGGCCCAGCCAGTGATGCCCACGTTCCATGAATGAACGAGAAAAACACTTGCTTAGTGGATCACTGACTGGATTCTTTCACCATCCTTTCTAACAATGCATTTATGTAGTGCCTTAAGTCAGCCTAGGGCTCCACAGAGGAGAAATGAAATCAACACATGGTCTGTTTAGTTGTATTTTAAAAGGACAGGTAAAGAGAAATGACAGGATGTCTGAGAGTCCAGCTGAGAGTCCGGCTGTAGACTACATTAGAAATCTAATTGAACAACATCTACCACCTTGGTCATGATGGATTCACACAGCTAACATCAAGATATGATAGAATTCCTACAGTACAGAAGAGGCCATTCAGCCCCTTGAGTCGGCACTGACTCTCTGACAGAGCATCTTATCCAAGTCCTCTCCCCTGCCCTATCCCTGTAACCTCCACGTATTTACACAGCTAATCCATCTAACCTACACATCTTAGGACGCTAAGGGGCAATTTAAGCACGGCCAATCCACCTAAACTGTACATCTTTGGGCTGTGGGAGGAAATTGGAACAGACACGGAAAGAATGTGCAAACTCCATACAGTCACCCAAGGCCAGAATTGAACCCGTGTTCCTGGCGCTGTGAGACAGCAGTGCTAACCATTATGCTACCGTGCCACCCTTTTAAAATAGTCCATTACTCTTGACTTATTTTCTAATTCTCAGGGGTATTAGTGCTCATAGTTAAACACATTTTTTTCTGATTGTAATTAAATCGCTACTTAAGGAGTTGGTTCCTAATGTGGTATCACATAATGTGGCCTTAGCGAGCCCCAGTATATGTTTGAGGCATTTTTAGCTTCACCACTTAAATAAAGAGCTGCTTTTCAGTACAGAGGCAAGGTTAGAACAAATTTACATTCTCTCAATCCAAGAAAACAATCAAAAGTAATTTCATGTAATTTTCCAATGAATAATGATCTTAATTGGATATCTCATTAAATTAAGCAGTGCCACAGCAATTGGTCTGTTTCATTCATACTTTCTGCCAAATATTGCACGGTGGCACAGTGATTAGCACTGCTGCCTCATTGTGCCTAGCACTGCTGCCTCACAGCGTCAGGGACCTGGGTTCGATTCCTGGCTTGGGTCACTGTCTGTGTGCAGTTTGCACATTCTCCCCGTGTCTGCGTGCATTTCCTCCGGGTGCTCCGGTTTCCTCCCGCAGTTTGAAAGACGTGCTGGTTAGGTGCATTGACCCGAACAGGCGCCGGAGTGTGGTGACTAGGAGAGTTTCACAGTAACTTCATTGCGGTGTTAATGTAAGCCTACTTGAGACTAATAAATAAATTTTAAACCTTACATTGCTTTGGAAACACTTGACCACGAATCTCCTTACTTCTAACACTTCCTTCCCACACTGTCACCCAAGACATGTTAACGTCTCGATTGCCTCATCTCCTTGCTGTGAACATCGTTTCCAACCTCGCTGTTGAGACAGGTGATAATACATTAAGAAAATCACACTGCTGAAGATTAGCAAAGATTCAGCAGGTCATGAGCTGGGTGATATTTTTCTGATGTAATCCACATAGAATTAATTGCGGAGATATATGAAAAGCTACACTCTACAGGTCAAATATCTTTTATCCAAAAACCTCAGGGTTGATCGAGTTTCAGAATTTGAGATTTTATTTTTTGGATGCCGCATATAGGCCGAGTACTATTTACATTATAATAGCCGAAGCCTACGCTAGCTATAGTCAAAAGTCGAACCGTAGAATCCTACAATGAAGAAGAGGTCATTCGGCCCATCTGCACCGACTCTCTGACAGAGTATCTTATCCAGGCCCTCTCCCTCCCCATAACCCCACACATTTACCATGGCTAATCACAAAATACTACAGCGCTGACGAGGCCATTCGGCCTATCAAGCCTGCACCGAGGCATGAAATGCCCTGACCTGCCCACCTAATCCCACTTGCCAGCACTTGGCCTATAGCCTTGAATGTTATGGCGTGTCAAATACTCAGCCAGGTACTTTTTAAAGGATGTGAGGCATCCCGCCTCCACCACCCTCCGAGGCAGTGCATTCCAGACCATCACCACACTCTGGGTGAAAAAGGTTTTCCTCAAATCCCCCCTAAACCTCCCATCCCTCACTTTTAAGTTGTGTCCCCTTGTAACTGACCCTACAACTAAGGGGAACAGCTGCTCCCTATTCACCTTGTCCTTGCCTCTCATAATCTTGAACACCTCAATCAAGTCACCCCTCAGTCTTCCCCGCTCCAACGAAAACAATCCAACCTAACTTCCATCTCAGGCAACATCCTGGTGAATCTCCCCTGCACCCCTTCCAGTGCGTTCACGTCCATCCTATAATGTTATAATCCATCTTACCTACACACCTTGAGATACTAAGGGGCAATTTAGCATGGCCAGTCAACGTAACCCGCACATCTTTGGACTGTGGGAGGAAACCAGAGCACCCGGAGGAAACCCACGCAGACAACAAAGAACAAAGAACAATACAGCACAGGAACAGGCCCTTCGGCCCTCCAAGCCCGCGCCGCTCCCCGGTCCAGGATTGAATCCTGAATCCAGGATCCCTGCCCAATTTTCCAGCCTACCTACATCCTAATATCCTATCCACCGAGCTGTCCCTCACAGCTACGATGCTTTGTTCATCACAACCTATTAACTCACCCCCACCCCCCCATTCCAGGCATGGCAAGAATGTGCAAACTTCACACAGTCACTCAAGGCTGGATTTGAATCCGGGTCCCTGGAACTGTGAGGCAGCAGTGCTAACCACTGTGCCACTGTTCCACCCAAAAGGGGAATGTCAGGTGTGGGATACATAAAAATTACTAGAAATATAAGATGTATCATTGAGTAATAAATGCCAGGCGTCGGTAATAAGTTCCCACCCATGGCACCATCTGTCATTCTGCTTGTAGGTGAGGGATCAGAATGTTGATGTGCAGACAGACAACAAGACTTCCTGCGCTAAAGGTCGGATGAGGTTGGCGAGGTTTGTGTCAGCTCGGGTCAGAGATTTCCAATGCTAAAGGTCGGGTGTGGTCAGCTTGGGTTGTGTCAGTTCAGGTCAGGGGTACCTGCAATAAAGGCCAGGTGCAGTCGGTGAGGTTTCATAGAAATCATAGAAACCCTACAGTACGGAAAGAGGCCATTCGGCCCATTGAGTCTGCACCGACCACAATCCCACCCAGGCCCTACCCCCATATCCCTACATATTTTACCCACTAATCCTTCTAACCTACACATCTCAGGACACTAAGGGGCCATTTTAACATGGCCAATGAACCTAACCCGCACATCTTTGGAATGTGGGAGGAAACCGGAGCACCCGGAGGAAGCCCACGCAGACACGAGGAGAATGTGCAAACTCCACACAGACAGTGACCTAAGCCGGGAATCGAACCCAGGTCCCTGGAGCTGTGAAGCAGCAGTGCTAACCACTGTGCTACCGTGCCGCCCTGTTGTGTTGGCTCGGGCTAGGAACTTACCATGAAAAATGTCCGGGGTGGGTGGGAGTCAGTGAGGTTCGTGTTGTTTTGAGTCATGTCAGCTTGGGTCAAGGACTTCCCACGATAAAGGTTGGGGGTGGCGTTGAGAGGTTCAGGTCATGTCAGCACAGGTCACGGACTTCCTGCGCTGAATATCGATGAGGTTCAAAACAAAGTGCGGGTTTTCAATGTGTTCAGTTTTTGGATAAAGGATCTGTAGTAATCAACAAATATATACCATAGGAACCATTCATTTCTACCCTTTAAGAGCATTTACAACATAATTCTACAGTAAGGAGAGATCATCTGGCTTATCAAACTGACTTCATCCCGAGTCCAAGGTGAATGCACTTGCCTCCCACAATACCTATTTCAAGGGGCACTAGGTGTAGATTTCAAACTCTTGCGTTAATACTTCTGCTTGCTAATTGACTCTGAGTCAATTACCTTTTCTGGGGGGGCGCTTCCAATCCTGCAAGCATGCAGGGAGTGGAGAATCATTATTTTTCTAATCTTGTGAGGCTTGTGAACTCTGTTTGCAACAAAAACATTTTCGTTTTTCAATAAAAGGTAATGATGGAGAACATTCAATGTATTTCTCAGCATACATAAATGGAGAAGACTTTCCGTGAAAGCACAATTATTTGCCCCATCGAACATGAGTCTGGAAAAATTGCTTTATTTAAACTAATTTAACTTGACTGAAAGGAACATTGCACCTTGAACACTCGCAAGTATGTCAAAATTGATTTTTCTTGCAGTTGAAAATGGATGTCAATTGTATATTTAGATATTCTGCCCTCCCAAAAAGACTATAATGATTGAGCAGCCTTAATGAGCAGAGCAGAAAAGACTGAGGGACGACCTGATTGAGATGTCCAGGATTATGAGGGGCAAGGACAGGGTGGATAGGGAGCAGCTGTTCCCCTTAGTTGAAGGGTCAGTTGCGAGGGGACACAAGTTAAAAGTGAGGGGTGGGAGATTTAGGGGGGATTTGAGGAAAAACCTTTTACTCAGAGGGTGGTGAGGGTCTGGAATGCGCTGCCTGGGAGGGTGGTGGAGGCGGGATGCCTCACATCCTTTAAAAAGTACCTGGATGAGTACTTGACACGCCGTAACATTCAAGGCTATGGGCCAAGTGTTGGCAAGTGGGATCAGGCGGGCAGGTCAGGGCATTTCATGCATCGGTGCAGACTCGATGGGCCTATTTTGTGATTCTGTGATTAATGTACATGTACTATAACTTAAGTCACTATGCAGTCTATAACTGAGGAACTAAGAAGTGGGAATTATTTACGGAAAGACTGAGTGCAAAGATTTAGCAATATTCCATACAGCTAGCTGGTCAGAGATTAGATTCATACATTGTGAGTCAGCTTTTGGCATCAGAACTTGAACAGCAATCCAGTGGGATAGGTCTAGAATTGCCAATCCTCTTGGATTGTCCAGGAATATGACTCTATGACTCTATAGACAGTTACATGGGTAAGATGCGTATAAAGGGAAATGGGCCAAATGCGGGCAGTTGGGACTAGCTTAGGGGTTTAAAAAGAAAAGGATGGCATGGACAAGTTGGGCCGAAGGGCGTGTTTCCATGCTGTAAACCTCTATGACTCTAATATCCAGGAATTTAAAGATTATTCTAAGGGACACTGCTGCAAGCAACCCAAAGCCGTCATTGGGGAAGTGGTTCCATTGAGGAACCATATTGATGTAGCAGTGCAATTAAATGGACTGACTGCAGATTTGTCCTTGCACATAGTCAAAGGAAATTATCCAGGACTAATGAGAAGGACCTGGCTGGATAAGTTCAGACTAAATTGGGCCGCGGTAAATCCCATGAGCGATTCCGAATCAGACTACTCAACATCTTGAAGAAGCATGCCATTGTATTCAACAGAGAGCTGGGAAGCATGACGGATATCTCAGTAAAGTTGAAGATCAAGGAAGAAAGCCAGGCGAGATGCTTAACGTCTAGATCAGTGCTGTACACAATCAGATCTAAGGTGGAGATAGAATTAGAATGCCTGGTCAAAACGGGAGTCCTCAAACCCATTAATCTGAATGATTGGGCAACCTCAGTCATACCTGTGATGAAACAAGATGTATCTATATGCATTTGTAGTGATTTTAAAATCTCTATTAATCCTGTATTGTGTGTAGAACATAGAAACTAGAAGCAGGGGTAGGCCTTTCGGCCCTTCGAGCCTACTCCGCCATTCATTTTGATCATGGCTGATCATCAAATTCAATATCCTGATTCCCCTTCCCCCCATATCCCTTGACCCCTTTAGCTTCAAGAGTTTTATCTAATTTCTTCTTGAAATCAGACAACCTTTTGACCTCAACTACTTTCTGTCGTAGTGAATTCCACACATTTACAACCCTCTAGATCAGCGGTCTCCAAACTCCGATCTGGAAGCCGCCCGCTGCGGGCCAGATGTGAACCGCGGGCCGTAGTTTGGAGACCCCCTGCTCTAGGTGAAGAAATTTTTCCTCACCTCAGTTCTAAAAGGTTTACCCCTTATCCTCAAACTACCAACTGACTCAAGAACAGCTTCTTCCCTGCTGCCATCAGACTTTTGAATGGGCCTACCTTGCATTAAGTTGATCTTTCTCTAAACCCTAGCTATGACTGTAACACTACATTCTGCACTCTCCTTTCCTTCTCTATGAACGGTATGGTTTGTCCGTATAGCGCGCAAGAAACAATACTTTCCACTGTATGCTAATGCATGTGACAATAAAAAAATCAAATCAAAAAATTCTTTCTGAATCTATCCTGTCTAACTCTGTTAGCATTTTATAAGTTTCCATGAGATCCCCTCTCACTCTTCTAAACTCCAGTGAATATAATCCGAACTAATTTAGTCTATCCTCAAATAACAAACCTACCATTCCAGGAATCAGCACCATCTATTCATAATTGAAGACTTATTCATTGGTTAGATGGAGGTTAACACTTCAGTAAAATTGATCTCAGTCAAGCATATGATAAAATGAACATGGATCCAGATTTACAACAGTTTGATGATTGTGACACAAAGGATTATTTAGATATCCAAGATTACCATTTGCCATCACTTCCGCACCAGCGTTGTTCCAACAAACTATGGACCAAATCTTAAGCAGACTAGATGGAGTCCAATGTTACTTCAGTGACATCTTGGTTACTGGAAAAAAATGAGGCAACCTAGAAGCCACACTCCAGAGACTAGAAGATTATGGGTTAAGAGTCCGAAAAGACAAATGCGCACTTTTCCAATCTTTGATCGAATATCTGGGACGTGTCATTGATGCCAAGTCGCCTTTGAAAGTCAAAGCCATTTCTGAGGCACTCGCACCTCAGAATGTGAACCAACGTCCATCTTTCTTAGGCTTACTAAATTACTACGGAAGGTTTTTCCCCAATCTGACGACTATGCTAAAAGCCTTGCACAATCTGCAGTGCCAAAATAAAAAGTGAAATGGGTGGCGAGAGCATTCACACAAGCCAAAACCAAAGCCAAAGAAGTCCTGACACATTTTGATCCGAATTTACCCCTACAGTTGGCATGTGATGTATCACCTTATGGGATTGGGATGGTGGTTTCCCACTGAATGTCCACAGGTGAAGAGATAGCCTTCGCATTCAGGACCTTGAATACAGCTGAAAGCAATTACGCGCAGATAGGGAAAGAATTGATTTGATTTATTATTGGCACATGTATTAACATACAGTGAAAAGTATTGTTTCTTGCACGCTATACAGACAAAACATACCATTCATAGAGAAGGAAGCGAGAGAGTGCAGAATGTAGTGTTACAGTCATAGCTAGGGTGTAGAGAAAGATCAACTTAATGCAAGGTAAGTCCATGCAAAAGTCCTACAGCAGCAGGGAAGAAGCTGTTCTCGAGTCGGTTGGTACACGACCTCTGACTTCTGTATCTTTTTCCCGAAGGACGAAGGTGAAAGAGAGTATGTCCGGGGTGCGTGGTGTCCTTAGTTATGCTGGCTGCTTTGCCGAGGCAGCGGGAAGTGTAGACAGGGTCAGTGGATTGGAGGCTGGTTTGCGTGATGGATTGGGCTACATTCATGACCTTTTGGAGTTCCTTTAGTAGTTGTCCTCCTGCCCAGTAGGATATTATTGTCCCTCTGAAATTGACGGCAAATCAAATGGTCTGCCACATCTGCCAGGGGAATGGGGCCAGGGGGAAGGGAGGGGGGGTGGTTACGACCCAGGCCGGAAACTCCAAGGTGTTTTACAAAGTTAGCATGGTGGCACAGTGGTTAGCACTGCTGCCTCACAGCAACAATGACCTGGGTTCGATTCCTGGCTTAGGTCACTGTTGTGCAGAGTTTGCACGCTCTCCCCCTGTCTGTGTGGATTTCCTCTGGGTGCTCCGGTTTCCTCCCACAGTCTGAAAGATGTGCTGGTTAAGTGCATTGGCCATGCTAAATTCCCCCTCAGTGTGCCCGAAGAGACGCCAGAGTGTGGTGACTAGAGGATTTTCACAGTAATTTCATTGCAGTGTGAATGTAAGCCTACTTATGACACTAATAAATAAACGTAACTTTAGACACAAGTTTTACATGATTTTGGCATGGGTGAGCTTACAGTGGTTTAACGGCAGGTATTATTCAAGTGACCCACTAGGAAGCTTTTATCAAACAAAGTTTATTTAAGATAAAATATAACAAAAAGATTGTTTTTACCATTAACAAGAACTAAACATAAAACAGTATAAACCTTAACAGCTGGCTATCTATGTTGTTCCAAGTTAAACACCATCCCAAAGACATACACCCTTCTTCAGACTTGGCACAGAAACATGTATGCTCACGTGATGCTGGGTTTTGAGCTTTTTAACACCTGCCGTGAATTGGTCCTTTGAATGTTGGATTAAATCTCTGAGGCTTCCCAGTCCTGGAACTTTCCAAAAAGCCTCTGGAGAGAGAGACGGAGACATTGCTTTCTTCCACTAGCTTCCAGCAGCAACTGAGAAACAAAACTAAAATCTCCAACTCCAGAGGGAGGGAAAGAGCACTGTTTCTTCTCTCCACTTCCAGCTACTCCTGAATAGCGCAATTAAAACTTAGACTCTTCTATGAAAAAAACTACCCTCAGGCATGTCACCTGACCTGTCAATTATCCCCAAATCAAGCTGCATTCAGCAATCCCCAAAGGACCATTAAACCACAGGACAATGCATTAGTCCAGATTAAAATCAGCATGATATCAATTATACTGCCTCAGCAGCAATAAAGGGCACCAGTTACAGACAACACAGTGCCGACAACATCCCACAAAGGAACATTCTTTAAGGCACAGTAACATCACAGGGGAGACACATTGTGGCAGGGCCCCAGAATCCTGGCCCGTGGTTTCTGTGTTAAACTTGCAAAGCAAAAGCGAAAACATTCTTGTCCGATGAGCAAAAGAATGAAAGAGAAAGTTCAGTGTGGTAGAAGTGAGTGAGATTGGAAGAGAATCAGATGGCATTGAATGACAGTCAACTTCTCAGTAAACGGAGCTGTTTATTTTAAGATAGACACAGAAATACAGTGCCATGCCACAGTCATTTACATGAAGCTAAGCAGCAGACTGTGTGATTGTAATGCAAACTCAGCAATGTACTCTGAGCCTACCGTCAAGCCAAGAAATATGTGAATGGAGAGACTAAAATCTGTAATTCTAAATACTGCAGCAGCCAGCTCCTGGCTTTCAAATTCGACAATACTAAGGATTGATCAAATTCAGTTACACAGTCGCTGGCAATAATTGACTAAAAATGACAGAAGGTGTGCTGAAGCATTTAGAGATTGAAGTTGCACATTTTTTAAAAATGGATTGCATGTCTAAAGCCAACCCGACAGATATGCACCAAGGGAAGCAATAGTCACTAAAGGCCATGATCAGCTGGAAAGAAGTTAGCATGGAGAAAATTGATGCAGTGAAATCAAAAACTAAGCCAAGGGTCAAAGGGATGATAAGCATAACAAAGCCAAACAGTGAAGGAGTGAGAATATGTCCTGACTCTAAAGATTTATATAACGTTGGGCCTGATTTTACCATTTTCACTCTAAGTGCTGAATCTGGGCGCAATTCAGATCTGACTTGGAAATCTGCTTTCAGGTGCCCCCATACGCACTCAGCCTGAAAAGAAATCGCGCCTGAATCGCGCTGTGGGCGGGGCTTATCGCACCCGAAATGCTGCTGCTCCGATCGGAGCTTTGAACTGCGCATGTGCAGTGAAAAAACATTGAAAAACGTGCCCCTCTCACATCGCTCCCCGGGCCACAAAAAACAGATAAAGCGGCCCGAGAGCGATGGCCCTCACAGACATCGCCCCACCCCCACAACACAACTGTCCCCCTTATCCACCCACCCCCCACTACCCAGACCGATCGTGATCCCCTGCCCCCTTTCCACCCCATCAATGGCCCGCAGAATGGCAGCGGACCCCCCAAAATCTTTAGCACTCTGGCTGCATGCAGTTTGTAGCTCCGAGCAGTACAACAACCTAAAGACTCACCGGCCTTGTGCACATTTAATCATCCCTTTGGCCAAACTATAAATACCAGAATGTCCTCTGGATCACCTCAGCTCCAGATTTCAAATGCACGACATCACAAACGTTAGGTGACATTAAAGGAACTGATGTTATTGTGCACGGTTTACAGATTCAGGACCTAAGGTTGACAAAGTCCTGCAGTGAGCATGTGTATTTGGAATGAGTAAAAGGTAAATTTAGAGGTGTGATGGAATTAATCTAGAAACACCATTGGGGTAAAATTGGACATGGCCAGGGACACAAAAAAAAGGCTGTGTTACATCAGTAATCTGTTATACACTCCATGCCATTTTCAGTTTCTCTACAATAATGCTATTCCACCTGTTTCACATTTCCCATCCATGCCCAATTTCACACCACACCATGTTCAAAAGCAAGCAAAAATTCTGAATAAATCTTGATACATGAAGCAGACAATTTCATGCCATGAGCAGGTTGTTGCAAGTGCCACTTGACAGCGCTGTTGATGATCCCTTTCACCATGATGATCGAGAGTAGACTGACGGGGCAGTAATTGGCTGGGTTAGATTCATTCTTCTTTTTGTGTACAGGGCATACCTGTACCTACAGGGCATACTGGGCATGCCTGGGCAATTTTCCACATTGTTCGGTAGATGCCAGTGTTGGAGCTGTACTGGAACAGCTTGGCCAAAGGTACAGCAAATTCTAGAGCACAAGTCTTCAGTGCTATTCCCGGAATATTGTTAGGGCCGATAACCATTACAGGATCCAATGCCTTCAGCTGTCTCTTAATATCACGTAGAGCAAATCAAATTGGCTGAAGATTGACATCTGTGATGCTGGGAACAGCGGGAGGAGGCCGAGAGGGATCATACACTCGGCACTTCTGGCTGAAGTTGTTGTGAATGCTTATCTTTTGCTCTGATGTGCTGGGGTCCCCTGTCATTGAGCAGCCTCCTTATCCAGGGAGTTGTTCAATTGTTCACGGCCATTCACAGCTGGATGTGGAAGGACTGCCAAGCTTATATCTGATCTATTGGTTTTGGAATCACTTAGCTCTGTCTACCACTTGCTGTTTAGGCTGTTTGGCATGCAAGTAGTCCTGTGTTGTAGCTTCACCAGTTTGACCCTTCACTTTTAGGTATGCCCGGTGTGGCTCCTGGCATGCCCTCCTGCACTCTTCATTAAACTGGTGTTGATGCACTGGATGGCTTGGTGGTAATGGTAGAGTGGGGGATATGCTGGGCCATGAGGTTACAGATTGTGGTTGAGTATGATTCTGCTGATGGCCCACGGCACCTCATGGATGCTGAGTCTTGAGCTGATAGATCTGTTTGAAGTCTATCCCATTTAGCACGGTAGTAGTACCACGCAACACAATGGAGGGGATCCTCAAGGTGAAGATGCGATTTCAGCTCTACAAGAACTGTATGATGGTCACTCCTCCTGATACTGTTATGGACAGATGCATCTACGGTAGGCAGATTGGTGAGGAAGATGTCAAGTATATTTTTCCCTACTGGTGGGACAGGACACACCCAGGACATGGTGATGGTGGTGTCTGGGACATTATCTGTAAGGTATGACTCTGTGCGTATGACATGTTAAGCTGTTGCTTGACTAGTCTATGAGACAGCTCTCCCAATTTGGGTACAAGGCCCCAGATGTTAGTGAGGAGGGTATTGCAGGCTCGACAGGGCAGAATTTCCTTAGGTCAATGCCAGGTGATCCATCCAGTTTCATTCCCTTGAGACATTTTAGCAGTTTGATACAACCCTTGGCTTGCTAGGCCATTTCAGAGGGCAGTCAAGAGTCAACCACATTGCTGCGGGTCTGGAGTCAGACATAGGATGATTTCCTAAAGGACAATAGATTGGTTTGCAATAATGGACAACGGTTAGAATTAGATTTTTATTTCCAGATGTCTTATTACATTCAAATTCCACCAGCTGCCATGGGATTCGAACCCAAGTCCCTGGACCATTATCCTAAGTCTCTGGATTACTAGTCCAGTGGCAACACCAGTACACTACTGCCAATACTCAGACCAAGCCCAGATTGACTGCCATTTTGAAGTAAGAGTATTGGACAGTCAATTGAAGCATTGAAGAAACAGTGCACAGACCCAGTCATAAAATCATAGAATCTACAGTGCAGAAGGAGGCCATTTGGCCCATTGAGCCTGCACTGACAACAATCCCACCCAGGCCCTATCCCCATAACCCTACATATTTACCCTCCTAATCCCCCTGACACTAAGGGGCAATTTATCATGGCCAATCAACCTAACCGGACATCTTTGGAGTGCGGGAGGAAACCGGAGCACCCGGAGGAAACCCACGCAGACATGGGGAGAACATGCAAACTCCACACAGACAATGACCCGAAGCCGGAATCGAACTCTGGTCCCTGGCGCTATGAGACAGCAGTGCTAACCATTGTGCCACCATGCCATCCAGTCAATCAAATTAATTACTGAATCTGTGGACCATCATGGCCACTGGTGTTATTTGTTAATTCTTGTTAAGTAAATTTGTTTTGAGGTGGCTTTAACCCTGTGGTGTGTAACAATACAACATTCTGAGACTGAAAATAATGGTGAATGCATATTTTTTTTAAAGCTTACTTACTTATTAGTCACAAGTAAGGCTTACGTTAACATTGCAATGAAGTTACTGTGAAATTCCCCTAGTCGCCACACTCTGGCACCTAACCAGCACATCCTTTGGACTGTGGGAGGAAACCGGAGCTCCCGGAGGAAACCCACGCAGACAACGTGCAAACTCCACACAGACAGTGACCCAAGCCGGGAATCGAACCCGGGTCCCTATGCTGTGAGGCAGCAGTGCTAACCACCGTGCCACCCACAGGGACTTCATATGAGGTATTACCCTTACAATCTAATATACAACTAACATTTAAACAAGTGTGATTATACTCATTAATTCACAAAGTCCAATTATGTATTCAAAGGTTTGGTTTGAACATCACTGGTGTAAATCAAAACAAAGCTTTAGTAAACTTAATCAACACTAATTTTGCATGTGTAAGGTGGAAAGCAACCGGACTGGTTAAACAAGTCTTCCTTTAGAGCGTGCATCAGCCACGGTATCAAAGGCATGCTCAGTAAACCACTTAATAAATATTTGATAGTCTGAGCTGTACAGCAGCAGGGCCTGGGTACAATTCTTCATTTGCATATGTAAGAGAACATTTTGGTCACTTATCTCATCACCTCTTATGGGATCATGCGGTGCACAAATTGTATTTACCTACTTAGTAACAATGGCTCCCTTTAAAAGTAATTCATTGGCAGGAAGTCACTTCCTGATTTCCAGAGAATATGGCGTATAAATGCAATCTTGTCATGTTATATGTAGCTGATCAGCGAAAGCATAACTTTTTCTCTCTATTAACCTACTGCTGACATTTATTTTTTGTAAATTTACCAGTGTAGATTTGTTGCCTACCTTTGATTTATTATTGTCACATGTATTGGGATACAGTGAAAAGTATTGTTTCTTGCATGCTATGCAAACAAAACATACAATTCACAGAGAAGGAAAGGAAAGAGTGCAGAATGTAGTGTTACAGTCATAGCTAATGTGTAGAGAAGGATCAGCTTAATATATGGTAGGTCCATTCAAAAGTCTGATGGCAGCAGGGAAGAAACTGTTCTTGAGTTGGTTGGTACATGACCTCAGACTTTTGTATCCTTTTCCTGACGGAAGAAGGTGGAAGAGAGTATGTCCAGGTTGTGAGGGGTCCTTGATTATGCTGGCTGCTTTTCCGAAGCAGCTAGAAGTGTAGACAGTGTTAATGGATGGAAGGCTGGTTTGCGTGATGGACTGGGCTTCGTTCACAACTCTTTGTAGTTTCTTGCGGTCTTGGACACAGCAAGAAAAAAGCAGAGCAGAGACATCTGGAAAAGATGCTTTCTATGGTGTATCTGTAAAAATTGGTAAGAGTTGTAGTGGGCATGCCAAATTTCCTTTGCCTCCTGAAAAAATAAGGGCATTGTTGGGCTTTCTTATCACCTATTAGTGTATGATCTGTTAGTATGTGACTGCTAAACTAATGTTGTTGGTTGAGTGGGTAACTCAACAAGTTTCTATAGTATGATTCCCCTTACAGTGGGTTCCCAGCCTGAATGGTACGTTCAAGAGGACGTGTGAAGGGGGAAGGGTGATAAAGCCAGAAGCTTGGATCAAAACAGACTGTTCTTCTAGAGTCCTAATACAAGCCAACATCATTATGGGTCTTAGAATTGCATGCTCCTCTCTTTAACTGAAGGCATTGGAGGGCAAAGAATAACTGAGTGAAGTAGTAAGAATATCTAACGAAAGTTGTTGTATTGACAGTGCTCTTTCCCAGATTGAATTGACTCCTTCCTTGTCAGGTGTAGTTATCTCAATTCCAATGACGGGTGGCAATCTGAATATATATTAGAGGATACCCCATCACTTAATGGCCGGAACTTTCCGGCCGTTCATACTGGTGGGAAGCTCCGGTCCCGCCAATGGTGCACCCCTGCAGCGGGTTTCCCAGTGGGGTGGGGTGCATTCGATGGGAAACCCTTTGACAACCAGATGATCGCACCACTGGCCAATGACAAGCCACCTCTCGCCACTGCAAAACATGTGGCGAGTTGTGTGGAAAATCCCACTCAAAGTATTGGTTGTGACAGATAAACAAAAAAAACCAATGATTCTCCTGCCAAGATAGAAAAATGTAAGAATGTGCTTTCATTGGGCACCTTCCATGTCCTCCAAGTGTCCCACATCATTACAATAATGAAGTACTTTTGAAATGTGGTCACTGTTACAAAACAGGAAACACTGCCAATTTGTGCATAGCAAGCTCCCACACATAGCAGCAATTAATATCAGCCAGACAGTGAGGAGAATCCCCACTCTTCAAATAATGCTCTGGGATAAGTTTAAGTTTATTTATTAGTGTCACAAGTAGGCTTACATTAACATTGAAATGAAGTTACTGTGAAAATCCCCTAGTCGCCACACTCCAGCACCTGTTTGGGTACACTGAGAGAGAATTTAGAATGGCCAATGCACCTAACCTGCATGTCTTTCAGACTGTGGGAGGAAACCAGAGCACCCGGGGGAAATCCATGCAGACACGGGGACAGACCAGGAATCGAACCCAAGTGCCTGGCACCGTGAGGCAGCAGTGCTAACCACTGTGCCACCGTGATCTTTCACCCGCAGAGGATAAATGGGGCTTTAATTTAATGTCCAAAAGATGGCACCTGCAACAGTACAGCCTCCCTCAGTACATCACTGAGGCACTGAGGTGGCACAGTGGTTAGCACTGCTGCCTCGCAGTGCCAGGGACCCGGATTCAATTCCAGGCTTGGGCCACTGTCTGTGTGGAGTCTGCACGTTCTCCCTGTGTTTGCGTGGGTTTTCTCCGGGTGCTCCGGTTTCCTCCCACAGTCTGAAAGACGTGCTGGTTAGGTGCATTGACCTGAACAGGCAAAGGACTGTGGCGACTAGGGGAATTTCACAGTAATTTCATTGCAGTGTTAATGTAAGCCTTACTTGTGACTAATAAAATAAACTAAAAAAGATGTCTGCCTGGATTAGGTGATCTGGGAGTAGAATCCACAACCTTCTGATGCTCGAATGGGAGTGTTGAGCCCTAGCTGACGGAGATTGTTTCGATTAAGAATGGGGGAAACAAAAAAAGACACAGGTTTATATTGGTGTTCATGCCCTGGGATGGTTTAATTACTTCACAGCTAATTAATTACTTTCTAAATATAGTCATTATTTTGTAGCAAATGAAAATGGGATTAATGACCAACCATTCTGTTGATGGTGTTGGTTGAAGAAGCATTATTTGCTCAGATATAGAATACTGTCACTTGTATCACTATGGGTCTTTTACATACTCTTAAAAGGTACATTGAGTTTCATATCTTATCCAATAACAATGTACTGCTTCCTCCATACTGCACTGGACTATCAGCCTAGAGCATGCGCTTGGGTCACATAGTAGGACTTGAACCCATGAGGTAAGCAGCTACCCACTTGTAGACATTGGGCAGAATTTTTGGGGGTCTGCAACAATGGGGTAGGAAGTGAGGGGAGCAAAAAAAATCAAAAGGGAAGACAAAGGATTGGCATGCTGTGCCACCACGGCATTTTGTCAACATCGGGAAGATTCTCCCGGCCAGAGCCAACTGAGCCATTTCATGGCCAGTTGAGGGCCTCTTCCAGGGCCTCTACCGGTATTTTTCCCACATAGGGTAAGCTCTCTGCTATGTGGAGAGACTGTCTAATTATCCCTGGTGCCCTCCCAGCAGGCTCAGGAGGGGATGGGCAAAGAGGGCCAAGGCTATCATGATTGAGGCAGAGAGGGCCCCAGCTGCATTCCACAAACCCCTGCCCTCACCAAGCACAACCCCCCCAACCCCCCAAGTCCTCCTCCGCTGAGCCTCTCAGCTAGGTGCAGTTCCAGCAGTGGCCACTGCTCCCAGTGGCACTGCTGAGACTGAAGAGCTGATGGTCCTCTGGCAGTCATGATGTGGAGATGCCGGTGTTGGACTGCATCACTCCACCTGACGAAGGAGCAGCACGCTCCGAAAGCTAGTGGCATTTGCTATCAAATAAACCTGTTGGACTTTAACCTGGTGTTGTTAGACTTCTTACTGTCCTCTGGCTGGCCAGAGGTGGGATCTTGTCCCTTCAAGGAATGCGAGCCCCGGCAGCAACTCACTGGCTGGGGCGATTACCGCTGAATCCAGTCGGGGCTCCCCCAAAGGTGGGGGATTGCCTCCAGCTTTCTGGCCCGCCATTGGGGGCCACCGTCACTCCAACAAAATCCAGCCCACAGTTTATTATATCCCTGGAACTGAGCTTGTTGCAATCTCCTCATGGGAGATGATGTGAGCATCCACAAGTGTCCAGAACTCTGTACAAGTTAGAAGCATCACACAGCCACAGCAAAATCATTTTCATTGTCACACAAAAATACAATTTAAACTGGAAGAAGCAAGTTGGGATTCTCGAGTAGCGCAGAGGCTGGGAGACAACAACAGGGAGCCTGCAGTGTCATTATGAGCCTCCCAGGCACTTTTTTAAGCGCAGTAGCTCTGCGCTGGAGCTGATTACCGTATGGAAACAGCAATTTTCCATATGATTAGCGGGCCCTTGGGGCGGGGGGGTAGTCTGTGACCCCGTTAGTATCTCCCTACCCCCACCCCCCCCAACTGGGACAGCTTCCCACCAGCAGGGTTTATCACTGCTCCCCCCGCTTTCCAGTGTGAATCTCTCTAAAAGACTCTGTGATGGAGATTCGTTCAAGTAAGTACGCCCAAAGAAAACTGGCAGGAACTACTCCCGTTTTCCCGTCCGTTGTTTTTTTTGGGGGGAGAATCCCACCAACTGTCACCAAAACATCACCTTTGCACAATTCACTACGGCTTCCTCGTTTAAAGACACAATTTTCCTGGTCTTATATTGGTACACACCCATCAACAAAGACATGTGTGGCAATCCGCAGTAGATATATTATTGTGAAGTGAATTAAACCTGGTCATTTTGTTATAACACCATCTCGGGAAATACAAATTCATTGCTGTGGGGATTTTTATGGTTAATTTATAGACAATGCTATGGGGGGTTGAAGGATCTAGGTGGAATGCACGAAGCGTTGACTTCTCAAGGCAATGAAAGCAGAGCGCGTTTAAAATCCTCCTGGAAACGAATTACTGCCACTAAATTTGGGAGTTGTACTTTACCTCCTTCACTTTGTTTTCAATTTAAGATATAAAAGAGGATGTAAAGATTAGGATTTGAGATAGATGCAAATTAAATGTGATTTTGTATTTCTGCTGATTAATGCCTGGGGAAACTTATTTAAATTATTCATAACCAAGAGGAAGGAGATCTATGACAGGATGTCTTCTATTTCTTGAAACGCAGTACAAATTCTAAATTTGGGATCAGTTGTGCTGTATTAAATAAAACCCAATGCGCAGCGGGCTTGTTAAATATTAGATGCATTCTATGAATTGCAGGTGTTCATATATTATTGAACATCATGTATGCATGTGCTGTAATGCATTATTGAACAACATTTTGCATTGCAGAATTCATTTCAAATGAGTCTCAGCCAGTGTAAGGCTGCAGATTTATGCAAAAATCTATGCGAGAAGCTCTGAAATCACGGTTCGAATGACTAAAATTGTACAGAACCCTGTGCAAATGGGAATTAATTGTAACCAGAATAAGCATCGGGCATTCTGTGTTCTGTTGGCTGGCTCGAACAGAGACGAGTTGCATCCAGTATGCTTTGACAGTACTTTTTTAACAGTGCGTGGATTGGAAAGTGGGTGCTTTATTCCCAGTGTGCTTGCGCAACAATTTTACTCATCTGTCTATATGCTTTTCCTGCTACCAATGTCCCCTCTCGGCTGGATTTACTGCTCTCATACTTTCTCATTGCTGACACTCATTGCATCGACTTGTTTTCTCTCCCTGTCAGCCAACCATTTGTTCACTGGCCACCCATTCCTCTGCCTTTTCTTGATTAGATTTGATTTGATTTATTACTATTGTCACATGTGTTAGAATACAGTGAAAAGTATTGTTTCTTGCATTCTATACAGACAAAGCGTAATGTTCATAGAGAAGGAAAGAAGAGGGAAGGAGAGACACTACAGAAAGGAGAAGGAAAGGAGAGACACTACAGAATGTAATGTTAAAGCTAGGATTTATTTATTAGTCACAAGTAGGCTTACATTCACAAAGCAATGAAGTTATTGTGAAAATCCCCGAGTCGCCACAGTCCAGCCCCTGTTCAGGCACACTGAGGGAGAATTTAGCATGGCCAATGCACCTAACCTGCACATCTTTTGGACTATGGGAGGAAACCGTAGCACCCGGAAGAAAACCACACAGACATGGGGAGAACGTGCAAACTCCACACAGACAGTGACCCAAGCCGGGAATTGAACCCAGATCCCTGGCACAGTGAGGCAGCAGTGCCGACCATTGTGCCACCGTGCCGCCCCAGAGAAGGATCAACTTAATGCAAGATAGGTCCATTCAAAAGTCTGATGGCAGCAGGGTAGAAGCTGTTCTTGAGTCGGTTGATACGTGACCTCAGACTTTTTTATCTTTTTCCCAATGGAAGAAGGTGGAAGAGAGTATGTCCGGGGTGCGTGGGGTCCTTGGTTATGCTGGCTGCTTTTCCGAGGCAGCAGGAAGTGTAGACAGAGTCAAGGGATAGGAGGCTGGTTTGCGTGATTTCTTCTCTCATTCCTAGACCATTAGCATTTTTCCTTCCTTTGGCCGGCCAGTCTATTTGCTCTGCTCTCCCCCCTGCCCCACCAACCTCACCCCAAATCCATTTATTGCTTCTCTTACTTTTCTTCCACTCACCCCACCTTCTCGGTTTGTTCTCACTGTTTTCGCTGTATAACCTGTTCCTTTTTTTTGTAATTAAGGCAATTGCAAAGCAAACAGGCATAAGACCATAAGACCATAAGACATAGGAGCGGAAGTAAGGCCATTCGGCCCATCGAGTCCACTCCACCATTCAATCATGGTTGATTTCAACTCCATTTACCCGCTCTCTCCCCATAGCCCTTAATTCCTCGAGAAATCAAGAATTTATCAATTTCTGTCTTGAAGACGCTCAACGTCTCGGCCTCCACAGCCCTCTGTGGCAATGAATTCCACAGACCCACCACTCTCTGGCTGAAGAAATTTCTCCTCATCTCTGTTCTAAAGTGACTCCCTTTTATTCTAAGGCTGTGCCCCCGCGTCCTAGTCTCCCCTGTTAATGGAAACAACTTCCCTACGTCCATCCTATCTAAGCCGTTCATTATCTTGTAAGTTTCTATCAGATCTCCCCTCAACCTCCTAAACTCCAATGAATATAATCCCACGATCCTCAGACGTTCATCGTATGTCAGGCCTACCATTCCTGGGATCATCCGTGTGAATCTCCGCTGGACCCGCTCCAGTGCCAGTATGTCCTTCCTGAGGTGTGGGGCCCAAAATTGCTCACAGTACTCCAAATGGGGCCTAACCAGTGCTTTATAAAGCCTCAGAAGTACATCCCTGCTTTTGTATTCCAAGCCTCTTGAGATAAATGACAACATTACATTTGCTTTCTTAATTACGGACTCAACCTGCAAGTTTACCTTTAGAGAATCCTGGACTAGGACTCCCAAGTCCCTTTGCATAAGCAATGATACTAGGCAAGGCAATATGGAATGGAATGCTTTTTAATGAAATGTGGAGGAGGGAGCTAGATTCAATTATTGAATCGTTTTCCGCACAATGCAAAATGTCACCAGCATATCACCCCCCTCATACACTAAACTGATGAGCCACATCTCAATAGCACTTAACAACAAAAACAACTTTGTGTATATACATATATATAAAATCCTTTAACCTGATTGTACAAAAGAAAATGAGACCGAACCACATAAGGAGATATGTGGGCAGATAGATTTTAAGGAATATCTTAAAGGTAAAAGGAAAGAAAGAGAGGTAGAGAGGTTTAGGGAGGGAATTCCAGAGTTTAAGATGCAGACAGCTGAAAGCATGGCTACCAGTAGTGGAGTTATTGAGGTTGGGGGTTAGAGGAGTTCAGGTAACTCAGAGGGTTTAGGGATGGAACAAGCTGAGGGCCTCAAAGTGCCAGAGGTGTAAGGAGTCTGACCAAGATGAGATTCGATTATAAGAGCCACACCCCTGCTACGACAGTTTTGCTGGGGCAAGTGGTGAAAGGTTTTAATCAAGTAGCGACACTTCAGTTAGGGGGAAGTTGCCATCACCACTCAACCAGAAATCCGTCACTTTGATGCAGTTAGCTACAATAAGCTAATGGATTGTGAGGGCCTTGCTCATGAGTGAATTGACATTCTGGAGGGAGATGCAGAGAGGATCCGTGAGAGCTAGACCGCTGGAACATTGGGGCGGCACGGTGGCACAATGGTTAGCACTGCTGCCTCACAGCTCTAGGGACCCGGTTCAATTCCCGGCTTGGGTCACTGTCTGTACGGACTCTGCACATTCTCCCCATGTCTGAGTGAGTTTCCTCCGGTTTCTTCCCATATCCAAAGATATGCAGGTTAGGTGGATTGGCCATGCTAAATTGCTCATTGTCCCAAGATATGTAGGTTAGGTGGATTAGCCATGGTAAATTGCCCATTAGTATCCCAAGATGTGTAGGTTAGGTGGATTAGCTAAACAAAAGTGCCTCTTAGTATCCCAAAATGTGTAAGTTAGGTGAAGTAGCCATGGTCAATTGTCCTGAGTGTCCCAAGATGTGTAGGTTAGTTGGATTAACCATTGTAAAATTGCCCCTTAGTGTCAGGGGGATCAGCAGGGTAAATACAAGGGGTTACAGGGATAGAGCCTCGGTGGGGTTGTTGTTGGTGCAGGCTTGATGGGCCGAATGGCTTCCTGCACTGTAGGCTTCTATGAGATGCTGCCTGATTATCCGAGTTTTTCCAGCATTTTTTCTCATGGATTTGGATTTCCAGCACCTGCAGTATTTTGCTTTTTGTATTAATATTTTAAGGACTATTTATTACCTCAGGTAGAAAAATGAAGCATGAGAAAAAAGCGGTAACATAATTTTTAAAAAAGAGAAGAAAGCTGAAATGCAGGACAGAAATCTCAGGATAATGCTAATTAGCTTAACATAACTGTAAGATACAAGTTATTGGCATGGTTTCAACATTGTGATTTTCAGAACAGCATTTGCCATTTTTTATCTCTCTCTGTCTCTTTCGCTTCTCCCAGGGATTTTGTGCCCTTTTTGAGTTTTTGCTTTTCGTGTGGGCGCTCGGGGACCTTTGTCTTCAGCTCCAAGTCCCATTGGTCATGGGTGCATGAGCCTGACCAATGTAAAAAGTCTAAACCGCGCACGTGCGGCTCTTCCCCAGCCGGAGCACGCACGGGAGCCTGAGGTTCATCGGATCTTAGAGATACTGACCACAGAGCTGAAGGCAAAAGTTATTTTAAATTTAATTACATGAATTTTTAACCATTTGAATCTTTTCTCACGGCACACTTGGGGGGTGGGTCTTCAGAGCACAGCAGAGTGCCGTGAGACACTGGTTGGGAAACATTGCTTTGGAGTATGTCAAGAGAAGCGATGGGAAGATGCGGGATTATCTAAGAGGGAGACAAGACTGGGGCAGCAGCAAGGGAGTAGGAAGGTTGAGGGATACCAATGGGTTAGTGTAGGGATTTGGGAAGACAGAATACCCAAGAGGCCAAACTGTATCACTCATCCAACACTGAAAGCTAACATCCTGGTCATTTATTTCATTGCTTTTGTGGAGGCTTACTATGTACAAATTGGCTGCTGCATTTCCTCCATCACAACAGTGACGACACTTCAATAGTGCTTCACGGCACAAAAAGCACATTGGTTGTAAAGCATTTTCAAAAGCCCCTTGCTGCCGAAAGACACTATACAGATTATTTCTTTCTCTCTCTATCTTTTCTTCTGCATTGTTCTCTTTCTCTTTCTTCCTCTCTCTTCTGTTGCCTGGAAACTATCCAGCAGTGAGACGAGTCTGTGCTAACTGACTTCCCATTAATTCTGTGTCACAGACAGCTGGAGGTTACAAATTGTAGCTGATGTGGAGGAGAAGCCCTAGTGCTGAAAATGGGAAAATATGCTTGTTACTGGTCTGCCGCTGAACAATCCTTTGTTTACTTTTAATTACTGGCAATAATTAGGAGGAAACACTGTGTTGCAAGTTGCTGCTGTTGTGTTGACAGTTTTAAAGCATCATCATCCAAAGCTGCATGGAAACTAGAAACAGGAGTAGGCCATTCAGCCCTTCGAGCCTGCTCCACCATTCATCTTGATCATGCTGATCATCAAATTCAATATCCCAATCCCCCTTCCTCACATATCCCTTGATCTCCATAACCCCAAGAGCTATATCTAATGTCTTCTTGAAATCGCACAACATTTTGGCCCCAACTACTTTCTGTGGTAGTGAATTCCACAGATTCACCACCGTCTGGGTGAAGAAATTTCTCCTCACCTCAGTCCTAAAAAGTTTACCACTTATCATCGAACTATGACCCCCAGTTCTGGACTGCCCCACCATCAGGAACATTCTTTCTGAATCCACCCTGTCCAATCCTATTAGAAATTTGCAAGTTGACTTTTTGAACTTTCAATCTTCAGATCTATAAAACAAAGATCCTGTAATCTTTATGGAACGTGGGAAAGTGAAGGAAAGTTTAGTGAGGGAAGGCGATGCCAGTGACCCCTGCTTGCTCAGGAGCCTGTTGGAGAATGAGACATGCTGGTCACCATGTCTAATTCCCTCATTTGACAGGGGAACCTCGGCACAGGGAGCCCCAGTGTAGTTTGCACAAAGGGCTGCAAAAACGATCTGTATTCATGGCCATCGTCAAGGTGTGGAGATGCCGGCGTTGGACTGGGGTAAGCACAGTAAGAAGTCTCACAACACCAGGTTAAAGTCCAACAGGTTTATTTGGTAGCAAATACCATAAGCTTTCGGAACGCTGCCCCTTCGTCAGATGGAGTGAAAATCTGTTCTCCAACAGTGCACAGAGACACAACATCAAGTTACAGAATACTAATTAGAATGCAAATCTCTTACAGCCAGCCAGGTCTTAAAGGTACAGATAATGTGGGTGGAGGGAACATTAAACACAGGTTAAAGAGATGTGTATTGTCAAGGTGCAGGGTACGGCTGGAAATCTCAAATTAAAGACAGAGAATGCTGGACCTGCTCAGCAGGTCGGGCAGCATCCGTGGAGAAAGAAACAGAGCCAACGCGTAAGATTCTCCAGCCTCCCAGCCGCCTGCTTCCAGCCAGCGGGAGGTGGCGCGCTTTTGAAAGCGGCGGGATTCTCTGGTCTCGCCGCCATCAATGGGAGTTCCCATACACCGGTGGGAAACCCGCGGGCGGGGGCATGCTCTCGGTGGAACCGGAGAATCCCACCAGCATGAATGGCCAGAAAGTTCCGGCCAACATTTCAAGTCGCACAGTGGCACAGTGGTTAGCACTGCTGCCTCACAGCACCAGGGACCCGGGTTCAGTTCCTGGCTGGGGTCACTGTCTGTATGGAGTTTGCACGTTCTCCCCATGTCTGCATGGGTTTCCTCCGGGTGCTCCGGTTTCCTCCCACAATCCAAAAGACGTGCTGGTTAGGTGTATTGGCCATGCTAAATTCTCCCTCAGTGTACCTGAGCCGGCGCTGGAGTGTGGCGACCCGGGGATTTTCACAGTAACTTCATTGCAGTGTTAATGTAAGCCTACTTGTGACACTAATAAATATACATTGGCCGTGCTAAATTCTCTCTCAGCGTACTCAGACAGGCACTGGAGTGTGGCGACTCAGGGATTTTCACAGTAACTTCATTGCAGTGTTAATGTAAGCATACTTGTGACACTAATAAATAAACTTTAAGTCGATGGCGTTTCTTCTTGAGCAGAGGTCATCGACCTGAAATGTTAATCCAGGAATTGTGTTGCATTTTCTGCCCTGCTCAAAACAACCTTGTTTACGAATTGATTTGATTTGAGTTGTTATTGTCACATGCTTTGGGATACAGTGAAAAGTATTGTTTCTTGCGCATTATACAAAGCATACTGTTCATAGAGTACATAGGGGAGAAGGAAAGGAGAGGGTACAGAATATAGTGTTACAGTCACAGGTGTAGAGAAAGATCAGCTTAAGATAATGTAGGTCCATTCAATAGTCTGATGGTAGCAGGGAATCAGTTTATGAGTCAGCCTGTCATATACTGTAAGAAAAGTCACACTGCTATACCACTCCTTTTCAGTGTACCTTTCTGATGTTGTATTTTGGCTTTTAACTGAAACAATAATAATCTGTAAACCCAGATGCATTCACAACTCTCAGCTTTTTCAGATCCCTGCTTAAGCAAGGAGAATGTGTATCGTTACAGAATCTACTGCAGTGACAAACCCCTTTTGGAAGTGGAATCTTTCATAAAAAATTAATTTTTATGAAATGAGCTGGAAGGTTTAATGCATCCTTCTGGGCCAATAAAAAGAAAATAGCGTTTCAGGAAGCCTGCATTAACTGGGAAGACCAATTTAAATTTTAAACTGCATGATCTCTTTCATGGCTGTGCCCATTTGCAACACAAATGGGTTCCCGGAAAGAAAAAAAGCAGCAGGATTTGGGAAATGACTGCAATGATCTAAACTGGTCTTGTGCGCCTTAAAATGGAACTCCAATCCAGGCCAGCTCCAGTCATTCCCCAAGTCTCACTGGATTTCCTTCTGCGTTGGACCAGATTTCTGATTGGTCCCCAGTGGAAAAAAGGCACAGGCAAAAATTTGACTAGAATGTATAATTTGATCTTGCTTGTTGTAATATAATTCATTATTCTCTGGCAGTGTGTTACAGTTCACTCAGGGAGTCCAAATTACTGTGGAAATATGCACTTTATATGCATATTGTAGCCTGGAGCTGTGGGTGATGGTGGAGGCTCCATTTCTTTCCAACATTTGGCTTTTTTGTTATATTAATTCATGGGATGTGCATGCTGCTGGCTAGGCCAGTATTCATTGTCCCTCCCTGATCTCCCCCTGAGAAGGTAGTGGTGAGCTGTCTTCTTGAACCGCTGCAGTCCTGGGCTCCCACCTACTCGCATTGCTTGCCCTTGGCATGTGTCAAGAAGGATTTGCAAATTGGTACTCAACCTGCTTCACCTTGCTGTGAGCACACTTTCCTTGGCCATGAAGTCCTGTCCTGGGGTGGCACCTGACCCTGGGGCTTCTGGTTCAGAGAGAAGGGGTGGAATTTTGCAGCCTTGTTCACAGAGTGCTGGCTGCAATGAGGAAACCAGTGCGCAGCTCTGCAGTTGCACACCCGAGCTTTCTTGCCAGATCCTCTGGCTCTGTGCACTGAAAATCTGGGGATACGGATTTTGCCATCATGCTGACAACTCTGGCTTGGTGGGGCGCCCTGGCTTGCATTAAAACAAAACTCTGCCCCCCCCCCCCCCCCCCCCGTGGACAAGGGAAACACTCCAGCCCCCTCCTCCCATTCCAGAAGTGTTAGAATGTAACAAATGATAAGATTGTATCTGTTGTAGTGTGACCAATGGTAACAAGCTGTAAGGGTCAGCTGACCCAGTAAACTATGTAACCAATGACAAATTGATGTGGTGGTCAGCTGACCAGCTGATTCAGTATAAATCAGAATCTGTTGGGAATGGGTGGGGTGAGCTTGGAAAGGCCTAGGGTGAGACTATAAAGTGTTGGAGTAATTAGTTTTCTTTACTCAACCTTTTTCTTTGATTTATAAGTTGGAGTAATTTTTGTTTTATTTTGTTGCCTACATCTGAAGAGTTCCTTGTGGAGGACCACCAAGAAACAGTGGAGTAAACTGCCCCTTTGGTTAAGGGGACTCCCCACCATCCCCCCGCCACACCAATTGACAAGTACTGGGGTAACCACCTGATATGACTAAGGTGGATCTCCCCTCCACAAGCACTGGGGCAATATCCCCATGGATAAGGGAATCCACCCCTGCCTTTCCCTTGCCTTATTGCTCTTCTGGCTCCCCATATCAAGGCAGCATGGTGGCTTCAGGCAGGACAACACAATGCGTTCCTTCAGGCCTCCACAATGCGTTCCTTCAGGCCTCATCTCTGGATTCCTTTCCAGATGACAGCCTAGCCTCGTGTGACTGCATAACCGGGTAAATGTAGAATGCCAAAAAAATCCAGTCTTCAGGCTCACCAAATGGGGTAGATCTGATACACTCCATGAGCAATCACTCTGCTCTCTTATTGGCACAAGGCTATGTTATACTTTGACAAAGTGGATTCTGAACAGTATTGATCCATGAGCTCTGATATATTTACCTCACTTTGACTCCTCAGCCAAGAATATTTCACAAGTTGGCACATGGAATTGGCAGCATGGAAATCTAGCATTTGAGCTGTCGTTAACTCATCAAACAAATCTGATTTCTAATCTCATTTCCCTTCCCCTTTTGGATACTTGTCTGGTGATCACCATCAAATTTCTCTTAAATCATGCTGAGAGAGGCTTTAAAATTCTGGAGGCAATACAGGGAAGAACCACAAGATGGATCCTTCTTGCCAAAGGCTGCTGAGTGATGTGAAATGACTGGGACCCCTCATGCTTTTTGCCAGGTAAGGAGGCACATTAGATAGTTCGCAGGGATGGAAAAGAGAAATGTGGAATATTGGCTTTGAATTAAATTCAAATCATTAAAATATAAATGGAGGGTAGATGTAAGGAGATTCATTCTCAGTGTGGACTAGATGTACATTTAGTGGAGTGAAGGCCACAACCCTGACAAACTCTGTCTGGATAGAATAAATAAGATGGGCTGAATGGCCTTTATTAGCTGTTCAAACAGACTTTTATGTTTTGAATCATAGAATCTCTCCAGTACAGAAGGAGGCCATTCAACCCATCGAGCCTGCGCTGACAACAATCCCATCCAGGCCCTAACCCCATGTATTTAACCTGCTAGTCCCTCTGACACTATGGACATGCTAAATTGTTCCTATCAACCTAACCTGCACATCTTTGGACTGTGGGAGGAAACCAGAGCACCCGGAGAAACCCACGCAGACACGAGGAGAATGTGCAAACTCCACATAGTCACCCGAGTCCAGAATTGAACCCAGGTCCCTGGCACTGAGGCAACAATGCTAGGCACTGTGCCACCCTGTATTTTAAACCAAAGACTGGGATTCTCCCAAGAAATTCTAAATGTTGAATTCGTGTGACAAGTTAATCACACTGTTTTTCTCAATGGGAGTTCAGAGAAGAATCTCCCACACTCTGTGCACTGCAGAGTGCCTCAGCTTGATTCGCTCCAGAAACCAGTGGTGGGGCCTATTCCTGCTGGAGAGGCCAGCAGCATAGCGCTGAGTGGGCCACTGCGCACGCGCCAATCTGTCAGTGTACAGTGGCGCCTGTCTACTGGCCTCATGATTGCTGGCCAGCCTTGCGACCCCCCCCCCCCCCCCCCCCCCATCTGCATTGCATGCCCCCCCCCCCCATCCCCCCTTCCCCAATCACCCAGCCTGCCTGATCACTGGCCCCCCCATGCATGTCCAGGTCCAGGCTCGACCACTCCCCCTCCCCCACAGCCCTGATCTCCTTCTCTGCCCGCCTCCCTCCCTATGCTAAATCCCAACGTGCAGACTGGCAGCGGGATCCTTCCACCCTCACAGATCGCCCCTGCCCCTTCAGCACTGCTCTATGCCTAGTAGGCAGTGACAGGCACAGGCTGGCAATGCCAAGGTGCCAATGCCCAAAGGGCACCAAGCCCCTGCCACCCAATCCCCTGGGGGGCCTCGATTGCCCCCTTCACTCAACAGGGTCGGGCCGCCAACTCTCAAAGTGGGGAGCTATAGTAATCCCCGCTTGAGTGAACCACTCTGGCGGGGGTGGTGGGGGGGAATTTTGGTGGGCCTGGAGACTTCAGTCCTGGGCCCGCTAATCGTATTTAAAATATATGGAGATGCTTGCTAAATAATTTATGCACCTCCCCGCTGATTTCTGGCATGGAGCTGACGCTGCCGGAAATCCGGCGCTGGGTGATGCTATTGGGGTGCGATGTCCAGAGCGGACCCTGCACATCGGGTGCTGTTGGAATCTCCCAACCCGCTGCACTAAAAAAATTAACTCAGCGGGATGGTAGAATCACCCCCAAAATCTTTCAACCATGACCATCCTCGGGAGGCTCCTCTGCACATTCACCAAATGAAGTGCGGAGAAACCGTCAAGAGGCTAGAAAGTGTTTGAAATAAATTCGAGAATTTATAGTCAAAGATGTGCGGGTTAGGTTGATTGGTCATGCTAAATTGCCCCCTGGTGTCCCAGGATGTGTAGGTTAGAGCAATAAGTGGAGTAAATGTTTGGGGTGGTGGGGATAGGGCTTGGGGTGGGATTGTGGTTGGTGCAGACTCGATGGGCTGAATGGCCTCATTCTGCACTGCAGGGATTCTATGTTTCTATGAATTCAGAGCACTAGGATGGGGGGTGAGGGGGTGGGGGGGGGAAGCAGTCCCTGTCATTCTGGGGGATTTATATTATCGCCGTCACTGACTGGGAAAGGGTTAAGCATTGCCAACCGAATGTAATTCCAAGCCTCTTGCCCTTGATTTAATTAGTCGCATCCACAGAGTAAATCAGTTGCTCAGTGAGCACTGATGTTAATTTACATCTGTCAGCAGCTTGCTGTCATGGAGTGTGCTCTGCTTTGAAATGTCTGAAAGGCTTGTCAAGAAAAGGATATCTAAAATCAGCTTCCATCTAACTGGGAGAAACAGGATAAACCCCTATCTTTACCATACAGTGATACTCATAAACTCTGTTAGTATATAATGAAGCTATCGCAAAACACTAACTCGTAATTTTAAAACTTGAAATGTCACTCTTACAAGTCCAGCGAGTAAAGAATGGAAGGATTCTTATTTACGTGTTAGGTTCCAGTACTGCGATGCCCTGTACCACACATCTTGGACATGTTTGGATGGTCCCACGGGACCTTTCTATGTTCAGTAGAACAGGCAGATGGGACCTAAGTGAAACATCTCGTGCGAAAGACGGCACCTTCCGTCAGCGTGGCATTCCTTGACACAGCACTGAACTGTCAGCCTGGATTATGTGTGCGCAGCCCTGGAATAAGACCCGGAAGCCACGGCTTTCTGACGCTGCGGAGAGTGCTGCAACAACTTGCATTTAAATAGCGTCTTTGATGTAGCAAAATGTAAAACACTGATCGTCGTAGGAGTGTCGACAAACAAAATTTGAACGCTAAGGTCATGGATGTGGCCAAAAGTTTGATTAATGGAGTCGATTGCAAAGAGTGTCTTAAATCAGGGGAAAAAGAGATAGCAAGGTAGTGAATTCCAGAGCTCAGGGCCCAGGCAACTGAAGGCACGGCTGCCAATGGTAGAGTGATGAAAATTGGGTATGCACAAGATGCCGGACTTGGAGATCTCAGAGGATTGTAGGAGATTACAAGGATAGGGAGGGACAAGGATTTGAAAACCAGGGTAAGAAGTTTAAAATTCCTGAGTGAAGCTGACACTGAGTTCAACTAGTTGGTTGTGGACAGTGTGTAGTGTTTCTGTCTGATCTGCAACACAGTAAGTCCCCTTTCCCCCTCCCTCTCTCGGGAGGGCAGCCTCATGAGGTTAACTACTTTGCCTCTGAGCCTTCGCCCTAAACCATCACTCATCCCCTTCCATGCCCACTTCATACTCTCTCGCACTCCCAGTGTCCCCTCCATACCTATTCACCGGGGGGGGCTGCAGCATAGTGGTATTGCCACTGGACTAATCTGAAACCCATGCTCTGGGCACCTGGGTTTCAATCCCACCATGGCAGAAGGTGAAGTTTGAATTCAATAAAAATCTGGAAGTAAAAGTCAAATGACCATGAAACCATTGCCAATTGTCATAAAAACCCATCTGGTTCACTAATGTCCTTTAGGGAAGGAACTCGTTCCTAGTCTGGCCTACATGTGACTTCAGATCCACAGAATGTGGTTGACTCTTCAATGCCCTCAGATGGGGCAATAAATGTTGGTCCAGCCAGTGACGCCCACATCCCTCAAATGAATTTTTAAAAAAACCCTTTATCCACTCTGGACAGAACTCATGAGTCGTATAATAAAACTGGGAAGTCTTTGACATGATCATGAATTAAATAAATCATCCATTGAAACCCCAGAAGAACAATTGTTCCTTTTTAGTAGCTCATAAAACTACCAATCAAACATGGAGTCGATTGCAAATAGTGTCTTAAATCGGGAAAGAGAGGTAGCGAGGTGGAGAATTATAGGGAGTGAATTCCAGAGCTCAGGGCCCAGGCAACTGAAGGCACGGCTGCCAATGGTAGAGTGACCATTAACCATAGACCTCTCTTCTGCAATGCTCATTAATCTGTCAAAATAAACAAATAGCCATTCAAAACCTCTTAACATTTAATCCCATTAGCTGCTTATAAAACTGCCAATCAAACAAAACATACAGCTCCTCCACAGCTGTATAAACAACCCATGCTGAACTAAATCCATTGGTGGGATTTGGAATATAGCCACATATTAATTCTGCACAGCATTGCACAACTAAATAAACAAACACTACGGTACTCAATTCAATGGAGTATTTGAAGTTGCCGAACCAGATGGCCTGCCATCTGTTTCTTTTTTACCGACTCATCAGATGGAGTTTCAATCAAAGAAGTTTAGCAGCTGTTTTTTTTCAAAAGGCTCCGCAGCACTTTAAGTCAAAGTACACTGTCCAAAAGACTCATTAAAATCAGCTTCTAAATACTGTTGAATGCAGAGAAACACTATCTACTGGGTAAAGTACTTTAATGCATGTGAACTTGTAAACAATCAAGGTCAGTTTCGTGGTCACTTGTCTTTTAAAGACAGAGCCTATGATAAATCACAGCATATATAGATCTTTCCGTCATAACATTTGAAGTTGCCAAGAATCTTTAAAGTTACCTATCAAATGATTCTGGACATGCCAACAGGCTCTCCCCACGGTTCGCAATCTGACTGACCTGATATCTTTCACATAGGCTTTCCAAAATTACACATCTCGCTGTAAATAGCAATCACTGGAAAATTTCAGGCAGGCATCTAAAATATTGACCCCGACCCCACTTTGAATGTCGTTCAGGTAATGATCTGCCATGATTTGCTTGCCAATCAAAAGTGCAGGAATTGGGTAGGAAATTTGAATTGAAAGCCACCTCACCTCCATTTTCAGCTGACGCATGTGGCTTTGCCCAATGCTGGGATGGCAAAGTCCAACCCCTTGCTTCAATCTCCCTATAACATTTCCATTGCTGCCACAGTACCAAACCCTAATAAATAACTCAATGACGTGATTGTGACAGCGATAATCCTCTACCATTCTCCTGGGCAGCATATGGCACAGTGGTTAGCACTGCTGCCTCACAGAACCAGGGACCCGGGTTCGATTCCCGACCTTGGGTCACTGTCTCTGTGGAGTCTGCACATTCTCCCTGTGTCTGCGTGGGTTTCCTCCGGATGCTCCGGTTTCCTCCCACAGTCAGAAAGATGTGCTGGTTAGGTGCATTGGCCATGCTAAAAAAAAATTCTCCCTCAGTGTACCCAAGCAGGCATGGAGTGTGGCGACTAGGGGATTTTCGCAGTAACTTCATTGCAGTGTAAATGTAAGCCTAATTGTGACAATAATAAACTTAAAAACCACCACCTCCATGGCCTGTCCTCTTATGATTTTTGTAGGCCACTGATTTCCCTCGGATATCCTTTCTGATGCTGAAAGATACATTTTAAATATTTATATCCTTAATGATTCTTAACCGAATGCAGGCACTTGTCTTTGAAGTCGCTGCAACTTTGAAGAACTTTTAAAGCCTGCAGCTTTCATGAATAGATAATTAGGGCAAACATCAGGAATTGCCACAAGGTTGGCCTTGCAGCACATCGACAAGCGCCAATCTTATTGCACTCGTGTGCATAGCATATGAAATGCTCCTCTGATGTTCTGGTAAAATATTGTTACCTTCAGATTGCAGTCTACACTTTGTGTTCATTGTTGCTAAGATAAGATAATAAATATCAGTAAATAATACCCAGCCTTTTGGACTTAGACACTATTCACTCTGCTATAACTCTTCCCCTTCCTCAGTTAAGCTTGAGTAATATGTCATTTCTGAATTGACAGTGCAGCTGTGGAATGTTTAGTACTGCTGCCTCAAGGACCAGGGACTTGGGTTCGATTCCTAGCTTGGGTCACTGTCTGTGCGGAGTCTGCACATTCTCCCCGTGTCTGCTTGGGTTTCCTCCGGGTGCTCTGGTTTCCTCCCACAATCCGAAAGATGGGCTGGTTAGGTGCGTTGGCCATGCTAAATTCTCCCTCAGTGTACCCGAACATGCGCCGGAGTGTGGTGACTAGGCTATTTTCACAGTAACTTCATTGCAGTGTTAATGCAAGCCTACATGTGAACTAATAAATAAAGTTAAAGTTTATTTCTACGCTATGTCATCCTATGTTAACAAGGTCTTATTGAATGTACATTTTTAAGATAAAAAAGCACGGTACACAATTTACCCCAATATTCTAAATAAATTTAAAACCTAAGATTCTAGTGCGAGGCGTGAGGTAATTGTGATAATATGAAAAGTCAAGGAAATTAAGTATTTGGGAATGAGTTCTGCTGGGTATGTATTTTTTTTAACTATTTAAAAATGGAAACTGTGTAGTGGCAGAGACAGTTTGGCTGGGTTGGTGGAACTAGTGCATTTGATATGTTGACAAGAGACCCTGGAAATAGATATTTACCTAAGACAAGTTGGTAACAATGGAGAATAGAATGTCAAGGGACATGTGCAAGGTGTTAGAAGTTCAAAGGAGGAGATGAGGTGTGAATTTTGCAATTATATTCTAAAAATTAAGTGTAACTTCTGAGGAAGTTAGTTCAGATAAGGGAAGATCGACAGGAGCAATTTTAACCTATGCAAGTTGGCTGTTTTGAGAACTTAGCCCGCAGCAAGAGAAAGCTGTGGGAACTCCCAAAAAGCTGTATCTTGGGTAAGCCTAAGCAACCAGTTATTCTTCCCTACGTCAGAAGCAATTGCAGAAATGTATGTGCCTGGTGTGGTAGCTGTTACTGGATTTTGCCTATTGTTTTAAAAACTTATGGAATGTTGTTTGGGGGAGGATGAGCTCTGAAGTTGGGGAAATAAAGGGATTTGGACCTGGGTGAATTTAAGGATACTGAGTGGGATTTTCCAGACGTGCTCACCCCAAAACTAGAAAATCCTGCCCAGTATCCTTAAATTCATCCAGGTCCAAATTCCGTTATCCCACCTGCTACAATTCCCATGGTGGGCGGGATGGGAAATATTCCCCCAGTAGGTATAGCTATTGAATTAGTTAGGTATGTTTCTGTTGAGTTTCATGCTGTGTATTTTCTCATTTAATAAACATTTATTTTATTTAAAAATATTATACGGATGTCTGGGACATAGAATCATAGAATTCCTACAGTGCAGAAGGAGGCCATTCAGCCCATCGAGTCTGCACCGACTCTCTGAAAGAGCATCTTACCCAGATATTACAAGTTTCCTCATTGGGATTTGGATTGACCTAACATTAACCATCAACTGTGCCCTTAAACAGAGGCAGGAATCAAAATGGGGCCCCATGCTGCAAGCAGCTATTTCTCCTTCATATTGGTTCACAGCTGATAGTCGAGGCATGGGCTTATGATGCAGATTCACGAAGGCAAATGGTCCGGCTAAATGCAGGTGAAAAACATGTGTAAAATTGCCACGCATTCAAGTGCAGCAATCAGTGATATGAAAAAATGTTGAGTTACAAATCAGAAATGATTACCTGGAACTCCCTTGTCGGTTTTGAGTTCCCTGTTCCCTTTTCCTCTTGAGGTATTTCGGAGATGGTGCCAAGAATTTTCAGGGACTCAATAAGGCTGAAGCATTAATGTCTGTGGAGGTGGGTAAACTATCCAGTGGGAGTTCTGTTTCGGGCTGGACTGGCTGACAGTATAATTAGTTTCAGGCTCAACAGAAAACTATTAAAGTGATTCATTGTGAATTTGTCCGTCAGTTAGCAATTAGCGAAAATTACCACAGATATTAAAATGATTACAAAATTTTGAGAAATGATTGCACAATTAATTAAAGAAGATGTGGATTGCCAGCAACGGATGCTTTTTGTGATTAGTCAGGACCCCATGCTGTTTCCATATTAACCCCATAAAACATTGTAATGTGTTATGCTGAAGATGTGGTGTGGTGGTTATTCTGTGAAATGTAAGACTGGGCATATTTGCTTCAATTTGCTAAAGTGATGGAAAAAGGCTGATGCAAGTGCAAAACGAGGAAACCATTCCGTCACACTGATTACACCTCCATTCCATTCACATTCCAAGGAAACATACCCATAAATGGCATGACCATATTGAAGTGTATAAAATCATGAGGGGTATCGATAGGATGAACACACATAGGGCGGGATTTTATAGCCTTGCTCGAGCGAGACTGCAAAATCCCACCCGAGAACAACGGGCATTTCCATTGTCCGCCCTTCGCCTGCTCCGATTCCGTGGTGGGTAGAGCGTAGAATTCCAGCGATAGTCTTTTTCCCAGGCAAGGGGAGTTGAAACCTAGAGGGCATAGGTTATCCAAGGTGAGAGGGGAAAGGTTTAAAAGGGACCTGAGGAGCGACTCCTTCACACAGAGGGTGGTGGTGCATATGTGGAATGAGCTGCCAGAGAAAGTGGTTGAGGCAGGTGCAATAGCAACTTTAAAAAGCATTTGGATAAGTACATGGATGGGAAAGGATTAAAGGGATATGGGCCAAACACAGGCAATTGGGAGTAGCTGGGAGGACACTATGGTCAGCATGGATCGGGTGGGCCGAAGGACCTGTTTCCATGCTGTATTTCTCTATGACTCTAATAAGATATCATGGAAAATATAAAATGTGTTCATTATGGGAATTGGTGTATGTTCAAGATGGTTGTTTGAAATGTTACCACGATGTGTTTGACAAGCCCTTTTCAATTCTATATAAAGGGGAGCATGGGACTTGAAAAGACCTCACAGCCCATTAAATACAATCCTTCTGCAGACCACATGCTGTCTATTCTATAATAGAATCCCTACAGTGCAGAAGAAGGCCATTGAGTCTGCACCAACCACAATCCACCCAGGCCCTATCACCCTAACCCCACATTATTTACCCTGCTAGTCCTCTTGGCAATTTAGCATAGCCAATCAACCTAACCCACACATCTTTGGACTGTGGGAGGAAACCGCAGCACCCAGAGGAAACCCACGCAGACACGGGGAGAACGTGCAAATTCCACACAGTCACCAAGGCTGGAATTGAACCCAGGTCCCTGGTGCTGTGAGGCAGCAGTGCTAACCACTGTGCCACCCCTATTATTGATGACCAACTTGTTTTCTCCCTTGACAGGAGTTCCAGCAAATTATCCTCCATCTCAAAAGTTAAATGGAGAAAAGTTCTGTAGAACTGACCTAATTTTAAAATGATTCACCCTAACATTTGCATTGTTCCGAGAGGTATGATGTGCGTATGATTTATAGAGCTGCATAAATTGTATCAAAATGTTGCCTCACGTCATTTGGGAAGTGACCTTTTGCTAATGAAGTTCCTGTATCTCGGCTCCCTCCCAAAATGAAATGTATTCCCCGAGCACATTTCCATCAAAATGAGCATAGAGTATGAAAGCTACCCGGTAATGATGAGTTTACACCAGGCCCTCGTCCACAACACCAAAATAAATTGAAGGGGTGACCTTCTACAGGGTTATGATGGGGTGAATTGTGATGGATTGTTTTCACCGGTTGACGTGATTGTAAATTAAAGGGATGATCGTACAAAGAATATTAGGGGAGGTTGGAAAGAAAATCTGTGCTGAGAATGTGATATTCTCTATCACAAATTGTCACTGAGGCACACTCCATAAACTCCTTTAAAAGGAAATTTGCTCAAAAGAGAAATATTCAAGGGCATGGGGAACACTTGAAGAGGAAACCATTAGCAAAAATTTAATGGGTTGTAAGACTATTTTGTGTGGCATTGCATTTGTTGAAATCTGTAGTATTCCTTGAAATAGCATTCTCCTGAAGTAATGGCCCTTTTAATGACAACTGAGAACATGCAGCTGATACTCTTAAAGTGTTAAGGCTTCATCTCAATTGGAAACAGTAAGACAG